>NC_138027.1:11364194-11964194 GCF_964106645.2 Podarcis pityusensis | reverse complement strand
ATGTTGAACAAAAGTTCTCCCTACGAAAATAGAACTATTATTCACTAGTTTTCTACTTGTTGGGGAACAGAAATAAAGTAACACCACCTATGTGCAGTCTGGAGTGGTATAGTCCAGTGTTCTTCAATCTCGGGTCAGCAGATGTTCTTCATCCTCTCCAACCATTGACTAAGTTGGCTGGGGATGATGGGAGTTGTAGTTCAACCAACATCTGGGGACCCAAAGTTAAAGAACATAGTCCATTTGGCCACATGAAAATTATTTCAGTTTCCATTGCTGCATGTGTAAGCCAGGCTTTACACTGGTTTCCTCAAGTCTCTTTCTCTCTACCCCAGGCTCACTGTGCTGCCCACCAGATATTTTGGATTCCCATAATCCCTAACCACTGCCCTTTCTGGCTGAGGTTGATGGTAGTTGCTGAAGACCAAAACATCTGCAGGATATAGCTCTTCTTATATTCCGGAGCTCCACAAATAGGGTGCTATTACTGAGAAGACTCTGTCTGAGGCTATTGCTATCTTCACCTCCCTTTCTGATTACTGTAATTGTTAGACATATTTGTGGACTGTCTCACCAGAGTGGTGCATGCTCTAGTTATCTCCCGCTTGGACTACTGCAATGTGCTGTACGTGGGGCTACCTTTGATGGTGACCCGGAAACTGCAATTAATCCAGAATGTGGCAGTTAGACTGGTGACTGGGAGTGGCTGCCGGGACCACATAACACTGGTCCTGAGAGTTCTGCATTGGCTCCCAGTACGTTTACGAGCACAATTCAAAATGTTGGTACTGGCCTTGGAAGCCCTAAACGGCCTCTGTCCAGTATAGCTGAAGGAGCATCTCCACCCCTATTGTTCAGCCTGGACACTGAGGTCCAGCTACGAGGGCCTTCTGGGGGTTCCCTCCCTGCGAGAAGTGAAGTTACAGGGAACCAGGCAGAGGGCCTTCTCGGTAGTGGCGCCCGCCCTGTTGAACGCCCTCCCATCAGATGTCAAGGAAATAAGCAGCTATCTTATCTTTAAAAGACAACTGAAGGCAGCCCTGTTTAGGGAAGTTTTTAATATTTAATGCTGTATTGTTTTTAACACTCGATTGGGAGCTGCCCAGAGTAGCTGAGGAAACTCAGCTAGATGGGCGGGGTATAAATAATAAATTATTATTATTATTATTATTGGTAGCAACCTTCAGATAAAGCCCTTTAGGGTTGTATCATTGCTAAGGAACAACACTTCAAATATAGTTAGTTTGGCATCAAGAGATTTGAGCTACTTGTGAGTACGCAGAACGGTTTTATGCAGAAGTTGGAAGTATTGCAGAAATGCAAATCTCATGAGGATTCGCCTCACTCACTAACCTGAAGCTGAGATGACTCCCACATCTGCAAAAAAGGGTCTCCCCCCAAAAAAACCCCCCTGTGCCCTGCAAACAATTGCCAAGAAATAAATCAAAACTACATATATTCTTTAGCCAAGCAAAATTCAGCAAGCTAATCCTCTTGCTTCAAAAATTCACAAGAAATGTGATAATGTAGTAGCCTATGGGGCAAAATGACACACACCATAACACAGTATATAGCAATAGCTCTGCTGAAGCGCTTGCAGGCAATTATGCATTGATCTGTGTGGGAAAGAGTTCCTAAATACTCAAGGACATGATAGATCTTAGCAATACCCAGAGGATTTCACCGAGTCCCTTTGGCCAATAATCCATGTTACCGTAGATTTACATGAAAAAGTACAAGCATTTTGCAGAGTCTAAACAGTCTATTAGGTCAACTGCTATAAAACCCAACCGTGTGGGATTTATTTCACGTTCAGCATTTCTCGCTTGCTTTTTGAATGTGCGTTCAGAGGATTTTCCTCCACCACTGTGCAGATGAGTATTTTCCTTTTCCTTTTAAAAAGCCAAAGAAAATGCTCACAATTAGCTACAATCAAGGAATGCTCCCCGAGGACAATGTGAAAATCTTTACATTTCAGTTTAGGAAAAGAGTTGATTTGAGGAGCAGGTGGTGGTGGCGGAGGATGAGGAGCAGGTAGATCAGAGGTGGGGAATCTGAGGGACACCTTCCCTCCTGAAGGCCACATGTCAAGTGGTGGGTGGTGCCAGAGGTAAAACAGGGCTGAACAACCAAGGTAAATTTCACCATTTTGTAGACTGCTAACTTCTACACATAATAATACACACAATAATTTATTACTTATACCCCACTCATCTGGCTGGGCCTCTCCAGCCACTCTGGGCAGCTCCCAACATAATATTAAAGACATGATAATACATCAGACATTAAAAGCTTCCCTAAACCTTCAGATGTCTTCTAAAAGTCAGGTACAGCGGTACCTTGGATTAAGTATTTAATTCATTCCAGAGGTCTGTTCTTAACTTGAAACTGTTCTTAACCTGAAGCACACTTTAGCTAATGGTGCCTCCTGCTGCTGCCGCGCCGCTGGAGCACAATTTCTGTTCTTATCCTGAAGCAAAGTTCTTAACCTGAAGCACTATTTCTGGGTTAGCAGAGTCTGTAACCTGAAGCGTATGTAACCTGAAGTGTATGTAACCTGAGGTACCACTGTAATTGTTTATTTCCTTGACATCTGATGGGAGGGCGTTCCACAGGGCGGGCGCCGGTACCAAGAAGGCCCTTTGCCTGGTTCTCTGTAACCTCGCTTTTCACAATGAGGGAACTGCCAGAAGGTCCTCAGAGCTGGACCTCTGTGTCCAGGCTGAACGATCGGGGTGGAGTCGCTCCTTCAGGTCTACTGGGCCGAGGCCATTTAGGGCTTTAAAAGCCAGCACCAAAATGGCTAACCTGATCCAAAACACCCACCCACCTCACTCACACATGAAAACAAAGATCACCACAGCCAATCACAAGCAAACAATCACACCCTAGGCCAACCCCAACCTCTCTCACCACCAAAGGAACACAAGTGAACAACACAAGCAACGCTGACACCAAACTCTACATACATTAAACATAATAGAAACACCGCCACCCGACCCCACCCCCATCCATCTTCCCTCTCTCCACCCCCCCTTTCTTTTTTCTTTTCTTTTTTCTTCTTCTCCCCCTAATGCCTCAACAAATGAAACGGATTTGTAAAAATGTTACATGGAGAAAAAAAATACGAGGCACTACACTTCTGTAAAACAAGAAAATCCTTAATAGTTTTTTTTTTTTTTTTTTTTTTTTAAGCCAGCACCAACACTTTGAATTGTGCTCGGAAACATACTGGGAGCCAATGATGATCTTTTAGGACCGGTGTTATCTATCCTCCATTCAGACAAGCAAAAGGCATTAGCAGAATTCAAGGACACATTCCAACCAGGCAAAAGCACTTGGGGTTGAAACAACGGAGCGTTTGGTGTTGAAAGAGGCATGAGGGAAAATATGATGGAAGACCAACATGTTCCTCCTGTTCCCCTTTTTCCTCCATCTAAATTCAAACCTCATAACAGTTACATATGTCATCAGCTCTTCATGCTGGATGTGCTGCTGAACAATGTGGGTTCCCTTTATTTAGGCTTGATCCAGTCTTGAGAACATAAGGATAGTCCTACTGGATCAAACCAATGACCCGTCTCGTCAGATGGTTCCTACTCCTTCTAATTAAGCATCCTGTTCCCCAAAGCAAGGAACCACATGTCTCTGTAAAACTCACACACAAGATATAAAAATACCCCAACATTTCCTGTCTGTGAGAGCAGTTGAGTCCACCAGCGCATCTAATATGCACATCTGAGGCCCATATCCAGGTGAAAGAATGGCAGTCGATGAAGCTCCTTGCATTAATATTGGCAGGTACCTGTTGATTTTAACCCTGGCTAAGATGCGGCTAGGGATGCAGGTGGTGCTGTGGGTTAAACCACAGAGCCTAGGACTTGCTGATCAGAAGGTCGGCGGTTCGAATCCCTGCAACAGGGTGAGCTCCCATTGCTCGGTCCCTGCTCCTGCCAACCTAGCAGTTCGAAAGCACATCAAAGTGCAAGTAGATAAATAGGTACCGCTCTGGCGGGAAGGTAAATGGTGTTTCCGTGTGCTGCTCTGGTTCATCAGAAGTGGCTTAGTCATGCTGGCCACATGACCCGGAAGCTGTACACCGGCTCCCTTGGCCAATAAAGCGAGATGAGCGCCACAACCCCAGAGTCGGTCACGACTGGACCTAATGGTCAGGGGTCCCTTTAAGATTTCATCCAACTTTCTATTTTCGCTGTGGCCTGCATGCCATTGCGAAGTCATTAGTTCTCTCCTTCCCTTGCACACAAGCTGTTGCCATTAAACAAGCAGAGAAGAGAAGAATGATGAATTTGTGAGGCTTGCCCAAATGACTCTCACTTCCAAATTTTATATTGCACTCCAATTTGGGCAAAATTAGAATGTCATTAGGTAGATGAGTGACTCCTTTAGAATGTACCCACCTCTCTACCCAACGGTGAGTTTAAAGCCAAGAAAAATGCAATATGATACAGAAGAGTTGTTTTAGAGAGTTGCCTGGAGACTCAAAGTTGGAAATGTAAAATGGAACCAACACGAAAACCGCAGAATGCATAGAGAGAGCAAATGTAGGTCCCATTTGATTTTAGAATAGGCCTGACTTTATTTTGATTTTAGAATAAATTTTGGAATAGGTGATTTGATTTTAGAATAGCACCAGGCTCAATCTAGACTGCCAGCTATGTAAGAACATAGCTCAGGAGAACACAAGAAGAGCCTAGCATCCTGTTCTCACCATGGTCCTCTTGATGCCCAGTGGAAGCCCATAAGCAGGACCCGAGCTCAGCAGCATTTTCCCACTTGTGATTCCCAGCAACTACTGCAGTGGTACCTTGGTTCTCAAACTTAGTCCGTTCCAGAAGTCCGTTCCAAAACCAAAGCATTCCAAAACCAGGATGTGCTTTCCCATAGAGAGTAATGCAAAATGGATTAATCCATTCCAGACTTTTAAAAACAACCCCTAAAACAGCAATTTAATATGAATTTTACTAACAAGACCATTGATCTATAAAATGAAAGCAATAAATGATGTACTGCAGTCAAATAATCATTCGATCAGTGGCTGAATTGGGTTCCACACAGTCACCCCAAAAAGTGCTGCAAAAACAAAAATGCAAAATAAATAGCAAAAGCAGACAGACCTCAGTGTAACACTCAAAACGGAAGTGTGGCACTCAAAACGGAGCACGTTCGGCTTCCGAAGAAAGTTCGCAAACCAGAACACTTACTTCCAGGTTTGCTGTGTTTGGGTTCTAAGTTGCTTGAGTACCAAGGCGTTTGAGAACCAAGGTACCACTGTACTCAGAAACACACTGCCTCAGACAGTGAGGTACAACATATCCACCAGGGCCACTATTTTGTCTAACCTTCTTTGAAATCCAATGACGTCGGTGGTTATTATGTCTCCACCACATATGGCTAATAAGTGGTAGCTACTTCCAGGGGGTTAGCTGCAGCTAGGGTGCCCATTTATGGATTGGCAAAAACAAGAGAAAGTGTAAACAGGGGGTGGGGAAGGATGAGGAGGAGGTGACACCGATTTGCATAAAATCTGCACATGCTAATTTATATGTAGATATGCAGATTTAGAACTAATTACTGTAATTTAAGCAGAAATACAACACATCTCACTAAAGTGGGGGAAGACGGTGATCAAGCATGCTTGCCTCTGATGGGGCGAGAAACCTCCCCAAAGATTATGTGAATTGAAACACAGCCCCACTATGTTTCAGGGTATAATATAGACATTTTTGCAAGCAAAATTAGGGGAAATGTGACCAAAATGCTGATGGTTGGAAAATTGGAAACACCGATACCAAAAATGACAGCTGCTTCCACCCCTGACTGTCACTGGCTGTGTGGAAAAGCAGGGGTCGGGAACCTCCAACCCATGGGTCAAATCTGGACTGCCTTGCCTCCTTATTTGGCCTGCAATGCCAATTTCCCCAAACCATGTCCACCTGCCCCACACCTGACTTCATATATGACATCCGGTGTGGAACAGGCAGACATAATGCAGGATCCAGGTGCGTGAGAGATTTCCCTGCAGAAAACTCTTTTGCACACCTGAACTTCACAGAAAGCAGGACTGGGCAACTTGTGCACCAGCTGTTGTGTGGGGAGTTGAATAATAATAATAATAATAATAATAATAATAATAATAATTCATTATTTATACCCTGCCCATCTGGCTGGGTTTCCCCAGCCACTCTGGGTGGCTTCCAACAGAATATTAAAATGCAATAACCTATTAAACATTAAAAGCTTCCCTAAACAGGGCTGCCTTCAGATGTCTTCTAAAAGTCTGGTAGTTGTTTTTCTCTTTGACATTTGGTGGGAGGGCGTTCCACAGGGTGGGTGCCACTACCGAAAAGGCCCTCTGCCTGGTTCCCTGTAACTTGGTTTCTTGCAGTGAGGGAACCACCAGAAGGCCCTTGGTCCTGGACCTCAGTGTCTGGGTAGAACGATGGGGGTGGAGATGCTCCTTCAGATATGCAGGACCAAGGCTTGGTCATTATTTCTTGCCATGGCCCCACCTGTCAAAGTTGGTTCACAGGGTGAGGATAAAGATCTGGCCTTCCAGGCCCAAAAAAGGTTCTCAACGTTTGGCATAAAGGATAGTCTCCTTTAAAGTGACTGTGGTCTTAATTTCTTTCAGAGTTCACCAGTAATCCCGTTATCACCAGTATTTATTCCATCGCTATCCTGCTCTTCCTCCCGAAGGAGCCCAGAATGGCGAACAATAAAACAGCAAAACAATATTAAAATGTTTAAAATACATAAAAACAATCACGTGGTTTACAAAGATAGATTGACGTCCAGTCGTCGGGATTTCTTGTTTCAACTCTGCTGAAACTGTGCCACTGCTCACCAAGACTTGAAGAGTAAATGTATCCTGGTTAAGAGTAGTTTTTCGGAGAGCTTGTATTGGGAGGGGAGGTCCAAGAGGATAGGGGAGAAGTTCTCTTCCACAAGCAGATGCTCCATCTGCAGTTCCTTGGATCCTGCCCAGATTTTCCTCTTTTGGCAACCCGAAGAATAGACAACCTGGACTCTATTGAGTATGTTGAGAAATGCATGCCAGTGGTACCTCCCAGTAATGGGACGCTTTCGTTTCGCTGTTGTTCCGCTCGATGGTTCAAGCATCAACTGTTTTCCCAACTGTGTAATGTTTATGATATGCCTGCTATAAAATACCTTTGCATGAAATATTGCTTTGCTCGAACTCCCTTGTTCATCATTAACTCAGACCAGATGGCTGTTTGCTTACAGTAAAACAGTAAACACTTCATAGGTCAGTGAGTTTAATTCAAAGGGAATATCTTGAGAACTACTGCTCATCTTTCCCTTTCTGAAAGAGGAGAGCAGGAGGAGAACCCTGCTGGATCAGACCAAAGGTCCATCTAGTCTGATAGCCAACATCCAACAGAGACCAGCCAAGATGCTACTGGGAAGCTCAGGGCTGATCCAAGATGTTTTGCAGCATGAGGTGAAGGACAAAATGGCGCCCCCTCTGCATTCCATGGGCAGATGCTGACTGGACCGGCAGCTGAATCTTAATTATTATGGTGTATCAATTTCCTATGTCGCCCTTCCACCCAAAGGAGCTTAGGACAGCAAAAAAGAATATAGCAAAACAATATAATTAGAAATAAAACAAGCACATTCAAAATAGTCACATCACATCACAGCCTACAATTTCAAGGTTGCAGTATTGTTCAGCCATCAAGTGATTGAGTGAACAGGAACAGTTGTTGCAGCTAAGATTCCCAGGTCAGGAGCATCCCAGACTCAGTTTTCAGGGTCCAAAACTGAGATCTAGGGGTAGCCCCTGGGGATGTCACTGGGAGGAAAGCCCCTGATGATGTCATGGAGTCATTCCCCAGTGATTTCATGGGGCAGGTCCTGAAGATGGAGGTTAATTGGGGAAAGGGAAAGTCGGACCCCTCCAAGTCCTAAATGGCTTGGGACCCAAGTACCTAAAAGAGCACATCTCCCAATATCAACTATTTTGAGCAGCCTGGGAGACCTTGTTGGTGGTGGCACCACTGGATGCTGCTTGGTTGGTGCTGACGTGTAACAGGACCTTTCTTGGTGTCAGTTCCTCATGTGTGGAATGCCCTCCCTAGTGTGATGTGCCTGTCTCCCTCATTGGAAGGGGCCAGGCAAACCTAGATACTTCATCTCAGACCTGGAGGTCCGGCAACCCTCGTTTCAACACGGGCAGGGGACCTGTGGCCCTCTAGATGTTGTTGGACTACAACTCCCATCAGCCAGCATGGTCAATGGTCAGGGATGATGGGAAATGGAGTCCAGTAACATATGGCCACAGATTCCTATTCAGAAAGCGTAGAATACGCATCTTCTGCCGTGTATTCACCAAGCAACGGAGGCCTGGGGATTCCACAAATATCTGTAGGCTTCCACCCAGTTATCAAAGGAGAAGATTTCAAAGGAAAGCTCACACAATTCATTTTTGCAAATAAAGGTGTCAGAGAAAGAGCAGGTTTGCAAATAGCGTTTTCAGATCAGCAGTGAGGGGGAGAGTCGGTGGCAACTGAATGAACGAGCTATTGCACAGTTAAGGCCAATTTATGCATACCGTGCTCAACAATGCTGTATAATGCTGCTGGCTGAGCTGTTGAATGGAGAACATGATGTGCAATTAAGCCAATTGTGAGTGTAATGAGCAACAGCAAATTGGGCCTGGAGACGGGTAGCAACAGTTATGGCATGTGCCAATTGTGAAAATGGCATCTCCACTGGAGGTGAAATAAATTTGCTCTCAATAGCCCCCCTCAAAATTGTCTTCTGAGAATGTTGATGCCAGTCCCTAGATAGTGTCTCAATTCTCAACTAACTGCCAAATATTTATTGCAAATTTACAACAGTGTAGTTGACCTTCTGCCATTGATAGTGAGCTGCTGTCGATGAGGACGATGTTGATGTTAATTTTAATTTTATTCATTTTATTGTTGTATCGATATATGCCATCCTTCCTCTGAGGATCTCTAGGTTGTATACCTGATTCCCTCTCTGTCCACAATGTCCTCACAATGTGATGTAGGTTAGGCTGAGAGTTGGTGGCTGAGCCAACATCACCCAGCAAACTTCAGAACTTCGTGAAATTGAAACCCTGGTATTCCATGCCCTTGTAAGACACTCTAACCACTGCACCACACTGCCTCTGCAAACTGATGCAGAACTATGATGAACTGAATTTAAGATTTGAAAAATGAGAGACTGAAATTAACAGATTTGCCCATCCAGATTGCAGACTAGTCATAAGATACAATGTAGTTCTCTGCTACGCTTAAGGTTAATACAATTGCGGCCCCAATTAACCCAATGACAAGTGACTCTTCTCTTTATTCTGGGTGTAGACACTATTATTATTAGTGTTAGACAATTTATATACTGCTTACTTGTCCAAATGGAAGTTTAGACTTGTAAAACCAATTATATATATTTTTGAAAATGTACATAATTAAATTGCACAATAAGACAGTTTCATGAAAACTTTAAAAAAAAAAAAATCAGTAAAAATGTACCATAAAATAAGCCTGCTAAAATAGTGTAGCAACTCAGTGTCCCACTCATAGGGTGAAGGACCACTGTGTCAGATGGAGTTTACATAATCAGAAAGGATGTAAGATGATGTCCTTCCTGAGCCAATGCGGTCATGGACAATCTCACCCTGCTACTTGTAACAGCAAGAGCTTACCCAGGTGTCCTGGAGAAAGGCCAGAAAGGATAATTGTATTATGCCAGCCATTCCCACCCCCTGAAGTTTCAATTAGATATGCTGTTCTGCACTTGCCACATTAACTTGTCATGTTTTGTCAAGTACGGTACATGCTTCTCGGGACTATGAAGATGTGATCGCTATAAACTCCAAGGACATAATTCAACCAAAGTTAAGAATTTTAAGGACTGCTGGTTTTGTTGGAGGAAGTAGGCTGAATCCTGACAAGACAGAAGTACTGTTTTGCGGGGAACAGGGGGCGGACAGGTGTGGGGGACTCCTGAATGTGGTCCTGAATGGGGCAACTGTGCCCCTGAAGGACCAGCTGCGCAGCCTGGGAGTCATTTTGGACTCATAGCTGTCCATGGAGGCACAGGTCAGTTCTGTGTCCAGGGCAGTTGTCTACCAGCTCCATCCGATACACAGGATGAGACCCTACCTGCCTGCAAACTGTCTTGCCAGAGTGGTGCATGCTCTAGTTATCTCCCGCTTGGACTACTGCAATGCTCCCTACGTGGGGTTACCTTTGAAGGTGACCCGGAAACTACAACTAATCCAGAATGCGGCAGCTTGACTGGTGACTGGGAGTAGCCGCCAAGACCATATAACACTGGTCCTGAAAGACCTACATTGGCTCCCAGTAAGTTTCTGAGCACAATTCAAAGTGTTGGTCCTGAGCTTTAAAGTCCTAAATGGCCTTGGCCCTGTATACCTGAAGGAGCATCTCCACCCCCATCTTTCAGCCTGGACACTGAGGTCCAGTGCCGAGGGCCTTCTGGTGGTTCCTTCACCGTGAGAAGTGAGGTTACAGGGAACCAGGCAGAGGGCCTTCTTGGTAGTGGCACCTGCTCAACCCGTCGTGGGGATTCGAACCACCGACCTTCTGATCGGCAAGCCCAAGAGGCTCGGTGGTTTAGACCACAGCCCCTACCCAAGGGTAGCCCCACATAGAGTGCATTGCAATAATCCAACCACTAGACAGGATGGTAGACTAGAGGACCTTGCTGTGATGCACCAGGGCTCTTTCTGGGTCCTTATGGTTGTACAAGATGCCACCCGCTCACACAACCGTTGCAAACAACCCATAAATTATTCATCATGTTAATCAGTTTCAACAAAGAACAGAAAACTGATGCCCCATAACCGTGAATGAAACCTTGCCTATTTTAACAGGAAATCCACATTTGCATAAAGATTAAATCAATGCAATAAAAAAAAAGTACTTTGCTTGGCTGTAAAATGTTTTTAGCAGCCTAATAAATTATCAGGTAGACTTGAGGGTGAAATTAGCAAAAGATAATGAGTGAGTCTTGTGAAGCAACAGCTTCAATTTGCACCTAAGTGCGGGAGAGATTGCCGTTGAAAGTGATAGAAATGGCTTCCTGTTCTGACGGGGCTCCTTCTCCAGACCTTGTTAAACAATCCATTTCCACTCACTGAATCCTGAACTAATCGTTGTGGGGTTTATGGAGTTTATCTGTTTAAATGCACTCTAAATCTCCCATTTAGAAAAATGGGCATTTAGTTGGCGAAAAGATGGAAAATAAATCATTGGAGAGATTCTCCGCGTTATCAAGAGAGGAGCCCAAGCGAACTAGATACTGGCCGTATTAACGTTAACATCTCTTCGGGTGTTCATTTCTCTTCCACTAACCCACATTCACACAGTTTTATTGCTGAAACTCACTTTGGCATTTCTGGCATTGATAAATCTGTTCATCCACTGAGTTTTCCCTTTCAAACTACAGTGGTACCTCAGGTTACAAACGCTTCAGGTTACATACGCTTCAGGTTACATACGCTTCAGGTTACATACTCCGCTAATCCAGAAATAGTGCTTCAGGTTAAGAACTTTGCTTCAGGTTGAGAACAGAAATCGTGCTCCGGTGGCGCGGCAGCAGCAGGAGGCCCCATTAGCTAAAGTGGTGCTTCAGGTTAAGAACAGTTTCAGGTTAAGTACGGACCTCCGAAACGAATTAAGTATTTAACCCGTGGTACCACTATATTCTAGGCTTAGCTATTCTTCATGAATGGTGATCTCTAGTGGAGCCGGTGTGGTGTAGTCATTTGAGTGTCAGACTAGGACCTGGGAGACCAGGGTTCAAATCTCCACTTGCCCATGAAGCTCTCTGGGAGAAGGGTTGTAGCTCTGTGATAGAGCATCTGCTTGCATGCAAAAGGTCCCAGGTTCAATGTCAAAGTAGGAATGGGAGAGACCTGTGTTTGAAACCCTGGAGAGATGCTGCCAGGCAATGTGGAAAATATTGATCGTAGATGGAGCAGTGACTCCATCTCAGTTTAAGGGAGCCAGTGTGGTGTAGTGGTTAAGAGCAGTGGACTCGTAATCTGGTGAACCGGGATCGCTTCCCCGCTCCTCCACATGCAACTGCTGGGTGACCTTGGGCCAGTCACACTTCTTTGAAGTCTCTCAGCCCCACTCACCTCACAGAGTGTTTGTTGTGGGGGAGGAAGGGAGAGGAGAATGTTAGCCGCTTTGAGACTCCTTAGGGTAGTGATAAAGTGGGAAATCAAATCCAAACTCTTCCTCTTAAGGAAGCTTTCTATGTTTCTCACCCTGGAGAACTGCTGCCACTGCAGGCAACCCCCATTGTTCGGACGTTGCGTTCTGGGTCCTTGTGTGCAATAGCAGAGCGCATATAAGCTCGGTCTGCCCTGTTCCACTCCTCCCCTATTCCACCCCATTCTGCCCCCCCTTTCCAGTCACTTCTGTGTCACCACAATGTGTGCATGCACACCCATGTGTCCCCACCCCACTCGCCACTCCCCTCCCCCATTCTTCTTCTTCTTCTTCTTCTTCTTCTTCTTCTTCTTCTTCTTCTTCCTAATTGTTTAAATCAATTCATAAACCAAGAACTTATAAATTGATCACTAATAATGAAACGTATGTTTTAGATACTTTTTTCCACATTTATTATTCTATTTTTTGTGATATACAAATGGCATGAGAAAACTTGGTATACTTATTTGTATAACATTATTCCTGTTTATAAAACCCAATAAAAAATTAATAAATAAATAAAAAGTTTTTAAAAATAAAATAAAATAAATGGAAGCACATAAATCGGTGATTGCCTGTACTGCATTAGATAGTCTGATGATCGGAGTCAGAACAGTGGTACCTCGGGTTGCATACGCTTCAGGTTACATTCGCTTCAGGTTACAGACGCCGCTCACCCAGAAATAGTACCTCGGGTTAAGAACTTTGCTTCAGGATGAGAACAGAAATCGCACAGTGGCAGTGCGGCGGCTGCAGGAGGCCCCATTAGCTAAAGTGGTGCTTCAGGTTAAGAGCAGTTTCAGGTTAAGAACGGACCTCCGGAACAAATTAAGTAGGTAACCAGAGGTACCACTGTATATATATATATAGAGAGAGAGAGAGAGAGAAAGAGTTCCCTTTTTCCTTCTTTTTATATTATTTATTTATTTATATATACTTTTCAAGTTTTTACATTTCACTAATTCTATAGATTTCACTAATTTTACAATCATTTTGACATTTCAAAACTTGACTTCCTTCTCCCTCTTTCTGCGGTTCCTTAAATTTGTCTTTAATATCTTCTGCATATCTCATTTATTCATCCACTTTAAATATAGACCCTTATAAAACTGCAGGTTATTACAATAATCCTACCAATGTTTTTATCTGTTTATAATTTATCTGTAAATAGTCAACAAACCATTTCCACTCTTTTATTTTAATTTTTTTTTAAATCTTGATTTCTTATTCTTCCGGTAAGTTTCTCCATTTCTGCATATTCTGTAGGTTTTTGTAGCCATTCTTCTTTTGCTGGGACTTCTGCTTCTTTCCATTTTGGGGCAAGTTACATTCTGGCTGCTGTAGTAGCATACATGAATAAGTTTCTATACATTTTAGATAGTTCTGTCCCTATAATTTCCAAAAGAAAAGCTTCTGGGTTTGTTTGTTTTTACAAAGGTTATTTTAACCCAGTATACCTGAAGGAGCATCTCCACCCCCATCGTTCTGCCCGGACGCTGAGGTCCAGCGCCGAGGGCCTTCTGGCGGTTCCCTCATTGAGAGAAGTGAGGTTACAGGGAACCAGGCAGAGGGCCTTCTTGGTAGTGGCGCCCGCCCTGTGGAATGCCCTCCCATCAGATGTCAAAGTGATAAATAACTACCTGACATTTAGAAGACATCTTAAGGCAGTCCTGTTCAGGGAAGTTTTTAATCTGTGATATTTTACTGTATTCTTGGTTTCTATGGAAGCTGCCCAGAGTGGCTGGGGAAACCCAGCCAGATGGGCGGGGTACAAATAATAAATTATTATTATTATTATTATTATTATTATTATTATTATTATTATTATTATTTAAACATCCTTTTCATTTCATTATATATCATTTCCCAGTATAAGGGAACTCAGAATAACTTCCTCTGATTCTGTGCCTCCCCATACACTTCAGTCAGGAAGTGGGGCTTGGACCCTAGTCTTCGCTTTCTGGGATGAAAGACTGGCTGAAAGGCAGGGCATGACTTGCTTTGCAGTGGCCTCCAACTATTAGGGCTCTGTCGAAGCTATTCTATGAAACCACAACCCCACAAGAGTGCGCCTTAACAGGAGATACATTGCTGCTGTTCTTTCCCCATAATTTAAAACAGTTTTTAATCTGCCAATAGACTGTTTTTGCATGGCTCGGCTTATTAAGTTCTTGAAACTATTTTATTGATCTCTGTAAGGTCCTTGGTGGGATTTGGTTAACAGAAAACAACAACCCAGCAATCCATTAAACAAATGAAGAGGCAGACAGGCAGAGAACTACTATGCAAGGTGATTTGGATACAGAGAGCGCATTAGTTGCAGAGGCACAGATCCATATTGGTACACATTTGTTCCTGAATTACATGGGTGAATTACCTTAATGGGTGGAGAACCTGGGACCTTCCTGTGGTCACTGGATTACATCCCCCATCATCCCAGACCCAAGTCCATGCTGGCTGAGGCTTATGGGAGTTAGCGACCAACAAGACCACCTTGAGGGCCACATGACCCATGTAGGTAATTGTAGGACCCCAGAGTGCAATCCTGAGCTCAGCCTGACAACAGTGGGGCTCAAAGGAGTGGCAGAACCACCCCCATATCTGCATCCACATCATTCACATCCATCCAAACGGCCTCGGCCCAGTATACCTGAAGGAGTGTCTCTACCCCCATCGTTCTGCCCGGACACTTAGGTCCAGCGCCGAGGGCCTTCTGGCGGTTCCCTCACTGCAAGAAGCCAAGTTACAGGGAACCAGGCAGAGGGCCTTCTCGGTAGTGGCACCCGCCCTGTGGAACACCCTCCCATCAGATGTCAAAGAGAACAACAACTACCTTTTAGAAGATATCTGAAGGCAGCCCTGTTTAGGGAAGCTTTTAATGTTTAATAGGTTATTGTATTTTAATATTCTGTTGGAAGCTGCCCAGAGTGGCTGGGGAAACCAAGCCAGATGGTCGGGGTATAAATAATAAATAATAAATTATTATTATTATTATTATTATTATTATTATTATTATCCGGGAACAGGCTGTTTTGCTACACTATCTCCAAGGCTAATGCAGCAAATGGACCCTGCTCAGGTCTCCTGGTGCAATTTGTGGCTTGCTGAGCCAGCTTAGAGTCCAGAGGATCCTGAACTGCCTCAGCTTCATCTCCTTGCTGCTCTCCCCCCACTTCCCAAATGCCCCCAGGGTGGCTTTCCCCCCCATCTACCATATGTGGAGATACTTTCGGTAAGTGGAGCCACCCTTTTAGCACAGCCTGGTGCAGCTAGGCAGAGATGGATGGATGGATCCCTGCATCAACAAAACCCTCTCCAGCATGGTAGATTTAGGCAATGGTGGAGGAAGAGGGAGGCAGGGGCAGTGCACCACCCCTGGCACCACGATCCTAGTGGGGTGCCATCGTGGCTGCCCCCCCTGTGCTGGGCGCCACACACCTGTGGGTGGCATGTCACATACCCCAAGATGCACACCACACCCCCGCCTGTTCTCCGCCCCCCGGGGCTGGAGCATGAAGCTCTGCCACTGGCTTTAGGATTTGGATTGTTCTGGAAGTCACTAGACATCTCTTGTTGGGGAGGTTGGTAACCATGTCCTAGATGAAACCAAAGTCACCCTCCCAAAAGCGAATTACAATGTAGAGAGTCTGTATGGATCCTTTAAAACACACCCACCCTATTATTAAATCTCACACTTGAGATCTGTAAAGCTAGTAACTGGATTCTGAATATTCTTCCATCCCAGTACAGTGGTACCTCGGGTTACAGACGGTTCAGGTTACAGACCCTGCTAACCCAGAAATAGTACCTCGGGTTGAGAACTTTGCTTCAGGGTGAGAATAGAAATTGCGCAGCGGTGGCAGCGGGAGGCCCCATTAGCTAAAGTGGTGCTTCAGGTTAAGAACAGTTTCTGGTTAAGAACAGACCTCCAGTTCTTAAGTTCTTAACCCGAGGTACCACTGTACTGTATTTAAATGTGAATTTTTGTGCAGAGCTTTTTGGTTTTTTGCTTCTTCTTGTTGTTGTTTTAAAGGGCATATTGATTTAGAAACTGGATTGGAGAGTCCTATGCAAAAATGATATGGACCAGATTGATTTGTCTGTCAGTCTGCTTAGCTCTTCTTTTTACTGGGGTTCCCCCGTTGTGGCTCATCTCAACATCGGAAAAAGCAAATAGTTTTGACAATGGTTAATTGGGTCCAATGACTGATCCCTTTCAGTAGGGACACCAGCACTTCCCTTTCCTTGGGAAACTATTGAAAAATTGGCTCCCCGTTAAGAGCAGCCAATTATTCAACACTTCATTATGTAGGGAGGTAGATTGTCTCTGTGACCAAGCATTTATGCTAGCTTTATTCAACTGCTCCTGCAAAGTTTGTGCAAACTAATCTTATGCTAATTAGGATAATGATTTCAGTGAGGCTGGATCCTAATCCTTTAAAAGCTTATCCACATTAACTGAGCTAAGAGGTAGCTTGTTATTAATCGTCATTACAATGGAAAGGCCACTTATCCCTTCCTGATTTTCTGCCAGCCATTTCCTGGATGATTCAGATTGCTGAAGAATCTTATTCTATAGCCCTGGTGTGGAAGTTCTGATAAGCAAGCTTGATGATGTAGGTAAGCTTTCAACTATTATTATTTGGGGGGGGGGATATCAAAGCTCATTTCTTCTTGTTAAGGGACTCCTTGTTCCATGACAAAGGCATGCAAATGATTTTTGGAATTCGATTGAAAATGCTGATAGAGAATTCAAAAGAGAGAATGCAACTTGCAGGATATGAGAAATGGCAGAATTATTATTATTATTATTATTTAAATAGATTGCTGCCTGCTCCATCCTGAAGGCTTAAAGGGGGTTATGTATTAGAATCTAGATCTAGACCTAAAACTAGATTTCACTGAGGGGCGAATAATATTTTTTACCTGAAGCTATCTGGTCTACCATACAGATAATAATAGGTGTTCCACCCTGCCAGGATCAAATATAATAGTTGTTTGGGACCAGTTATGGACTTTGTATAGCATTGTTGAAACGAATGGCCAAGACCTCCTCAAATTCAAGGATCAAAAAGCATGGGGACTATTAGGTGGATTTTTATAGGTGAGGTGGCCTTCCTCATGGGGTTTTTGGAAGTGATGTTCCCCATTCCCCAGCACATACGCTCTCAAGGCAAATCTTTAAAAAAATGTAGTATAAACACCGACAACTGGGAAACACTGGCCTGCAAGTGCTCCAGTTGGTGAACAGCCTTTACCAAAGGTGTCGTGGACTTTGAAGACACTCAAACTCAAGACGAAAGGGAGAAATGAGTTAATAGGAAGGCACATTTGGCAAATCCACACCGTGATCAACTCCCGCCTGGAAACCAGTGTCCCCACTGTGGAAGGACGTGTGGGTCCAGAATTGGCCTCCACAGTCACTTACGGACACACTGTAAAGACCATATTCATGGAAGACAATCTTACCCAGTTACGAGTGATTGCCAAAGAAGAAGAAGAAGAAGAAGAAGAAGAAGAAGGGATTCTAGACTCGATGGGCTTGATCCATTAGGTTCTTATTGTGTTCTTCTGATGGCTCACTCTTCCCTCAACACAATGCGACAGCATTCTCATTCCATGCTCGGTGTCCCTGGAGTTTGCGGACCTGAAATCTGTCCTTTTATTTCTCTCATTCTTAGCATGAGAAGCTACAGGCAGTATATCTCCATGGCCATAAAAGCATCAGGCAACATCCCATGTGAATCCCATTGCTTGAACCTTAAAACCAGATGTGAAAATATAGTAAATGGATGGGATTTTTCTCACCTCCCTTCTCCCCTACCAGGAAGCTATTGCTCTCATAAATTTCAAGCTTCTCAATTTACAGCAGACCATCTTCTCTTTGATATTTTTATTGTTGCCACTAAAAGTTGCTTCGCCGCTTTCTGACACTGGAGGGGGGACATAAATCATCCCATTTTCCTCCAGGTTTTGCCCATATTGAAAGCGGCTTCCATATTCTGAAGGGCACCGTTAAGCTTATGGATTATATAAAATGGTGCTTCTTAGATGATGGGACAGTCTTCCCTAGGTATGCTTAACTGTCCACTCCCTGCTTCAGACACACAACAGTCTGATTTATACATTAGTCTATTGCAAGGATGGAGGAGGACCTGTCATTCTGTTGGGGAGTCCCTTGGGGCAATTTGTTGGAAGCAAGTAAGAAGCCAAAGGGGTGAGCAGGATGGGTCTCTCCCTCTCTCTCTCCAACCCCTTCTCTGTTTCTCTCCTCTCTTCCTCCCTGCCCAGTGATCTGCAGTGGAAGGAAGGGACAGGCAGTCCTTGCCATAATTTCCTAACTGGCTTTCCTTAGTTGTGGGAAGAACTGGGTAGCAGTGATGACCAATCCCATTTTGATCCCAACATGAATTCATAGGAGTATAAGCTTAGCTCAAACTAGGATGAGAACTCTTTTGACCTGGGAGACTTTCTATTTCGAAGTCCCCCAAAGGATAATTACCGTACTTTTCCATCTATAAGACACTCCCATGTATAAGACACCCCTTATTTGGGGGACTCAAATTTAAGAAAACGGGAGGAGGGGAGATGGCACACAGTTGGTGAGCTTTTTTTGCGGAGTACTGCCCATAGTTTTTGAGCTTTTCAAAGAGGGGATTGCCAAAAATCGCTCACCTGGGCACGTCGCTGAATCCACCTACCGTCTGTCCCAGAAGCTGCCAGTCGCCCATCTAACTGCCAGAACGTCAGCCAATCAACACCACCCATTGACGCAGCAACCAATAACATACACAATAGCTGCTGACGACCTTGGCAGCAGCCAATCAAATGTCCACCCTATGCACTACCCATGTATAAGACGACCCCCAGTTTTTAGCATGGTAGCCATTTCCTCCACCTCCCATTAGTAGGGTTCGCAGGTCCACCTGCTACCTACAGAGTCCCAGCAACACTCATGATGTGAAAATCTGGCTCCTGCATGTATTCTGCTTGAGGTGTTCCATTCCATTTCTAGTTTTTGAAGGCTGCTCTGTTGGGTCAACAGTGAAACTGTAGAACCTGACAATTTAGATTTCTCTCTCTCTCCTCTCACTTTTTGATCCCAGATTAAATCTTGCCTTGAATGAAAACTTTATTGAGAGTCAATTTCATCACCCGTGTCCAGTTACAGCTGCTGAAACTCAATAAGCCCTCCTCTGTCAATATCTTCCTATCTGCCTTCTTTCATTCCAGATAATTACACGTCCTCCCTTAGGAATGGCCTGGCTGATGTTCCTTTGTATATTTTGTGGACAGTGTCGAGTTTGTCTGAAGTGTGCTATTAAGCATTTTAAAACTTGCTTTGAAAGAACCTTTCAAGGGAGCTGGTCATATTGAACAACAAACATAAAATCAGGGGTAGGAGCAGCTGGCTTGGTAACCTTACTGTTGGGGTTTTTTTAAATGGATATTGCATGGAATTCTTGCTCACTGTACAAGTATTAGAGGGGACATTCAGAGCCCAGTATTTTATGGTGAATTTTTATGGCGCTAATTTGTTCAAAGTCCAGTTGTTTCTTCCATTGCCCAAAGTAAAAATAAAATAAAATGACATTTTAAATCTTAGCCTAACCTACCTCACAGGGTTGCAGTGAAAGTAATATTGGATCATCCAAATATATGACAACTTGAGGAATGGCAGGATGCACAAATGAGGGAGAGTAATTGCTTTACTTTTTGGAACAACTCTCCCCACGCCACCCTGCCCAAAGAAATAGAAAATGGAAGCCGATAAACGAATGCTTTTCTTATTTTTTTTCTACCTTTCTAAAGTGTCTTGTTTCAAAGTTCAGAATCAATGCCTGGGAAAGCCTAAAGGTCAGTAAAGGTTGTATGGAAATGACACTTTTGTACTGTATGTGAAGAGAAATATAAAACAATGGAGCCACTGGTTTTCCTTTACATTATATCCAGTTCTTGTATGGTCCACATTTCCAGTATTGTTTAAACTAGTTGCATCCAGATGCAATGTATGTTTACACAGAGATCAATCTCACTAATTTCAATGGGGCTTACTCCCAAGTAAGTGCATCCAAGATTACTGCCCTGTAGTATTGTGCTGCCTTAAGAATTACAGTGGCACCTACATGCTGGCATGTATATGAACTCGATGAGTGTATTTTGCATAACTTCTATCTCCTTATGTAATTTGTTGCTGTTGTTGTTTAGTCGTCTTAGTCGTGTTTGACTCTCTGTGACCCCATGAACCAGAGCATGCCTTGGAAACTCTCACTTTCTTCTTAAAGCTTCTCCTTTTTAATGTCCATGGAGTTTTATTGGCAAAATACTGGAGTGGTTTGCCAGTTGCTTCTCCAGGTGGTTCATGTTTAGTCTAAACTCTCGGCTATGACCTGTCCGTCTTGGGTGGCCCTGCATGGCATAGCTAATAGCTTCTTCGAGTTATTCAAGCCCCTTTGCCACAACAAGGCAGTGATCCCCGAAGGGACCTTATGCAATTGCTATGAAACAAAAAGAGAAGCGGGTGGCGCTGTGGTCTAGACCACTGAGCCTCTTGGGCTTGCTGATTGGAAGGTTGGTGGTTCAAATCCCCACGACGGAGTGAGCTCCCTTTGCTCTGTCCCAGCTTCTGCCAACCTGGCAGTTCGAAAACATGCCAGTGCAAGTAGATAAATAGGTACCACTGTGGTGGGAAGGTAAACGGTTTGTTTGAACAATAAATCTGAAACAATTGACTGTTGGAGTCCTCTCGCGTTTGTGGGAGAGACCCAAGCCATTACAACATGCTGCCAGCTCCTTAAACCATGGGTAGGCAAACTAAGGCCCGGGGGCTGGATCTGGCCCAATCGCCTTCTAAATCAGGCCCGCGGACGGTCTGGGAATCAGCATGTTTTTACATGAGTAGAATGTGTCCTTTTATTTAAAATGCATCTCTGGGTTATTTGTGGGGCCTGCCTGGTGTTTTTACATGAGTAGAATGTGTGCTTTTATTTAAAATGCACCTCTGGGTTATTTGTGGGGCATAGGAATATATTCCCCCCCCAAAAAAATATAGTCCGGCCCCCCACAAGGTCTGAGGGACAGTGGACAGGCCCCCTGCTGAAAAAGTTTACTGACTCCTGCCCTAAGCACTTTGTGTCCTCCTGTGTTCACGCAGGACATCCAATGAAGGCCATCAATAGGAATTCAGGAGGAACAAAGCTACCCAGTTAAGGCTGGATATCTCAGTCAGTAGAGCACAAGGCTCTTACTCTCAGGGTCATGGGACTGAGCCCCACATTGGGCAAAAGATTCCTGCATTGCAGGGGGGTTGGACTAGATGACCCTCATGGTCCCGACCAGCTATGAAAGCACAGGCCATGGTGAATCCATGGAAGAGTACAGAGAAGACAGAATGGGGGGAACAGTTTCATATCTAGCTTCTGGTGTTTGTTTGATTTGCTGCAACTCATTCATATATTCCCCCCATCATCACCTGATGCTGCAGTCATCAGTGATAAACACAACATCTGTTCTCTTATATATTCATACGTAATAGAGGTGGAAGAGCTGGATATAATGCTTGGTTAGGTTTAAATCATTACTATTGAACATGAGGTCAATGGGTCAATAAATCCTACTATTCCTCTTCTTGCCCCCTCCTTTTCCTCCTGCACAATTTCTTCACTCTTCACTGGTTAATAAATCCTGTTTTTTTTTTTTTCATAATAGACCACTGTGCAACATGCTTTATGAATCGCAATGGAAATGCAATAGGATATTTTGATATTTTACTGTAGCCCACCCCTAAGAAATAATGCTGAGAACAAACAATAGGACAGTGTGTGTGTGTGTGTGTGAGAGAGAGAGAGAGAGAGAATGGTAAAGATTCAGATGGATAATTGATGCCAGCTCTATCATGGGTTTTTTATGCTTTATAAAGGTAAAGGTGAAGGGACCCCTGACCATTAGGTCCACTCGTGACTGACTCTGGGGTTGCGGCACTCATCTCGCTTTATTGGCCGAGGGAGCCGGTGTACAGCTTCCGGGTCATGTGGCCAGCATGACTAAGCCGCTTCTGGCGAAGCAGAGCAGCGCACAGAAACTCCATTTACCTTCCCGCCGCAGCAGTACCTATTTATCTACTTGCATTGGTATGCTTTCGAATTGCTAGGTTGGCAGGAGCAGGGACCGAGCAACGGGAGCTCACCCCGTTGCAGGGATTTGAACCGCCGACCTTCTGATCGGCAAGTCCTAAGCTCTGTGCTTTATAGCCATCTCTAAAAGAATCAAATGGCCCCCTCTCCCTTTACATTGGTTTGTACTTATGTCTAGAATTGCATGGGGGGAGGTAGAAAAGTGTTAATGCAACCAATTGCACACCTTCCTGGATTTCACAGGTGGAAACTGGGACACACTTGCCTGCATAGTCCCCTCCAGATATTGTTGGACTACAACTCCCATAATGACTGATAATAGACTGGCTGGAACTGATGGGAACTGGAGTTCAACAGTGCCTGATGGGCTCCATGTAGGCCACCTCAACCTATTTCATCACCCTGCTTCTTACACTGGCGAACCAGATGCCTCTGTAGTTGCTCCCTAGTGACAGTGTCATGCTGCCTAGAGTTTGCATACAGCCCTTGTAATCAGCATTCACTATCTTCTAAAAAGCCTATAGGGTAATCTCTGGAGTAAAGCTATCAGGAGTAGCATGTAAAATGGCAGGCTGTGAATGGCATGAAGCCTTATTGTTCATAAACCTGCAGCCATATGCCTTGGATATCATTTAAAGGATTATTAGGGGACAAGACTAGAATGTGACCCTATACAACTACACATTGTCCACCAGACTGGATGTCAGGCCAAATAGATTGGTGATCTGAGCCAGTAGAAAGCAGCTATGTGTCAACAGAGCTTTGGAGAAAGCCATTGCTCAATAGTAGAGAACTTGCTGAAGGTTCTATGATGAACCACTGACATCTTCAATTAAAAAAACATATTGAGTAAACAGGTAGATATCAAGATGAAAGAACAGAGACTCAGGCAAAGTCCCACTCTGAAAAGAAAACACTGATCACCCTTCTAATCTTCTTGAGGAGAGCCTAGGTGACTGGAGTCAGGCTGAAGAGGTCACAGCTCGCTGGTAGAGCCTATGAATGCTGATGTTTCCAAGCTTTGTAGTAAACCACTTAGAGGTTCTACTTCACAATCAAGCAGTATACAAATTTAATTATAGGTAAAGGTAAAGGGACCCTTGACCATTAGGTCCAGTCGTGGCCTACTCTGGGGCTGTGGTGCTCATCTCTCTTTATTGGCCGAGGGAGCCAGTACAGCTTCCGGGTCATGTGGCCAGCATGACTAAGCCGTTTCCGGTGAACTAGAGCAGTGCACGGAAACACCGTTTACCTTCCCGCTGGAGTGGTACCTATTTATCTACTTGCACTTTGACATTTCATTATATAAGAGGAATATATAGTTCAATCTCTGGTATCTCCAGTTTACAGGAACAGATGGTAATGGAGATACGCTTGAGACACTGAAAAGCTACAGCCAACCTAAGTAGACATTACTGGGCCAACAAATTGACTTGGGATAAAGACAGATCGCTTTCTTGGGATATTTGTAGAGTTGCCATATTTCAGAAAGTAAAAATTGGCACACCCCGAGCTTTTTTAAGGAAACCCCCAGAAGTGTGAGCTTTTTTAAAAAACAGAAACAAAAAAAAAAGGGCAATTTTTCAATTGACTTGCCTAAGATCCAGGACAAACTGTCGGACATATGGCAGCCCTATTTAACATGGCACTAGGGAAGGGTTTGGTGGTGCTGGGGGTTCCGACTGCTTTTGGTGCTACACCCCTGTTGCTGAAAGCTAGCCTAATACCCAAGAACTTACTGGGAATCTTGTTGAAAAGGCTTTCTGGACTGTACAGCTCATTTACTGTAAGAAGTTTGGGGGCACTTCAAAGACAGTCTACCCAGGAATTTTGGCGCTTTGGAAGTCAGCGGGAATGTTGCCATCAACTTCAGTAGAAACTGAGATACTTTAGGACTCCCCATCCAAATCGTTTGGCTGGTGTCTCCCTCCATTTCTCATCTCCCTGCCCCTGCCCCAGGGTACCTTCCATCATCCAACTGGTGTTAAAGTAATGTTTCCATGGCTGTTATTAAGTGGTGTCCCAGAATTCAGCAAGAGGCAGCCAAACCTTAGAAGAGCCACTTGGGTACGCTTGCTGATGTGGTACTGTCATCGTTTTTCATTAATTACCCATATGCTCCAAAAGGTTTCAATGCGCCTGTCAGTCCCATGATAATTATAGGCTTCTGCTGCGAGAGCTCATTTCTCATTGCTGGGATCATGCCATGTTTATAGGGCTTGATGAGTTGTTTGTTCAGGATTGATGCAGTGCAGTCTTGCTGCAAACTTTTGCATTTGAATTGCAAATGGCTTGACAAATATAAATTTAAACCAGGCCTGGATTTTTCAGGTAGCACACGGTGGTAGCCTTGGAAACCAGTTTTGGCAAGGAAGAATGTAAGCCTCTGGCTGTAAATAAGAACAGGACAGGAAGGATTAACTAGTTCTTCAGTGGAATTAAGGGGTATGAGAACCAGCTTTGGTCCAACTGGTCCAACAGTGCTGGCCGCAGATGTGGGTTCATGACCCATCTCAGCCATGACCTCACTGGGTGGCCTTGTTCAAGTCTTATTATCTCATCTTCATAACAAAAATAATAGGAGCTCTACTGGATCAGACCAAAGGTCCATCTAGACAAGCCATCTTTGTTTACAGTGTCCCCCAAGCAGGACATGAACACAACAGCATTCTCTCCAATTGATGCCCTGCTGCAACCACAGATCAAATGTAATTAATAATGAGCAACATCAAAGATGTAGCATGCACCAATGACTGATGATTCTTCTGTTGGGTAGATTGCTGGCCATATGCTACCTTCAATAACATAGATAACATGCTTCTGAATACCAGTTGCTGGGGAACAAAGGTGGAAAGTGTGATGGCATTTGTGCTGTGCTTGTGACCTTCCTGTAGGCATCTGGTTGATCACAGTGGGAAACAGGAAACTGGAGAAAGGTCAAGGGTCAGATCAAGTAGGGCTCTTCTCATGTTTTTAGTTGGGAGCTTCTTTGTATTTTAAAATGAGATATCAAGAAAGAATTTGGAACTGGTGATGACCCTCTAGTTGATGAGAGGCAACAGATGCATGTGAGAAGCAGGAGACGGTAATGAGAGGGGTGGATTGTGGTGGGGAAGGAGAGAGAGAGAGAGAATCCATTGATTCAACTGAATCCTCAAGAGAGACTGGGGTGAGGGCAATGTCACCATCAATGGTCATTGTTCGGTAGTAGGCTTCTTTGCTCTACATGGATTTTTGGGTCTACAGTGGAGATTTCTCCAGTAACTTGAATACAGTGGTACCTCGGGTTACATATGCTTCAGGTTACATATGCTTCAGGTTACAGACTCCGCTAACCCAGAAATAGTACCTTGGGTTAAGAACTTTGCTTCAGGATGAGAACAGAAATCGTGCTCCCGTGGCACAGCGGCAGCAGCAGGCCCCATTAGCTAAAGTGGTGCTTCAGGTTAAGAACAGTTTCAGAACAGGTTAAGAACAGACCTCCAGAACAAATTAAGTTCTTAACCCGAGGTGCCACTGTATAGGAAAGCATGAACTGAAGCAAACAAACACAGTTTTTTATTCATCGTCCAAATCACTGATTGGAGGGCCCTGGAGAAATAAGTAACTGTGATTAAAAGCTAGACCTGTCCTGAAAAACAAATCTCCTCTAAATCCCCTCCCACCTTGAGGCCAGGGTGTTTCCTCGAGCATCTTGGTTTTGTTCTTTGGGGTGGGAGGGAGAGGATGAGGATGGCCATGTATCTTTTTTAGACAGCCAAGGCCAGAGAAAGACTCAGAAGCTTAGGGAATCCAGCTCGAGAAATTTTATTTATGGTGCAATCTGACTTGGAATCATGAGAACCTTCCCAAAAGAAGCCGAACAATTTGGGGTACACAAAAAGCTGATGCAGACCTGTAAAAAATTAAACAATACTAGAACTCTTCTTCCAAGTAATCACCAGGGAGCAAGTCTGGCTTTTACTTTGGGCCAGATTTTCACAATAACCACCCGTGTTGGTTACCAAAGGCTCTGTGTCCAATCATGTGACAATTTTACATTTTCTCAGATATAATTTCCATGAAATTGTGTGACATTGTATGAAGGTTTAGTAGAAAGGGGCAGGATGATGTTCTTTGGACCATACGTCTCATTATTGGATCTGAATGAAGTTTATGGTCCCCTGCATTTTCACACAACTTGTCTGCTTATATTACACACACACACACACACACACACACAGAGAGAGAGAGAGAGAGAGAGAGAGAGAATTTTAAGTGTCAGCATGGCCCATCTTTCTTTCCTTGAATAGGATTAACCTTTCCTTCTAATTAGTTTCCAGGCTGAGCATCTTTCCTTTCTTTCTTCAGAGTTCCAGGGAGATTTTGACTCCCAGTTCCCAATTAACATTAATGGAACAGGGGAACATTGTAACTCCCATAACTAGCTTTGCAAGTCTCGGATGTGAGATGAAATAATGGATTTTTCAAGGATCCATATGGCACGTCCACATGGGGATTCACCTGTGGAAACTTGATTTTGGTCTCATCCATGATACACTTTCCAATCTCTCCATCAAGAGATGACTGATGGCTTAGTACCACTACTGCCTGGAATGCACAACCATGGGCTGTATCTCAGGAAAGGTTAGGAGATAGGAGGCAAGTAAAACATGGCAAGTTGTTGCCGTAAACATGTAAGTAAATTCCCCTCGTTGCTTAGAAGAAGCCCAAGCTTTAATTTTGAGGGGATATATCACAGCAAAGAGGGTGAAGGAGTCCAGTTTGGCGACTTCACACACTAACACATACCACATGGTACAGCTAGGGATTTACAAAGGATTTACCAGTTTCATTTCTCTCTGTTTCTCTCTCTCTTTTTGAAATATTTTTAAATTTGATTTTACAGTGGTACCTCGGATTACAGACTCTTCAGGTTACAGACGCTTCAGGTTACAGACTCCACTAACCCAGAAATAGTACCTCGGGTTAAGAACTTTACCTAAGGATGAGAACAGACATCGCGTGCCAGCAGCGCGGCAGCAGCAGGAGGCCCCATTAGCTAAAGTGGTACCTCAGGTTAAGAATGGACCTCCAGAACGAATTAAGTTCTTAACCAGAGGTACCACTGTACTAGTGTAAAGTCATAACAATACCAAATACATATTCATATTTAGAGATTTCTCTGAGTCTCCAGACTTCCCACCATCCCTTCCATGGGTCCTATTGTCAACATTTTCAACTGCATATTATTTCATCATCCATATTTTATATCTCTCCATACTGTCCATGGTATTTGTTACATTACAAGTGTTATTAGAATCCTGCTAATGTTTTCATTTGCTTACAGTGGTCTCCTAAATAAATTACAGTGGTACCTCTGGTTACGAACAGAATCCGTTCCAGAGGTCTGTTCATAACCAGAAATCGCTCATACCATGAGGCATGCTTCCGCTAATGGCGCCTCCCGCTGTGTGCTTCCGGCACACGATTTCCGCTCAAATCCTGGGGCAAAGTTTGCAACCAGGAGCAGCTACTTCCAGGTTAGTGGAGCACGTAACCCTGAGCGTGCTCAACCAGAGGCGTTCGCAACCAGAGGTACCACTGTATAAATCTTCCCCATTCTTTCTTGAAGTTTTTGTCTTCTCTGTTCCTGAGCTTTCTGGTCAGTTTTGCCATTTTGCCATTTTGCCGTACTCCAACAGCTTAATTTGCCATTTTTCTCTGGTAGGGACTTTACCTTTGTGGCATTCATATGGAGCCCCCGGTCGTCTCAGGACTATTGACTTGTACACCACTAATCCGCTGCCACCAACCAGGTACTCCCCGGTAAATCACTTAGTCTCAGTCAGGTTCTTAATTTAACAAAGAAGAGTGTAGTTTATTGCAGACACAAATAAACTTTAACTGCATTCAAAATGTTGTTACTCTTTACCTTCTTAGTCTTATTGTTATCCTGTCTCTAACTCTTCTACCTCCCCTCACACAAGAACCAACTGCACTAACTGTCTTTCTAATTCCAACTGTCTGCCAACTGCTTTCCCAACTGCCTTTTCCCAACCAACCAACCAACTAACTAACCTCGGGCTAAGCCCTTTTATAAACAGATAGGCTCCGCCTCTGGCTTTTCTATTGGTCTACCTATTAACTCTTTCTCTCCCCCTGTACAGACATTTTCAAACGAATGAGCAAATGCCACATCCTTCTTTCCAGCTCTGGACCATTTCTCTCTGTTTCTCATTTTACCAGTCTGAAATGCAGTTCTCCACATTTTGCAGTGGTGTGGTGTGTTGCCACGAGTAGAGTTTCCCTGGATGATCTAAATGATCTTATGGGTCTATACTTGGGCTGATAGTATTTCAAACCATTGGGAGTTGGACTTCAAGGCCGTTTAAGCTCAGATCACAATGCCTTCAGGGATTTGGTTCTGAACCACGTCTTCAGTTGTGAGCTTTGGTGCCATTTCAAATAGCTGATGGCACCACAGCAGCTAAACCCTAGGATCAAGCAGTTTATTCTCAAGTAACTCCTGTCTCATTTGCTTCCCAAGCAGACTACCAATGTCCCCAACCCTCTCCCCCCCTTCTCTTTCTCTGTCTCTCCATCTCTCTCTCTCTCTCTCTGACTTGGTAATGTGTCTCCCGGGAAAGTTGCACTGCCATGAAAGAAGCAATTCATAGCATTTTCCAATAAGAGCAAACCAGATTACAGCAGAATATATGTCAGTAAAATGTAAAGTGCTATTGACAAGAGCTCTGTATGGCTTTATAAAATTCCTGCTTACTGGCTCATGAGATGCCATGAGTGCATCAGTGGCCTCATCCAGCATTTTGCTTATGTGTTTTGAACCAGGACCACTTCTACTCACATGGACTCCTAAGGCTGGAGCCATTCGCTTTAACAGATGCACCGCTTCCCTGCTCCCTATGCGTCGATGCACTAATGTCATGCAAATAGGAATGAAACCAGGCACAGACAACCCCAAGGGTGTGTGGGGCTTTCTTTAACTTCAAGACATTTAGGGTTGTCGTGGCATGTCAGGACAGTCCAAGCCATTTTTCCAGCCCTATCACCGAGATCGCTTAGAGACGTGTGGTGAGTTGTCCTTCATGTTCCAGAGGCCCAAATGGACCAGAGGTTGGGCATTTAGTGTCTCTGGCTCCATGCTGTGGAATCTATTTTTAGCAGAGATCCGGCAAGGCACCCTTTCTTCTAACTCTCATACACGTCTTGGAGACTAAAGGATCATCCATACTTCCACTTGTCTCACCACTTTCCCATGGGCTCACAGGAGGAGGAGACAGGTGAAAAGTTCCTCCTCCTCTTCCTCCTCCTTCGGCAAGGAGTATGATATGGTCTTAACAGTGTGTCCATGACTGTGAAGGCCAATTCTGGATCCACACATCCTTCCACAGTGGGGACTTCTAGGCAGGAGATTATTACTGTGAGGATTTGCGAAACATGCCTTCCTCTTATCTCATTTCTCCCTTTCATCCTGAGTTCCTGCTTCTCCAAAGACGCCTTCCCCATTCACTAATGAAAGCCCTTATGGGGTTCTGTTATCAGAGCCAGCTACTTAAATCCAGTCCTATGATTTGTATTCTCACAGGCTTTTAATAGGTGCTTGCTGTTTTTACTTCCCTTTCTAGTATAGTAGACTTATTTTTTTAATTGATCAGTATGTACAGTTGTCACCCTGTGTCACATTCTATAAAGCTCTTTGGATATGATATTTTCCACAGAAAAGCACTATATATAAACATTGGGGCAGATCCAACTAAGTTCTACTTGGAATCAGTCCATTGAAATTAATGGACCTCAGTTAGGTTGAAATCTCAACTCTACTTACTTGGGTGTATGCCCCACTGACTTCAATAGGCCTTACTTCTGAGTAGACAGTAGGCAGTTATGGCCACCAACTTGGATTGCTTTAAAAGAGGATTAGACAAATTTATGGGGAGGTGGGCATCTGATTAGCCACTGTGACGACTGGGCAGGATAGGCTATTGGCCTGATCCAACAGGATCTTCTTATGCTCTTAGGATTGCACCGCAAGTCACATTCATCCCAATGGGTCTACTCTGAGTGTGGCTATGGTTGGATACAGCTCATTCTAAACACATTGGGGGGAAAAGAATAACTCACACCGCACATCAGAAATAGGGTTATGAATCACACAGGTAGGTCCAAATAAGTGGCAGATTATGCTGTTAAATGTGAGGAGGAGGCAGAAGAAAATTCCTTTGTGACATATGTTCTCCAACAGCTGGTATAATACCAAGCTGCCAAAGGTGGCACAATTATAGCAAAAGGTAATATCAACCCCTTGGGTACAAAGGCTGCAGTGCTGCTAAACTGAGATGTGAAATATGTCAGCGTATCTGTTAAATACAGAAGCTGCACATGCAAACACAAATTAGCAGCGCATAAGTTGTGGCTGCCCGGGGCTCCCAGTGTTTCCTCACAAAAGAGGAAACATCTGAAAGAGCAAAGCTGTCAGTTCTATTCAAGGAAATAGACACAGAACTGGCATCCTTTATTGTGTGTGTGTGTGTGTGTGTGTGCGCGCGCGCACACACACACACACACACACACAGTGTACTGGTCTGGTCACCTGACATCAAAAAGGATATTTCAGAACAAATAGAGGAGCAGTTCGGTGACCTTGAAACAAATTGGCTGTCTGCACACCAAATTTTACATTTCTCTGTTAACCCAACAGTATTGTCTCAAGCTGCCCCAAACCTTAAAACCTGTCACAGAACCAGGGACGTATGAAGTGGGGGGTGGAGGGGCAGTCCGCCCCGGGTGCCACTGGGGGGGGGGGGGTTGTCAAGATGGCCCCTGCTTCTCCCTAGCTGTAGAGTGGCCGAGGGTACGCACAGTCAGTAGGGGCGCCGCTCTCGTGCACCGTCCATATGGACTGCCTCTTGCACAGCAACCGTATGGAGTGTCACGCATGCGCACTCCATACAGGATGCCACACATGAGCAGTCCATACGGACGTCGCACATGCGCCACTGGGTGATTCGCCCCACCCCTTGGCATCCTGCCCCAGGGGCCAGAGAGGGTTCCTCTGCTGCTGCGCAGAACCCATTTTGAAATTCCACATAGGCATAAAAAGGACTCTCAAATATCTACAAGATTTCCTGAGATGTCATGGTATTATCAACTCTAAACTATTACACAAGCCTGCTTAATATTTGATTGTATCCTTTAAACTGTATATGCATGGAATGTTTCTTGGGCTCTGTGGGGATTGTTTATTATGGGTATTGCCCCCCCTCACAGAACTACAGTTTCCAGTGCCTTCAACAGACCACAGTTCCTAGGAATCTTTGGAGGAAGTTAAAGGTAAAGGGACCCCTGACCATTAGGTCCAGTTGTGACCGACTCTGGGGTTGCGGCGCTCATCTCGCTTTATTGGCCGAGGGAGCCGGCGTACAGCTTCTGGGTCATGTGGCCAACATGACTAAGCCACTTCTGGTGAATCAGAGCAGTGCATTTAAATGCCGTTTACCTTTCCGCCGGAGCAGTACCTATTTATCTACTTGCACTTTGACGTGCTTTCGAACTGCTAGGTTGGCAGGAGCAGGTACCGAGCAACGGGAGCTCACCCGATCGCGGGGATTCAAACCACCGACCTTCTGATCGGCAAGTCCTAGGCTCTGTGGTTTATGTGCTTTATACATATCATACCCTCCAAGTGTCCCAATTTTCCTGGGACAGTCCTGGAATTAGGAAAGCCACCCTGGCTTCTGATTTGACCCTGGAATGTCAACCCTATTTTCCCCACCAGTGCTGCCGCTGCTGAGCTCAGGGAAGAGGATGAGCCAGTGCTTATCCTGAGTGGCAGCGGTGACGAGGGAACCTCCCATTGTCTCTCCATGGCCATGGCTGCTGGCCTCCTCTCTTGGGCAGTTCATAGCGGGTGAAGTGGAGGAGAGACTGCGACCACCAAGGCCCAGACCTGCATGATGCCTTGGCTCTGAGGGGCAAGCAGAGTGCAGAGCCGCCCTGGGAAGGAATAAAGAGGGAGCAGAACGGAGGGGGCAGAGCAATGAATCTTGATATGGTTGTTGTTAAAATGATTTGTGTGTCTGCGTCTAATCTTGCCCCTTCCTAAAATTTTCTTATTGGGGTTTGTTTTCCTTTTTGTAAATCTACCAAAGAATAAAATAAAACCAAGATTAAGGCGTTTTCCCAGGATGGTGGAGGGCATGTGCTCTGTTGGTGTCTCAGTGCTGGCACTTGTCCTTCTTGTCTGATAGGAAATGCTCTGTCGTAGGGCAGGGGAGAGAAAAATGGGGGCTTGTGGCAGCGGCGGAGCAAGGCGATGTTGACATGCAGACGGCTGAAAGGCCAGCTGGCTAGCCCCATCTGGGCTGTCTCCTTCCAGCCATCCCGCTGCGGAGATCCATCGGCCTCTTTCCGACGTAAATCAGTGACCCGGGCTTCAAAGCCAGGGCATACTATCAGCAGATCAAACTGCGGACACAGAATAGGCGTGAGGCTTGTGAAAGCATACTACAACTACAGATTTATTAATCATAAATCAGGACAAAGAAACATGTCGTCTCTTTCTTTGTCTTCTCAGAGAGACAGGGAAAAGCAAAAGCAATGCACACAATGGAAGTTTCCAGCAAGCTGTGCTGGAATGGAAACGGACATGTGACACACAACATGTTCCACACATCTGCTCCTTAAGGTGGAATAGAAATTCTCAACAGGCAATCTGGCACCTGGCAGTGAGCTGGGCTAGGACGCTCCACGGGGCCTCTGAGGAGTCTGCCTGCCTCCTTCCACTCAGCTGCCCTACAACTGGGGGGGAGGGAGGCAGCGGGCGGACCGTTTGGGCAGCACAGAGCCTGTGTACACCTAAGCCACCACATCTCTCCCAGGAGAGACACGTGGCTTGGCCGCGCTGCAAGTCCCACAGTGAGTGCCGCCTGGCATTTTGTCAACCCCCCCTCAGTGGTGACACCCGGGGTGGCCTGCCCCTACCGCTCCCCCTCCCTCCAGCCCTGGGTTGAGGAGGGTCAGTTGCAAGAGAGTGAGAAATGTCCCTATTTTCAGCTGAGGAATGTTGGGGGTGTGTGTATGACATATATATGATATGGACCTGCCCTTCCTTAGTTTTCTCCCCCCCCCCAATAAGTTTTTATTGTTTTCTTTACACATTCTTTCTTACAATGCATTAATCAACATATAAACATTTTAGCCCTGCCGAGCTTGTGACTTCCTCCCTTCAATTGGTATCTCTTATCAAATCCATTTGCGTATTTTATCTTTTCACATCTTCTATCATCTACATTAGGGGACGCGGGTGGCACTGTGGGTTAAACCACAGAGCCTAGGACTTGCCAATCAGAAGGTTGGCGGTTCGAATCCCTGCGACGGGGTGAGCTCCCGTTGCTCGGTCCCTGCTCCTGCCAACCTAGCAGTTCGAAAGCAAGTCAAAGTGCAAGTAGATAAATAGGTACCACTCCGGCAAGAAGGTAAATGGCATTTCCGTGTGCTGCTCTGGTTCGCCAGAAGTGGCTTAGTGATGCTGGCCCGGAAGCTGTATGCTGGCTCCCTCGGCTAGTAAAGCGAGATGAGCACCGCAACCCCAGAGTCAGTCATGACTGAACCTAATGGTCAGGGGTCCCTTTACCTTTTATCATCTACATTGTGGGAGTTATTTCAATCCTGCTAGTGTCTTTAAGTTTGTACAGCTGTCCTTTAGATATGCAATAAATTTACTCCAATTTTCTTGGAATCTCTGATCGTCCTGATCCCGAATCCTTCCGGTCAGTTTGGCTAACTCCGCATAGTCCGTCATTTTCGTCTGCCACTCTGCCATGTTAGGAACTTATTTTGATTTCCAATGTTGGGCCAACAAAGTCCTTGCAGCAGCTGTGGCATACATAAATAATCTTTGATCTTAATCTCCTTTCCCATCAAGCCAAGTAGAAAAGCCTCTGGCTTTTTGGGGGCCCCTTTCTTAGTTTTCTAGGTCATCTGAACGTCCTTCCCTGCCTTTTAAAAAGGTGGTTGTTTTGGGAAGTACAAGGTTTGGTGCAGGTACACAGCCTAGTGAGCTTCCCTGGACTGTGAGGTCAAGCCTCAAAGCTCTCTTCACTGAGGCAGAGAAAACAAGATGTGCAGCTACTGTGACTGGCAGGAAGTGTGGATCCCCTGGATTGGACAGGCCAATGACTAGGAAGCAGACTTTCTGTCCTTGTTCGGACAATTGAGCCATGTCTTCTGCCTGCAGCTTCCAGCTCCAATTTCCAGTTTCAGTTCAAGCAACTTAGTTCAGATTTAATTACAACTGCCGGTGGTCCTGGCCTGACCTGGGCAAGTTGACTGTGAACAACAGCCAGAGTATTTTATTAAATAGAAAGCACCTGGGCAACATTTTGAATCTTGAAACAAATATGGGAAATTGAAATGGACGGTGGAATTTCAGGGGGCTTTTAGAAATGGTTGCTACATTATAAAATAAAGGAATAAATTATTCTCCCGATTTTTATTACTTCCATTTTTTTCCCCCTGTGCCTCCATGGTGGTTCTGCTTAACAAGCAACAGGAAATCGGTAAACAAAATCTTTATGGTAGATGGAGAAACGTCCCCGAAGAGGAGCTATGTTAGAAATAGATTGTTTTCTATTGACACCTGGGGTATCTTGCTACCCTCATTAGCCCTCCTAGTCAATTTCATGTTTGCATAATGAAACTTTGTGCTAGCTTTTGGCCCCGGCATTATGGTTTAATGAGTGGTTCTTACACCTATAGTCAAATTAGGGCAGTCACAAGGGTTTCTGTGGCATAGCAAAACAGCACTAATATGCCTTGGATTTGAGTGTGCTAAATATTTTGAAAACGCAATGAACAAATCAAGGTTTTCACTCCCAGCAAAGCCTAGCTCTGCATATTGAAAGCTTCACTGAACTGAATAATAGGCTTCAGCTGAAATCTGGGTGGATAAGAACCAGCAGGAATTCTGGGTAGAAATCTGGATAGATTTGATAGAAAGGCAGCCTGAGAAAAGAACTGGAACATTTGGGATCTGGACAGTTCAATATTTATAGGGATGCCTAAATTGGCTATGCATGAAAATGGCACCCGAATACTTGCCCAGAGCCTGCGTTCAACTCTCTTCACTTTTTCTATGACCTTTTCAAAACTGAACATTTGAAATGCCTTGAGTATTTTAACAATAAACTTTAGAAATAGTGGGCTTCCAATGCACTATCCCCTAGCTCACCATTGCACTGCGGGTTGAATTCCCTTAGACTCATAGAATCATAAAATTGTAGGGTTGGTAGTGACCCTTAGGGCCATCTGGTCCACCCCCCTGCAATGAAGGAATCACAGCTCCTCCTTCTCTTCTTCTTTGACAATCACTCATAGCCGAATAATAATAATAATAATAATAATAATAATAATAATAATAATAATAATAATAATATTTATACCCTGCCCATCTGGCTGAGTTTCCCCAGCCACTCTGGGTGGCTCTCAATCGAGTGTTAAAAACAATACAGCATTAAATATTACAAACTTCCCTAAACAGGGCTGCCTTCAGATGTCTTTTAAAAATAAGATAGCTGCTTATTTCCTTGACATCTGCTGGGAGGGCGTTCCACAGGGCAGGCGCCACTACCGAGAAGGCCCTCTGTCTGGTTCCCTGTAACCTCACTTCTCGCAATGAGGGAACTGCCAGAAGGCCCTCAGAGCTGAATCTCAGTGTCCGGGCTGAATGATGGAGGTGGAGACACTCCTTTAGCTATACAGGACTGAGGCCGTTTATTAAAGGTCAGCACCAACACTTTGAAATGTGCTCGGAAACGTACGATTGTGTTCCATAAACAGTGGCAGAGCTTCATGCTCTGGCACTGGGGGGGGGGCGGAGGGCAGGTGGGGGTGGGGCTGGTGCACATCCTGGGGGCGTGGTGTGCTGCCTGGGGGCGTGGCACCCAGCACTGGTGATGGGGGGAAGCCGCGGTGGCACCTCTCCGGGATCACGCTGCCGGGGGCGGTGCGCTCCCCCCGCACTCCTCTTCCTCTGCCAGTGTCCATAAACAAAGTTTTAAAAGTGAGTCAGTAAGTGACTGTGGAAGTCAATTCTGGATCTACACGTCCTTCCACAGTGGGGACATAGGTTTCCGGGAGGCGGCGGGTGGTGGAGTTCATCACGGTGAGGGTTTGCCACGGTGAGGGTTTCTCCCTTTCGTCCTGAGTTCAAGCGTCTTCAAAGTCCACAACACCTTTGGTAAAGGCTGTTCTCCAACTGGAGCACTCGCAGGCCAGTGTTTCCCAGTTGTCAGTGTTTATACTACATTTTTAAAAGATTTGCCTTGCGAGCGTATGTGCTGGGGAATGGTGGAAGTCAGTGGGAACATCACTTCCAAAATCCCCCATGAGGGAGGCCACCCCACCCCTAAAAATCCATCCAATAGTCCCCATGCTTTTTGATCCTTGAATTTGAGGGGGTCTTGGCCATTCATTTCAACAATGCTATACAAAGTCCACAACTGGTCCCAAACAACTATTATATTTGATCCTGGCAGGGCAGAACACCTACTATTGTCTGCATGGTAGACCAGACAGCTTGAGGTAAAAATTATTATTCGCTCACAGGCCAGTGTTTCCCACTTGTTGGTGTTTATACTACATATTTTAAAGCTTTGCCTTGAGAGAGTCTTTAAACCTCTTTTGTTGACCACCAGCATTACGCTTACCATTGTTAAGTTAGGAATAGAGTAGTTGCTTTGGAAGAGGATAATCAGGCATCCGCACAACATGACCAGTTCAACGAAGTTGATGTTGAAAAATCATTGCTTTGACACTGGTGATCTTTGCTTCTTCCAGTACACTGGCATTAGTCTGCCTGTCTTTCCAGGAACCCTGGACAGATGGCCGTCCAAACTCTGGTAAAAAACCTCCAGTGAAGTCCAGAGCCTTCCCAGGTTGTCCGTTCCACTGCCAAACAACTGACCACCAGAGAGTTAGCAATGGTGTTTAAAATCTATTTCTGTCTCTCAGATTCACACACATTGTGTGTGCAAGGTTCTTTGGGTGTGCACTGTCCGCAAGATTTGAATTCCATTTGCATCTGTAGCTTTGGGAAGCAGGCCAATCCGTTTCAGAGCCGCTCTGTATCTTTCTGATTTGACTCATTATTGGGGACCAAATTAGATCTGTTATAAATGCAGTTCTCTTTCCCACTCCCCCTTTCATGATCATTGTTGTTGTTTAGTCGTTTAGTCATGTCCGACTCTTCATGACCCCATGGACCAGAGCATGCCAGGCACTCCTGTCTTCCACTGCCTCCCGCAGTTTAGTCAAAGTCATGCTGGTAGCTTCGAGAACACTATCCAGCCATCTTGTCCTCTGTCGTCCCCTTCTCCTTGTGCCCTCCATCTTTCCCAACATCAGGGTCTTTTCCAGGGAGTCTTCTCTTCTCATGAGGTGGCCAAAGTATTGGAGCCTCAGCTTCAGGGTCTGTCCTTCCAGTGAGCACTCAGGGCTGATTTCCCTCAGAATGGAGTCTCCTCCAGCACCAGAATTCAAAAGCATCAGTTCTTCGGCGATCAGCCTCCTTTATGGTCCAGCTCTCACTTCCATACATCACTACTGGGAAAACCAGAGCTTTAACTATACGGACCTTTGTTGGCAAGGTGATGTTTGCTCTTAGGAAAAGATAAATGGGATTGGATTGATAAATAAGACCATAAAATGGGTCTTGACAACTTATGGAGAAAATTGGGGGGCAGGGCAGTGAACCTCATCCACAACAGAAAACTATACAAGCAGCTGCTGTCCCTCAGTTATAACCTGATCAACTAGCTGAAAGACTAGGGGTGCATTCAGACATGCAGAATATTGCATTGGTTTTCCTGACTATGAAGCTAGCTCTCCTGTCCTGTTTTCTAATACTCCTTTTACTCTGTTGTGTTGGGGGGCAGTGTGGTGTAGTGGTTAGGGGGGCAGTGTGGTGTAGTGGTTGTGTTAGGGGGGCAGTGTGGTGTAGTGGTTAGAATGTCAGACATTCTGGGAGACCAGAGTTCAAATCCCTGCTTAGCCATGGAATCCTAGAACTGTAGAGTTGGAAGAGACCTTGAGGGTCATCTAGTCCAACCCCTTGCAATGCAGGAATTTCAAATGAAGCATCCATGACAGGTGGCCATCCAAGCTCTGCTTAAAAGCCTCTGAAGAAGGAGAGTCCATCAGCTTTTGAGGGAGTCCATTCCACTGCCGAACCGCTCATACCATCAGAAAGTTCTTCCTGGTATTTAGTTGGAATCTCCTTTTGTGTAACGTGAATCTGAACATGGTTGTGGGCCACTTTGAGCTCTTTGGAGAAAGAGGTGAGCTATAAATGCCCTTTCTTAAAGAGGCAACTGTGGGTTTTTGACCCACACATCTGCATGTTGCGCTAAATTCCATTCACATCACAGGGTATGGTGTGGCAGAACAATAAACACCACTGGGCAAAATCACTACACCCCTGAAATATACTTGGAGTCAAGAGTGGATTTCATGCTCCTTATTCAGCTCATAGTGGTGAGGAGGAATGGAAGTTCCCCCAGAATGTCTGCTTTATATACATTATTTACGCGATGGGCCCCACATGATTGGCTAATTCCGGGATTCTCCTGTAGGCCAATCAGGTTGCGGATTCACTTCCACCTGGAGCTGGATTGGGTGGCTCCTGTGGACCAGTCAGACTGCTGTATTCTGAATCCTATTGTTCTAAGACCAATCAGACTGCTGTATTCTGAATCCTATTGTTCTAGGACCAATCAGACTGCTGCATTCTGAATCCTATTGTTCAAGGACCAATCCGACTGCTGCATTCTGAATCCTATTCAACTCAGTACATAACAACCCCTAAACATGTGCTCTCTTCTTCCCCCATGAAAACAGCAGGAAAGACCTATACACTGGTATTCTTCCCCAGGGGCGCGGACTTATAAAAAATATTGGGGGGGCCCGGGAAAGCTCATGAATAATAAATAAGCTCATGAATATGCAGATAAAGTGGCGCCGCCTCCTCGTGAGCGAATAGGGGAGAGCGTGCTGCGCCTATTAATCAGCTCCGAAGGAAATTGGGTGGAGCTTTTGCTCGGGAGGGAGGGCAGGAGGCATGCAGCCTGACCCTGTGCATTTTGGGCTGGGGGAGGGGCGGCGGTGGCGCTCTGCTGGAGGGGCGCCCGAGATTATTGGGGGGGCGGAGCCCCCCAAACGAATTTTTGAGGGGGCTCGGGCCCCCTCAGGCCCCATGGAGTCGGCGCCTATGTTCTTCCCCCAAATGTTGTCTCACTTTACTCCTGCCATTTTCCCCCTTAAAGGAGGCTGCAAACAGATTTTTTCTCCTGGAATCTAATGAGTGCTAAACTTGCACTGTATTCCTTTAGTTTTCTGGCACTGGCTTTTTTATGTTTTGCAAAAACTCGGATAGAATGCTAAACCTGTCAGTTAGGGGGAAATTGGGGAAATGGAATAAGCTGACATGGGGATGTAGCCCCCAAGTGGAAAATGCTATTCGAAGGAAAACAACAAGCACAGCAGCAGCAGCAACAACAACAACAGGCTCGTGGTGTTGAGGACTTGGAGCGGCCTTTTCTGATGTGGCCCCTCTTCTCAATGTATATTTTGGACTCCACCAGCCCTAAAAAGCATGCTCAGTGGTCAGGAATAATGGGAATCGTTGTCCAAAAATATCTGCAAGGTTGGAAGTTCAGAATATACACAATTATAAAATAGATTTAGATGCGTGGGGAAGATAGAGATTATGTTGCGGGTGTCAGAAGTGAGCAATAACCAGCCTTTGAAACTAATAAAAATGATTGCAACCCTGGTCACCCCATTCTGGGCCTGGGTCAAGCTCACATGCCTTCATTCATAAATGCAGTCCATCCTCTTTCCTCTTTATTTTGTGATCTTAAAAGGGGGGGAAAATGTATGAAGATTAACATTTAAATATCCACTTCATCTCGATGTACGCATTTCTGAGCATGCTTTATCCCAAAATATGTATGTTTACACATACCAGTACTTTCCCCCCACTTAAAGTCAAGAACTGTCTCACACCATTCTGCAAAGCACAAAATTCAAAGAATAATTACCTTCTAATTATGCATTATACTGGAAGGTGTGAATTAGGTTGGTTCGCTTAAAATGAGGTCTGAAATAAATCCTTCTCCATCTCTAGGGTGGGGAAACACTTTAAGACCTGAAATACCTTTAACTGCCCTGGGGAAAGCTCAGTGTATTTTCCCCAACCCTGCTGAACTGGGATGGGAGGATCAGAGTAAGCCATGAAAAGGAGAATTACAGGGAAGTATGAGGGGTGTGACCGGTTTAACATAGCTCAGTTGGTAGAGCATGAGACTCTTAATCTCAGGATCATGGATTCAAGTTGGGCAAAATATTCCTGCATTGCAGGGGGTTGAACTAGATGACCCTCCTTTCCAGCTCTACAGTTCTATGATTCTATGACCTAAGAATCTGGATCCTGAACCCATTCAGCTTGGTCATGTGACCTGGTAACCCAACAAGTTAAGCTGGCAAAAAAGGGTTTTGTAATGCAAACACAAGGTCTGTATAGTTAAAGCTATGGTTTTCCGAGTAGTGATGTATGGAAGTGAGAGCTGGACCATAAAGAAGGCTGATTGCCGAAGAATTGATGCTTTTGAATTATGGTGCTGGAGGAGACTCTTGAGACTCCCATGGACTGCAAGAAGATCAAACCTATCCATTCGGAAGGAAATCAGCCCTGAGTGCTCACTGGAAGGACAGATCCTGAAGCTGAGGCTCCAAGACTTTGGCCACCTCATGAGAAGAGAAGACTCCCTGGAAAAGACCCTACCCTGATGCTGGGAAAGATGGAGGGCACAAGGAGAAGGGGACGACAGAGGACGAGATGGCTGGACAGTGTTCTCGAAGCTACCAGCATGAGTTTGACCAAACTGCAGGAGGCAGTGGAAGACAGGAGTGCCTGGCGTGCTCTGGTCCATGGGGTCACGAAGAGTCGGACACAACTAAATGACTAAACAACAACAACAAACACTATAGGATTTCTTCCTGAAGAACCAATCCCCTGTGCACACTCACCTTTGAATAAACTGAACTGGATACAAATGGCGCTTATGCACCTAAACCATCCAGGAACCAGACCAGATTAAGATTGGTTGAAATCTTAGAACTGTACTAATTTGCATGGGGTGGACAGAAAAGCATGGCCCTTTATGGTACAATGATGTAGCACTCTGATTAAAGGAACCAAAATTCGATGTCTATAATGCAAGCAATAAGTCCCTCCCGCTGAAGCCATTTTTAACGCCTTCTCTATCTTCACAACAGCCATGTGAGGTAGGCTGGGCTGAGGGTTGGTAACTGGTCCAAGGCCAGAAGTGAGCAAACCCAGTGAAAAAATTCAGTGAGAAAAATTCATTGAACCAAGGAGATAAGTAACTATACAACCTTTATAAGACATCTGAAGGCAGCCCTGTACAGTCGTACCTTGGTTCTCGAACGCCTTGGTACTTGTATGTTTTGGCTCCCAAACTCCGCAAACCCGGAAGTAAGTGTCCCGGTTTGCGAATGTTTTTCAGAAGCCAAATGTCCAACACAGCTTCCACTTAACTGCAGGAAGCTCCTGCAACCAGTCGGAAGCCGTGCCTTACTTTTTGAGTGGTTTCGGGAGTTGAACGGACTCCCAGAATGGATTACCGTAAGTTCAAGAACCAAGGTACCATTATATAGGGAAGTTTTTAAAAAATGTTTAATGTTTTGTTGTGTGTTTAGGTATGTTGGAAGCCGCCCAGAGTGGCTGGGGCAACCCAGACAGATGGGCAGGGCCTAAATAAAACAACAACAACAACTGTTGCTTTGCAATAGGACATCGAGGAAATTTACATCAAGGAAATCTTGGAGGGTATGGAATCACAGAACTGAAGAGTTGGATGGGACCCTGAGCTTCATCTAGTCCACCCCCCTGCAATTTGTCCCCCAGGCCCAAGAGGCTTCATCCCTGGAATAGACAATAGTAGAGAAATAAATCTGGCCTTGTAATGAGCTCCTTGCATTCCTTTTGTATGGGATTTGACAGTCACTTTGAATGCTACTTCAGTTGGAGATACAGGGAAAGTTAAGCAAAGTATTTAACCGCCCATAACTATTAAGATTATACTGGGAAGCAGAGTGCTTTTTGTTACTCGCCAACCTGTCTTCTTCAGAATTAGATAGATGAATGAATCGCTTAATGTAACAAAATGAGACAAATCTTATCTGCAAAGGGATATAAAAAATACATTCCCAGCCATCAAAGCAAATGCACTCAGCGTAATTTATGCTCGCGCCTTAAGTCGGCGAACGGCAACACAGAGTTAAAGTAAATTCCTTTATGCCCAGTCACTAAATCCTCTAATATACATGTCATTAAAATAAAGTATGGAAGGAAATATGCGACTCTATCAGAAATTGGGGTCAATTAGGGACTCATTATGAAGGAGCAGTGAAATTGATTTGTAAGTGTAGCTCTTCAGGCCGGCTGCCTGTTCCGCAGAGCTAATAATAAAATCTGAATTCTGACAAGGAAAGTCATTAAGCCCCTTCACAGCCAAGAGTTATTCATTACTTTAGAACTTATTATCTGGAATTTATTCCCTTCTGCTAGCTAGATTCATCATGTCCAAGTGATTAATGATTTTGAATACAAAGGAGTCGAGCTGTTATCTGTGCTAATATTCGCCCGCTCCTGGTGGACTGATGTACTTTGTTGCCACATGCTTCCTCCTTTGGAGGAGAGAGTTCCCCATCTCAGGTAGCAAGCCTTTGTCAGAGACCATACATGGCACACCCCGCCCTTTATTAATTGCACGCACCATTGTTTCCGTTCTGCTGCAGTTTGGTCCTCTGCCGAAAACTATGTTAATCGCTCCACTGTTCACTGTGGTGAAATTGCGCAACTTCCATTGCAATTATTCCATCCCATTCCTTTCAGTGCCAAGGAAAAAAGCAGTGCAAAAGAGGAGAAATGCAATCTGTTACGTATGGTTTGCAAACTGGAAGCAGCAACCATCAAATATTTGCTGGACTGATTTCCATTCTCGTAAGAGGAGAAATATTGCCAACAAAGGTCCGTATAGTAAAAAATATGGTTTTCCCAGTAGTGATGTATGGAAGTGAAAGCTGGACCATAAAGAAGGCTGATCACCAAAGAATTGATGCTTAAGGAAATCAGCCCTGAGTGCTCACTGGAAGGACAGATAGTGAAGCTGAGACTCCAATACTTCATGAGAAGAGAAGACTCCCTGGAAAAGACCCTGATGTTGGGAAAGATGGAGGGCACAAGGAGAAGGGGACAACAGAGGACGAGATGGTTGGACAGTGTTCTCGAAGCTACCAGCATGAGTTTGACCAAACTGCGGGAGGCAGTGAAAGACAGAAGTGCCTGGCGTGCTCTGGTCCATGGGGTCATGAAGAGTCGGACAGGACTAAACGACTAAACAACAACAACAAGAAGAGGAGAAATAAGCAAACGCTGGCAATTTCTGCTCACTTTCCCATTGGAATTCTCCAACATCCCTAGTTGTCACTGCTCCTATAATCAGAACACAGTGACTCACTTTGCCTTATGTCAGGTCTGGCAGCATCCATCATCTCCATTAAATCTCTACTACAGTGAGACTACAACCACCCACCAATCTTATTTATTATTGTTATTATTTATTGAATTCATATACCACCCTATACCCACAGGGTACAGGGCTGTTAACAAGATAAAACCACAAAGTACATAATAAAAATAAAAATAACAACAACCCAGTAACCCCCAAAACAAATTTTAAAGGGAATAGGTTGTCAAGCAAATCAGTCAGAGGTATAGTGAAAGAGGAACACTTTGCATGGCACCTAAAGGTGTATTGTGAAGGCGCCAAGGAAACCATCCAGGAGAGAGCATTCCGCAGATGGGGAGCCACTGCAGAAAAGGCCCTTTCAAGGGCATATATATGTCTATACATATCTATACATTTATTTATTGCATTTTTTGATCCTACTTTCCCTCTAAGGAGCTCAAGTTGGCAGTGTCAGGAGGCAGAGGAACCAACCCCCACAGCAGGTTGGCCAGCAACAGAGAAGACAAGGAAAAGTCCTTACCATCTGCTTTTATTCAATACAGTGGTACCTCAGGTTAAGAACTGAATTCGTTCTGGGGGCCCGTTCTTAACCTGAAACTTAAACCCGTTCTTAACCTAAGGTACCACTTCAGCTAATGAGGCCTCCCGCTGCTGCCGCGCCACTGCTGTGTAATTTGTGTTCTCATCCTGAAGCAAAGTTCTTAATCTGAGGTACTATTTCTGGGTTAGTGGAGTCTGTAACCTGAAGCGTCTGTAACCCGAGGTACCACTGTATTCACAGTGAGTGGCTAGAGAATGCAGCCTCTCAAAATCATAGCTGTCAACTTTTGAATCGGCTAATAAATGTGGGAAACTGTTAGCTTGGCAGATGAAAAAAAGACAAAAGCTTAACACCATTGCTAATTTGGAAGTGGATGGAAAGAACATCCAGAATCCAGTGGAAATTAGAAAATGTTTCCAGAGGTATTTTAAACAGTTATATACACAAGGGCCCCAGAAAGAGTTTGATATAGACCAATTTCTGAAAACAAATGGATTACAAAAAATCTCTCAAGAAAATAAGATAATGCTGAATTACAAAATTATGGAACAGGAGGTAGAAGGTGCCATTCAGAACATGCAGTTGGGAAAATCTCCAGGGCCGGATGGTTTAACCTCAAAATACTATAGAACTTTGAAGGACTGCTTTTGAGTTCTTTGCTCTCCTATTTTCAAGGCTCGCCGGGTTCTGGGGTTGCTTTCTAAAGACACTGAGCCCATCAGCTGTCGCTCCCCTGGGGCTTCTTCTTCCCCCTCCTCCTCTTCCATTATTTCCCAGCTTTCCCCCTCATCTGCATCTGAGCTGCAACCTCCCTCAAACCCGTTGTAATTCTGAACTGCCTTCCTCTCCTTGAAGGGTCAGGCTGGGGAGGCAGTCTCCACCATTCCTTCTCTGCCCAGTAATAATAATAATAATTGTCAGGGGTTCAGGGATAGAGGCACAGGGTAGGCAGGAGATGGAGAGCGATGGGGATGAATCCCAGGACAGCGAGGAAGAGGATGACAATGACTCAAGAGATTCCATGAGTCTTTCCAGCGAATCAGAGGATTCCCAGAAGGGGGCGCCGGTGGTCAAGGCCAGGGGAGCCCCAGGGGGGACGTGTCAGGAGCAGGGGGCCAGCGGGGGATCCCAAAGTGGCAGCTGGGCGTCAGGACCAGCCTCCCCGCCAGAGTGCAGCGAAGGGGGTGGAGGTTTCAGTGTATCAGGGGAAGCAGCTCCGGCAGCAGAGAAGGGAGGGAGGTCGGAGCAAGCCACCCTCCCGGAAGGGGAGGGGAGTAGTGAAGGGAGTAGTGTAGCTGTTAAAAGGAAGGTTAGAGGTTGGGCGCGCGCGCCAAGTTCAAATGTAGAGGCGCGCGGAAGTACAGGGAGCCCGGAGGAGGGGCCAGGTCCCAAAGCCCGCAGGAGGGGGCAAGAGCAGTCTGGGGATTCCGCGTCAGAGGAATCCAGGAGGGGCGAAACCCCAGCGGGCAGGAAGACCCTGCGGAAAAGGAAAGAGAGAAAGAGGTGGAGCAGCACAAGCCTCTTAAACTGGTGCAGGGGAGGGACTGATTCAGAGGGGACTTCAGCGGTCTAAGCGTAACAGACGTAGGGCTGCGTGCCTCGGATGTGAAGCAAACAATGAACTGCAATAAACACTTTTGTATATAAGAAGAGATAGGCGTTGGTCTTTTGTGAGCTGAGACTTGAGGCAGCTCTGACAATAATAATAATAATAATAATAATAATAATAATAATAATAACAATTTATTATTTATACCCCGCCCGTCTGGCTGAGTTTTTCCAGCCACTGGAACTTCCCTAAACAGGGCTGCCTTCACATGTCTTTTAAAGATAGGATAGCTGCTTATTTCCTTGACGTCTGATGGGAGGGTGTTCCACAGGGTGGGCGCCACTACCGAGAAGGCCCTCTGCCTGGTTCCCCGTAACCTCACTTCTCTCAATGAGGGAACCGCCAGGAGGCCCTTGCGCTGGATCTCAGTGTCCGGGCTGAACGATGGGGGTGGAGACGCTCCTTCAGGTATACAGGACTGAGGCCGTTTAGGGCTTTAAAGGTCAGCACTAACACTTTGAATTGTGCTTGGAGATGTACTAGGAGCCAATGAAGATCTCTCAGGACCGGTGTTGTGTGTTCCCGGCGGCCACTCCCAGTCACCAGTCTAGCTGCCGCATTTTTGATTAATTGCAGTTTCCGGGTCACCTTCAAAGGTAGCCCCACGTAGAGCGCATTGCAGTAGTCCAAGCGGGAGATAACTAGAGCATGCACCACTCTGGCAAGACAGTCTGCAGGCAGGTAGGGTCTCATCCTGCGTATGAGATGGAGCTGGTAGACAGTCACCCTGGACACAGAATTGACCTGCACCTCCAGGGACAGCTGTGAGTCCAAAATGACTCCCAGGCTGTGCAGCTGATCCTTCAGGGGCACAGTTACCCCATTCAGGACCAGGGAGTCCCCCACACCCACCCGCCCCCTGTCCCCCAAAAACAGTACTTCTGTATTGTCAGGATTCAACCTCAGTCTGATAGCCGCCATCCATCCTCCAACCGCCTCCAGGCACTCACACAGGACCTTCACCGCCTTCACTGGTTCTGATTTAAAAGAAGGTAGAGCTGGGTGTCATCTGCATACTGATGAACACCCAGCCCAAACCCCCTGATGATCTCTCCCAGCGGCTTCATATAGATATTAAAAAAGCATGGGGGAGAGGACGGAACCCTGAGGCACCCTACAAGTGACAGCCCAGGGGTCTGAACACTCATTCCCCACTGTACACTGTACACTGCCCAGGAAGAAGGGGCGGAACCACTGTATAACAGTGCCCCCCTGACAGGCACACATACTTTGCCCACTCCTCATTTTATCCTCACTGTGACCCTGGGAGATAGGCTAAGCTGAGACAGAGGAACTGGCCCAAGCTTTATGGCTGTGTAGGGTTTTGAACCCTGGTTCCCCAGCTCCTAGTCTGATGCTGTAACCACTTAACCACACTGTCAAAGCAAATCTACGTTCATGTCATGCTCATTTGTGCCAGGAGCCTTTTAAGTATCTGGCAACGCCCTGCTGCCCATTGAAATGGCCGTTGTGATTGAGCCACACAGAAGCACCCTGGTCTGCTTTATTGCCAGAGTTAACTTCCACTATTTGGAAATATGGGCATGACTATGGCCTTTAAGAAGATGGAGCACTGAGGAAAGTGCTGATGAAGGCCATAAAAGCCAATGAGGCTTATTGCTTCTTGACATTCGGGACACTTAGGGACGATTCCTCCGCGAACACACCAATAGCAAAGAGACTTTCTAAGATAAGTCCTTCCCCTCCCGCTAAAACCCCACAAAAACAAAAGCACCCTCTGAAGCAGTCAGCAGGAATTCATTACCCAAACGCCGTGCCTGCTCTGAAGGTTATGATCTTCGCTTGCTAAATGGGCAAAGGGATGGGAACACGAAGGGCTGTTTTCTCATAACCTTTGCAGCCATTATTTGGATGATTAACAGAGAGGTCAGAGGTGTGTTAGCATTTCCAAGGATTCCTGCTTTCTTTCTTTTTTCCTTTCTTTCCTCTGCTTGATCAACACCTCAGAAGAGGAGTATTTGTGTGAGTCTTTCTTTGGTGCAATGATTCTGCAGAGCACACCCACCCAAAAAAGGGGTTGTAAACTTTCTTAGGCCCCATTTGCACCATATATTTAAAGCACTATTGTATTGATTCTAAGGCCATAGTCACACTGTACATCTAAAACACTATGAAACCACTTTAAACAGTCATGGCTTCCCACAAAGGATTCTGGGAGCATTAACAGTGCTGAGAGTTCTTAAAAAGGGTTCTTAGGTCCCGTTGTGGCCGACTCTGGGGTTGCGGCGCTCATCTCGCTTTACTGGCCGAGGGAGCCGGCGTACAGCTTTCCAGGTCATGTGGCCAGCATGACTAAGCCATTTCTGGCGAACCAGAGCATGGAAACACCGTTTACCTTCCCACCAGAGCGGTACCTATTTATCTACTTGCACTTTGACATGCTTTCGAACTGCTAGGTGGGCAGGAGCAGGGACCGAGGAATGGGAGCTCACCCCGTTGCAGGGATTCGAACTGCTGACCTTCTGATCGGCAAGTCCTAGGCTCTGTGGTTTAACCCACAGCACCACCCGCGTCCCTTCTGAGAGTTCTTAGGGAACCCCTTCTGAGAGTTCTTAGGGAACAGAGTTACAGTTCCCGGATGATAATAATAATAATAATATTTATACCTTGTACATCTGACGGGGTTGCTCCAACTACTCTGGAAAACTTCCAACATATATAAAAAATAATAAAATATTAAGCATTACAAAAGCTTCCCATATGTCTTCTAAAGGTTGTACAGTTACTTATCTCTTGGCTCAGGGGTCGCATAACTCCATACCCTCCAACATTTCTCTGATGAAAATAGGGATGTCCTAAGTAAAAGCGGGACATTCCGGGATCAAATCCAAAACTGGGATGGCTTCTGTAAATTCACGACTGTCCCTGGAAAATAAGGACACTTGGAGGGACTGATTTAACAGTTGATCCCACTTTGCAGGTGATTCTGGAACTTGTAGCTCTGGGAGGGTAACTCTCAGTATCTTTAACAAACTACATCTCCCAGAATTCTAGGTGGGGGATGGAATCCTGCACTGCAACTTAATTAATTAATTATTATTTTTTAAAATTTATATACCGCCCTCCCCAGCCGAAGCCGGGCTCAGGGCGGCAAACAACAATAAAAGTAACACAATTTACATAAAATCCCAATCAATTAATTGAAATGCATTCTAAAATCAACTCCTTCTAAAATCAATTCAAAATCAAATTAATGGCAACCATTGGGCTAGAGTTCTGTGAGGAACACAGACACAGATAGAAAAAACTTTGTTTTTAGATTCAATTCCTGCTGCTTTTAATAATTTTACATTGGGTAAGCTTTCCTCATGCCTTTTGTACAGATCTGATTATTTTATTACTTGGTGAGCCTCAGACTTCACTATTTTATTTTTAAACGCCTTTTCTTTTACCTGGACTAATTTTCTGTTTGGTTTTTTTCTGGATTCCTTATCTGGGCCACCTTTGAATTCTAGTAGTGTGCACTCACAGCTAACATGACTAGCAGCCATTGATAGTAGCTGGAATCAGCAAGGGTTAAGTTGTAGTTCATTCTAAGCTTGCATATTGTTATTCTGAGTAGAAGAAGGTTTAAAAGGTAAGCTGCATATGCTTATTCTGTTTAGCTCATCATGTAATCATTATTTGCATATCCTATGTTTTCTGCTTGGCAGGGGGTTGGACTCGATGGCCCTTGTGGTCTCTTCCAACTCTATGATTCTATGATTCTATTCATTTTTTCTCCCTTCTCCAAGACTCATTCACGTATAATGCACCATTGAATTTGCTTGATATCAAATCTTTCCTAAACTGAAACGCACACACTGGCCTTCTGCTCATGTCTTTAAAACAAATCTTTTCTAATGAATTTTAGCCTCTCGAGCCCTTTCTGGTCAAAAGCCTTGTGCCCGTTGGGGCAATTTAAGAACCTCATTTTCGCATCCTGCAGATTAGAGATGTTGGTGAGTTTAAGGGAAAGGGCTGTGGGTTTTCTCTCTTCAACTGCGAGTGCAGTGAGGCTGGTAGACATATGTTCAGATACTCAGAAAGGTTCATCTGCCAAATCAGTATCATATTCAGAATATGGTTCTTCCAAGGATATAAATTAATTCCCTATCCTGGAGCTAGGAAAAGGGCTGTGTGGATGAAAAGAGAGAGAGTTTAATTTCTTCCCTTCTGTTGGGTTTCTTGATCATGCCTGGCTGGCTGTTCATAAAAGAGGCATCTTCTGGCTCTGTCTTTTGCTTTGATGGATGTTGCATCTGCCTTAGCATATGACCTGGATGCGTTTCGGCCACTTGTTCAGCATGCCTCCTATTCAGCTACCGAACCACCTGAGCAGCTGGATCCCGAGGCAGAGGAGCATAATTCAGATGCTTTCCTGGCCAAGTGAGAAGAACATATCATTCAAGGGCAGCTCTCCAACGGAAACATTCCCCGTGTACAAATTACAATGGTATGAGTTTGGTGACAGAACGACAGAAGGGGCTAGAGCAGGGGTCAGCAAAGTTTTTGTGGCTTGGGCTGGTTCACGGTCCTGCAGAATTAATTTTAAACTGGTTTTAATGCTGGATTTTAAATTGTTGTAACCCACCATGAGACCTTAGATTAAAAAGTGGGTAACAACAACAACAACAAGGGACGCGGGTGGCACTGTGGGTTAAACCACAGAGCCTAGGGCTTGCCAATCAGAAGGTCGGTGGTTCGAATCCCCGTGATGGGATGAGCTCCCGTTGCTCGGTCCCTGCTCCTGCCAACCTAGCAGTTTGAAAGCACGTCAAAGTGCAAATAGGTAGATAAATAGATAAATGGGTATCGCTCCAGCGGGAAGGTAAACGGCGTTTCCATGCGCTGCTCTGGTTCACCAGAAGCGGCTTAGTTATGCTGGCCACATGATCTGTACGCCGTCTCCCTTGGCCAGTAAAGGGAGATGAGCGCCGCAACCCCAGAGTTGGTCACGACTGGACCTAATGGTCAGGGGTCCCTTTACCTTAACAACAACAACAACAACAACTGCATAGCAGGGGGTTGGACTTGATGATCCTCAAGGTCCCTTCCAACTCTACAATTCTATGATCTTTTGATTCTATGAGTCAAGACAGCTTACAGGTAAATGTGCAGCAGCTGCTCCAGTTGCCAGGTGTTATGTACTGAGTTGAATAGGATCCAAACTGTAGCAGTCTGATTGGTCCTAGAACAATAGGATCCAAAAGGCAGCAGTCTGATTGGTCCTAGAACAATAGGATTCAGAATGCAGCAGTCTGATTGGTCCTAGAACAATGCAGAAGTATGATTGGTTGGCAGGAACCACCCAATCCTGCTCCAGATAGAAGTGAATCCACAACCTGATTGGCTTACAGTAGAATTCCAGAATTAGCCAATCATGTGCAGCCCATTGTGTAAATAATGTATATAAAGCAGATACTGTGAGGGGACATTTATTCATTCCTCCTCACCACTATGAGCTGAATAAAGAGCATGAAATCACTTTGCGACTCTGAGTATATTTCACTGGCGACGAGGATGGGATCCCGCTGAGCTGACTGCCACACACAGCACCGCAGCACCGCCAACTGCCGCACCGCTGCCTCGCACCGTGTATCCAGGCTTCAGCTCCGGGGCACAAGGAACTCAGAATGGCAGCCAACAGCAGCTTCTCGCCATTCAACCCAGCATCTGGAGACTGGGAAGCGTACGCCTCCCGTTTCACCTTCCTCCTAGAAGCCAAAGGGGTCACCGACGAAGAAGACGCCAAGAAGAGGGCGATATTCTTCAGCGTCTGCGGAGAGGAGACGTTTGAAATCGCCCGGGCTCTCCTTGCGCCTGAAGACGTCGCTACTGTTCCATACAAAACAATAATGGAACAGCTGAAGGGGCACTTTTCGCCGCAGCCCTCAGTGGTGGCTCGTCGAAATGCCTTCTACGCAAAGCGGCAAGCCCCTGGGGAAACCATAACTGGGTTTGTGACCTCTCTCCGCCAAGCCGCCCGGTTCTGCAACTTCTCAGAGCTGGAGAACATGCTTCGTGACCGCCTCGTCGGTGGCCTGAAGGATGAGAAGCTGCAACGACGCCTCTACGCTAAGAAGGACCTAACGTTCCAGGTCGCTCTGGAGGAGGCCCTGGCAACAGAAGCTGCCGAGAGGTCGACCCAAGAGGCACGGCCGAGCCTGCCATCCCAACCGAGGGTCCACCATGAAGACCTCACCGACGACTCAGGATCCGACAGGGAGGAGGTGCACCGAGTACAGCAGCGCACTCAAGCAGCGCACAGACCACAGCTGCCTCGACGAGAAGGAGGGAACTGCGCAAGCTGCGGGGAGAGTCACGAGAGGAGGACCTGCCGTTTCCGCAACGCAGAGTGCAGGCAGTGCAGAAAATCGGGACACATCGCCCGGGTGTGTCGGGCTCGGCCCACCCGACACCAGGCATCAGATGACCAATCCAAGAGCCCCAGGTCCCGGGGCCCAACGCACCAAGGCAACTCGACGGAGCTCACGGACTTCCAGGTATACCAGTTGCCCCACCCCAACGTAGAGAAAATTTATGTAGAGGTACAGATAGAGGGGGCCCCATGCCGCATGGAGCTTGACACGGGTTCAACTCTATCCATAATCTCGGCAAGGACCTTAAGGAAACTGTGTCCCACTGGGGGTCCCAAACTCAGGCCGGCCCCATTCACCCTCCGGGACTTCCAGAAACGTAAGGTCCCCACAATGGGGGTGGGGACCTTCAGGGTGCAATACCGAGGGCGGACGCGGCAACTGGACTTGCTTGTGGTCAAGGGCCCCTACATTAGCTTACTGGGATTGGCATGGTTTGGACCACTGGGGCTAGCTGTCACCGGGGTGAACCACACTAGCTTACAAGTGGACGTGGACGCCATATGCAAGGAATTTCCAGGGGTTTTCGATGGGAAATTGGGACAGTATACGGGCCCCCCCATTGCGCTACAGCTTGACCCCACAGTACGACCGGTCAGGCTCAAGGCCCGCCGGGTCCCGTTCGCCTTGAAACCCCGTATAGACGAGGAATTGGACCGACTCGTAGAGCAAGGAGTGCTGGAGCCGGTGCCTAATGCTCCCTGGGAAACCCCAATCGTCACACCCGTCAAGCCTAATGGTTCGGTCCGCATCTGCGCAGACTACAAATGTACCATAAACAAGGCCCTCACGGCCCACGCATACCCAGTGCCAGTGGTCAGCCATGTCCTTGCCACCCTGGCTGGGTCGAAAATTTTTGGCAAGCTGGACTTGGCCCAAGCATATCAACAGCTGCCAGTAGATGAGGCCACAGCAGAGGCACAGACGATTGTGACGCACAGAGGAGCGTTCAGGGTAAAGCGGCTGCAATTCAGTGTCAGCGTGGCACCAGGCATATTCCAGAATATAATGGACTCTCTCCTTAAAGGGATTCCTGGCGTCACCCCCTTCTTCGATGATGTGTTGATTGCCGGCCCCACACCAGAGGAGTTTGAGGACCGCCTCCGCACCGTTCTGCACCGTTTCCAGACGGCGGGTCTCAAGGTGAAGCGGGAAAAATGTCTACTAGGAGTGCCTCAGGTGGACTTTCTGGGATTTATGGTGGACGCAGAAGGGGTCCACCCGACTGGGGACAAGGTACGGGCCATTTGTGATGCCCCAGCGCCCAAGAGCAAGACTGAACTTCAGGCCTTCTTGGGACTATTGAACTTTTACCATTCCTTCCTTCCCCACAAGGCGGCGGTAGCGGAGCCCCTACACAGACTCCTGGACAAGCGGGCCCCTTGGGTGTGGGGCCAGCGCCAGGAGGCCGCATTCCAGGCAGTCAAGGACTTGCTTGTCTCAAACTCGGTCTTGGCACACTTCGACGAGAGGCTGCCGGTGGTGCTAGCATGCGACGCCTCACCCTATGGCATTGGAGCTGTCCTGGGGCACCAACTCCCGGATGGAAGAGAGGTACCGGTGGCGTACTTTTCCCAGACACTCAACACAACCGAGCGGAACTACTCGCAAATCGACAAGGAGGGTCTGGCAATCGTAAAGGGAGTAAAAAAATTCCATGATTTCTTGTACGGGCGGCCCTTCACCGTGGTGACTGACCACAAGCCGTTGCTTGGCTTGTTTGCCCCCGAAAAGCAGACCCCCCAAGTGCTGTCTCCTCGCGTCCTCAGGTGGTCAATTTTCCTTGCCAGCTACCAGTATGCACTGATTCACCGACCTGGGAAGGCGATGGGCCATGCGGACGCCCTCAGCAGGCTACCACTACCGGAAACAGGCCCTGACCCAGCACCTGCACAAGAGGTTATGAGCCTGGAGCTGCTTCCCGACCGCCCCATTCAGGCACAAGAAGTTGCACACCATTCCAAGAAAGATAGGGTCATCTCCCGGGTCCTGGACTGGGTGTGGAGGGGATGGCCCAGCAGCAGCCCCGGGCCAGAATTCGCCGGCTACACAACCCGCAAACATGAACTGTCGGCCCACAAGGGGTGCCTGTTATGGGGAAGCAGAGTCGTTGTTCCCCAGCCCCTCTGCAAAAGGGTCCTCACAGCCCTACACGAGACACATCCAGGGGTAGTAAGAATGAAGGCCCTTGCCAGGAGTTATGTGTGGTGGCCGGGGATCGATGGAGAGATAGAGGCCTGGGTCAAACACTGCCAGGCCTGCCAAGAATCCCGCCCAGATCCCCCAAGGGCCCCAGTCCAGTCCTGGGAGTCCGCCCGAGCACCATGGTCACGCCTGCATGTGGATTTCGCTGGCCCCTTTCAGGGGAAAACATTCTTCATAGTGGTGGACTCCTACACCAAATGGCTGGAAGTCGCACTGGTACCGTCCACTTCCACGTCCGCAGCCATCCGGGTACTACGCAGGCTGTTTGCAACCCACGGGCTCCCTGACACTCTCGTCTCAGACAACGGGACTGCATTTACGTCAGGAGAATTCCAAACCTTCACAGCGCAGAACGCCATCCGCCACATCCGTTCGGCGCCGTTCCACCCTGCCACCAATGGCCAAGCAGAACGCATGGTGCGGACCACCAAGGACACCCTTCGCCGCATGACGCAAGGGGACTGGGAGTACCGCCTTGCCACATTCCTTCTAGCACAGCACAGCACCCCCAGCTCAACGACTGGCCGGAGCCCCGCTGAACTACTAATGGGTCGGCGCCTTGCCATCAGATTGGACCGCCTTCACCCCGATAGAGCTCAGGATGAGGTAGTGGTGGGGGAAGGCAGGAACCCCCGGACCTTCGAGGCCCAGGACCCAGTGTACGCAAAGAATTTTGGGGCAGGCCCAGCATGGGTACCCGCCACAATCACCAGGGTCACTGGCCCCGTGTCGTACGAGGTGCTAACGGATGGGGGGCAATGCTGGCGCCGCCACTGCGACCAGATACGGCGACGATTCCCGGGAGAAAACCAGGAGGAGGACAGGTCAGAGGAGTCCCAAGGGAACAGCTGGGCAGTGAGGCCCATAGAGCAGGAGGGGCCAGCAGGAGAGGCAGAATCAGTAAATACAGAGAGGACCCGTGAGGCCGAAAGGACACCGGAACCAGAACCACGACTGAGCGAGCCGGTTGCACCAGACCAAACAGCCGCATCACAGCCAGCATCCTTGGAACACGAGCCAGAACCCGGAGCCCGGACCAGGGAACACCCCAGGCCACAACGCACACGTAGGCCGCCGGCATACCTTGAGGACTATGAATGCGACCTCCCGGGCAGGACTGGAACTTAGAGGGGAGGGGTGTTATGTACTGAGTTGAATAGGATCCAAACTGTAGCAGTCTGATTGGTCCTAGAACAATAGGATCCAAAAGGCAGCAGTCTGATTGGTCCTAGAACAATAGGATTCAGAATGCAGCAGTCTGATTGGTCCTAGAACAATGCAGAAGTATGATTGGTTGGCAGGAACCACCCAATCCTGCTCCAGATAGAAGTGAATCCACAACCTGATTGGCTTACAGTAGAATTCCAGAATTAGCCAATCATGTGCAGCCCATTGTGTAAATAATGTATATAAAGCAGATACTGTGAGGGGACATTTATTCATTCCTCCTCACCACTATGAGCTGAATAAAGAGCATGAAATCACTTTGCGACTCTGAGTATATTTCACCAGGTCACTGTGCCAGATTTACGTACAGTCATACCTCGGGTTGAAGTAGCTTTGGGATAAGTATTTGCGGGTTGAGTGCTGCGGTGACCCAGAAATAACAGAGCACGTTACTTCTGGGTTTCACTGCTCGCGCATGTGCAGACGGTCAAAATGACATCGTGCGCATGCGCAGAAGTGTCAAATCGTGATCCGCGGACGCGGGTTGCGTTCGCTTCTGGATGTGAACGGGGCTCTGGAACGGATCCCGTTCGCATCCAGAGGTACTACTGTATAAGCTAAACAAGCTATAGCTTAGGGCCCCACTCTCTTGGGGCCCCCCAAAAAAATTAAGGGAAAAAACCTGGATGTACATTTCCAAAATGTAAGATAAAAAACAAATAAAATAAAACCTACATACAGCAACAGTGTTTTGTGTTGTGTAGGCTCCTATGATGTAAGTCCCCACCTGCTAGACTGCTCCCTAAAATATCACTGGTTTGCTCCTTTCTATATATAGGGTGCCTACGTTCTGCATTGGCTGGTTGCATGGTAACATGTGCAGATGGCTTGAGATACCTATTAGGTCCATAAATCACCATATAGCATATATTCAACACAAAAAGGACAATTTGTTGTTTACAAAGGACAGCTGGACATATAAAGGGCCCCATTCCCTTCAGTAGCTTAGGGCCTCATCAAACCTAAATCCGCCCCTGTTCCCCGACCTCTAAAATAAAGGAAGAACAAGAAATGGATCAGCTGTTGGACTGCCACATAATGGAACTAAGAAGAAGTGCATATTTCAAAGTCTAATCTGTCTGGAGGTGCTGATTAGGGGAGTCCACTTTTGCAATTTGAACTCCCCCAAATTCTTCCCTGAAATCTATTTATGTGGGTTTTGCGCCTTCTCCACAGATGTGAGATGTCTGTCACCCCAAGCACCGTGATGCCTAGAATGCTTTGCTAGTTTCCAGAGTTAATAATATTGACCACTTGCTCACCTCATTATGTCAACTGCTTTCTGAATATTGAATGCTAAAATGAGGTTGCAGAGTATAAGTGGTTTGGAAAGTGGAAACTCAATACTCAAGGATGAGAAAACAGTATTTACTAATTGAGTGAAACAGGCCGGAACAGAAACAAAGCAATGGTGCAGCATTAATAATGTCATAATAAAACGGAGGGTGGGTAGGAAGCACTGGAAAATGGTGGGGCTATGCTGAGACCTTCAAATAAAGTAGTATTAACTAGGGATAGCAGATCTATCAATTTTGGCTACTCTCCATTTCTCAATTTTCCAAACTTAATTTCTCCACATTTCCACATCAGTTTGAGTGTGTGTGTGTGTGTGAAAATTAATTGTCTTTTAATTTAATTGCAAAATTAATTCACATTTTCCTGTGAATTTCTCCTAAGCTATAGATGCTTGTGTGCAGTTTTGCCTAAAATGCGCATTATTATTTTTTTGCAAGTAATCATACCAGCGCTCAGCTGAGCAAGCCCCCTTCTGCCACTCCAGCTCTTCTCCTTCTAGAAAAAAAAGCACTGGTTGTCACAGACGGATGGAGCAAGCTTGTTTTCTGCTGCTCCAGAAGGTAGGACCCGGACCAATACAAGAAAGGAGATTCCAACTAAACATTAGGAATAACTTTCTGATGGTGAGTTCTTGCTTGACAGTGGAAGGTGATGAACTCTTCTTCTTTGGAGGTTTTCCAACACATAATAGATGACCATCTGTCAGGGATTCTTTAGTTGCGATTCCTGCACAAGATGTTGGACTAGATCAGGCATAGGCAAACTTGGCCCTCCAGATGTTCTGGGACTACAACTCCCATCACCCCTAGACAACAGGACCAGTGGTCAGGGATGATGGGAACTGTAGTCTCAAAACATCTGGAGGGCCGAGTTTGCCTATGCCTGGCCTAGATTACCCTTGGGATCCTTTCCTACACCACAGTTCTGCAATTCTATTGCATCAAAGTGAGTAGGAGAACCATCTTATGCTAATAAGACTGTTATACGGGGGGAGTCTCCCCAGAGGTGTTCTTAAAATACTCTTTTGGCAATCAAGCATTACATTTTCTGAGTCTCACCTTCCTTTAATAACATACCCATCTTCCTCCTCCCCTACGAGTTTCCTTGCTTCATTTTATAGGTTGGAAAAAAACAACTGCCTGTATAAAGCTTTGTCATCTGACTTATTAGCTATGACCTGATTGTTCCGCCAAGTGCTGTGGCCCGGCCGTGTCTCGCCTCTGCCCCAGAAAACCCTTAAGTTGCTGTTCTTGACGTGATTCAGCACGGGCTGTCTAGCAGCATAAAATGTCACCGTCTCCCCTGGGTTAAGCGGGTCACCAAGGTCTATTGCTCTGACTGATGCAATTAGAGATTTTGCTTCCAGGTGCGATGTACAATCACTACCGTTTGGGCGCAGGACCAGGAGCCCGCCAGGGAGATCCTCCGTCACTATAACAACCTGGAGAACATGAATAATTCAGCCCATTTTAAAATGCTTGTTTATTTATGGAATACCTTAATTACAGCAAAGGAAAATTTCACAGTTACTGAAACAGTTTCCCTTCAGAGATAACTTGCTCTTATTGCTTATCAATTATTGAAACCTGGCAGTGTTGGGAGAGAGAGTGAGAGAGAGAGAGAGAAAGCAGGAAGGAACAGAAGATGCAGAAGAAATCAGACTGGATAGAAGGGTTTTGTGGAGCCCTGTAATAAGAATGAACAATAGAATCATAGAATTGCAGAGTGGGAAGTGTCATCTATTCCAACCCCCTGCAATACAGGAATCACAGCTAAAGCATCTCAGACAGATGCCAAGCTAACCTCTAAAAAACCTCCACCTTTCATGACAGTCCATTCCACTGTCATACGACTCTTACCATCAGAAAGTTCTTCCTAATGTTTAATCAGAATTTCTTTTCTTGTAATTCGAATACATTGGTCCTGGTCCTACCATCTGGAGCAGAAGAGATTAATGAACTTTTGTGAAAGAAATCACCTTTTATCATTCAGTGACATACGGTGAGCCATAGGTTAAAGGTAAAGGGACCCCTGACCATTAGGTCCAGTCGTGACCGACTCTGGGGTTGCTGCACTCATCTCGCTTTATTGGCCGAGGGAGCCGGTGTACAGCTTCCATGTCATGTGGCCAGCATGACTAAGCCACTTCTGGCGAACCAGAGCAGCACACGGAAATGCCATTTACCTTCTTGCCGGAGCGGTACCTATATATCTACTTGCACTTTGACATGCTTTTGAACTGCTAGGTTGGCAGGAGCAGGGACCAAGCAACAGGAGCTCACCCCATTGCGGGGATCCGAACCGTTGACCTTCTGATCGGCAAGTCCTAGGCTCTGTGGTTTAACACACAGCGCCACCCGCGTCCCTGGGCCATAGGTTAGCTATCCCCAAATTAGTCAGTGAAGTGCAGCTATCTTAGATGATGCTGAGATTCAAGAGTCTTGTGCTCCTATCGACTGAGCTATTCCTTGGTTGAACATTTCCTGTGGATCATCCCATATGTTCAGTAAACATATCTGCGGTGAAGTTGGAATGGCATATTTGAGTGTTTTGGCCATTTCTTGACAGGGCATTCTAACATTAAGAGAGAGGGTAACAACATTTGCAGGATCCATGTAGGAGAACATCATCTGCCATAGGCCCTCAAGCTCAGGCATTTTGATAGCCGATAGCCTGATTTATGGTGTTGGAGGAGACTCTTGAGAGTCCCATGGACTGCAAGAAGATCCAACCTATCCATTCTGAAGGAAATCAACCCTGAGTGCTCACTGGAAGAACAGATCCTGAAGCTGAGGCTCCAATACTTTGGCCACCTCATGAGAAGAGAAGACTCCCTGGAAAAGACCCTGATGTTGGGAAAGATGGAGGGCACAAGGAGAAGGGGACGACAGAGGACGAGATGGTTAGATAGTGTTCTTGAAGCTACCAGCATGAGTTTGTCCAAACTGCGGGAGGCAGTGGGAGACAGAAGTGCCTGGCGTGCTCTGGTCCATGGGGTCACGAAGAGTCAGACACGACTTAACGACTAAACAACACAGCCTGATGCAATGAGGCAATGGAGAGAAGTTATGGAGAAAAAACCAGCCTAGTTTTTCTTCCTTGGACACCTTCACTGCTGCTGGCTCTGACTTAATGGAAAGGAAGGGGATGCATACTTGGTGACGGGAGAGTGAGCCAAGTGGAACAGTCTCCCAAATACAGTGGTACCTTGGGTTAAGAACTTAATTCATTCTAGAGGTCCATTCTTAACCTGAAACTGTTCTTAACCTGAGATACCACATTAGCTAATGGGGCCTCCCGTTGCTGCCGCGCCACCGCAGCACGATTTCTGTTCTCATCCTGAAGCAAAGTTCTTAACCAGAGATACTATTTCTGGGTTAGCGGAGTCTGTAACCTGAAGCATCTGTAACCTGAAGCGTCTGTAACCCGAGGTACCACTGTAGACTGTTTTACCAAAAGAATTTCGGAGAGCTTGCTGGCCTCAACTTTGAGCTCTTCTACTAGAATGTGAACCAAGCATTCAGCAAGACCTACCTTTGTGAAAATTAGACTTCTTTTGGGGGATAAATGCACTAAATGCATGTTGTCACTTTTGGAGAGGCGGAAATATTGGCGGTGATAACAGAACATGCCTTTTCAACATCCCCAGTAATCTCTGCTCAGGGAAGGACAATATTCTGGAAAAGACACCCAGAGGCTTCCGCTGGATGTCCTTGAGGATGCAAATCCGAGAAGGATTTCATCAGTGAGTGTTCAGATTACTTGTGCACACAGCATTTACATAAATCTCATCTATGGTATTGTGTATGGATCGGCAGCTGGGGTTTTGCATAGCACCGTCCTGTGTTTCATCGAAATTGCTTTCCTGGGTTTTGTGGGGAGAATTGGGAAGAGAATGCTGTTCGACGAGAAAGCTGTTATCTAAGCTTTTCATTTCGAGAAATCTTTTTAGGGCAGCGGAATCTCATAACTCAGCAAGCAAAAAAGCTGGCTGGGGCGACTACGATAATTTATCAGGCGCGCTAGAAAAACTCATTTTAAGCTAAGCAAACAAAATAGAACAAGGTAAGACAGTCAAGCGCTGGTTGCTTTTGAGCTGTTCGTCACATTATGTTCCCTGTCTGTTTCTTGAGGATGTGGGTTTGGAAGGGTCTGGAGGATTGGAGAGGCAAAACTTAGTAGTGGTGCTTTGCATGTAAAACATCCTAAATTCAGTTCCAGGACTCTTCAGTTAGAAGACTCCAAATAGCAGGGTCAGGAGAAAACTCTTATCTTGGAGATCTTGGAGAGTTGCTTTCAGGCAGAGATGATGTGAACAGATCCAATTAAGGCACTATGATAGGTAAAGGTAAAGGACCCCTGGACGGTTAAGTCCAGTCAAAGACGACTATGGTGTTGAAGCACTCATCTCACTTTTCAGGCCGAGGGAGCCAGTGTTTGCCCACAGACAGTTTTCCAGGCCATGTGGCCAGCATGACTAGACCGCTACTGGTGTACAGAGGACCATGATGAGTGCCAGAGCACATGAAAACACAATTTACCTTCCCACTGCAGCGGTACCTATTTATCTACTTGCGCTGGCATGCTTTCGAACTGCTAGGTTGGTAGGAGCTGGGACAGAGCAACGGGAGCTCACCCCATTGTGAGGATTCGAACCGCCAACCTTCCTATCAGCAAGCCCAAGAAGCTCAGTGTTTTAGATCATAGCACCACTCATGTCCCCCAAAGCACTATGATACCACTGTAAGCAGTTCTAGGTTTCCCCACAGAATTCTGGCAGCTGTAGTTTGTTAAGGGTGCTGCAAATTGTTCGGAGACCCCTGTTCCCCTCACGGAGCTACAATTCCCAGAGTTCCCTATTGATTGTTAAACCACTCTATAACTAGCTTTATATTATAAACAGCCCTGTGATCCCCAGATGAAGGGTGGTATAGAAATTCAATACACATAATAAACATTAGTAATTTAAATGCAGCATGGGAATGTGGTCTAGATCAGGGCAGCCCTACCAATTGGCACAGTGAGACAACTGCTTCGGGCAACTGATGCTGGAGGTCAACAATAGTAGCCTCTCAGCTGTTCCTCCTGAGCTACTTGCCTCTCTTGAGGACACAGCTGTGTATGTACATGACCTGTTCTTGAGCCACTAAGTGAACCTGCTACCCCCAGGTGTAGTGAAGGGTGCGATTTTATCATCAGGCTTTTGTGGAATGGGGAGGGGTGCCATCGTGTTCTTCACCTCAGGCAACAAAATATAAGCTTATTAAATTTGTAAATTGCCTGACTCTTGAAATAGAGTCCTAAAGTGATTTGCAAGCAAGTAAAAATAATAATACAAAAATGAAACTTTGTTGTTGTTTAGTCGTTTAGTCGTTTCTGACTCTTCGTGACCCCATGGACCAGAGCATGCCAGGCACTACTGTCTTCCACTGCCTCCCGCAGTTTGGTCAAACTCATGCTGGTAGCTTCGAGAACACTGTCCAACCATCTCATCCTCTGTCGTCCCCTTCTTCTTGTGCCCTCCATCTTTCCCAACATCAGGGTCTTTTCCAGGGAGTCTTCTCTTCTCATGAGTTGGCCAAAATATTGGAGCTTCAGCTTCAGGATCTGTCCTTCCAGTGAGCACTCAGGGCTGATTTCCTTCAGAATGGATAGGTTGGATCTTCTTGCAGTCCATGGGACTCTCAAGAGTCTCCTCCAGCACCATAATTCCAAAGCATCAATTCTTTGGTGATCAGCCTTCTTTATGGTCCAGCTCTCACTTCCATACATCACTACTGGTAAAACCATAGCTTTAACTATACAGACCTTTGTTGGCAAGGTGATGTCTCTGCTTTGAGCAGGAACAGGCAAACCACTCCAGTATCCATGCCAAGAAAACTCCATGGACAAAGACAACAGGCATATAATGAAATTTACAGATTTAGCAACAGAATAGAATATTGTTGATTCTACCCACATGCCTAGGAAAACAAAAACACCTTTTCCTGATGCTGCAATGATGGCAAGGCCGGGTGGACATTTCTGGGAAGACCATTACATAAAACAGAGATGATATTAAGATAGATTAAGGGCTCGGTGATCATCTGAACAGGTGTGCCTGGCTATGTGAACAGGGCCCAATTATATCATTTTTCCTCCCAATATGGGGACCTCTCACGTCTGACTCCTCAAATCCATATGCTTCTAATGAGTCTTGCAATATGCTTGGCAGTCAGGATGACAGAAGGAGACCACTCTTTGACGTTAACATTTACTTGACAGTAGGTACACAGAGGCATGGAAAAGACCATGCAAATGTCGCAAACAGGATGTTGACCTGCCCAGTCCATATTTACGTTTCTAGCAAAACAATCCTAGATTAAATAAATTTCTGCAGCATTTCTAGCCCTCCCTTGGATAAAAGACAGAGAGCTGCATGGCATCTTAGCCACACATACAGTCTGCTGTCCAAGGTACGGGAAGTCTCTCATCAGCTTCTGTTTGTCCGCAAATCGAGGAGAGATGTTGGGATCAGCTTTTCTCCATTTTTTCTTTCTCATTGTCATCACAGCTCTGGTTGTCATCGGCTTGATGGGAAATGGATTCATCACCATTGCAAGTGGCCTCGAATGGTCCAGAAACAAAACACTCTCTTCCTCCGACATGATCCTGTTGGTGCTGAGTGTGTCCCGCCTTCTTTTCCTGGGGCTAACTTTGGGCATCCATTACTCAGTTTTTACTGACATCAGCAATCCAAAACATATGCCAAAATCTGTCATTTTCCTCTGGGCATTTTTCAATGCTGTTACTCTGTGGACAGCCACGTGGCTTGCTGCCTTTTACTGCATGAAAATTCTCACCTTTACCCAGCCTCTCCTCGTGAAAATTAAGATGGGGATCTCCAGGATGGTTCCACACCTGCTCCTAGGATCAGTGTTGGGTTCCTTACTTGTCTCCCTTCCTTTCAACTGGTCTGAAGATTGCTACCAATGCTGCAATGGGACAAATCTCCCTTTGGGTAACAGTACTGGGAGGTGTTATGTTCAGACCACCGGGATGCTATTTTCTTTTCTTCTGTACATTGCAGGGACATTCCCATCCTTTATTATATGCTTAGCTTCTTCTGTCTTCTTGATTCACTCCCTTCTGCACCATGTTAAGAGGATGCAACAGAACAGAGAAGGTTTTAGAGATCAGAGGATGGACGTTCAATTGAGAGCGGTCAAGATGGTGGCATCATTCCTTCTCCTCTACACTGTAGCCTTTGCAGCTGAGATTTCACTCATGTTGTTCATCAATCCCTTGACAGTGGTATTGTCCACTGTTATGGTGGCCGGATATCATTCAGGACATGCCATCAGTTTGATTATCACAAATTCCAAACTCAGGCAGATGTTCCTCATGACTTTGTGGGATCCTCTGCATCAGAGACTGTGGGCAACTATATCACCTTCCTATCCCAAGACTCCCAAAGGAACGAGTCAGTCTTAGGGATGTTTGAAGCATCTTGTGAAATTTTATTAGTAGTCAAGCCTCTTTTTTTCCCAAACCTCCCTAAAAATTACTCAGACATTTCTTTGAGCAGAAGCCAAACAGCCTTTGGCAACATCTCTGTATCTCCATTGGCAGAGTCTGGAGGAAATGATCTTATTCTTCTATCATGTGGCTTGAAGGAAAGATCATTTGCTACAACAGAAAAAGCTGAGAAACACTATCCGGCTCCTCATTTGAACAATATTGTCATGTTTCAATAAATAGCTCGTGCTGATTCATGCTGTGGTCTTCAGATGCAGGTGCTGAGGGTGTGTTGCATTGGATTCATGAGCTCTGGAAGAGGAAGTGTGTTGACAATTGTAGCTTTAATTGTGAATGGCAGGGTGGACAAATCAAGGCACATTGTTGCCACTACAGAAAGAAGGAGCCATGCCAATCTCCCATATGTTCATTCATAAATCCATTTGTCCTGTTCCCACATTGATTTGTAATATATACATGGGGGATTTGCACTTTAAATACTTTTTAAGTATGCATGTTATCACAAAATACATGTTTAAATACACATTTTATGTGTATTTTCAAATGCATTTTTTAAACCCAAAATGCGGGAATTGTTCATTCATTTTGGTACTTTTTTTGAAAATTGTATCGCATAAATTTTGGAGAAGTGCGAAATCTGAAAAATGATTATGCTCTGATCTTTGTACTAGTTTGGAATGTGTCAATTAGCTTGGTTCTGTTAAAAATGCAGAGCAATTGAAATTCCATCCATCCCTAGTTGCTGCTGGTAATTTAAATAGTGGACCTGGGAACTGGACCCTAAGGGCAGATGTGTAAATAGGAAGTGGGATAAAGAACATAGAGAAAGCACTGTTGCATAATGCCTCTTGCTTGCCTGGCTAAAGGATAGAGAGGGGATGTGAGTGTGAGTGCAAACTAGCAAAAATTATATTCATTGCTCCACCCACTTTTTCTCTGGCTCCACCCACCACTGCGATGTGGCCCTACAGGCTTAGGCTGAAAATGTTTCCTCACCCATTATCTATTCTGGAGGTTATACTGCAAACAATGGCTAATAGTCACTGATGGCTTTTCTCTGCAGGTGGCCCTAAGAATAAAATACCTGGCTAGATTCTCAATTTCAGAGAATGCATGTCCTCTATTTTATGCATCAGTGGGATGGATTCCACCCTCCCTGATAACTTCTGCCTACCAGGAGTTGATAAGAAATATCTCCCATGGCACTCCTTTTGTTTCCATCTTCTCAAGTTGGAAAAACATCAGTGGCTCATTTCCCTCTGTGTACTTGCTGGAATGACATGCACCAAATGCACATCACCTGGTCACACCTGAGAAGTGGATTCTCTTCCCTCTGCCAGCTCTCTCCCCTGAGTCTCCAGGGATGAAAATGAGGCTTATGTGTGAGACTCCAGGGATGAAAATGAGGCTTATCATGTGCCATCCATTCTTATCCGCTTGCCACCACTTTGTCAGCTCAGAATGTCATGGACGATGCATGTAAGCTTCAGCATCTATGTTCAGTTGTCTGGTACAGGATATTTTGAGAATAAACTCTTTTGTTTCTTTGCCTTTATCCTTCCTCTTAATAAAGCTTCAGAACTAGAACCTGGAAGTAGATTACGTATATTTTGGAAAGTCCAGTGATCTTTCCTTCTGTGTTCTAAACCTCTCATTCACGTCATGCCATTTAAAAAAGGGGAAATAAAGGGAAAGGTGGCTTAAAAATGCTCAGCAGTGACTTGGGGCAGGGGGTTAAGCAATAGTTGTCCCATCCCAGGATATGTGTGCGTGTGTGTTTAGGTTTGGATGGAAGGGAGTAGGGAGAATCTGAACTGCCCCCAGGGCAGGGGGGCAGGTTTTCAAATTCACAACATCCATGAATTTGCCTAACACCTTTTTGAAGCCACCTGAGCCACCATCAAAATTCTACAAGGCAGGCTTAAGCAGTATGTGGATCGAGAACTCCCAGAAGTGCAATCTGGATTTAGAAGAGGCAGAGGAACCAGGGACCAAATTGCAAACATGGGCTGGATTATGGAGAAAGCTAGAGAGTTCCAGAAAGACATCTAATTCTGCTTCATTGACTATGCAAAAGCCTTTGACTGTGTCGACCACAGCAAACTATGGCAAGTTCTTAAAGAAATGGGAGTGCCTGATCACCTCATATGTCTCCTGAGAAATCTCTATGTGGGACAAGAAGCTACAGTTAGAACTGGATATGGAACAACTGATTGGTTCAAAATTGGGAAAGGAGTACGGCAAGGCTGTATATTGTCTCCCTGCTTATTTAACTTATATGCAGAATTCATCATGCGAAAGGCTGGGCTGGATGAATTCCAAGCCGGAATTAAGATCGCTGGAAGAAATATCAACAACCTGAGATATGCAGATGACACAACCTTGATGGCAGAAAGTGAGGAGGAATTAAAGAACCTTTTAATGAGGGTGAAAGAGGAGAGCGCAAAATATGGTCTGAAGCTGAACATCAAAAAAACTAAGATCATGGCCACTGGCCCCATCACCTCCTGGCAAATAGAAGGGGAAGAAATGGAGGCAGTGAGAGATTTTACTTTCTTGGGCTCCATGATCACTGCAGATGGTGAGAGCAGTCACGAAATTAAAAGACGCCTGCTCCTTGGGAGAAAGGTGATGGCAAACCTAGACAGTATCTTAAAAAGCAGAGACATCACCTTGCCAACAAAGGTCCGTATAGTAAAAGTCATGGTTTTCCCAGTAGTGATGTACGGAAGTGAGAGCTGGACCATAAAGAAGGCTGATCGCCGAAGAATTGATGCTTTTGAACTGTGGTGCTGGAGGAGACTCTTGAGAGTCCCATGGACTGCAAGAAGATCAAACCTATCCATTCTTAAGGAAATCAGCCCTGAGTGCTCACTGGAAGGACAGATCGTGAAGCTGAGGCTCCAATACTTTGGCCACCTCATAAGAAGAGAAGACTCCCTGGAAAAGACCCTGATGTTGGGAAAGATGGAGGGCACAAGAAGAAGGGGACGACAGAGGACAAGATGGTTAGACAGCGTTCTCGAAGCTACAAACACGAGTCTGACCAAACTGTGGGAGGCAGTGGAAGATAGGAGTGCCTGGCGTGCTCTGGTCCATGGAGTCACGAAGAATCGGACACGACTAAACGACTAAACAACAACAACGAGCCACCATCACATCTTGTGACAGCGAGTCCAATAGTTTTAATTGTACTCTGTGTGAAAATTACTTGTTCTCCTCCCTTATATGCCATGAATGACTCTCCCCACTCCATTCTCTCTCTTGTCGTCCCCTTGTCTTTTGCCAGTCTTGCTTTCCCCAGGGAATGAGGCCACAACTTCCATTAAATCCAAGGATCTGCAAGGAACTCAAAAGCCACCCAACATGTGTCACTGTCCGGGTTGTAGGTGGCCGCCATCCAGACCTGACACACCAGGACCAAGGTATGGATGATAACAATGGCAGCAGTTCAATGGAGGATGGAAACTCGATCAGGAACAGGAACAGGAACAGGAACAGGAACAGGAACAGGAACAGGAACAGGAACAGGAACAGGAGAGTATAAACCACATTGCTGTGGCAAAGAACCAGGGCAAAACACTGGCCTTATATACGCCTCTTGGGCTTGCTTCCAGGTGCTGCACATCTCCTGATCGGGCCACACGTGCCAGGCCACACCCAGCTCCCCCAAGAAAAACACAGCAAGGGCCTGGTTCTGCAACTCCTCACTGAGGTCAGGACCTGGCCCAGGCGAATACTCATTGCAACATGTGTGAGCAGCATGACTTGGTGAAAGTGATGGCAGGCATTCATCCACTTGCACATGGGTGATGACAGCAACAGGGCTCGGGATAGCAGAGGGGAGCATGCATTGATTTGTTCCCGTCTTCACCCCTTCACCTAAATGGCTTTGAAAGAGGGTGAGACAAAGTACAGTGGTACCTTGGGTTACATACGCTTCAGGTTGCATACACTTCAGGTTCCAGACTCTGCTAACCCAGAAATAGTGCTTCAGGTTAAGAACTTTGCTTCAGGATGAGAACAGAAATCATGCTCCTGCGGTGCGGCAGCAGCAGGAGGCCCCATTAGCTAAAGTGGTGCTTCAGGTTAAGAACAGTTTCAGGTTAAGAACAGACCTCTGGAACAAATTAAGTACTTAACCCGAGGTACCACTGTACCGGGGGAGAGGGCTATCCTTGGTTACTAGCCATGATAATCATGCTCTGTCCCCCCAGTTGAACTGGAGGAAGCAATGCTTCTAAATACAAGTTGCTGGGAATTGTAGTCCCAAAACAGCTGGAGGGCCAAGTTTGGCCACCACTGGCCTACATAGTCCCTTCTGGCAGGCATATGATGATGATGATGATGATGATGATGATTGTTGTTTAGTCGTTTAGTTGTGTCTGACTCTTTGTGACCCCATGGACCAGAGCACGCCAGGCACTTCTGTCTTCCACTGCCTCCCGCAGTTTGGTCAAGCTCATGCTGATAGCTTCGAGAACACTGTCCAACCATCTCGTCCTCTGTCGTCCCCTTCTCCTTGTGCCCTCCATCTTTCCCAGCATCAGGGTCTTTTCCAGGGAGTCTTCTCTTCTCATGAGGTGGCCAAAGTATTGGAGCCTCAGCTCCAGGATCTATCCTTCCAGTGAGCACTATAATAATAATAATATATTATTTGTACCCCGCCCATCTGGCTGGGTCTCCCCAGCCACTCTGGGTGGCTTCCAACAAAAATTAAAAATGCATTAAAATGTCACACATTAAAAACTTCCCTGAATAGGGCTGCCTTCAGATGTCTTCTAAATGTCAGACAGTTGTTTATCTCTTTGACATCTGATGGGAGGGCGTTCCACAGGGCAGGCGCCACTACCGAGAAGGCCCTCTTCCTGGTTCCCTGGGTCAAAGCAGCACTCAATTTTATCTCTACCAGTAGGTCTGGCCAAATTTTTGAACATATGGGCTGGTTTATTTTATTTTAATTTTTTTTGCATGGGCAGGAGGGTACAAAACTCCCTCTTCCCTTTCAAGAACTGCAAATATTTTTGGAGGGAAGGGAGGAGGGCCTGAAATTTACCAGAGTTCCCTTGCATCTCTGATGGGTTCAACATATCTCCCCGTCCCCCAATGGCCCAAATGATATTTTGGAGGAAAAGTTGGTCAGGGTAAAGAAAGGATGCCCCCCAAGGAACAGAGTACCGGTGGGGGGGGGGGGATAGATCAGTCACCAGCCCAAAGGAATTCCGCTGATAAGTTTTCTTCCTATAATCATACACCCACTGACACTGAAAACAGCCCAACACACACATACCAATTTTTGATGGGCTGCAAATGGGATCATGAAGGAGGAGTATTCTCAATCCTTCCTATTTTATAGCATAAGAAAAAACACACACATAATTTGTAGCCCTGAAGATCTTAGAATCCAAAGTATGACTATAGGAAGAGAATGGAAAGCAGGGAGGGGTGAAAGTAACAAGAGATGTGTTTGAGCAGATGCATCTTGCAAATGTATGTTCAGGAGAAAGGCTGGGATTTAAAGCCAAATTGGAAATCACACCAGACATTTGCATGCCCTGAAACAACACCAGAATAAAACACACAGTATAGATTTCAGGCGACTTCCTGGACCAGGAGAATGAGAATTTTTGTGTGGACAATGCATGTGCTCTGGCTGGATCCCAAAAGAATGGAAGGCTGTAGGACTGATGGAACCAGGTAATACCAATACTTCACATTGCCCTGTCTACTGTTTCTGAACATGCTCAGAGCTACATGCTACCCCTGAAGATCCTTGACAGGATTGTCCAAATCGCGGATTGTCTGTGGATATATCACCAATCAGAAGCACAGGCAAGGGTGAGTGCAAGGATGTCAGATTCTGTTCATAAAACCTTACAAGTCATAATTGTGAGCCAGGGCGCTGTGGGCATGGCTGCCAGTGCATTCATTGTGGCCGTTGGCTACACAGACTGGGCGAAAAGGAAAAAGCTGCCCACTTGCGACGTGATCCTGGTCTGCCTCTGTTCATCTCGGCTTCTACTCCAGGGAACCATCCTGCACTCTGCCCTCTTACCGAAGATGTACCAGTGGGAAGTGATCAGAGTCCACTATGTCCTCCTGGTTTTGGCCAGCACAGCTTGCCTCTGGTTTGCTGCGTGTCTCAGCATGTTCTACTGTGCCAAGATCAGCACTTTCACCCAGCGGTACTTTCTGCTAATCAAGCTGAGAGTCATCAGGATGGTTCCGCAGATTCTGCTGGGTTCGGTGCTGGTCTCTTTGATCTCTTCCCTCCCTTTCATCTGGATGGATTATAGTGTCCACCTCTGCAACTCAACCAGGAGCTTTCTGAGAAACGCCACCTTTGACAGCCCCGTCGGGACCATCTCCTACTTCAAGGGTTTCATCATGTTCCTGACATTGGCAGTCATCCCGCTTCTGTTCTTTGTAGCATCATCCACCTTGCTCATTGCATCTCTGTGGAGACACACCAAGGAGATGAGACACGGTGCGGCGGACAACAAGGACCTGAGGACTGACGCTCACATCACCGCCATTAAATCTCTGATCTCTTTCCTGATGCTCTACATCTGCAGCTTTGTGGCCGAGATGCTTGTGGGAATGCCTTCCTGCCACGAAAGGAGCAGATGGAAAGATTATATCTGTTCACTGGTGATTGCTGTGTGTCCTTCGATCCATTCCATTCTTTTGATTCTCCTGAATGTTAGACTGAAGCTGGCACTCAAAAACATGCTATTTTACATGAAATGCTGTTAGGTGATCCATAAAGACAGAATCAGTTGCTTTGGTGGGAACTGGGGGCCTAAAAGAATTTGAGGAAGGAAAACTGCTTAGACCCGTTTTCTTCTTTTAAATGTGCCTACAAATGTGCAGTCATATAGTCTTTTGTTTTTCCTTTTCTTTTGCGTTTATATCCCACCTGTTCTCAAACAAGCTCAAGGTGGTGTCTCCAGTTTTATCTTCATAGCAACCTGTGAGTTAGGTTAGGCTCAGAGGCAGTGACTGGCCCTCGGTTACCCAGTGAGGTTCATGGCTGAATGGGGAATTTGAACCCTGGTGTCCCAGGTCCTAGTTTGACACTCCAACCACTACACCACATTGGTTCTCATTCATATTTTTTAAAAGCAGGTTCATTTCCCCCCAAAAGCAATATTGGCCAGTAAGGGATGCTTTGGATAGCGGGTTTTTTAGGTAAAGGGACCCCTGACCATTAGGTCCAGTCGTGGCCAACTCTGGGGTTGCGGCACTCATATCGCTTTATTGGCCGAGGGAGCTGGCGTACAGCTTCCGGGTCCTGTGGCCAGCATGACTAAGCCGCTTCTAGTGAACCAGAGCAGCGCACGGAAATGCCGTTCACCTTCCTGCCAGAGTGGTACCTATTTATCTACTTGCACTTTGACATGCTTTTGAACTGCTAGGTTGGCAGGAGCAGGGACCGAGCAACGGGAGCTCACCCCATCACGGGGATTCGAACCACCGACCTTCTGATCGGCAAGTCCCAGGCTCTGTGATTTAACCCACAGTGCCACCCGCGTCCCTAGAGGGCTTTTTACAAAAACACAAAATCGTTTTGTATTTAGAGAGTGAAAATTATTTATATCACCTAGATATATTAAATGGTTGCTGCTGTTATTGTAAGCAAAACCAGGACTCTGATCCAAATAACTAGCCTGTGCATTTTTAAAAAAAACGATTTTAAGTCTAAATAAAAAAAAAAATTCAAGGAAGCTTTCTTATACAAGTCTGACCACAGTACTGTCTACACTGATTGGCTCCAATTCTTTCGAAGGCTTTAGTGGGAGATGCCAGGGGAATTTTAATGCAAGGCTCTACATGAAAAGCAGGTTCTCTGCCACGCAGATACAGTCTTCCACCATAACCCTGAATCTTGCTGACAAAAGCGAACTGGCTGAAAGTGGACTGAGATTGGTGGGGCAGTGCCAGCCTTAACTGGCAGCATGTAAGCAGATCAAACAGAAGTTGAGCTCCTGGGCCTATGACTATGGAGCGATTAGTCAAATGTTGTTACTGTTGGGTTGAAGGAGGATGTTACAATTTGTCTAAGTCAGGGTGTGGATTCCAGAGTGAAGAGCTCCCCAGATTTGCATCTAAAGAGACTGCAATATTATTTCGAGGCTGCTTCCTGTTCTTAGATAAATAGCAGGTGCATAGCTATAGCTTTGCCAGGTGTACCAGGTAATGGGTTACTTCCACCTGTAGCTACAGAGGCTATGGACTGGCTGAGCAACTAATCCCACACTGTTTCCATTTCACCGGAGTTCATTCACAGGTCTGTTTCATCCTGGTCTGTGCAGATGAAAAGTCCACAATTAGAGATTTTGTATGGATTTCCAACTCTACAGTTGTATGACTCTGTGCCATCATACATAAAAATAGATCCTTGTGAAAAGCAAAATATGCATTTCCAGCGCTTTTTTCAGCAATATATGCATTCTTTTAATATATAGAAAAATCTAGTTACAAAGGTAAAGGACCCCTGGATGGTTAGGTCCAGTCAAAGGCGACTATGGGACTGTGGTGCTCATCTCGCTTTCAGGCCGAGGGAGCCGGCATTGGTCCACAGACAGCTTTCCGGGTCATGTGGCCAGCAGGACTAAACTGCTTCTGGTGCAACGGGACACTGTGACAGAAACCAGAGCGCATGGAAAGGCCATTTACCTCCCGGTCGCAGCAGTACCTGTTTATATACTTGCATTGGCGTGCTTTTGAACTGCTAGGTTGGCAGGAGCTGGGACAGAGCAATGGGAGCTCACTCCATCACGGGGATTTGAACCGCCAACCTTCCAATCGTCAAGCCCAAGAGGCTCGGTGGTTTAGACCACAGTGGCATCCACATCCCCCAAAGCACTATGATACCACTGTAAGCAGTCATAGATTTTCCCCAAAGAATTCTGGCAGCTGTAGTTTGTTAAGGGACACTGTGATGAGTGCCAGAGCTCATGGAAACGCCGTTTACCTTCCTGCCGCAGCGGTACCGATTTATCTACTTGCACTGGCGTGCTTTCAAATTGCTAGGTTGGCAGGAACTGGGACAGAGCAACGGGAGCTCACCCCGTCATTTGGATTCGAACCGCCGACCTTCCGATTGGCAAGCCCAAGAGACTTGGTGGTTTAGATCACAGCGCCACCTGTGTCCCTTGTAAAAATCTAAACTGCATATTTTTGTACACACCTTTTGCTCACTAAAACTGCTTCATGCACCGCTTTGAAAAACGGACCAAATTCCTTGCTCATTCCTCACCCAGACCCCGACACCTGGTTTATATCTGTTGCTGAGAATCAAAAGCAGGGAGAGAGAGCTATCACTCATATAGTGCTAGCAGGCTTCCCATCCAAATCTGCCTGATCACTGTCATAATAGGATGGTGGACTAGGTGAGACTTTGGCCTCATCTAATAGGACACATTTTAATCGTGTGTGTGTGTGTGTGTGTTGAAGCTTCGAGAAACACCTTTGTACTGTCACGTGGCCCAGTCATCTTACCATTGTCTCACCAACGCTTCTTTTTGTAAGGGGTGGGGAGGTGTCTACATAATGAAAAGCCAAAAGTGAATGGGGACAAAAACAACACATTTCATTAGATGCGATTACATACTTAATTACCTTACCCCATCCATTAGGAATTATATTAGTATAATCAAATACAAAAGACACATACACGCAAAAAGGAAATTAGTAGAGAGAGGTGTGTTGTAATAAAAGTAATAATAACTAAGAGAGAGTGTATAAGATACAGGACAACATAGAAGCGGGGGAAGGGGAGGGGGAAAGAAAGCGGGAAAGAAGAGAAAGGAAAAAGAGAAGAAAAGAAGAAGAAAAATGTGTGTGTGTGTGTGTAATATATGAATATGCAGAGGAGAGGTATTCAGAAGTCATTTGAAAATAAATTGTAAGTTATTATTTTAATAGTTTTTTCAATTTTACTGTTTTATATTTGCAACGGTGTTCTGTATGTTTTTCTTGTATTGTGAAGACACTCCATGGGAAATGAATAATAATAATATATGTGCAGAAACCTCTGACATTTTTATGAAGGGGATCAAGTGGAAGGATTTGGGGTGGGGGAGATATTCTGAAATGTGTGGCAGGAGATGGGATAATGTGTATTTTTGATTGATTGATTGATTGATTGATTGACTGACTGATTGTGTTTATGTCCCACACTTTCCCAAGCAGCTCAAGATGGCACCATGGTTCTCCCCCTCCTCATTTAATCCCCACAACAAGCCTGTAATGTAGGTTATTCTCAAACACAGTGTCTGGCCCAAGGGCACCCAGCCAGCTTCAATGTTGCGTGGAGACTTGAACTCTGGTCTCCCGGTTCCTAGACCAACACTCTAACCACTGTACCACACGGACTGGCTCATTTTATATATTTACCTAGGAATCCAACCAATTGAAATCAATGGGACTTACTTATGAGTAGACACATGTAGGCTTGCACTGTAAAACAAGGGTGGGGACAATTGGCTGCACACCTGAGGCTGTTTTGCAATGTTCAGATAGAACATTTTGATATAATGTATTATAATTTATTACCTCCTCTTCACCCTAAGGTTCCATGGCAGATTGGAACAATTTAAAATGCAACATTAAAAACAGTTTAAAACAAAGTTGTGCGGGTCCTAAAATTCTACATGAGGGTAAAGAGCACTATCTATTTTGTATTATTTTATTGTACTATCTATTTTGAACTCGCCTACTTTGGTGCGGTTGAGGCACACCGGGTTGCTTCATTTGTCACTGTCTTGAAAGACTCTTGACAATTTGAGGAGCCGCTGAATATAATTCATCTGGAGCACCTTTTCATGCTAATATTTCCATCCCCAACCCATGCATTAATTTTGCAATATCAGTTTAAGCTTCTCTCCAGAGAGAGTCAAGGGGATACTAATCAAACCAAGTTAGAGACAATGATACGGTTGGCTGGTGCACTGGCCTTCTCAAAAATTTCAAGTGGTCATTAGTTAAGGTGCTGCTGGAGGGATTATTTGACATATCGTCCGAGGTATCATGAGTTTCTCATTAGAGTAGGATGGCGCAGCCACTCAAGGCTGCCGCGAGCCAAATATATCTGATCAAATGAGGTCAGCACAATGGAACTTTCCTGGCGCTGTAAAGTTGCATTTGTAACGAAATCGGGACAAATGCTTTTCCTGGGCAAGAGCATATAGGACAATGGTTGCAAGCACAGAAGTGTGGGCCAAACCGTGGGTGTCAGATGCATCCCACCCCTGTTCCACCAGCATGTTTTGTGTGGTTAAAAATAAAATAAAAAGTCTGTACCATAGAAGACCAAGCAGTGGGCAAGAAGTACCTGTGGGGTGCAGGTTACATACTACTCAACAAGTGATGTGGGAGAAGTTTCCTAGAGACTAGGCATACTGACTGGAGAAAGTGCATATTGCCTGGAGAAGGCACAAAATGCAGTTAAGATATTCCAGGCATAGGCACTATGACTCCCAGCATCCCAGATCACTGGTCCTGTTAGCTAGGGATGATGGGAGTTGTAGTCCCAAAACATCTGGAGGGCTGAGTTTGCCTGTGCCTGAGATATGCACGTTACCCAAAACCTGTTGGAGATTATGCATAAAGTCCAGGGAATGTGCAAAATAAACAAATTCCCAAGGGCTGTTAGAAATTTATTTTAAAGATATAGTGGTACCTCAGGTTAAGTACTTAATTTGTTCCAGAGGTCCGTACTTAACCTGAAACTGTTCTTAACCTGAAGCACCACTTTAGCTAATGGGGCCTCTTGCTGCAGCCGTGCCGCCAGAGCACGATTTCTGTTCTCATCCTGAAGCAAAGTTCTTAACCTGAAGCAATATTTCTGGGTTAGCCGAGTATGTAACCTGAAGCGTATGTAACCCGAGGTACCACTGTACATGTTTTTTATTAATATATAGCCAAAAGACATCCGTCCGTCTCCAGTGGTGGAGGAAGAAGTGTGTGGGCCGCCCCAGGTGTCATCACTGAGAGGGGTGACAAAATGACAAAAATATTAGGTTTTTTTTCCAAAAAGGGGTGTGTGTGTCACGAAACCTTTTAGCTCAGTCAACAAACATAATGAAACGCGGCTGGCACTGGGCACCACACTGCAGGGGCCAGCACTTTTTGTGGGGCCTGCAGCATGCCCGAGCCATGCGTCTCTCCTGGGAGTGACGTGGCAGCTTGGGCGCCTGCAGGCTTTGCGCTGCCTGAAATGGCAGCGTGGGGCTTGCTTCTGCCCACAGCCTCACCCTCAGCTGCCCTACAGGTGAGGGGGAGGTGGCGGAGAGGCTCCACGCAGCGCACCCCACCCCCATGGGCGGCTCGCGCTGCACCTGGCACCTGAGCGGCTAGCTACGCCACTGTCTGTGTCAAGAGACAACAGAGTGCACTTCTGGGGGTGACGCCAAATGGCTGCATTAGAAGAGTTTGGATTTGATATTTGTTTTATCACTACCTGAAGGAGTCTCAAAGCGGCTAACATTCTCCTTTCCCTTCCTCCCCCATAACAAACACTCTGTGAGGTGAGTGGGGCTGAGAGACTTCAAAGAAGTGTGACTGGCCCAAGGTCACCCAGCAGCTGCATGTGGAGGAGCAGGGACACGAACCCGGTTCACCAGATTACGAGACTACCGCTCTTAACCACTACACCACGCTGGCTAGCAGACCAATTGACCTGCCCAGGGCGCAAGCCTGGGCAGTGTGTATGGAGATCCTGGGAAGGAAAGCAGAGAAGAACATTTGACACCACCTTGGCTGCCGGAGTTGCTGGAAGGAGGCGTACAAGGCGCCACCCAACCACCTTAGGGATTCCAATGCGGATTTGTGTAGGGTTCACTCCTTAGCCTTTTCTTCTTCCGAAGATATCCCGCAAGGCATCAAAGGTTTAGGATCAGGGTTTACCATTACAACTCCCCACTTATAACAATTCAGGTCAATGAATATTAATATCCTTCTCTTTCACTTTACAATACAGTGGTACCTCAAGTTAAGAACTTAATTCGTTCTGGAGGTCCGTTCTTAACCTGAAACTGTTCTTAACCTGAGGTACCACTTTAGCTAATGGGGCCTCCTGCTGCCACCGCACCGCTGGAGCACGATTTCTGTTCTCACCCTGAAGCAAAGTTCTTAACCCGAGGTACTATTTCTGGGTTAGCGGAGTCTGTAACCTGAAGCGTATGTAACCCGAGGTACCACTGTATTACTATCTCAACCAGAATTTCCACATAGCAATCCATTGATAGCTAATATAATATCCTGAGAAACGTGAACTAGGACAATAGTTTCTTTTGTGGCAGGATTAGGATTGCGATGCATTTTCCACAAGCATCGCTGTAGGGATATTATTATTATTATTATTATTATTTTTAAATGCTTCCATAATTCTGCAAAAGGGCTCCATAGAATAATAGCTTCTTCCAGCCCACTCTAACAGATGGTGCGTTGGACTTTGTCCTGAACTCATGGTCTTACTCAACTATGTTTTCATCTCATAGCTTTGGGCAAATATCTGTTTCCCAAGCTCATGTATTACATGATGATAGCAAAAAGGTGGCATTGTGATCTGGGACTTGCCCAGCAAGGAGTCTTCCTTCTCATCGATCTATTACTTGCTGCTCCCTCTGCTGGCTGAGAAAAGCTAATTTCCTGCGTCACACTTTTAATAAGAACTTTGACTTGAGTACAACTATGAGGGTTGAATTCAAGTAGCATTTACTCAGAGCAGGTTCACTGAAATTTATTGCCACTACTAAGTTGAGTCCATTAATTTCAATGGATCTACACTGAGTAGAAGTTAGCTGAATACAATCTTGAGGGTGGATTGTGTTGGATTTTTTTTATTCATCCATAGAACTCAAAATGATTTGCTAGATATCAAATACACTGTGTCTGATTTATACAATCAAGAACATATACATTTACTTTGGGCTGTATAGAGCTGAGGTGCTCGCAAAATCATTTCTCTCCCTCCAAATTTCTTCCCGAATCTTCCCGGAGTTCAGGACCACCTGGCCTTGTTTGCAAAACAGAACCAATGCTTTAGAAACTTTAGAAACTTTCCATAGTCACATTTTAAAAAACCCCAAAAAACCCAACCCAATATTTATATAGAGTGCTGTTCATTCGTGGATTGTCGCAACTTTCAATTTGTACAGTTCATTCACGACTCTCTTCCCCTCTGTGAAAAAGTAATTCTGGTGTGATTCTTTCTGTGCAGTGTTTTATTACAGTGATACCTTGGTTCTCAAACTTATTCCGTTCTGGAAGTCCATTCCAAAACCAAAGCGTTGCAAAACCAAGGCGCGCTTTCCCATAGAAAGTAATGCAAAATGGATTAATCCATTCAAGACTTTTAAAACCAACCCCTAAAACAGCAATTTAACATGAATTTTACTCTCTAATGAGACCATTGATCCCTAAAATGAAAGCAAGAAACAATGTACTGCAGTCACACAATCAGTCAATCGATCAGGAGCTGAACTGGGTTCCACACAGTCACAAAAACAAAAAAAGAGAGCCACAAAAACAGATAGACCTCAGCGTCACACTCAAAACGGAAGTGTGGCACTCAGATCGGAAGCGTAACATTCAAAATGGAGCATGTTCGGCTTCCAAAAATGGTTCGGAAACTGGAACACTTACTTCCATGTTTGCAGTGTTTGGGTTCCAAGTTGTTTGAGTACCAAGGCATTAGCACCCTTATTAGTATTATTAGAATTATTAGTATTCTAGAATCAGCTCAACAGGTGTGGGGGAACAGCTATGTTGGCTTTCCAGTAGGTGAATCATCGTTGCTTACTGGAATGGAGAGGCAGAGGAAAGTTCAGGACTATGCAAACAGACTGGCAGAGTTAATTCAGGACTCCTGATGGTACTTTTGTATGGCACTGACCTCCATGCTGATGCCCCCTTCTGGCTTCTAGAAGGCAACAGTCATCTGTGTTGTTTAGTTGTTTAGTCGTGTCTGACTCTTCGTGACCCCATGGACCAGAGCACGCCAGGCACTCCTGTCTTCCACTGCCTCCTGCAGTTTGGTCAAACACATTCGAGAACACTGTCCAACCATCTCATCCTCTGTTGTTCCCTTCTCCTTGTGCCCTCAATCTTTCTCAACATCAGGGTCTTTTCCAGGGAGTCTTCTCTTCTCATGAGGTGGCCAAAGTATTGGAGCCTGAGCTTCAGGATCTGTCCTTCCAGTGAGCACTCAGGGCTGATTTCCTTCAGAATGGATAGGTTTGATCTTCCATGGGACTCTCAAGAGTCTCCTGCAGCACCAGAATTCAAAAGCATCAATTCTTTGGAGATCAGCCTTCTTTATGGTCCAGCTCTCACTTCCATACATCACTACTGGGAAAACCATAGCTTTAACTATACAGACCTTTGTTGGCAAGGTGATGTCTCTGCTTTTTAAGATGCTGTCTACCTGCCAAGAATTAGTGCAGCAACTCCTCCCCAGGTTTTGAGCAGCTTATGCCTTTCTCCGAATACAGGTCACCATACAGAGTGGCTGGATGATTACAGCAAACCTACTGTACATAGGCTTTCACTGCATGGCCGGCAGGGGGTTGGGGCGATGACTCAGTGTTCAACCTCTTCATTTCATTTACAATTTTGTTAAGTTCTAACTTGCAGTCTTCTTTCTAAAATGGCAGTCAAATGAAATGTGAGCCAATCAAATCAAAGCAAGATCCCCCTTCCTTGTGCTGTTCCTTCCACTTCAAATGGTTATGTGTTTGCTCATCTCCGAAACTCATTCTACATGAGGTTATAAGGGGTGGACCTTTTGGGCCATTTATTTTAAAATTTGAAGGAATTTTATCAATGAAAATTGCAAGAAACATGGTCCTTTACTCAGGCCTTTCAACACAACTTACTGAATGGGGCCGGGGGAGAGAACTCACAGGAATGTGGCATCAACTGGTTGTCTGAATCTGCAAAATGCTGGAGACAGTATTAAGATGTCCCCAGCATATTGCAAAGCTGAGGGTCAGGCTATAGGTCTTGAACACAACATGAGAACATGCTTGCCCTCTGCTTCCCTGTCAACCTCACAGTCTCAGGACAGTCTCAGATTTATAATAATTTAACCACTGAACAATTATGACAGGTGATGAATTGAGCGCAAGGAGCTAGTTCTCAGTGTGCTATTAATCATGAGGCCACCATGCAGGGAGAGAACAAGCAATCTATATCAGTTACGAATGTTGTAAGGCACACATTACTCAGACAGCGTGAAAAGGTCATTGTGCTGCTGAAAAGCAGGATGAGTAGATTTAGCTGGATTGATGAGAGACTCTGATTTTGTGTATTTATTTTCAAGGGAAAAAAACATCATTAAATCTGCACAAACACCATAAATAACTGACTTAAGCAGGGGGAGGAGATCAAGTTTCAGACCAGTGTTCCACGTTTTTAGCAGCTTATTATATACTTCCCATGCAGCTAACTTTGCTTCTTTATATTTAGCCTGCTCTCCTGACCCAGAGACATGTAGGAATAAAGTATGGGTGCTTGCACACTCACACACATGTGAATCAACAATGCCAGAGACCCAGCGCTGTGCATATGCTTCCGTGTGAAGATGTGTATATGGGCATGAGCGCATTAAAGGCTGTTTCAAACATCTTGATTTTCCATTCAATGAGGTTGATGTTGGCGGCTTTCCAGAAAAAGACAACAATTTTCTGAATATTGTTGTCAGAACTATGGCTGGCAAAGAAACAGCCAGTGGGTTAACCGAACCTGCTGCTTTTGTTCAATGAAGCCAATTGCACATATGATGAGGCTACAGCCGTTCAGATCTGCACCATTCTCTGGGCCACTGGATTGAGAACATAGAATCATAGAATCGTAGAGATGGAATGTATTGGCAAAACCTATTTGGTGTTTCACAATTTTCTGACTAGTTGCAGGACCTTAGCCAGACCTAGCAGAGTACACACAGAATCCACGGAAGCAATTCGCAACTTGGCTGCAGACAGGATAGACGAAGCAGGAACCAGGAACTTGTAGCTAGGTGTTTATTATATACAGTGGACTATTTACAGGAACAGAACACGGATCTTCTGCTAGCACTCTCTGACACAACTCACAATTCCTACACTGACACACTGAACTCTGAACCTGAACTCCTGAACCAACACATTCCAATTAGTGGGCCATTAATTATCACTCCCTTGAAAGAGCTTTACCAATCAGGGAGTGGTCTCCATGTCTCTGTTATCACCAGGCAGACTTACTCCTTCAGATTGCCTTCTGGCTGTCTGCCAAACCTTAATTGACTCTGTGTGAGTAGCTGCACGTACACAGTTTCCCAACAGAATGGACCACGGAGGTCATCTAGTCCAACCCCCTGCAATGCAGGAATCTTTTGCCCAGTGTAGGACTTGAATCCATGACTCTGAGATTAAAAGTCTCATGCTCTACTGACTGAGCACAGCACACAAATGGATATTGTACGTGATTCAGGCATTTTCACCTGTGCACGTGATGAATCCCAGTGATTGGGCAGCCACAGAAACTGCAGAGCATGATTATACTTTACATTTTTATGCATGAAGGGAGTAATGTGGCCAGAGTTCAGTCTATTTTATGTGCTTCATCTCTTTATTCCTGGGTTTGACCACAAGCATGGCTATCCCTCTAGAAATTACCAGGCTCTAAAAAGGTTCCTGTCCATGTGCAGTTTGCTCTTCGATTCTTTCCATTCATTCACCTATGGCATGTATATGTATACAGTGGTACCTCAGGTTAAGTACTTAATTCGTTCCGGAGGTCCGTACTTAACCTGAAACTGTTCTTAACCTGAAGCACCACTTTAGCTAATGGGGCCTCCTGCTGCTGCTGCGCCACCAGAGAACGATTTCTGTTCTCATCCTGAAGCAAAGTTCTTAACCTGAAGCACTATTTCTGGGTTAGCGGAGTCTGTAACCTGAAGCGTATGTAACCCGAGGTACCACTGTATGTATATGTATGTATATATATGTATATGTATGTGTGTGTGTGTGTGTGTGTGTATATATATATATATATATATAGTCCTTTGTGGATAATCCATGCACACAAGAAACTGTGAGCATTAAAGGACAGCATTTTTAAACGTTAATGGAAAGTGTAGCAATTACATCTGAGTTCCTTAACTGTCCTTGAAAAATTCCCCACTGAGAGAAATGCCAACAGGGAAGTGGAGGGAGAACAAATCTCCTGGAGAGCAATTTAATCAATGCTAGAAAAAGCCAGGCGGACTGGCTTCATGGTTTCACCCTGATCTAGATAAGGAGATCAGCATTGAAAGGGACAGCAAGCCCTACTGTGACACACTTATAAGAGCATTTGGTTTGGACCATTCGAATTCATAAAAAGATGTAGCACTAAGTAGGGCAAAAGAGGTTTGGGTCTCCTAGATGACTTACCTTCCCAGGTTGATGTGAAGCATCAGTCCCATGGAAGTTGTAGTCCAACGATAACTAGAGGGACCACATGACTATAGACTAGCACATTTGAAGAAGGGTAAAGGTAAAGGTAAAGGTAAAGGTAAAGGTAAAGGTAAAGGTAAAGGGACCCCTGACCATTAGGTTCAGTCATGGCCAACTCTGGGGTTGTGGCGCTCATTTCGCTTTATTGGCCGAGGGAGCCGGCGTACAGCTTCCGGGTTATGTGGCCAGCATGACTAAGCCGCTTCTGGCGAACCAGAGCAGCGCACGGAAACGCCGTTTACCTTCCTGCTGGAGTGGTACCTATTTATCTACTTGCACCTTGACATGCTTTCGAACTGCTAGGTTGGCAGGAGCAGGGACCGAGCAACAGGAGCTCACCCCATTGAAGAAGGGTAATAGCTGGTAATAACAGGGATGCGGGTGGCACTGTGGGTTAAACCACAGAGCCTAGGGCTTGCTGATCAGAAGGTCAGCAGTTCGAATCCCCAGCAATGGGGTGAGCTCCCATTGCTCGGTCCCTGCTCCTGCCAACCTAGCAGTTTGAAAGCACATCAAAGTGCAAGTTGATAAATAGGTACTGCTCTGGCGGGAAGGTAAACGGTGTTTCCGTGCGCTGCTTTGGTTCACCAGAAGTGGCTTAGTCATGCTAGCCACATGACCCGGAAGCTGTACGCTGACTCCCTTGGTCAATAAAGCAAGATGAGTGCCGCAACCCCAGAGTCGTCCGCGACTGGACCTAATAGTCAGGGGTCCCTTTACCTTTACCTAATAGCTGGGGAAGGGCCATAGCTCAAGGTAGAGCCTCTGATTTGCATACAGAAGGTCCCACAATCAATTCCCGGCATTTCCAGCTGAGAGAAGCTTCCACACCTGAAGCTTCCAGAGGTGAGCCTCTGCCACTCTGTGTAGACCATACTGAGCTAGATGACCCAATGGTCTGACTTAATATAAGGCAGCTGGCTTCCTATGTTCCTATGTTGAGTTTCCCCATCAAGTTGCTCCCTGTGTTCAGCTGTAGGAGATGGGGGAAAATAAATTCTACTCCCCTCTTGTGTTGAGTGAATCACACTATTGAGTCCATGGACTTTTGATGCAGTTGTGGTGCTTTCTCGCCTGCTCCATCATGATTGGCTGAGTGGGTCTACAGACTGGGGAATGGCCTCATAGTATAGAATGGCAAATAGGAGCCATTAACTGTAGCTATGTTATATGCATGCCTTCCGCCATGAAATGAAACAGTTGGGAGCATGCCTCTTGGGCCATATCCTCTTAGTACACAATTAATTTATTTTGCTGCTTCAACCTCCACAAAAACAAAACAGGTAAGGAAAGAGCAGAGCGTTGCTCCCTTCTGCTTTATTTATTAGCAGCAAGAAGTTCTGACTCCTGCCTTTATTGCAAGTGATGTGTTAGGCAGGCATCATACCGAGTGCTCTCAATGTGGTGGCAATTACAGACGTCTCGGCTGTGACTAGCACACCAGTTTTATAAGCTTGTTAGCGCAGCAGAATGAAGAGGGTACCAAAAGACATCATCTTACAAGCTCTTTCTGTTTGAGAGAGGCTTTTCAGCTCCTTAAGTTACATTGTTCTCCATTGTCCTTGCTTTGTGAAAAAGCCCGCATGAAAAATCCATGCATGGCATATAATGTATTTTATTTGTTGTGTTCATTGGTGTCAGCTGCCATAAGTCTCAATCTGGAAAAAGATGTGATCCAAATAATAATAATAATAATAATAATAATAATAATAATAATAATGCTTGATCTTGAGTCAGCACATTGGAATGTGCCTTGACCTGGGGTGGAAAACCTATTTCAACTTGAGGGCCACATTCCAGTTGAGGCAAGCTTTCAAAGGCCACATGCAATTGGTGGGTGGGTCCAGAGACAATGTCTGATGGATCAATAAACAAAATTTTTGCCTTTGTACAGTAGGCTGGTTTCTATATACACTCATACATCCCTCTTTGTCCTCCATTTAGGTGAGTGAGAGACATTGATCCAATCTGAACAATAAATTCAAAGCAGAATCATACCATGTTACACAGTTATGGTTTCCCCCAAAGCATCTCAGAAATGGTGTCAGTTGAGTCCACCCTGATGCTCATTGCTGAGTTTGAAGAGATGGACATTTTCGGCTTAAAAAGTTTGTTGTTTGGATATCTGCTTCTGTATCTCCTTGAAGGCAATGCTGATTCCCTTTCAGCAAGACTTACATCAGCCCTGCCCTACCCCAACCTTAACCACATGTGAGCATCTTTAAAAAACTAGCTTTGATTCAGGAACCAATATGGGAGAACATTGAACAGAGGTATATTTAAAACACTTTGCATATTCTACCTCGTTAGTTTAGAGCAATCCCACTGTTCACCATGGAATAAATGTCACCATGGGTATATTTGCATCACAGTGTATATGTTCTGGTGCCCTCTAGCTATCTTTCAGGGTAAATCCTTTATGTCTCGGATAGAATCTACCTTAAAAAATGCAATGTATCTTGTTAACCAACTGGTGGGAAATTGGACAGGGAGAGATATTTTAAGAATATTGGCCTGAGACCAAGCTCTGTTAGTGGGATCAAGCTAATCATCCTTTATAATGGTGTGAATTAAGGGTATGCTGAAATAATGCTCCCATCACAATGGTCCATAAGCAAAAAATTCAGAGTTAACTTGACAAAACTGAGGGTTCATGAGTAACACCTTACAGCATCACAGCATCTCTTTAGCTGGTATCTGCATTGTTTTTAGTGCTGTACCAATAGATAGATAGATAGATAGATAGATAGATAGATAGATGATAGATGATACAGATAGATGATAGATCAATAGATAGATAGATAGATAGATAGATAGATAGATAGATAGATGATAGATAGATATAGACAGATAGATAGATCATAGATAGATAGATAGATAGATAGATAGATAGATAGATAGATGATAGATAGATAGATATAGACAGATAGATAGATCATAGATGATAGATAGATGATAGATAGATAGATAGATAGATAGATAGATAGATAGATAGATATAGATAGATGATAGATGATGATAGAGATAGATAGATAGATAAATAGATAGATTAGATAGATATAGATAGATAGATAGATAGATAGATAGATAGATAGATAGATGATAGATAGATGATAGATAGATGATAGATAGATGATGATGATGATAGAGATGACAGATAGATAGATGATAGATAGATAGATAGATAGATAGATAGATAGATAGATAGATAATAGATGTAGAGACTTTTGGGGGGGGGTAAAAAAATGAGATCCATATCTTGATAAAGGTGCCCATAATGGCTGCATGGCATCCCTCCAATGGAGTCTTCTGGATAAATACAAATGGCAACCTCCAAAAATATATTCAAATATCTGAAAGACTGTCGCAGGGAAGATGGAGCAACCTTGTTTTCTTCTGTTCCAGAGGGAATTCAGACCAATGGATTCAAATGACAAGAAATGATATTCTGACTAAACATTAGGAAGAACCTTCTGAGCTGTTCAGCAATGGAATGGATGCCCTCAGCTGGTGGTGTACTCTCCTTTACTGGAGGTGTTCAAGCAGAGGATGCATGTCAGGGATTCTTTAGTTGTTCGACTTGATGATCCTTTGGGCATCTTCAGTCCTAGGATTCCATGAACACACTGACACGGTGGACTGCAATTTTTTATAACCTTTAAGCCCCCATCCCAGCAGTGCTTCATCATCACATTAGGACATTCTAGGGAGCAACTGGGTAAAACAAGTATGTCAAGGCAGAACCCAACCAAAAGCTGCTGCCAGGGGCAGGAAGGGGGGAGAGTTGACTTTATCCCCTCACAGCCAATTATGCCCCCCACTCCTTTTATGGTATTGATCAGGACTCCTCAGAGACAGAGTTCTCCAGCAACTGTAGCCATGAAGGAAATGGATCCACTTCCAGGCCCATCTCCTGTGGGTTCATAAGCACCATAGTCTCTCTCCCCTTCCCTGAGAACCAGACTCCCATGGCTGGTTCACAGATTCCTTGGGGAATCCAGAAATCCCTGAGAGAGATCCTCCACAGTGAAACCTGATTACCCTGCAGAAGCCAATAGCTGCAGAAGAACCAACTACTCCTGTTACTGGTCAGGAGACAGGACTCAGGGGTGTGGGGCCCCAGTCAATGTCTACCTAGCCCATGGGTAGGCAAACTAAGGCCCGGGGGCCGGATCCAGCCCAATCACCTTCTAAATTGGGCCCACAGACGGTCTGGGAATCAGTGTGTTTTTACATGAGTAGAATGTCTGCTTTTATTTAAAATTCATCTCTGAGTTATTTGTGGGGCATAGGAATTTCTTCACCCCCCCCCCAATATAGTCCGCCCCCCACAAGGTCTGAGGGACAGTGGACTGGCCCCCTGCTGAAAAAGTTTGCTGACCCCTGCTAGGACCTTGCTGAGACATCTTGGATACTGCAAGAGCGCTAGCCGTGGTCCTGAACCTTGGTGCTGATCTTTGCCTTGGGAATCAGGAACTTCATACTTCCCTTTGTTTCGGCCCTTCTCAGCGGTGTCCTTCTCTGTCAATCACAGCAAGTCCTGAAATTGAAAATAATCAGCTCTAATGTATGATGATCTCTATGCACCCTGGGGAAATTTGTCTGGGTATCCAAGGAAGGGCCATAGCTCTAGGCCAGTGTTTCCCAAACTTGGGTCTCCAGATGTTTTTGGACTACAAGTCCCATAATCCCTTATTACTGGTCCTGGTATCTAAGGATGGTGGGAGTTGTAGTCCAAAAACAGCTGGAGGCCCAAGTGTGGGGAAAACTGATCTAGACAAACTGCCTGTGTTGTTCCAACAGCATGTGAGCATGGAGTCATGCTACTGGCCGAACCCCTTTTCTTCTGTGTATTGAAATCTAACTGCATTGTAGTAGTTGACTTGAGCAAGCTGCATCCAGCCACAGGAATCATCCATCATTTGAGAATCATATAGCATGACCTGGATCCTGACCCTGAAAATTATGTGGAGTTTGTTCATGAGGGCAGGCTGCAGCTGCTCTTTTAAAGGGGCTAGAAATGGTGTCATGCACCTCGTTGACTGAAGAACAGGAGGTTTAGATCTGCAGCCAGGCAGAAACCAAATTAAGGATTTCAGAAGAGCCCTGGTGGATCAGACCAAAAGGCCTGCCTTCTCCAGCCTTCTGTTTCCAACAACATCCAGCCAGATGTCTCCGAAAAGCCCACATGCAGAGCTTAAAGATAACAGCTTTCCCTCGTGAGCCTCGAACAGAAGTCTTAGGCATCCTACCAGCATCAGCTTCCAGTTCTTCTATCCAAGAATTGGCTGGGTCTTTCTTGAAAATATCTTGCCCAGGATACTTGGCTGTGCATCACAAAGTCAGGAAATCCCAGCTCTCAAAGTTAGCTCCCTCTACTGCCTCCTAAAAGCTTTCTAGCACATTAAACTAAAATAGTCATGTCTCCTCCTTAACTATTACCTTAACTTTTACCTATGTTTTCATTTCCCCCCAACTGCTGTCCCATCTCATTCTCTGTTTCTGACAACTTCTCAGCTGTCATTCTCAACATTCTTCACCTGTCACTCAGCCTGACCCTGCCAAACATTTCAACCCACTCTCCTGCTGTATCACATTTTCCTTCTCACTCTTCTTTGTTGTACTTCCCTTCCTTTTGTGCATGAGCGGTGCCATTTCGGCTACATATGAAACAGCAGTCAAAGTTTGAACACTAGAAATAGGATAGAAAGATAGAAATAATAATAATAATAATAATAATAATTATTATTATTATTTAGAAAGAAGTAAAGAAAGCATTAAACAGCCATCTTGGAAACAGCATGTTTTTTATCCGAGCAACTGATAAGGAGGAGGAAGCTGAGATGTTTTGCTATAAGAATTTAACATTTCTGTTTCGTTTGCCACTGTATCACACACACACAAATTTTCAAAGCCCCCTTTCCTAGAGGACTGCAGCGGCTGATCCTCATGCTGTGTGCATCACCGTGGGATTATAGATATTCCGAATGTATGTAATGTCAATTTTTTCAGCCACTAAAATATTATCCCCGAGGCATTACAAGCCTCATTCATTTCAAATGTGGTGATTCAGGTTGTTGCATTGCAGGTAACGGGATTTCAGCTGGCAGGGTTGAAAGTGTACTCGCTTGCCAAGATAAGAATGTGCATTGCAAATACTGTTGATTTATTGCTGGTTACCGTGAGATGAAGTAGGACAGCATGCTTAGCAAATGCCAGATAAATGGTAATCAGGCTAGTCCAGTGTACATTAAGAGCAGGGCAACAGGCAAGGCTAGTCCAAGATATATATATTTTTCCTGCTGTCCTAGGCAAATAGAAATCTCCTCCCGCGTGTCTTATTGAATGCTGAGCAGCATAACAATACCACATTAAATGAGCAGACCTTGTCTGGAATACTGTTCCCTCATTTACATGCTTAATATGACTTCTTTACTTCCTCCCCTTTATAACTTTCTCTGTGGCCCAAGCCATCAGGAGTTCATTATCACAGAACTGGGGAGTTGGAAGGGACCCTTAGGATCATCTAGTGCAACCCCCAGCAAGGCAGGAATATGCAGCTGTCCTGTATGCAGATTGAACCTCCGACCTTGCAGAGCCAGTGTGGTGTAGTGGTTAAGAGCAGTGGACTCGTAATCTGGTGAACCGGGTTCGATTCCCCACTCCTCCACATGCAGCTGCTGGGTGACCTTGGGCTAGTCACACTTCTCTGAAGTCTCTCAGCCTCACTCACCTCACAGAGTGGTTGTTGTGGGGGAGGAAGGGAAAGGAGATTGTTGGCTGCTTTGAGACTCCTTGCTTGTTTAGTCATTTAGTCGTTTCCGACTCTTTGTGACCCCATGGACTAGAGCACACCAGGCACTCCTGTCTTCCACTGCCTCCCGCAGTTTGGTCAGGCTCATGTTTGTAGCTTCGAGAACACTGTCCAACCATCTCATCCTCTGTCGTCCCCTTCTTCTTGTGCCCTCCATCTTTCCCAACATCAGGGTCTTCTCCAAGGAGTCTTCTCTTCTCATGAGGTGGCCAAAGTATTGGAGCCTCAGCTTCACGATCTGTCCTTCCAATGACCAGTCAGGGCTGATTTCCTTAAGAATGGATACGTGAGACTCCTTAGGGTAGTGATAAAGCGGGATATCAAATCCAAACTCTTCTTCTTGGCATTAGCACCACCACACTCTGAGCAACTGTGCTATTCTGGCCACACACAAAAAATGTGAGAAGAAACTTGGGAAGCTGCCTAATACTGAATCAGACCATTGGTCCATCTAACTCAGTATTGTCTACACTGACTGGCAGCAGCTCTCTGGGATTCCAGGCAGCAGTTTTCCTGCAGTGCCACTTGGAGATGTCAACCATCTGCATGCAAAGCAGCTGCCCTACCACTAAGCTATGCCTAGGGGTGGGCAAGAAATTCAATTAAGTTTGCACTTAATAAGTCACACGCAGTTGGTAGAGCATGAAACTCTTAATCTCAGGGCTGTAGGTACGAGCCTCCCTTGGGCAAAAAGAATGACCACTGTGGTCGCTTCCAATTTTAAGATTCTGAAACAAGGCACAAAACAAACTCTGGGACAATCTGTTAAGACAGAGAACGGAAGGTATTTAACTGGTACAATCAGCTCTAAACTGTTGCACATAACTGCTTGATGTTACAGGTAAAGGGACCACTGACCATTAGGTCCAGTCATGACCGACTCTGGGGTTGCGGCGCTCATCTCGTTTTATTGGCCGAGGGAGCCGGCGTACAGCTTCTGGGTCATGTGGCCAGCATGACTAAGCTGCTTCTGGTGAACCAGAGCAGCGTACGGAAACGCTGTTTACCTTCCCGCCGGAGCGGTACCTATTTATCTACTTGCACTTTGACACGCTTTTGAACTGCTAGGTTGGCAGGAGCAGGGACCGAGCAACGGGAGCTCACCCCGTTGCTGGGATTCGAACCACTGACCTTCTGATCGGCAAGTCCTAGGCTCTGTGGTTTAACCCACAGCACTACCCGCTGATACAACCAACTCTAAACTGTTGCACATAGCTGCTTGATGTTAGGCTGTAGCATTTTCATTGTTTCTCATGGGGTGTGGGAAATTTGTGAAATAAAAACAGTGGTACCTTGGTTTAAGAGCAGCTTAGTTTATGAATAACTTGGATTAAAAACGCTGCAAACCCGGAAGTAGGTGTTTTGGTTTGGGAACTTTGTCTTGGAAGCAGAACATGTTCTGCTTCCTGTTGAGTGTGTTCCATTTGTAAATTGAGTCCCCTGCTGCTATGGGAAAGCATGCCTTGGTTTAAGAACCCTTTGGTTTAAGAACAGACTTCCGGAACAGATTAAGTTCATAAACCAAGATACCACTGTATTTTCAGAAAATGGGAAATAAATGGTTTTAAAAAGCAACAACTTTCTGATGGTTAGAGTTGGGATGGACACCCTTGTAAGGTGGTGGAATTCGTTGGAGGTTTTTAAGCAGAGGTTGGATGGCCAGCTGTCATGGATGCTTTAGCTGAGATTCCTTCATTGCAGGGGGTTGAAGTAGATGACCCTCAGGTTCCCTTCCACACACACACACACACACCAGTTATCCCTTTTGAACCATGACGGAGCACAGGCAGAGATTTCTGAATGGAGCCCTCTGCTTCAAGAGCAATTTAAGCACACATCCACCCTCTGCCTTATCAAATAGCTAAAACCACTTATCCTGGCAATGGAATAATTCCTTCCTCTGCTACCAGCACCCAAAGCAGAGATAATTCATTACAGGGCTGCTCAGAGCCCTAGCCCTTGGAGTCTGGACCACATCAATGGACCACACAGCGAGTGAGCACAGTGACAGTGCTTTTTACGGTTACAATCAGAAGGCAAAGAGGTTCCTGGATGAAAATTGTGCCTGTCTAAAAATCATAGAATCATAGAATCATAGAGTTGGAAGAGACCACAAGGGCCATCGAGTCCAACCCCCTGCCAAGCAGGAAACACCATCAGAGCACTCCTGACATATGGTTGTCAAGCCTCTGCTTAAAGACCTCCAAAGAAGGAGACTCCACCACACTCCTTGGCAGCAAATTCCACTGTCGAACAGCTCTTACTGTCAGGAAGTTCTTCCTAATGTTTAGGTGGAATCTTCTTTCTTGTAGTTTGGATCCATTGCTCCGTGTCCGCTTCTCTGGAGCAGCAGAAAACAACCTTTCTCCCTCCTCTATGTGACATCCTTTTATATATTTGAACATGGCTATCATATCACCCCTTAACCTCCTCTTCTCCAGGCTAAACATGCCCAGCTCCCTTAGCCGTTCCTCATAAGGCATCGTTTCCAGGCAGCCACAAGTCGGGGCTATCTTTTGGGCTTAATTTTTTTCGAGGCAGCCACCATTTACAACAATGGTGTCTCCAGGACATTTGGAGAGGGTACAGGAAACAATAGCAGAGTCTCAAAAGGGGAATTTTGCAAAGGGAAATTGTATATCTTTATGTGTGTGTCTGTTTGTGTTGGTGTGTTTGTGAAGCCTCCAACCCTAAAGTACACCCCCACACCCCCACACCAGGATGGTGGAGGATATTTTTGGTTCCCCTGGGGAAAACAGATGAATGAATGAACGAACAACCCACTCTCCGCCGATTTGAAAGCTTGAATTTGCCCCCTGCTCCTAAATCACCAAAATAATAACAAATTATCGTATTATTGCCTTTCTTTTTTGTAGCTATGGAATCATTTTTATGGAATAGCTTTTATGTATGGAATTGTGTTTGTTGTTGATGCTTTTACCATGAAATTATGCTCAGATATTTTTACGGGAAGCCATTCCTAACTGGAATCGAAGCAGCCAGAGGAGGAGAGGAGAGAGGGTGAAGGAAGAGCTGTGAGCTGAAGGAGAATATTTTCCCATCCTTTGGACCCCCTGGGAAAACCCAACAAACCTGATATACCTGGAACTGATTGCGGAGAGGGCAGCTGAATGGGATGCAGCTATGGGCAGCTTGAGAGGGTACCACCAACCTTGGACTTGCCCATAAAAAAACAAGTCTAGAATGAGAGACTAGGGTAATGTTCACTGTTTCCAAGAACTCTCCTTGTTGTGAGACTTTTGTGGGGGATCTGAGAGTTTGTTTGGACCCTGGGTGAAAACTGGGAGGCTGAAAGGGAAGCCATGTCAGAAGGAAAACAAATTGCTATTGAGATACAGTGGTAGCTCAGTTTCTCGAACGTAATCCATTCCGGAAGACCATTTGACTTCCAAAACGTTTGAAAACCAAGGATCAATGGGCGGTTGGCAAAATCCATTGAAAAAATGGAGACACGTGCCTCAGAAGTCGTTTGACTTCTGAGGTGTGTTTGAAAACAGAAGCTATTACTTCCAGGTTTTCGGTGTTCGAAAACCGAAACGTTCGGCCTCCGAGATGGTCGAAAACTGAGGTGCCACTGTATATATATATATTAGTAACTTTGTATTACTATAACACTTTTATATGTAACTGCGTTTTTTTTGCAGTGTAGGTGGTCTATTGTTGCTTCAGTTTTCAGGACACCTCTTAGAGATTTTAAAAATATATATTAAGCAGTATAGAAAATAAATGATCAAATCAAAATAATCAGATCTAATAAAAATAAAGAGATAAATCCTGGGGATGTTCGTTTCATGCTTAGTCATAATGCAGTCTATAGGTAAAGGTAAAGGGACCCCTGACCATTAGGTCCAGTCGTGACCGACTCTGGGGTTGCGACGCTCATCTTACTTTATTGGCCGAGGGAGCTGGCGTACAGCTTCCGGGTCATGTGGCCAGCATGACTAAGTCGCTTCTGGCGAACCAGAGCAGTGCACGGAAACACTGTTTACCTTCCCTCCGGAGCGGTATCTATTTATCTACTTGTACTTTGACATGCTTTTGAACTGCTAGGTTGGCAGGAGCAGGGACCGAGCAATGGGAGCTCACCCCGTCGCGGGGATTCGAACTGCCAACCTTCTGATTGGCAAGTCCTAGGCTCTGTGGTTTAACCCCTTTGTCCCTTTGTAGTCTATGCTGCAGCATAATTCTTATCCCAGTTCTTGACCACCAGGATACAGGAGCGAACAACTTGTCTGCACTGTGGCATAATAGTTCCCAGCCATCGCCAGCCAAGCCCTAGGGTGAACATGTTTCTACCCCCCCCCCCCAATTTGTTCTTCATAATGGGACTGCACTTAGCAAGCCGCCACCTCCTGGCTCATTTCAAGTCCTCTTCAATTTCAGCAAAAATGGTCTTCAGCTGTTAACTTAATTCGGAAGTACCTTCCAGGCCTGCTGGCGAAGGAGCCAATGTCATCGCAGGGGCTTTCAAGAAAGTGAGTGAGGTTTCCTTTGAGCAACAGATTATAGCCACATTAAGCAACAATTACTATAATGGAAATTATTGAAGCAGCAAGGTAGCAGGCGAGTGTTGTAGTTCTGGACAGCTGGTGTGTTTCTATGGAGAGGGGCTGGTGGAAAGAGTGCTGAGGCTGGATTTCACCCCTCCATCCCACGGGGATAGCATCTAATTGTAATATATGAGCCAGGGGAGCTTGCCTGGCTTCAGTCAAGCATCTCTTGTGATATCCAAAAAGTATTGAGGTAGCCCTGCATTTAAGGTGGGGGAAAAAAAATCTATTTTAAAAAGGAGTGGGGGTTAGTTGTATGGACGTGTGGATTATCTCTGGTTTACTTTGTGGATTTTTTACCATTCTGAATTTACTGTGCCCCCCCCCCCCAAGAACCCACCACCACAACTTCTCAATCAACCACTTCCTGCCAAAAGAAAAAAGTTATTTACCTTTCACTATGCTTGAGAGATTCTGTGTCAGATTATTGTACCTTGGAAAAAGCAACATTACACAATTAACTCTTGGGTCCTTTTATTATGTACTTTGACGTGTGCACGCTGCATCTGTTTGTATACTGCTTGAGGAAAGTCATCATGCGTTCTCCCTTATGCAAGATTTAAAATCCTCTGTGAAATTTAATTAGCTGCAACAATGGATAGAACCGTTTGCAAACGCTAAATAATAGAGCTTAGTCAACATTTTTCAATAGCTGCAAATAAACTACTCAAGAAATCCCAGGTTATTAGGGGGTGTTGTCTGTGTTTAACAAAAGGACTAAAGAAAATGGTTTGTTAAGTGAATTTTCACTATGGACATACCTGCTACTATTAAAAAAATGCAATAAATGGCAGATTGTTCTGATCCTCAGCGTACCCAGAGGTAAGTCCTGGCAGTACACACAAGCCCAAGGGCAGCACTAGAGAGTATTCAGGTATTCCAGATGACCAAATACCGGTCGAGGTCCAATGCAACGATCTAGGTCCAAAGTCAATCTGTATGGTCAGCTTCCCATCCCACCTCTGCGGAAGATCCAGGGTTGGAACTCTTGGGGTCAGTCCCAAAGTCACAGGCCAGTAGTGTTCCCAAAGCAGCCAAGCTGCATTACATCAACAGAGAAAGTCGAGCAGATACAGAGTCCCTGCCTTGCTTCCCTTTTATCTTAGAATCTTAGAGCTGGAAGGAACCCAAGGGGCATCTAGTTCAATCCCCTGCAATGGAAGAATTTCAGCTAAAGGATCCATGACAGATGGCCATCCAACATCCACTATAAAATCTCCAAGGAAGGAGAGTCCACCAGTGTGATGTAGTGGTTAAGAGCGGTAGTCTCGTAATCTGGTGAACCGGGTTTGCTTCCCTGCTCCTCCACCTGCAGCTGTTGGGTGACCTTGGGCCAGTCACACTTCTCTGCAGTCTCTCAGCCTCACTCACCTCACAGAGTGTTTGTTGTGGGGGAGGAAGGGAAAGGAGAATGTTAGCTGGTTGGATTTCACTTGGATTCTGATTTGAGTTTAGGATGTATTTTAATGGATTGCCTGATTTTATGTTATATATTTGATGTTAGCCACTCTGAGCCCAGTTTTGGTTGGGGAGGGTGGGGTATAAATAAAATTTATTGTTATTATTATTGTTGTTGTTGTTGTTGTTGTTGTTGCCATGCAAGGCTCCCCATAGGGAGCCACAAGTGGGGAGCCACTGCGGAAAAGGCTCGTTCTTGTGTTGCCATCCTCCAGACCTCTCATGGTGGAAGCACACAAAGAAGGGCCTCAGATGATCTGGGTCCAGGCCGGTTCATGTGGAGAAAGTTGGACTAGATCAGCCATTGGCCTGATCAAGCAGGCTCTTCTTTTCATTTGGCGTAGTCTCCAACAGGCCTTGGGGAACATGCATAGCTCCAGGGCCGTCTTAAGCATATGCGGCGCCAGGGTGCAAAGATCCACCCAGCGCCCCCACCCAGGTTGCCTGGAGTTGTTGACCTCTTTTGGGGGAGACCCCAAAGTTACTGACCTTTTTATAGGAAAGGTTCCCCAGAGTTGTCAACCTTTTTTTAAGAAGCTGACACCATGCATATCTCCGCTCAGGAAAAGGAAACAGGAAACATAAGGAGCCCAGCACAGCAAACCAGTCCAAAGTGTCGGCACTGGTGACTGAGCAAAGCCAAGCACCTCGTGGTGTAAGCTGTGTGCACTCAGCGGGCCTTTCCATGGCCCTACGCCAATCCCAGGTGCATAGGAGGGTGGAGCCAGCCAGCCGCCTCAGCGCCTTGCTGGCTCGCTTGCCCCCGAACTCATGGCACAGAGCCACCAACAGCAGAAGAGCCCATCGTGGCGGTCCGACCGACGGGTGGGCTCTTCCCCAGACTCCAACTCTCGCACCCCGGACTCACGGCCTGGCATCCCTGAGAGCCCGGCACCAGGGTGCCCTGCAACCCTGCTGCCTATGGTTAAGATGGCCCTGCATAGCTCGAAAGGATTTTGCAAAGAGATGCGTCTGTCCTATCACTGTAAAAATGCCCTAGATGGCAACTTCTTTTCCTTGGCACATTGGGTAGCATGCTCATTGATCTAGGTGCATGTGTGATCACGCCCTAAAAAGCAGAATTTAGCTCCCTCTCTGCCATATTAACTGTCACACGACTATATCCCAGCATTTGCTGAGTGCAAGCATTGTAACTCTTGGTGACAGCCAATGCTTCATAAATCTAGGTAAGATTATTAAATTTAGACTGCCAATTACCACTTCAGAGAATTCTGCAGGCTTTGCATGTGGATTGGCTAATCATAGAAGCTTGTTTTTAATTAGCTGCAAGCCTTTACTGTTTATAGTGCATTACATCAAGGTCATTTCCACTTCGGTGTCTTGTGAAACATAAATCAGGTGTCCATTGTTGTTTCTAAAAGGAGAGAAGTTACAGCAGGGATTACCAACAGACAGTCAGCCTATGGGCAGAACTCAGCTCAGGAAAGACCCCCAAAGACGGAATAAGGGTATTATTGCTCTCACCGTGGTGGCAATAATGGCAAAACCTTTAAGATCTCAGCTTTAGCTAAGAGATATAGTTAACTCTATATCCTGAAAAGACCCTGACGTTGGGAAAGATGGAGGGCACAAGAAGAAGGAGACGACAGAGGACGAGATGGTTGGATAGTGTTCTTGAAGCTACCAGCATGAGTTTGACCAAACTGCGGGAGGCAGTGGAAGACGGGGGTGCCTGGCATGCTCTGGTCCATGGGGTCACGAAGAGTCGGACATGACTAAACGACTAAACAACAACAAAATAGTTAACTCTGGGTGGGAATAAAAGTGAAAGTCAGCAATATCAGGAAAGGGTCAACCACAGAAGGGTGTTCCCTTTCCTATGGCCCGTCTATCCAGTGATTGGGTTTCAGTTGGCCCGCTGGCCAACCCAGCTGCCAACCAGGGGTCAATACAATTTAGGTCACTTTAAAATATCCCCTTGGCTTTTTTATTCATTAATTAAAAGGACACTTTCTGCTGAATGATACCACTAGCCTCCGTGCCACAATGGTTCATTAAAGGCCAGATTTTATTACATATTACATGCTTTCTGCTTTTCACACAAACTTATTATAGCATTCCGAGAAGGTGATCTTTTAAAGCACATTAGACTAATGTTCCTGAAACTCCAGCTAATGTAAGTTTTATTGAATTGCGGTGCCTTTTTTTTTTTTTTAATACATATTAAAAAGATCACCTAATGATGTGCTCTGATAATGGTTTTGGTGAAAGGAAAACAAAATGAATGGCTTATTAGAAGGCATGCGAATCTGAGATGCATCTATAGATACTGAGATTGATTAAAATTGCCACAAATAAAAATAAAAGAGATTTGGGACCAATATTGTTGCCCCTATTATGAAATGAAGGATTAATATGAGACAGCTTATAAGGGTATGGAATAGATCTGTTTATCTATGGCTGGTATGGCTGTGTTATATCTAACTAAGCCATTCTCAGAGTAGACTTGATTTCAGTGGGTCTGTTCTGAGTTGGATTCAAGCTGACATCTTCATCTGTTCGTCTGTCATCTGTCTGCCTGTCTGTCCATCTAAAAATAATTAATTGCTTACTTACATTGATAGGGACGCGGATGGCGCTGTGCTCTAAACCACTAAGCCTCTTGGGCTTACCGATCAGAAGGTTGGCGGTTCAAATCCCCGCAACAGGGTGAGCTCCCGTTGCTCAGTCCCTGCTCCTGCCAACCTAGCAGTTCGAAAGCATGTCAAGTGCAAGTAGATAAATAGGTACCACTCTGGTGGGAAGGTAAACGGTGTTTCTGTGTGCTGCTCTGGTTTGCCAGTAGCAGTTTAGTCCTGCTGGCCACATGACCCACAAAACTGTCTGTGGACAAACGCCGGCTCCCTCGGCCAGTAAAGCAAGATGAGCGCTGTAACCCCAGAGTCGTCTGTGACTTAACTGTCAGGGGTCCTTTACCTTTTACCATTTTACTTACATTGATACCTGACCTTGCCTCCTGGGAGCTCAAGACGGTCCATGTAAGCCCACCCTCCCCATTTTATCCTCAAACCAACCCTGTGAGGTAGTTTAGACTGAGGAATGGATATTGGCCCAAAGTCAGTTCTACGAATATAGTCCAGCAAGACTTTTCTGTGCTCATACACTGAGGTCCAGCTCCGAGGGCCTTCTGGCGGTTCCCTCACTGTGAGAAGTGAGGTTACAGGAAACCAGGCAGAGGGCCTTCTCGGTAGTGGCGCCCACCCTATGGAATGCCCTCCCACCAGATGCCAAGGAAATAAAGAACTATCTGACTTTTAGAAGACATCTGAAGGCAGCCTTGTTTAGGGAAGTTTTTAAGGTTTGAAGTTTTATTCTGTTTAATGTTCTGTTGAAAGCCGTGCAGAGTGGATGGTGAAACCCTGCCAGATGAGAGAGGTAGAAATATTATTATTATTATTATTATTATTATTATTATTATTATTATACACAATCTGGCATAATGATGGGAATTTTCCTAAAATAAAGAAATAGGCAATCTTATGCAGGGGTTTTTCCCCCGCCTCCCACCCAAGTGTCTCTATTGAAAAGTGTCAGCATCCCCTGCAACAAGGACTACTTCAAAAAGCCATTTGCTAACCTGTTGCTTAAAACGCCGTTACAATGAAAAATACGCTGAACAAATCCAGGTCGTGCCATTTCGTCGTTTGATGAATGGAAGCGGAAGATCTTACAACATGGTTTTCCTTTTGTTTTGTATTAAACTTGCCCTATCAATCAATGTGGCAGAGGAGGTCCATAGCTCAGTAGAAGAGAGCAAGCTTTGTACACTGAAGTACTCAGGTTTAATCTTCAGCGTCACCAGTTAAGGATATTGAGTGGCAGAGCTCTGAGTGAGCTTGGTCTGAAACCTTAGAGAGTTGCTATCAGTAGACTTGCTAAAGATGTATAAGACTGAATCAGATAAGTGTTGGAGATGCAAGGAGACTGAGGGTATGTTCTATCATATGTGGTGGACCTGTAAAAGGGTAAAAGAGTATTGGGCAATAATCCATAATGAACTGAAAAATTGTTTAAATGTACTTTTCCAAAAAATCAACAACCAGGGTCCTTTTTGTTGGGGATAATTCAGGCGGAAATTCCCAGGTGTCCAAAAAGGTTATTTACGTATGCCACTACTGCGAGGGCACTACGAGCAAGGTCCTAACCAAATAAGAATGGCAACTTAAACTGATGGAATATGTGCAGTTTTTGGACCTAACACATAGAATAAAAGAACAAGAAAAACATACGTTTAAAGAAGACTGGAAAATGTTTATTGAATATATATATATATATATATATATATATATACATGGAGGAAAATTGTGATTATTTGAAAACATGGGCAGCATTAAGATAAATTCAACAGTGTAAATAAGTTTTGATGGATGTAATAATGGAATACTGAATGGTTAATAATAATAATAATAATAATTTATGTACCCCACCCATCTGGCTGGGTTTCCCCAACCACACTGGGCGGCTTCCAACAAAGATGAAAAACACATAAAAATGTCACACATTAAAAACTTCCCTGAATAGGGCTGCCTTCAGATGTCTTTTAAACATCAGATGGTTGTTTATCTCTTTGACATCTGATGGGAGGGCGTTCCACAGGCTGGGTGCCACTACCGAGAAGGCCCTCTGCCTGGTTCCCTGTAGCTTTGCTTCTTGCAATGAGGGAACCGCCAGAAGGCCCTCGGAGCTGGACCTCAGTGTCAAGGCAGAAAGATGGGGGTGGAGATGCTCCTTCAGGTATCCTGGGCCGAGGCCGTTTAGGGCTTTAAAGGTCAACACTAACACTTTGAATTGTGCTCAGAAACATACTGGGAGCCAATGTAGGTCCGGTTTAGTTTATATAAAATATGCAGGGATTTTATGTTTTGCAAATGAACCATGGAAGAGAAGAAGGGAAGTCATTGATATTTTAAGGTAGTTGGAATGAATATTCTAAAATGTAAAACAGGAAATTTAATAAAAATTATAGGGGGGTGAAACCCCTATAATAACAGTGAGATAACAGTGGGTTAAATGGTCCTGGGGTCTCACGCCAGTACAAAGCAGCATCACACATGTTCAAGTGGTGGTCCTTTCAGTCACTTTGGCTTGATGTTTTGCTTTATTGTTGTGTTTCTGCGTTTCTTAAATCTGTTTTCATTTATTATTTTATTTCTTCCATTAATATACCATCTTTTTGCTCCAAGGAGGTCAAGGCAGTGTACGTGGGTCTCCCTTCCCTATCTAATCCACAGAACATCCCTGCGAGGTAGGCTAGGCTGAGAGACAGTGACTGGCCAATGGTCAGTGGTGGAACAGCTCTGTCGTGCAGGCCCTGCGTAAAAATGTCAAGTCTCGCAGGGCCCTAGTTTCTTGTGACAGAGCGTTCCACCAGATTGGGGCCACAGCCGAAAAAGCCCTGGCTCTGGTTGAGGCCATCCTAACTTTCCCATGGCCCCTTATCTCCAAGATGTTTTTATTTGAAGACCATAAGGTCCTCCGTGGGGCATAACAGGAGAGGCGGTCCTGTAGGTACGAGGGTCCTAGGCCGTATAGGGCTTTAAAGGTTAAAACCAGCACCTTAAACCTTTGACAAACTGCAGTCTCCAAGATGCTTTGGGGGAAGCCAGGAGAGTTTAAAGTGGTATTGTAACATTGTATGCTGTGAATGTGGCCATAGACCTGGATGAAGGGCCTGCTTAGGTTTCACAATGGGAAGAGTATCACATGCCCCTGGAGTCAGTGGGAGTCACTCTGTAGACCCGCTGAGCAACAGCGCTTTAAATCTCCATTTCAGTGCAGTGAGAGACGACCCTTCACTGCCCTTCTGTGGGGGGAAAACAATAGCATACAATCCTGTCAGGTTTAGCGGTGTTTGCAAATGAATAATGTGGATCAGAATATTGCCTGCTATTATGTGCTCATAAAGTAGCTGGAAGTGGGCTTTCTCGCCCCCCAGTTAAAGGTATTTAAGCCTTTTTTAGCAGAGGATAGGACTGCCGTGTGGAGTGGTATTAAGGCGAAACACAGCTGGGATTAAATTCCACATAGTGCCAAATTCATCTCTGCTTGCTCTTTAATATACCCATAATGGTCTTCCTGAATCTGCTTAAACCACATCTATAAAATACTTCATATTCTCTCTCCTTTAGTACTGTATGTTCAGAAATAATAGGCTTTAAAAGAAGCTTATTTTTCTTTTGCATTTGCAAGGAACAGACACTGTGGCCTAACCTCACGGGGAAATATCGCAAAGACGATCGGTAGCTTAATGCAGGTGGAGCAATCGGGACCTATCCTGGCCTCTGGCACACTAAATATTGAAGGGTGGAGGAAGCAGTGTTTCTGAATACCAGCTCTACCTATATTTGTAAAGACTGTACTGTGCGGACAACTGTATAAACACTGTTGCCTTTGCAGTTTGGAAATGCCAGGCAAGTTTTCTGGTAGAATAGCCAGCCTGCTGAGGCTTAATATTGGCACTTGGTTGGGCAGAGTGGCAACATCTGAAAGGTTTCATTGACTCGCTGCTGCAGTTTAACATAGTAAAAACACATTCAGCTACTGAATAACTTCACCTAGGGCATATGACTGCCGGGGTCATGTATAATCAGGTGTGGGGCAGGTAGCATCACACCTGTCAAGGAAATAACCAGGAGCCACAGAACACATTTCCAAGGGTTACCTTCAGCATCCTTTTCTTTTTTGGCACTCAGTGCCATCTCTGCTAAGATTGGTTCTGCTAGGGAGCTTCATACTAGAAAGCAGGATTTAAACTGGTTGCCAGGTTTTAAACTGCTAACTGCAAGCCTGGCTTTTGGCTGGAATCTTCGTAGTCCTGGTTTAAATTAAAGACAAGGCTGCAAATGAAGAAAGGGTGAATTGGGAGCATGCTAGGAATGTTATCACTGGAGGAGAGAAGGGATGTGCCCACGTTGCCAAGACAACCAAGCGATACTCTGCCTTCCTCCTTTGTACCATTGGGGCAGCCAATTAAAAAAATCCAGTGGTAGCCCATGTGGTCGCCTCCTGATGTAGTTGGATTCCTACTCCCATCCGCATCAGAGAGCATGGCCAAGGGTCAAGGTATGATTCCAATGTAGGAAAACAGCACCATCAGGAGGCCTTAGTAAAGCAGGGGTCAGTTTCTGCACCATTTGGTTGTGCCTTCATATGTGTACAGTGGTACCTCAAGTTACAGATGCTTCAGGTTCCAGACTCCGCTAACTCAGAAATAGTACCTCGGGTTAAGAACTTTGCTTCAGGATGAGAACAGAAATCGTGCGGCGGTGGCAGCATGGTGGCAGCGGGAGGCCCCATTAGCTAAAGTGGTACCTCAGGTTAAGAACAGTTTCAGGTTAAGAACAGACCTCCAGAATGAATTAAGTTCTTAACCCGAGGTGCAGGGGCATCCTACCCATAGAGCTAGTGGCGTGGGGCGCCGGGGCACCAGGTTCTGGACGGCGCCAGGGAAGAGGTGGAAGCTGGACATGGCACCTCCTGGCATCAGCTCGCCCTCGCCCTTGACAACTCTGGGTGTGTGTGCCGGAGGGAGCTTTGCACCACAGCGCCGGATATTCTTAAGACGGCCCTGTTTGGATGCGTGCATCGAAATGTGCACACATCCAACACTCCTGTTTTTCCATATTCCAGATTCCAAAAGGGAGCGCTGTTCCTTTTGAGCCAACAGGGATCCCTTTCCTCTCTGCGTGTGAACAAGTTCAAACCCCTTTGAAGACCTCCCCCTGGAAGAAGAAGAAAAATCACCAAAAATGAGGGCTGCTTTTCCAAGCGTGAAAACATATTTGCAAAGCTCAGTCCCTGATTTTGGATCATCTGTAGATTAAATCAAACTGCTAATTTCTCTTGGCCAGTAAGGTCACTTGGCCAGTCACAGTTCCCCCATTGCTTGCCCATTGAATAATCTCCCTCCCTTATGTCTTCTCTTTCCACAGACTTCAGTAAATGGGATGCGAATGGACATTTCCATGACAGCCTGGTGAGTCACACATGGTTATATGTTGGTTTATTCTTGCTGGATTGCTTTTTGACAAATTATGTGAAAACATTTCTGATTTGGACTTTTGGACTGATTTGGATTTGGACTGATTTGGCTTGCTTTGCGTGTTGTCTTCTACTGAACATTTGGATTTTGATAAAGGAGACATATGTCTTGGTGGGATTTTGGAAAGCTCTGATCTCCTCTAAAGAAGGCCTGAGCAATTTGTCACTGGCCAAACTGGGTTTAGCCTACCAGTTTTGTGTGGGTTTGTGTATGGTGGTCCTATTCTGTTATTTGAATCTCAGGCAGTGGCTGCAGCAAGAGATTTATCAAGAACCCAAGGGATGTTGTAGATTAGGGCTGGGGAACATTTGGCTCTCCACAATGGCGTAGCTAGCTGCTCGGGTTCTCAGTGCGACTCACGTGTCCTGCAGCCAGGGGCAGGGCGAGCTACCCATGGGGGCAGGGCAAGCTGCGTGGAGCCTCTTCACTGCCTCCCCCTCAGCTGTAGGGTGGCTGAGGGAGAGGCTGTGGGCAGATGCAAGCCCCACGCTGCCATTTCAGGCAGTGCGGAGCCTGCAAGTGCCCAAGCTACCATGTCACTCCCAGGAGAGACGCGTGGCTTGGACACGCTGCAGGCTTCACAGTAAGTACCAGCCCCCGCAGCGTGGCGCCCAGTGCCAGCCACATTTCGTTACATTTGTTGACTTAACTAAAAAGTTCCATGAGCCCTATTTTTTTTAAAAAAACTCATATTTTTGTCACCCCCCTCAGTGATGACACCTGGGGTGGTCTGCACCCCCCCTTCCTCCACCACTGGCTCTCCATATATTACTGAACTACAACTCCCATCATCCTTGATCACTGGCCAATGATGACGGAGATTTGTGGATCCCAACTCCATCTGGAGGGCCACAGGTGGTGGTGTTCAGCTTGATGTGTCTAGGTCTGCTCTAAAGATGTCCCATGATTATGTTGTATAGCTATCTCAAATGCCTTTGGATACTTTGCATTCCCAGGAGTGGAAACATATTCTTACTGTAAGGTGCAACCTCATCACAGTACACCCAGAAGCCAGTTGTGTGTTAAACATGCACCACAGTTCAACTGGCCTATCAGATACGCAATACACGATGGGTCACTTGTGAAGCAATTGTGTGCAGCTAAGCAATGGGGTTATGGGATTCCCACTAGAGCAGGGCATGTTTACAGACTTACTTGGTGTTGAGAGTGGTGACGTCATACTATGTACCTAAAGGACACCAGTTGGGCTTCCATACTTTTTCAAAGCAGCAAAGAGATTTTGAGCAGCAAAGCAGCAAAGAGACACTTGTAGGAAGTTTGCACTGGGCCCAGTTAAATGATGCTTGTGTACCGAGTCTTTAGATCAGTGGTGAGGAACCTCTGGCCCTCCAGTTATTATTGGACTCCAAGTTCCATCAGCCCCTCTATTAAATGATCAGAGATGATGGGAGTTGTAGTAGCATCTGAAGGGTCACATGTTTCCCACCCCTGCTTTAGATATCAAGAATTTCCTGTCCTGTTTTAACAGTCATTCCTGGGCAATTTTGGTGATGGTTATGCTACTGAGATTTTTATAGAGAATTCTTTTTTTGGGGGGGGGGGATAATTCTTGATCCTTTGGTTGTCAGATGGATGTAGTAATAGTTTTAATTGCCATTATTTGTGGAGTACATAAAACACACACTAGGTGCTTCATAAAATACATTAAAAACAGACTGTCCAAATGGGATTATATAATAATGATTTAATGTGATTATAATGATGGAATAAACATAAGTAATGGTACTTTTGTTTCTTCATGGATCAAAACTGCTTTAGAACAAGATATACACGGTGGGTGCCCCCCCCCCCCCGAGGTTTTGATAATGATGGGAACTAATCAGGCTAACATTTTACCGTTGGACAAAGGAATGGGGATTTAAACCTTGAAAATACATGATCTCTTGCAATGAAAAACTGTTCCCTGTTCTTTGTGGGTGTGAATCCCAGTTATGTGATTAAAGCAGCAAAATAATTAGAAGTGCTAAATCTTTATAAATATAGGCATGCTTTAACATTAGCTGGGTTCAGTGTTTTACTGTATTGCTACAAGGAAGATTTCATAGTATTCCTTTTGCTCCCTGTTTGTTTATATTCTGGTGGAACTGCAGAAGGTGGGCCTGTCAAATTCAGTTTTTATTTTATTATCCGCCTTAAAAAAAATTGATTGAAATGTTTGATGGATTTAAGGAAATACCTGAATCTGTTAACTGGGAGTTTAACAGGTGTCAGATTGAGACTCTTTCGGGGGGTGGGGGAGTTACAAATGCAGTAAGAATAAGTTTGGATTTATTGAATAATGCTGTTTTTCATTGCATTTATGCTCATCTGTGGCCATAATAAAAAGCATAGAATTTCATCCTCTAGATAACGAACAAGGTATCTAAAATAAAAAAGACCAAAAAATCAGAGGAGATGATAGCTTTAAAAACAACAACTTCTCAGCTAGCTAACATAAACCAAGTCGTGTTGTGTGAAACCCTCCTTTCTCAGTTCAGAATAGCCTAGGTTTTTCCCACCCACCCCGGGGGAATTATTCCAAGATCACCAACTCTTTGTTCTGTCACTTTTCTCTGGCTTTCCCACACTTTCCTAAACTTGCAAATTGTGAAAGGTGAGGAGCAAAAAACTTCAGCTGCGTGGGCTCAAAGGAGGCAAGATTTATCTCTTTCCAGTTTTTAGCTACCGACATTTGAAAGCTTCTGGGCATGCTCACACCCTGCATTCTCCAAAGGAAATGATGGGAATTGTAGTTTTGCTATTGATGCAGGGTAGGTTTTGTGTTGACAGACAAGACTTTAGTCTGAGTCTTCTACTTACAAACAATTGGAATGCTCCAATTTTTGTCTCATCACTGCAAGTTTCCTCCTCTTTGAGTATTTGCATCAGCAGTCTCAGCCAACCGGGAATCCCGTGGTGAATGTGATGATGTCATAACTGTAGATAGCCAATCGGCTTGGTCTGGATAAGATCAGTGGCAGCAAATGTAGTTCCAAGCAAGGATGAGGCTCCCCGGATACTTTCACCTCCTTTTAAATAACCAGTGAAAAATTAAGGAATGGAATGCTGCTTTTCGTTGCTGTTGAACATGTTTACAAAAAGGTCTTGCTTTCATCTCAGTTCAGTCTAGAATGTACTAATTTCCTTTGTTAATTGGTTGTACTCATACCGACTGACAAATCTGATCTGAGCTATCAACGCCTGCTATCTCCCTCTCGTTCCTGTACCTGAATAACTGGGTCAGCCACAACATGTAAATAATTAAGAATTCAATCATTACACTGTTGGAAGGAACTGCTGGTGTGTGCTTTGTGCTTCATAAACAAAGCTGATGGTTGTGTGTATAAAACAAGGCACCCTGAAGTATAAAGTATCCAGATGAGCTGAGCTACTGCTCTCAATAGGAACAGCATCTGGGGGAAAACAACCAACCAGTTTCATTGTAGCTATTCCTAGTTATCCACAAGTCTTGTGTTTTCCAAAAGAGCTGGTCCTACTATGAGTAAGTTTTTTGGGGGTGGGGATTGCAATATTAAATGCAGCAGTATACCCCTTGCTAATGCACCCTGGAAGAAGTCTCTAGTGGCAGATAGGTGGTTGGATCCTTGGATGGCAGAAAAGTTCTGGGAGTGCTAAATAAGAAGAAGGAGATTGTGGAGAAGGTGGCCAATAATGGAGCTTTTACAAACTGAGTGGTTCCTTTCTCTATAGCCTGCATTTACTTGCAAACAGTGGTGTGCAGTGTCGCACCCTTCAACACAAACATTAGGAAGAACTCCCTGACAGTAAGAGCTGTTCGACAGTGGAATTTGCTGCCAAGGAGTGTGGTGGAGTCTCCTTCTTTGGAGGTCTTTAAGCAGAGGCTTGACAACCATATGTCAGGAGTGCTCTGATGGTGTTTCCTGCTTGGCAGGGGGTTGGACTCGATGGCCCTTGTGGTCTCTTCCAACTCTATGATTCTATGATTCTACCTGGTCCCAATTCAGAACACCATCTTCCAGGTCTAAAATCCCACACGGGTCACGCGATTCCGTGTGAGATCGTGGACCTGGAACAAACACAGTTGTTGGGCCTGGCACCCCAAGATGCACATTTGGGGGTGCTACATGAGATTGTGTAACAAAAACACAACACTTTGGGGGGGGGGGCTGGGCAAGATCTCAGTTTAAAATCATGAGAAAGCAAGGCACCCAAAATGTACTGTCCATACTCTCGGATGAAAAAAAGTGGGGTGTCCCTGTTTTTCCAGAACAGTTGACGGGCATGCCGTGACTTGGGCAACGTTGCTCTCCTGGCTTTGCAACATGGAGGTCACTACTGGTAACTGAAAGGGAGAGAGGAGGAATGGTGAAGCAATAAGGAGGTCAGCAGAGTGGTGGTGCAGTGGCGGAGCCAATGCACTGTTCCTTTTTTTCTTTTTTTTAAAAAATGATATTTATTAGAGTTTCCAAACACATCAGTAAAAAATTAAAAGTAAAAAAGAAAAATACACAATTCAGAAACACACAATACATAATCAAAAAAAAACACAAAAAACAAACAAAAAAAAAAACAAAAAGCAAAAGACAAAAAAGAAAACATTTAAAAACAATACCACCTTTTCATCCCCATTTTTAAATTTACTTATTTTCTGGACCTCCTCATACCTCCCTCTTTTGTATTCCAGTTCAATTTGTTTGTCCAGCAATTTCTTTTCCTCTTTTTTAATCCCAATCCTTAATCTTAATATAATATAACATTAAATTTTTACCTCTTAAAAACCAAATTTCCATTTCCTTTATCTTTTTAATCCTAATCCTTAATCTTGGTCTATACATAACTTTAAAGCCTGTATAGCTAGAAGCCACTTATTTTCAATCCAACATCACTCTAACATTCTTTAATTTTGCAATGTTTCTGCAGATAGTCTTTGAATTTCTTCCAATCTTCCTCCACCGACTCTTCTCCCTGGTCACGGATTCTACCAGTCATTTCCGCCAGTTCCATATAGTCCATCAGTTTGATCTGCCATTCCTCCAGTGTGGGGAGCTCTTGTGTCTTCCAATACTTTGCGATGAGTATTCTTGCTGCTGTTGTTGCGTACATAAAGAAAGTTCTATCCTTTTTTAACACCATTTGGCCGACTATGCCCAGGAGAAAGGCCTCTGGTTTCTTCAGGAAGGTATATTTAAATACCTTTTTTAATTCATTATATATCATTTCCCAGAAAGCCTTAATCTTTGGGCACGTCCACCAAAGGTGAAAAAATGTGCCTTCAGTTTCTTTACATTTCCAACATTTATTATCGGGCAAATGATAGATTTTTGCAAGCTTGACTGGGGTTATGTACCACCTGTATATCATTTTCATAATATTCTCTCTTAGGGCATTACATGCCGTAAATTTCATACCTGTGGTCCATAACTGTTCCCAGTCAGCAAACATAATGTTATGTCCAAGCCAATGCACTGTTCCCACCATCGCACCCGCACCATACTGGCCTTCTTGCCACCTGCCCCTTACCGTATTCAATCACCAGAAGTGACCTCTGCATTGGGCAGCCAGGTGAAAAATGCTGGCTACCCCCCACTCTGCCCTGCCACCTGCTGCTGCCTACATACGACAGAATTAGACTCAGTTTTTAGCACCAGGTGACTGAGGTCTTCATGTGGAAGTGCTGCGGTAACCAATTCAGTAACCTTCAAATGTTCAGTCTGCTGAGGGGTGTGGTCTAGAAAGAATATCAAAGGCCAGATCGTGGGGACTGGGGACCCCAATTGACCCCTGGGCCAGAGGTTCCCCAGTTCTGTGTAACAAAACATTCCTGGAACATAGGAAGTACTGGTATACAGTGGTACCTTGGGTTAAGAACTTAATTCGTTCCGGAGGTCCATTCTTAATCTGAAACTGTTCTTTACCTGAAGCACCACTTTAGCTAATGGGGCCTCCAGCTGCTGCCGTGCTGCTGCTGCACGATTTCTGTTCTCATCCTGAAGCAAAGTTCTTAACCCTAGGTACTATTTCTGGGTTAGTGGAGTCTGTAACCTGAAGCGTCTGTAACCCGAGGTACCACTGTATTATATTGTAAATACAGTGGTACCCTGGTTCTCGAAAGGCTTAGTTGTTGAAGAAATCGGCTCCCGAACGCTGCGTTCCAGTTTGCTCCTGCAGCCGATCGGAAGCCACACCTTGGTTTTCAAACGGTTTCGGGAGTCGAACGGACTCCCAGAACAGATTAAGTTTGAGAACCAAGGTACCACTGTATAGTGAAGCTTCCCTGTAGCTGTATGTTGGAAAATTCAGGACAGATAAAAGAAAGTGCTTCTTCACACAGCACACAGGTAAACTGTGGAACTCACTTCTGCAGGAGGCAGTGATGATTACCAACTTGGATGACTTTAAAAGAGGATTAGACAAATTCATGGGAGGGAGGGCTATTGATGGCTACTATTGATGGCTCTGCCTCCACAGTTTGATGCAGTGATGCTTCTGAATACCAGCTGCTGGAAACCACAGGAGGGGATGAAGGTATTTTGCTTGAATCCCACTTGATGATTTCCCCCAGGAATCTGGATGGCCACTGCGAGACCAGGATGAAGAACTAGATGAGCCATTGGCCTGATCCAGCAGGATCTCCTTCTTATCTCTATGCCTCCATGCTATTGTTAGAATATTCCGTTCCACCTTAAGGGACAGGCATGAGACTGTTGTGTGTCACATGTCTGTTTACACTCCAGCACAGCTTGCTGGGAACTTCCGTTTGTGTATAGCGTTTGCTTATGCTGCTTGCTTTGGACATGAAGGGGGGAAGACATGTTTTTCCTTTTGTCCTGGTGTATGCTGAAAAAACTGCTTGTAAATATGCTCAACACAGCCTCTCCCTGCCACTTCTGCTGTGCAGTGTTATTTCCTCTGCTGAGTGTGTGTGCCCAGCTTCTGAAGGCTTCTGAAGCTAGGGTTGCAGTTTCATGCTGATCCAAGAACTGGAGATCGCCCGGCACACCAGCCGGTGGGCTGGAGCCAGCTGGGGGCCTGCCTATTGCCCCCGATTCCTTGGCTGCATCCCAACAACTATTTCCTTATATCATATTTTGCTGCATATCAGACCAGCACAACCTGAAGCTATGGACCTGTGTTTGATTGCATTAAGTTATGCGGTGTGTTAATGAAACGCAGGTCCAAATGAACTTCATTTTGTTTTGTTGCCAGGTATTTAAAACTGTAAGTTGCGTTGCTAGGTTGCAGGAAACACAGCACTCCCCCCCCTCCCCCTGTCTTTTTACGCAAAAGGGATTGACAAACGAAGGCAAAACCTGTTGCATTTGATCGCAGGCTGCTCCCTTCAATGAAAATAGCAGCACTAAAATTGTGGTATAGTATGTTTAAAAAGCAGGATTGCGCCACAGACATAATGTCTGAACTAGGGTTGAAAAAACTGAGGACGGGGAACGGATGAGGATGCTTGCTGTTGATGAGCAAGTGACAAGTAAATCGAATGGAAGATGGAAGATGTCGTCAGGGACTCTGGGTTTTGAATCAAGAAATATGGGGCTCGAGGCTGAGACTTATCTCTCTAACTTATGGTGGTTCATGGTTGTTGCAAAATTCGCCAGCCCATTCTTAGGTGGAAGATGGGCAGTGGGGGTGGGGATAGGGAGGCATTTCAGAAATTGCAGGCATGGTGAAATATTTTGTTTTTGGAAGGGAGACTTTTCTTAAACTGTTTTGCCAGCACTCCTCTACGGTAGCCTGGCCGGCATTGCCCCCACTCCCCACAAAATCCCCTAGGTACAGCAATGTTGGGGCAGCATTGGACTTCTGGGATGTTCCTTGTTTTTCTCTTAAAACTCTGAGATCCATCAAGCAGAGAGCCTAGTGCCAAAGAATTATTAACCACAGGGATTTGCTTTGAATCCACAGCCCTTCCAAATGAAAAAGTCGCTTCTGAGTATGCCTTCCCCCAGCTTTCTTCATTTTAGTAGTATGTGTATTTGTGTATATATGGAGGAGAGTCATTTTGTTGTTGCTGTTGTTAAAGAATTGGGAGCCAGAAATCCTTTGTAACTACCAGTAGGGAGCCACAACTGAAAAGGCCTTTTCTCTTGTCGCGACCCTCCAAAGCTCCCTCAGATGAGGAGGCCTCAGATTAAGAATATCAGAGATTATTTGATATATTTTATTTTATCACCTCAATTATCGTAGACCACTAGTTTTCTGCCTTGTGTCATGTCCACCATATATGGTAGAAGTTTCATATATATACAGTGGTACCTTGGGTTAAGTACTTAATTCGTTCTGGAGGTCCGTACTTAACCTGAAACTGTTCTTAACCTGAAGCACCATTTTGTCAATGGGTCTTCCTGCTGCTGCAGCACCGCAGGAGCATGATTTCTGTTCTCATCCTGAAGCAAAGTTCTTAACCTGAAGCACTATTTCTGGGTTAGTGGAGTCTGTAACCTGAAGCGTATGTAACCTGAAGCGTATGTAACCCGAGGTACCACTGTAAATATTTTCACATGCCTATCATCCTGCAGGAGGTTCCACGAGCCTTGCTGTGAATGCCTGGCCCTGCTACTGTAAACCTCCTAGACCCCTTACCTGAAGTCCCAAAAGGTGCCTCTGCTTGTTATTTCCCCCTGAACTTAAGAATATTTAAAACTACAAATTAAAATGAATAAAACACATTTTAATTTCAAAGAGGGACAAATGTAAGGTTCTGCACTTGTTGTTGTTGTTTAGTCATTTAGTCGTGTCCAACTCTTCGTGACCCCATGGACCAGAGCACCCCAGGCACTCCTGGCTTCCACTGCCTCCCGCAGTTTGGTCAAACTCATGCTGGTAGCTTCGAGAACACTGTCCGACCATCTCATCCTCTGTCGTCCCCTTCTCCTTGTGCCCTCCATCTTTCCCAACATCAGGGTCTTTTCCAGGGAGTCTTCTCTTCTCATGAGGTGGCCAAAGTATTGGAGCCTCAGCTTCAGGATCTGTCCTTCCAGTGAGCACTCAGGGCTGATTTCCTTAAGAATGGATAGGTTTGATCTTCTTGCAGTCCATGTTCTGCACTTAGGCAGGAATATTCAGGTACACAAACATAGGGTGCAGGACACCTGGCTTCACATCAGTACATGTGAAAGAGATCTATGAGTCCACAGTGTGATGCAGCAGCAAAAAAAAGCTAATGCAGTTCAAGGCTGTGTCAACGGAAGTCTAGTGTCCAGTTCAAGGGAAGTAATAGTTCCACTCTATTCTGTCTTCGCCAGAGCACACCTGGAATACTGTGTCCAGTTCTGGGTGCCAAAATTTAAGAAGGATGTTGACAAGCTGGAAGGTGTGCAGAGGAGGGCAACCAAGATGATCAAGGGTCTGGAAACAGCCTTATGAGGAATGGTTGAAGGAACTGGATATGTTTAGCCTGGAAAAGAGGAGACCGAGAGATGATATGTCCATGCAGTATGCATTTATGCAGTATGCATTTTCCAAGTGACATCGGAAGATATGAGAACACATTGGTTGGGGATTGTGTAATACTGCCCAGGTGGAGTGGAAAATATGTACAGTGGTACCTCGGGTTAAGTACTTAATTCGTTCCGGAGGTCCGTTCTTAACCTGAAACTGTTCTTAACCTGAAGCACCACTATAGCTAATGGGGCCTCCCGCTGCCGCCACGCCAATGGAGCACAATTTCTGTTCTCATCCTGAAGCAAAGTTCTTAACCCGAGGTACTATTTGTGGGTTAGCGGAGTCTGTAACCTGAAGCGCCTGTAACCTGAAGCGTATGTAACCCAAGGTACCACTGTATCATAACAGCATAATGTAGGGTTGCCATATTTCAAGAAATGAAAATCCAGACAAAATGTTGTTGAGCCTTTTTGAAGTTTTTGAGCTATTTTAAACAATGTCACCATAACATAAACTCTTCTATATGCCCAGAGTTTTCCCAGACATTTTTACCGATTTCATGAAATTCTGTCCGGATGCTATTTCCGACAGACGAATGCCAGCAATGTCCAGGAAATCCTGGGTGTATGTCAGCCCTAGCGTAATGTATTTCTGCTGCAAAGCTGTGCATACTCCTAAACATCATTTGAAAAATATGCAGAATGGGGAAAAAACAAAGTTATTTTCCAAAATATATTCAGTGCTTCATCCCTTGGCTTAAGGTGTGCAAACTTCTCAATATGTAGCACCAAGGCAATTTTTCCCTTCACCCCGCAAGAAGACTCACCTTCTGAAACCAACAACTGCAAATATGATTAATCTCTCTTCTCTCTGAGTCATTTATTATAGATGGCTCATATCGGTGCTGCATAGGCTGGTATCCCAAAGAGGGGTGTGTGATAAAGTGAAGGGCTATACAAATTGGATTTTTGCTTGGCTGATGACCACCCCTATTACCCACCTGAAATTGCTTGAGTCCTGCAGGTTGTAATGGGCTGAGAAACAATTGCAATATGTGGGAGGTAGGGTTGGCTGGCGAATGGGGGGGGGGGGGGGAAGCATGCAACCTGTATTTGCAACATTATTTCCATAATGTTAGAAATTTTTGATTTCAAGCAGGTTCTGGGCTGTTCCAGAGGCTGCAAAGGATCTTTCTGCCATGACCATAGATGAGGGCATTTATAGGTTGCTCCTAAAAGTGCAGTGGTCCTGTCTGAAATAAGAACATAAATAGAGCTCTGCTGGATCAGGCTAATGGCCCATCTAGTCCAGCATCCTGTTAATAATAATAATAATAATAATAATAATAATAATAATATTTGTACCTCACCCATCTGGCTGGGTTTCCATTCTGGGCGGCTTCCAACAAAGATTAAAAATACACCAAGATGTCACACATTAAAAACTTCCATGAACAGGGCTGCCTTCTGAATGTCTTCTGAATGTCAGGTAGTTGTTTATCTCTTTGACATCTGATGGGAGGGCGTTCCACAGGGCGGGTGCCACTACCGAGAAGGCCCTCTGCCTGGTTCTCTGTAGCTTTGCTTCTCACAATGAGGGAACCGCCAGAAGGCCCTCAGCGCTGGACCTCAGCGTCTGGGCTGAACGATGGGGGTGGAGACGCTCCTTCAGGTATACTGTTTCTCATGGTTGCCAACAAGATGCCCATGGAAAGCTTGCAAACAGAACCAGCATTCTCCACACTTGTGACTTCTCACCACTTGGTTTTCATGCACGTCCTGCAACCTCCATTTGAGTAGCTTCAGCTGAAGCAGGGGAATAATGGAATTATAGACTGAAGAGTTGGAAGGGACCCTGAGGACCATCTCGTCCAACCCCCCCCCCCCCTGCAATGCAGGAACATGCAGCTGTCCCATACGGGGATCGAACCTGCAACCTTGGCATTTTCAGCACCACACTCTAACCAACCGAGCTATCCAGGTGATAGGGGAGTGGAGCCTTATTCAATCTGAGGGCCAGATACCCTCTGGTGGTGGCATGCAGTGCTGGATTTATGTATAAGCTAAACAGGCTATAGCTTAGGGCCCCACTCTCTTGGGCCCCCCCAAAAAATAATACAGGAAAATACCCTGGATGTACATTTCCAAAATATAAGATAAAAACAAATAAAATAAAGCCTACATCCAGCAACAGTGTTTTGTGTTGTGTAGGCTCCTATGATGTCAGTAATGGGCCCCACCTGCTAGCCTGCTCCCTAAAATATCATTGGTTTGCTCCTTTCTATATATAGGGTGCCTACATTCTGCATGGAATACTTGCATGGCAACATGTGCAAATGGCTTGAGATACCTGTTAGGTCCATAAATTACCATATAACATATATTCAACACAAAAAAAACAGTGATGATTTGTTGCTGACAAAGAACAGTTGGACATACAGTGGTACCTCGGGTTAAGTACTTAATTCGTTCCGGAGGTCCATTCTTAACCTGAAACTGTTCTTAACCTGAAGCACCACTTTAGCTAATGGGGCTTCCCGCTGCCACCGCGCCGCTGGAGCACAATTTCTGTTCTCATCCTGAAGCAAAGTTCTTAACCCGAGGTACTATTTCTGGGTTAGCAGAGCCTGTAACCTGAAGCGTAAGTAACCCGAGGTACCACTGTATAAAGGGCCCCATTACCTTTAGAAGCTTAGGGCCTCATCAAACCTAAATCTGGCCCTGGTGGCATGCCGCTGGTGGGCATGATCAGAGGCCAAAGTGGATGAAACAACAGATGCAACTCGTATCTTTGTACAGTAGGCAAAATCCAGAGACTCCTTCCTGTACACACACATCTCTCCATCCTCTATCCATGCAAGCAAGATACATCATTACAGTTCAGGCAGCAGTGGTGGACTTTGGGCTTTAAAATTTCAGCCGTGCTCTGTGCAACGGCAAAATTGGGTGCCCCCCACCTCTCACGTTCCATTTCTTATCACTGTTGCAGCATCCTCTGCAACACCCTCTTGACCTGGTGCCCAGTGTTGGTGTACCACTCATGCTCCCCTAAGTCCGCCTCCGCAGCCAGACAAAATCATTCAAGGAGGTCGAGGGACCCAGTCAGTTGTGGCCTGAGGGGAGGTGGTGTGGCCTGAGGGGGCTCCTGAGGGCCACATTCAAACTGGAGGCTCCCCACCCCTATGCTAGAGATTTCTCAAGGCCGTGGGACAGCGGAGTAATCCCACAGGTATATGTATTTGCCACTTCCAGAGTTCCTAGACTACGATCAAAGGGATGTTATTAGTGTGGAACAGCTGTAGTTTTAATTAAGATCAGCAGTCATCACCAGGGAAGCGTGCAGAGCATATCAGATGCAGAACGCTTTGCGCTTACTCTGAAATCTCAGAAAGTTTTTCCCTCGCCCCGCATGAAATAAAAGAGGATAAAAAATACCCCACTGATTCCCAAACTCGGCGGAAGTCTGAAATAGATGAGGTTTTCCCTCCACAACTCTGTTTTTAATTTTCTCCTCAGGAATCTACACTTCAAACGCATTAAAGAGTACACGATATGAGGCGTCCAGCTGTGCTGCTCGCAAGTTGCCTCGCCATCCAAAGGAGTCACCTTCCGCCTCCCTTATGGCGCCAATTTCATTGCTAAAAGGAGCCCTCCCTTCCCCCCCATTTTTCTCCCGCCTCTCGTCTTCTGCAGCTAGATTATCTTCCTGTTTCTTATCAGCTGACAAAGGACAGGCATGTTAGTCTCTTTCAGCAAGATCAACAGAGAGTTAGCAAGTAGCTGAAAGGCAATGAGTTCATGGCAGTATGACCCAGAGTCCATTTCATCAGCTGCATGAAGAATGGACAAGGACCATAGTGCAATGGCAGAGCTTCTCATAAGGTCTCAGGTTCAATCCCCAATGACATCTCTAGGTAGGGCTGGGAGTATTCTCTGTTTGTAGCCCTGGAGAGCCACTGCAGTCAGTGTTGTTGTTGTTTAGTCATTTAGTCGTGTCCAACTCTTCGTGACCCCATGGACCAGAGCACGCCAGGCACTTTTGTCTTCCACTGCCTCCCGCAGTTTGGTCAAACTCATGTTGGTAGCTTCAAGAACACTGTCCAACCATCTCGTCCTCTGTCGTCCCCTTTACCTTGTGCCCTCCATCTTTCCCAACATCAGGGTCTTTTCCAGGGAGTCTTCTCTTCCCATGAGGTAGCCAAAGTATTGGAGCCTCGGCTTCAGGATCTGTCCTTCCAGTGAGCACTCAGGGCTGATTTCCTTCAGAATGGAGAGGTTTGATCTTCTTGCAGTCCATGGGACTCTCAAGAGTCTCCTCCAGCACCATAATTCCAAAGCATCAATTCTTCGGCGATCAGCCTTCTTTATGGTCCAGCTCTCACTTCCATACATCACTACTGGGAAAACCATAGCTTTCAGTATACAGACCTTTGTTGGCTAGGTGATGTCTCTGCTTTTTAAGATGCTGTCTAGGTTTGTCATTGCTTTTCTCCCAAGAAGCAGGCATCTTTTAATTTCGTGACTGCTGTCACCATCTGCAGTCATCATGGAGCCCAAGAAAGTGTATTTTTTTTTATTGCATTCATATCCCGTTTTCTCTCTCCACGGGTGGCACATGTGATCCTCCCATTCCTCATTCCACCCCCACAACAACCCTGTGAGGTAGGTTAGGCTGACAGGCAGTGATGTCCCCAAGGTCACTCCATGAGCTTCATGGCTAAGCAGGGATTCCTGTGTTCCTGAAGAGGGTGGATATTACAGTCGTACCTCGGAAGTCGAACGGAATCCGTTCCGGAAGTCCGTTCGACTTCCAAAACGTTCGGAAACCAAAGTGCAGCTTCTGATTGGCTGCAGGAAGGTCCTGCAGGAAGGAAGGTCCTGCAGCCTATCGGAAGCTGCGAAAGCCCCGTCGAACATTCGGCTTCCAAAAATAGCCCACAAACCGGAACAGTGACTTCTGGGTTTGTGGCGTTCGGGAGCCAAAACGTTTGAGAACTAAGCTGTTCGAAAACCAAGGTAAGACTGTGTATATATGCATGGGAATGTAGATGGGGGAATTGTTTTACATGGTGATGTTTACAAAGTTGAAGGCACACCCAGAGCCTAATGAGACATTATATTAAATGTACACTTAGCTTCCTGCCCACCCCATTCCCCATGATGTCCAACGGGGGCACATGAGGAATTTGTTCTGCAAATTCTGGTATGAATTGGCCTGGTCCACATCAAATGCACATTTCTGCTGTTATGAGAGAGAGCAAAAATATTCTTTTGGTCAGTGGCTTTCCTGATGTTGTTGGACTGCAATGCCCATCAGCCCCAGCTGGCATGGCCAATGGACAGTGATGATGGTCCAGGAACGTCTGGAGGGTCACAGCTTCCTCATCCCTGCTCTATGATTCCCCCTTTAGTCTTCGCCCTCCAAGAAGCTGCTATAGATATGTCAAATAGCCTAGTGAGACAGATCCCCCCCCCTTTCCTCCTTGAATATCAGTCAAATTTGCCAAGTCAGATGAAAATCCCTTCCATTTCTAAAATCCCCTTGGATTCTTCAAAGAAATTCTGCCATATGGCATATCGGAGACTGCCTTTCAAGGAATGCAAGCAGAAGGCATCCTTGGGTTTGCAAAATGAGTTGGACAGATATTTGGATACTGGACAAAGCTTTTTTATTTTTAAAAAACCATATTTAATAGCTGAAAGAAAAATAATAATATATCAGCCTCTTTTAAAATGCAAAATGTTCCAAGGTATTCACCCTAACACAATTGTTGTCTTCAAGGATGAAAGCAACTGAGTCCATCGAATACTTTTTCTCTCTCTGGATGTCATTAATCTTTTTCTCACGGGCGGGGAATGTCTAGAAATTTTGACCTGTTCGAATGACCAAGCAGCCTCTCCCTTTGAAAAGGATGGGACTAGTTATTGGAGAAAGACGGATGGCCAGAAAAGATTGAGATTTCATGTGTATGTGTTTTAATATCCTGAAATATTCCGAGCCACCAGATGTCAGTACAGTTTAAGCAATAATACAAGGAGCTCTCTAATGTTAAATATACAGTATTGGCAAGGGTGAAAACAGAAACAGAGGGGGGAATGTCACCGAATCACGAACAGGAGCCTAGGAAGCTGTATTATACTGAGTCAGATCTTTGGCTCACCTAGTTCAATACTGACTACCCTGTCTGGCAGCAGCTGTCCAGGATTTTTAGGCAAGGGTCTATTTCAGATGCCAGAGATTGAACTCAAGACCTTCTGCATGGAATGCAGTTACTTTCCCACTAAACCATGACCTTGTTGTTGTTGTTTAGTCATTTAGTCATGTGACCCCATGGACCAGAGCACGCCAGGCACTCCTGTATTCCACTGCCTCCCGCAGTTTGGTCAAACTCATGCTGGTAGCTTCGAGAACACTGTCCAACCATCTCGTCCTCTGTTGTCCCCTTCTCCTTGTGCCCTCCATCTTTCCCAACATCAGGATCTTTTCCAGGGAGTCTTCTCTTCTCATGAGGTGGCCAAAATGTTGGAGCCTCGGCTTCAGGATCTGTCCTTCCAGTGAGCACTCAGGGCTGATTTCCTTCAGAATGGATGGGTTTGATCTTCTTGCAGTCCATGGGACTCTCAAGAGTCTTCTCCAGCACCATAATTCAAAAGCATCAATTCTTCGGCCATCAGCCTTCTTTATGGTCCAGCTCTCACTTCCATACATCACTACTGGGAAAACCATAGCTTTAACTATACAGACCTTTGTTGGCAAGGTGATATCTCTGCTTTTTAAGATGCTGTCTAGGTTTGTCATTGCTTTTCTCCCAAGAAGCAGGCGTCTTTTAATTTTGTGGCTGCTGTCACCATCTGCAGTGATCTTGGTGTCCAAGAAAGTAAAATCTCTCACATATTATTCTTTTTACAAACCTCTTTGCCCTGGCTTTCGATGCTTGAGGTGTATATTTTTAGGATCTGCCTTATTTCTGTGATTGTAAGTTATTTTAAACTGTTCCTCATATTGTGGGGCTGGCTGTGTGTGTTTCAGCCTGGATAATGTCCCAATTCCCTTCCAGTTCCTGGAGTCCTTTACTCAGTGAAGTTTGGAATTGAACAGAGGAGGTTGCCTAACTAGTCGGACACGTTTTGTTGTCACTGGTTTTATTTACACATATATACAACCTGAGTGTAATGATTTCTGGCAGGCAAGCAAGCCCCAGTAAGAAGTAATGACTCTCTGGCAGTTTTATGTACGTTTACGTCAGGAGTCCAGGTTCCCAGCTTGATAACACAGTAAGCATAGGTAATTAAAAAGGAGGATTTATTTCCAAAACAGATATCTCCAGATGGCTCTAACAAAGCTTCCAGCATCATTACTCACAATGACCCTTCTGAAGACTCCCTCTGGTGTCTACAGAATATATTGAACTTTCGCACCTTACGTCTCTTGTTTTGCTTCCTGTCTAGCAGCCCTCCCATTCACTGACTATATGGACTTATTGGATCAACTCCAACCTCTTACTTTTCAGAGAGGCTGTCTCTGAGTTTGTTTGCACCTTTTTGTGCTTACTGCGAGCTTTGGCTGTGTTCCAGCCTGCTCTCAGCTACTGCCTTATCAGCCTGTCCATCAAGGTCAGGAAGAGCTGAAGTCTGCAGCTGCCAGCTCTCCCCTGCCTGACTAACATCTAACCCTCTCTGTTCCTGGCTGCTTTCTGCCATTGGCTGCAAACCTTCACTTGGAGCTGGCTCATTCTTGACAGTTTATTTTACAAAAACAAGCAAACCCACATCCAGAGCACAGTTTCTCGCCTGCTCGCATTGACGATAGTTGGTCAGTCTGAATCTTCACACACACACCCCCAGCAGGAAGGAAGCCAAACTTTGCCCTCTTGCCCTTCAATTGCCCTCTGATCTTATTCTACAATGGGGACTGAAAGGCTGGCCTCCGCCCTCCCTACTTCCACTTTACACAGTCTCAGACCTCTGCTTATCTGCTGATTGCCTAGCAACGCTCTGGCTGCCTTCCAACTCTTCCTCTCCTTGAGAGCTAACTGAGTCTTCCCCGGGAAGGGGGGTTGAACTGCCCTTTCTTGACTCTGTCAGCCAACTCTCATCTGCAGAGTCGGACTCTCGTCCACTTAGCTCAATTTCTGAGTCTGACTCTTCCCCTGTGCTCTGGGGGGGGGGCATGTTCCTGACACTGAGCATGTGATGGAGGGGCCCACAGCATGAACACTCCAAAAGATCTCCTGTTCCAAAAGGGTAAGACCCAAACCAATGACTTCAAGTTAGAAGAAAGGAGATTCTGACTCAACATCAAGAAGAAATTTCTGACGGTAAAGAGCTGTTCAACAGTGGAACAGTCTCCATCAGGAGGTTGTGGACTCTCCTTCCTTGTTGGTTTTTAAGCAGAAGTTGGATGGCCATCTGTCATGGATACTTTAGTTGAGATTCCTGCATTGCAGGGGGCTGGACTAGATGACTCCTGTGTCCCTTCTAACTCTACAATTCTGTGATTCTATTATTCATATTTGTGTTTCTCTTCTTTTAAGTGCAAGCTAAGTTCACGTGAGGGGATGCAGGTGGCGCTGTGGGTTAAACCACAGAGCCTAGGACTTGCCAATCAGAAAGTTGGAGGTTCAAATCCCCGCGATGGGGTGAGCTCCCGTTGCTCGGTCCCTACTCCTGCCAACCTAGCAGTTCGAAAGCACGTCAAAGTGCAAGCAGATAAATAGGTACCACTCCAGCGGGAAGGTAAACGGCGTTTCTGTGCGCTGCTCTGGTTCGCCAAAAGCGCCTTAGTCATGCTGACCACATGACCCGGAAGCTGTACGCCGGCTACCTCGGCCAATAAAGCGAGATGAGCACCGCAACCCCAGAGTCGGCCACGACTGGACCTAATGGTCAGGGGTCCCTTTACCTTTACCTTTACCTAAGTTCACGTGAACACTTTTATTGACCACCTTACTGAAGCTCAGGAGTGAATACCTTTCTGTGACAATGGCTACATATAACGGACGACTAATCACAAAGAATGTTCCTTAGCTGAATGTCACTGGTAGTGAAACAAAAAGGCAACGGAGAACAGTCTGAGCTTTAATTTGGTGACAATCTCGGCTCACAATGCCTTGTTCCACTCAATGAGTTAACAGCTGTAGAAACGAGTGATTGAACTTGCCAGGCTCCTTTGATTACAAGGACACAGGTGCTAACTGGGAAACCTTGGAACCTCTTTAACCAAAGAGTTATCAGGGGAGGAAATTCTGCTCTGATACAGTGGTGGATAATCTATAGATATATAGATTATAGGGTAAGGTAAAGGTAAAGGGACCCCTGACCATTAGGTCCAGTCGTGACCGACTCTGGGGTTGAGGCTCTCCTCTCGCTTTATTGGCCGAGGGAGCCGGTGTACAGCTTCCGGGTCATGTGGCCAGCATGACTAAGCCGCTTCTGGCGAACCAGAGCACCGCACGGAAATGCTGTTTACCTTCCCACCAGAGCGGTACCTATTTATCTACTTGCATTTTGATGTGCTTTCGAACTGCTAGGTTGGCAGGAGCAGGGACCGAGCAATGGGAACTCACCCCGTTGCGGGGATTCGAACTGCCGACCTTCTGATCGGCAAGTCCTAGGCTCTGTGGTTTACCCCACATCGCCACCTAGATTATAGAGTAGGTTCGGTGTTTATGAGCTTTTCCAGAAAACTCTTAGGGAAAATTCACCAGCAGCCCCTAGGGGCCAGTTGCTAGGGAGGGACAATGAAAGGGGCTGTTGCCTTCATGCCCTGCTTGTCAACTTCTTGTCAACTTCTTAGAGGCACCTGATTGGCCACTGTGAGTAGGAGGCTGCTGTAGTAGGTGGGTCTGAAGTAGGTGGATCCCATAAGGTTTCTTCATATTTTTGATGTTGGTATAGTCTTCCTAGTTTTATTTCCATGTTTATCAGTTGTTATTAGCATAATGATGAAAGTGAAGCGGGTGAAGACTGCATAAGCTGGCAGGTATTAATTTTCCCCCACCCTGGAGTAAAACAAGCAGGTGTTCTGTTGGATTAATTCATTCTGGAGGTCCGTTCTTAACCTGAAACTGTTCTTAACCTGAGGTACCACTTTAGCTAATGGGACCTCCCGCTGCCGCTGCACTGCCACACAATTTCTGTTCTCATCCTGAAGCAAAGGTCTTAACCTGAGGTACTATTTCTGGGTTAGCAGAGTCTCTAACCTGAAGCGTCTTTAACCTGAAGCATCTGTAATCGGAGGTACCACTGTATTGGTATTAGTATCACCATCGTTATGTGTTGCATTTAGCCATCATTTGCTACAAAAGATGTCTCAAAGCGACTTGTATATGTATAAAATACCAACCAGCTTGTCAATCATTTAAACCAAAATACAGTGGTACCTCGGTTCTCGAACATCTCCGTTAATGAACGTTTTGGAACCTGAACTCCGAAAACCCAGAAGTAAATGCTTCTGTTTTCGAAAGCGCCTTGGAAGTCGAACGGCTTCCGCTGCATGTTTTTCAGTTTTCTCAGTTGAATTTGCAGACAGCCCTTTGTGCCTCAGTTTTTGAACGTTTCAGAACTTGAACGGTCTTCCGGAATGGATTACGTTCGAGAACCGAGGTACCACTGTACATGGAAGAAAATAAATAGGACAAAAAATTCCAAAGGTGCTCATCCAATGACACAAATGAAAAGGATGACTCTTGCCCCACAAAAGGATGAACACCACAAAATCATGCTGCATTATGATCTGAATTAAATGGTAATAGTAGCTTTGAAAGTAATGGTGGTAATTGTTAGTACTTACGTGTCCTCAGATGTTCAAAATATTGTACGTTATGTCGGTGATTCTTGCAACAACACCCTGCTTTCTGGTATTGCTAGTTCGATATTTATTATACCCATTTTTCAGATGCAGGGACTGAGGCTGAAAGAGAAAAGAGCTTGCTTATATATGCTTACGGCCACCTACTGAGGTGATGCACTTGCGGAGGAACAGGGGTGCGGGGGGAGCGCACAGCCCCCAGTGGCATGATCCCAGTGAGGTGCCGTTGCGGCTGCCCCCCTGTGCTGGGCGCCACGCCCTGCAGGCGGCATTCCATGCCACCAGGACGCATGCCACACCCCTGCGGATGGCGCACCATGCCCCTGGGAAGTGTGCCAGCCACACCCCCACCTGCTCTCCACCCCCTCCGCTGGAGCTTGAAGCTCCACCACTGAGGTGATGCCAGAGATTCAAACCAGGGACTTCCTATCCTCCAGCCCAGGCTCTAAAAAGGTAAAGGACCCCTGACAGTTAAGTCCAGTTGCGAATGACTCTGGGGTTGCGGTGCTCATCTCGCTTTACTGGCCGAGGGAGCCGACGTTTGTCCGCATGACTAAGCCACTTCTGGCGAACCAGAGCAGTGCATGGAAACACCGTTTACCTTCCTGCCGGAGTGGTACCTAATTAATTTTAATGTTAAGATGTATTTTAATTAATTGGTGTCTGTTTTTATGCATATTGTGTGGTTTTTGTGTTGTTAGCCACTCTGAACCCAGCCTTGGCCGGGAGGGCGGGATATTATTATTATTATTATTATTATTATTATTATTATTATTATTTCTGTGTACCACCCTATGGCCACAGATCTCAGGGCGGTCCTCAACATAAAATCACAATATGAAAACACAAAATGCATAATAAAAACATGAACAACCCAATAACCCCTCACCACCCCCAACATACTTTAAAAGGTCATTGGATGTCAATTAGCTTGGTTAAAGAGGAACATTTTTGCCTGGTGCCTAAAGGTGTATAATGAAGTTCCCCAGGAACTTTTATCTACACAATCTTGAATTCAGTCATGGAAGAAAGGGGAGAGATAAATATACAGCAATTGCTGAAAAAGCAATGGCCTTCTTAAATGAATGGCCTTTAAAAAAAACAAAAAACACTCACTTCACAGAACATTTGTATAGTTTTGGATGTTGTTCAGTACATCTTTGTTCCCTGGTCTGCTTCTGTTTTTCACTGCCATTTCCCTGCTCCTCTTCCTCTCCTTACAGGAGAAATGTTTCTGGCTGATAACCAAAGGAAGAATAAGAAAGCCTTTATCTTCTGGGCCCAGGAACAATGCCCCCAATTTACACAACCTCCTTGGTAACACCATGACATCTCCCCTATACCTCTGAGAAAATCTCCCCATGTCCACAGAAAAGCAAATAGCTGAGGATGTTTAGAAGACTCTGTGCAACTGGAAAACCCGATAAGATGGGTTTCCCAGTGTTGCAGACATTGCAAGGTACATTCACCAGAATGCAAGTAAAAGCCTCTTTCAGACCTCAATGCTCAACATGCATTGGTATGATGGGAGCCCATGCATGTGGGGACATTGGAGGCATACCTTGTATGCCCCCTTTACTCCTGATTCTGTATGCAGTGCTCCCCATAGGCGCAGATGAATGCCTGAGGAAAGTTTCAGTATTGCACACGTGTGCTTGCTGCCTTGTAAGCATAACAGTCTAAGAACCCTGCTGGATCAGGCAAAATGCACATCTGGCCCTAAGAACATAATATTGCACAAATTAATATTGTGCCGTTTGAAGTGACTGGATACACAAAAATTGACTCCTTTTGAAATGATGAATTACCCAGACCCATTAGATATCATTCAGAGTTTTACTTGCAGAACTTTCTTCAAAACAGAACAGAAACATCAAATGGTACATCCAAACAGTTCCAGTTCTTACAAAATACGAAAGAATTCCAACAGACCTAGAAGGCAAGGTGTCTCTCCTTACAGCATCCATTCCACTCAGAGCTGTTTTCCTGGAGAGCTTCGTTTACATCCTTGCTCTCGCAGAGCCTGAGAACAAAAGACTCCAGCCAGCACCCTTCCAAGATGGCGGATTTGCAATTCAACACACCTCGTGTGATCTAAGGTTAAAACACTATGTCAGAGCTACCTGAGAATAATAACACTTAAATATCAATCCATCAAAGCAGCTTAGAGAGTTCTTTTTGCTCTTAGTTTAGCTTCAGTGGAATCTTCCAGTTAAGCCCAATAGACGCAGGCATTCCCATTTCAGTATGAATTAAACCAGTTATACTTAACACATAAGAAGTCCAGCATCCTGTTCTCACAAGCAGGACCAGAGTGCATCAGTGCTCTTCCCACTGGTGATTTCCATCAACTGGTATTCAGAGGCATACTGCCTCAGAAAGTAGGGGAACAACACAGCCACCCTGGCTTGTAGCCATTAACTCATCACAGACCGCTCCCTTTCTCAAAAGGTCCATGAATAACCATAGTTTAGAGGTCCTGGGACCTAAGGAAGTCAGACTATCCTCCACCAGGGACAGGGCCTTCTCAGTGATGGCTCCGACCTGGTGGAATGCTCTGTCCCATGAGACTAGGGCCCTTCAGGGTTTAACCTCCTTCCATCGGGCCTGTAAGACAGAGCCATTCCACCTGGCCTTTAATTTGAATTCAGCCTGATCTTTTATTTCCCTTCTCTTCCCTCCCCCTCCCCTTTTATGAAGATCACTCGCTCTGAGACCCCACAGCTAATTCTTCCCTGACCACCTTGCTGGCCCAAGTAGGATCAATTCAGCCAGCTAGCCCTGGGGATTATCTAATTGATTTTTGAATTTTATTGTTAGTCATGTTTTTATACTGTATTTTATGCTGCTTTTATAATTAAGTGTTTTAAAATGTTTTAAATTTGTTGTTAGCCGCCCTGAGCCCGGTTTTTGAACTGGGAAGGGCGAGGTATAAATAAAAATTTATTATTATTATTATTTTTAAAAATAAAAACCTAGATCCAGCACTGGCCTTGCTATACCCGCCATTGCCCAGCAGCTAGATTTGACCGTGACTCTGTGATGGGTATAGGGACGCGGGTGGACTAGGACTTGCCTATCAGAAGGTCGGCAGTTCGAATCCCTGCAACGGGGTGAGCTCCCGCTGCTTGGTCCCTGCTCCTGCCAACCTAGCAGTTCGAAAGCACATCAAAGTGCGAGTAGATAAATAGGTACCGCTCTGGCGGAAAGGTAAATGGTGTTTCCGTGCACTGCTCTGGTTCGCCAGAAGCGGCTTAGTCATGCTGGCCACGTGACCTGGAAGCTGTACGCTGGCTCCCTCGGCCAATAAAGTGAGATGAGCGCCGCAACCCCAGAGTCAGTCACGACTGGACCTAATGGTCAGGGATCCCTTTACCTTTACCTTTACCTTTACCTTTACCTGTGATGGGCATTGGTTAAGCACGAGAGGAAACAAACCTAAAGGAGCATCTCCACCCCCATCGTTCATCCCGGACACTGAGGTCCACTTCCGAGGGCCTTCTGACAGTTCCCTCACTGCGAGAAGTGAGGTTACAGGGAACCAGGCAGAAGGCCTACTTGGTAGTGGCACCCACCTTGTGGAACGCCCTCCCATCAGATGTCAAGGAGATAAAGAACTGCACAACTTTTAGAAGACATCTGAAGGTAGCCCTGTTCAAGGGAAGCTTTTAACGTTTGACATTTTATTATTTTTTATTTCTTGATGGAAGCCACCCCAGGAAACCCTCAATCAGGGCCGTATCATAATAACTCTATCTCTCCATTTTTGATTCCTAGCATCTGGTAGTCTGAGGCATATTGCCTCTCAGAGTGGAACACTGGTCGTGAACCCTCCTCCGTGTTAAAGCACAGTGTCCTCTTCAGAACTCTTGCTGCCAGTCGCAAAGTACTTTATTTGAAGACAAAGGCACTATGAACCCCTCAGCCTGTTCTTATTTCCCTGATAATGTGGTTGAACTAATGGTGGATACCTCTTAGTCTCTGACCTTGCGCACACAGAAAGAATGTAATGGATTTTAATAAAACATAGAGTGATACAGAGGCCAAATTTATAGTTCCGTCTACTCTTCGGTTAATCCCTTGTTAGGGTGTATTAACTTGTAAGTGGTGTATGCTAGGAATTGGTTATTAAGGTTATACTAAATGGGTCAATATTACATCAATAATTCAAGGTGTAATTTAGCAGTATAATTATACAATATTACATTAGTGCTGTCCTCTGTTTTGAGCAAGGCTAAACTTCCATGCAGGGATGTTCTAGGCACGCTTTACATCCATGTTGAAACGTTTCCATTAGTGAGTGGTGTGGGTGGAGGCAGGGCTTGGTTTGTGTATTTTTGCAGATGCGCCTCTGACAGTTTTAAGACTTAGGCTTTAAGTCGTATGCTGTGCTACATAAAGCTACCCAATGTAGGGTTGCCCTATGTCGGCTGTCGGAGACAGGGTCCAGGCGGAAATCGCGAAAAACAGCTCAATAACTTCGCCAAAGAAAGCTCAACAACTTTTCCGTCTGAATTTTCACTTGTTGGAATACGCCAACCCTATCAAATGGAACTTAGAATGCCAGGATCTCTTATGTTTCCAGAAGTTCATTTGCAGAAGGAGACAATGTCACCTTCAGAACGTACATTTAAAGCAGTCTCGTACAAGACAGAGGTGGTTAAGAACCAGCTGTTCAAAGATGGACAACAAATGGGGGCATATTCAGATTGCAGTAAAGTGTAATGAAATCCTGAGTGATAATGATATTAAATGCTTTTTGCGACAGCAAACGGTAATTGATTGTTTCCATTTGTATGAAAGCAAACAAAGGTACTCTACAGGTAAAGTGTTTATGTTGCTCAGGAAGCAGAAGGCAAATCTTATCTCTGTCCATCAATCTGAGCTCTTCAGGATATCTTTCAAAGCTGCATCCAAGGTTGCCCAAGCAGAAATCCTCTCATGCAGCCTTGGATGCAGTCTAGGGATGGAAGGTTATGTCAATTCCAGTTCTCTCATTTCCCTATTTTCCCTCAGTCTAAACTTCAGTTTCCCACATTTTGCAGCAATTTGATTTTTTTCTTCAAAAAATAGTCTTCGTGAAAATTCATCAGTATTTTAGTTTGAAATTTTCCTAATTAAAAAAATGTATGCAATTTTGACTAAGGTACACATTTTCGCAAACAATTTATATTGTGAACAATATAACACATTTCTCCATGCTACTTTCACAAAGATACTCATTTTTTGGCACTCTTGAACCTAGAATATGCATTTTTGTAAACACCCTTTGGTTGGAGTACTGCATTGCAAAATTCAGATAAGTGTGAATTTCAAAGGACAGCTGTGTTCATGTATTGTTTCTGGAAGTGTGGAGTTGATAGATTCAGCTTTGAATGTGTATTGAATTGAATTTCTCCTTCATGCCAAGCTACAACCCCTGAGTTGGTTTGCTTTGACAAAAATGGACACAATCAACTACTACCTACAGTGTCAAGAGACCAGTTAATACATTTATCACTCTGAATTTCATTGCAGTTAATCTGAACATGTCCCTGCTGTTGTTGCTCATCTTTGAGAACCTGGTTCTTAACTTCCTCTGTCATAGAAATAAATAATTTGGGGTGTGGGCAATGATTTCTGGGAGATGAGAATAGGGAATTCTCCTCAGCTAGAACATCTACTCTGAAGCACTACCACAACCCCATGGGGCAGAATTTGAGGGTGCAAGGGGGGATGTTGTGGACAGGAGGGGAAGATCCATTGCACAAGCAAGAGATTGTTGTGTGAGTAGAATGCAACATTGGATAAAACTCCGTGGGAATGATAAAATATGGCATTATTTTCCTCCACCACCAACCAGACTTCCATTGAGTATCTACTGAATATTCCAGGATGACAGTCTTCCTGACTGTCACTTCTCAGATGGAACTATGTAACTCTTCTGTACCCCTCCTGTCCTTCATGTTTGCCCTCAGAATATATACAGAAATGAATGAAATGTAAATTTTAAAAGAATGTTGACATTCAAGAGGGTTGTCATCGCCATGGGAGTAATCGGGATGTTTGATGGGTTTGTTTGACATATTCAGAGCTTGCTAGGATGCTGAAATGTCATTCACCCATTGCTGAAAATCAACAAGCACCCACAGTGGTTCATATGGAGCTGTCTGCTGTGACTAAATGCACAGAAGAAATTGGATGGTGCTTTAACTGTGTGATTGGCTTTTTCCTAGGTAGGCAAAGCATTTTTAGAAGATGAATTCTGGGGAGGAGGCATTGACACATTTGAAACCTGCTTATATCTCTCCCCCTCCATGCATTTCTGTGCTTGCATAACACGTCCCCACCTCAATTCCATCATTACCTATTGTGTAGTGTGAGAACAAACTTTGGGAAACGACTTTACAACAGAACAGTTGTCAAGAGATTTACTTTGGGGAAGGGGAGTCCACAAGCTGTAGAACACAACCACTACGTTTAGAAACCATGTTGTTGTTGTTGTTTAGTCATTTAGTCGTGACCGACTCTTCATGATCCCATGAACCAGAGCACATCAGGCACTTCTGTCTTCCACTGCCTCCCGCAGTTTGGTCAAACTCATGCTGGTAGCTTTGAGAACACTGTCCAACCACCTCATCCTCTGTCGTCCCCTTCTCCTTGTGCCCTCCATCTTTCCCAACATCAGGGTCTTTTCCAGGGAGTCTTCTCTTCTCATGAGGTGGCCAAAGTATTGGAGTCTCAGCTTCAGGATTTGTCCTTCCAGTGAGCACTCAGGGCTGATTTCCTTCAGAATGGAGAGGTTTGATCTTCTTGCAGTCCATGGGACTCTCAAGAATCTCCTCCAGCACCATAATTCAAAAGCAAGTAACCATTGTTAGCCTTATGAATTTCACTACTCTTCTTTTAAAGCCATATGAATTCTTGGTGGTGGAAGGAGGAGGAGGTATATGTTTTTGTGTTATAAATTTAGACTGAAAGTTCAAGTAATGCAGGACACCACAGGAGTGACAAAATGTTTTCAGAGCCCAAATGAATACAAAATCAAGTCAAATGAATAAAATATCCCATCAGTGGGTGTGGTGTGTGTGTGTGACTCTCTCCTGACTGGTGGCCAATGATAATGATGAATGGGTATAGCACAATCAATAATGTAAATAAAAACTGAAAGTGATAAACTAGCCACTCCCAGGTTTTGTTGGGATCAAGTTCCAATGTGTCAAGTTTGCTAATGAATTCCAAATCAGTTTCATGGTGGCATCTCTCATTGAAACTTATAGGTTGGAATACAGCAGTTTGAGGTGGACTTCTGTATTTCAAGAATATCCCACTGCTTCAGATTGTAACCCAATTTGTGCCCAATTTGCGTTCACTGATTCTCTTGCATAGAGACTGACCTCTTTGGCTTATGATGGAACACCTCAGGGCTGGAGTTCAATGGCAGACCTCCAGACTTTTGTTTCTGGTCCTTGAAACTCTCTCCAAGCAAACACACCTCTTTAGCCACACCTCCTCTTCCCAGGCCACACCCCTCACCAACCCTACTTCATACATCCTGGCTCATTATTTTTTTCTTGTCTGGAATGTGTCCCTGAATTCCCATAATGCCTCTCGGTTGACTGGATGGGGAATAGAGGGGTGTGCATTGGTGTGTGTTGAAAATAGCATACTACACAAGCATTTTCATTTGTTGCTCTGGCCATATTTGTCTGTCACCTTACCCGTTGCTGGCATGTGGCCCTCAGAAGGTTTCACAGAAGGGGGATTGTGGCCTTCAGTCTAAGAAGGTCCTTCACTCCTTGCCTTTGCAGATGGCAGAAAAGCTTTGCTGGGAGTTGATCAAGGATGGCTCATCACATTAGAAGATGTACAAATGGATATATTGATAGTGTGGTCATTGGTGTTTGTTCCCATGATAGCACCGTCAGAGTAAATATATGGGGACAAAAATTGCATAGAATTCGATTTGTGAGCGCTTGAGGTATGAAGCCCAGAAGTTTTGTAACTGGCTGACTGAATGAACCCAAAGGGTGCTCATCAATGGTTCCTCTTCATCCTGGAGAAGAGTGACTAGTGGGGTGCCACAGGGTTCTGTCTTGGGCCCGGTCTTATTCAACATCTTTATCAACGACTTGGATGATGGACTCAAGGGCATCCTGATCAAATTTGCAGATGACACCAAACTGGGAGGGGTGACTATCACCCCAGAGGACAGGATCACACTTCAAAACGACCTTGACAGATTAGAGAACTGGGCCAAAACAAACAAGATGAATTTTAACAGGGAGAAATGTAAAGTATTGCACTTGGACAAAAAAAATGAGAGGCACAAATACAAGATGGGGGACACCTGGCTTGAGAGCAGTACATGTGAAAAGGATCTAGGAGTCTTGGTTGACCACAAACTTGACATGAGCCAACAGTGTGACGCGGCAGCTAAAAAAGCCAATGCAATTCTGGGCCTCATCAATAGGAGTATAGCATCTAGATCAAGGGAAGTAATAGTGCCACTGTATTCTGCTCTGGTCAGACCTCACCTGGAGTACTGTGTCCAGTTCTGGGCACCACAGTTCAAGAAGGGCACTGACAAACTGGAACGTGTCCAGAGGAGGGCAACCAAAATGGTCAAAGGCCTGGAAACGATGCCTTATGAGGAATGGCTAAGGGAGCTGGGCATGTTTAGCCTGGAGAAGAGGAGGTTAAGGGGTGATATGATAGCCATGTTCAAAGATATAAAAGGATGTCACATAGAGGAGGGAGAAAGGTTGTTTTCTGCTGCTCCAGAGAAGCGGACACGGAGCAATGGATCCAAACTACAAGAAAGAAGATTCCACCTAAACATTAGGAAGAACTTCCTGACAGTAAGAGCTGTTTGACAGTGGCATTTGCTGCCAAGGAGTGTGGTGGAGTCTCCTTCTTTGGAGGTCTTTAAGCAGAGGCTTGACAACCATATGTCAGGAGTGCTCTGATGGTGTTTCCTGCTTGGCAGGGGGTTGGACTCGATGGCCCTTGTGGTCTCTTCCAACTCTATGATTCTATGATTCTATGATTCTAAGTTTGATTCGGCTCCCCCTGCCAATTTCCCAGTCCCACACAAGGCCAATTTGTAGACAGGTTGAAAAGTTTCCTACTCAGGCTCCAAGGTGGCTGGAAGACTAATTCCCTGCAACTATGAGTGGGTTAGGTGCATGCCAGAGAAACCAGAAGTTTGTGGAAGTGCGCACATATTTTGCAGCATCAACTCAGATTACCTCTATCCTGATACTGCCACAAATGGCTCTCCCTGAGTGCTGGTTGGAGGAGCAGTATTCTCTAATCTCCAGAGAAAGGGTCGCAGAAAAGATGGCAGAAAATAGAGGGTACGCTTGCTCTGATGCCGCTGCCTATGTGTGCTTCCAAAGAGAAGATTGCAAACAGCTTCTCCCATGATTATCCTTGGTGTAATTATTTTAAATCTCTTTGACCCGTGGCACCTGAACACAAATTGTGAAATGACAATGAGCAGACAAGTCATTGTGGGGGAAATTAAGACCCGTTGCTTTTCTTTGAATGGGCTGCTGGTTTTTGGCATTCCGGATGAGCCTACCACAGCAGTTCACAATCTCGGTGCCTCGTACAGAGATTTCTAGCCACATTCAGGGAGCTAATCTCCTTGTTTGTTTACAAATGGCGAGGCACCTTCTTATGATGAATTATTAATTGCACACGGAAAGTGTCTTCGATGCAAATGTGTAATTAATGGCCCGTACGACCACAGGCAACTTTGGAATTAAGGATTCTCACGGATCAAGGATGTGGAACATATGAGACACATTTGCAAATAATAGGATAGGGTCTAAGTGGTGTTATTTATAATCTGTGTCAGAGTTGTAACGGAAACCTCCGTCAAGGATCAGTGTCTTATTGTCGCACTGCCAGCACAGAAACAACAACACCACAACACAAGGAGGCAAATGCTGGGTTGAAACCCTGCTCTTCCTTATGACAGCAGAGAGCAGACCATCATGACTTTGTGAGCCATCAAGATGAAGGTAGATATCATCGTCACAAACAATGTGAAAAGGCTAAGACTCTTGACATAGAGGTGGAGGAAACAGCTGGATGCATAACACTAGAACTCATAGTCATCCAATGAAGCTAAATGTTGGAAGATCAAGACAGATGAAAGGAAGGAGTACACAGCAGGACATAGCTAAACTGAGGAACTCAACCCCACAGTGATGATCACCAACTTGGATAGCTTTAAAAGAGGATTGAACAAATTCATGGAGGAGGTGGTGATGATGGTGATGCTTTATTGAGTTTATATACCGCCCTAAACCCGGAGGTCTCAGGGTGGTTCACAGAAAAGATCACAATATATATAATCAGAATAAAAACAACAACCCAATAACCCCCCACCCCAGGAAAGAGCCACATTTTAAAAGGGTATAGGATGTGAAACAGATCAACCAAAGGCCTGGTTAAAAAGGAACGTTTTTGCCTGGTGCCCAAAGGTGTATAATGAAGGTGCCAGGCAAACATCCCTGGGGTGAGCATTTCACAGATGGGGAGCCACTGCAGAGAAGGCCCCGTTCTCTCTCTTTTTTTTTTAATAATTTTTATTAAAGTTTAGAACAACATAAAACAAAAAAACAGAAAAACTCACATAAAAATAATACAAAACTTAACAATAAAAACACAAAATACAACAATTAAAAACAAACTCTCTTTTCCATTTCCAATTTTACATGACTTATTTTCTAGACTTCCTCAAACCTCCCTCCTTTGTATTCCAGTCCACATTGTTTGTTCAGCAGTTTCTTTTCCACTTTTTTTTAATCCCAATCTTTAATTTAGTAAAATGTTAAAATATATAACTTCAATTATTATTTTTTAAACCTAGTCCTTGGTCTTAATATCATATAACTTTAAAGTTTTCCCTTTTAATATCAAATTTCCATAACTTTAACCTGTACAGCTGGAAACCACTTGTTTTCAGTCCAACATCACTCTAACATTCCTTAATTTTGCAATGTTTCTGAAGATAGTCTTTAAATTTCTTCCAGTCTTCCTCCATCGACTCTTCTCCCTGGTCACGGATTCTACCAGTCATTTCAGCCAGTTCCATATAGTCCATAAGTTTCATCTGCCATTCCTCCAGCGTGGGAAGTTCTTGTGTCTTCCAATACTTTGCGATGAGTATTCTTGCTGCTGTTGTTGCATACATAAAGAAAGTTCTATCCTTTTTTAACACCATTTGGCCGACTATGCCCAGGAGAAAGGCCTCTGGTTTCTTAGGGAAGGTATACTTAAATACCTTTTTTAATTCATTATATATCATTTCCCAGAAGACCTTAATCTTTGGGCACGTCCACCAAAGGTGAAAAAATGTACCTTCAATTTCTTTACATTTCCAACATTTGTTATCGGGCAAGTGATAGATTTTCGCAAGCTTGACTGGGGTTATGTACCACCTGTATATCATTTTCATAATATTCTCTCTTAAGGCATTACATGCCGTAAATTTCATACCTGTGGTCCATAACTGTTCCAAGTCAGCAAACATAATGTTATGTCCTACGTCCTGTGCCCATTTAATCATAGCCGATTTTACCGTTTCAGCAGCAAGTTATACATTCTTGACAAATTCTTAGTATTGGGTTCTAACAATTCTGTTTCTAATTTTGATTTTTCCACCTGGAAGCCAATTTTCCTGTCCAATTTAAATGCCTCCATTATTTGATAATAATGAAGCCAGTCTCGCACTTTGTTTTTTAGTTTTTCAAAACTCTGCAATTTCAGTCTATCTCCGTCTTGTTCCAAAATTTCCCAATATTTCGGCCATTTGACCTCCATATTGACCCTTTTCAAGGCTTTCGCTTCCATTGGTGACAGCCACCTTGGGGTTTTATTTTCTAGCAAATCCTTATATCTTATCCAAACATTAAATAACGCTTTCCTGACAATGTGGTTTTTGAATGCTTTGTGTGCTTTGACCTTATCATACCATAAATATGCATGCCATCCAAATACATTATTAAAACCTTCCAAGTCCAAAATGTCAGTGTTTTCAAGAAGTAGCCATTCTTTCAACCAGCAAAAAGCTGCTGATTCATAATAAAGTTTGAGGTCTGGCAGGGCAAATCCACCTCTTTCCTTTGCATCTGTTAGTATTTTAAATTTTATTCTGGGTTTCTTGCCCTGCCAGACAAATTTAGAAATATCTTTCTGCCACCTCTTGAAACAGTCCATTTTGTCCACAATCTGCAAAGTTTGAAACAAAAACAACATTCTAGGCAATACATTCATTTTTATCGCAGCAATACGGCCTAGCAGTGAAAGCTTCAAATTTGACCAAATTTCTAAATCTTTTTTCACTTCTGACCAACATTTTTCATAGTTATCCTTAAATAAGTTCCCATTTTTTGCTGTCATGTTAATCCCCAGGTATTTAACTTTCTTAACCACTGTTAAACCTGTCTCATTCTGAAACCTCTCTCTTTCAAACGGTGTTAAGTTTTTCTCTAGAACCTTGGTTTTTAATTTGTTCAGTTTAAATCCTGCCACTTGACCAAATTCTTGAATCAGTTCTAAAACTCTTTTAGTACTAGATTCAGGCTCCTGTAACGTCAATACTAAGTCATCTGCAAATGCTCTCAATTTATAGTGTTTAGTTCCGACCTGTATACCTTTAACCATCTGGTCCCTTCTAATCATATTCAGCAACACCTCCAGGACCGAAATAAAAAGAAGAGGGGAAATTGGTCAACCTTGTCGTGTCCCTTTTTCAATTTTAAGTTCTTCCGTCACAACGTTATTTACAATTAGTTTAGCCTTTTGTTCTGAATAAATTGCACTTATACCATTCTCAAAACCTTGGCCTACCCCCATACCCTGAAGATTCTTCTTCATAAAATTCCAAGAAATATTGTCAAAGGCTTTCTCCGCGTCTACAAATATCAACACTGCTTTAGTGTTTATATTCACTTCTAGTTTTTCCAAAATATCAGTTATATTCCTCAAATTATCAGACAAATGTCTTCCTGGGAGAAAGCCCGCTTGGTCTTTATGAATCTCTTCCAACAGCACTTTTTTAAATCTCTTCGCCAAAATATCTGCAAAAATTTTGTAATCCACATTGAGTAATGATATAGGGCGGTAGTTCTTTAGTTGTGTCTTTTCAGCCTCTGTTTTTGGTACAAGTGTAATATATGCTTCTTTCCACGACTCTGGTGCCCTCAGAGAAGGCCCCGTTCTCATGTCGCCACCCTCTGCACCTCTCGAGGAGGAGGCACACAAAGGAGGGCCTCAGAAGATGATCTCAGGGTCTGGGTAGGTTCATATGGAAAGAGGCAGTCCTTGAGGTATTGCGGTCCTGAGCCGCTTAAGGCTATTGGTGGCTACTAGCCATGATGGCTATGCTCTGCCCCCATGGTTGGAAGGCAGTGATATTTCCAAATATCAGTTGCTGGGAATCTGCAGGTGGGCTGCAGTGCTCAGCTCCTGCTAGTAGAGTTCCCACAGGCATCTAGTTGGCCAATGTGAGGCTGGATGGGCTACATGGGCCATTGGCCTGACCCCACAGGCTCTTCTGAGATGGCCAAGTCTTTCTCAGAATACTAAGGGAAAGCTCCATTGGACTTCCTACCCACTAGAGATCAAGGCAAAGATCAATCTGAAGCTTCTTTGCCAGGCCTCTGCCATATCTAACCTTCCACTTGCTCTCCTCCTTCGCCCTATTGCCAAAGATTCCCCCAAAGTCTACATTTTGTACCAACACTTGGAAGCTAAAAATGGGCCACTGACTGCCCCAAATGTTTTTGACTGCCATCCTCCCCCCTCCCTGCCCCCAATTCCACAGATGATTTTGGGAAAGGAGCTGTAAAAGAGGAATTGGCGCGGCAACTTGACTACAAACAGAGCCAGATTTCAAAGGGGAGTTTGGCTCATCTTGTGCAGTAATTGGGACGCCTTACCAAAGGGTAGAGGGCATTATTCTTCCTAAGCCACTCATTCCAAATCGCTGTTTCTAATTTTAATTCTGGGACCTGTTCCTTAGGAAGTTAAAAAAAGAAAGAAAAGGCACCTCTCTGCCAAACTTACTGAAAATCGTGGAAAATATCCAGTTCCATCAATACTGCTGGAAGAATTCGTGTGTTGAGTTCAGGAGCCCTCATCTATGGACACCAGATGGTGCTTTGGATATTATTATGCAGAATATGAAAGGTGTATGAAACTGTCAGCTATTGGCATTTGTACTGCCTGGTGTCACAGTATGGACAAAACCCACTTCCTGTTTCGATGAGAGGCATTTTGTTTGCATTATTCATACTGCCTCAGGTTATGAGCCACACTGTTCATGGTCTGTGACAGCTGTTCACAAATGTTTTCTCCATCAAAGGAACAGAGGAAGCTGCCGTATGCCGAGTCAAACCATTGGCTCATCTAGCCCAGTAATGTCAGCACTGGCTGACAGCAGCTCTCTAGGGTGTCAGGCAGGAGACATTCCAAGGCCTATCTGGAGATGTTGGGGATTGAACCTTTAGACCTTCTGCATGCAAAACAGGTGCTCTGAGCTACCCTCGTGGCCCTAACACCCACAAAGAAGTCTCATAAGGCAAAGCATTGTGGGGGGCGAGGTTTATATTCTTGGGAGAAAAGCAATGACAAACCTAGACAGCATCTTAAAAAGTAGAGACATCAGCTTGCCAACAAAGGTACGTATAGTAAAAGCTATGGTTTTCCCAGTAGTGATGTATGGAAGTGAGGGCTGAACCATAAAGAAGACTGGTCGCCGAAGAATTGATGCTTTTGAATTATGGTGCTGGAGGAGACTCTTGAGAGTCCCATGGACTGCAAGAAGATCAAACCTATCCATTCTGAAGTAAATCAGCCCTGAGTGCTCACTGGAAGGACAGATCGTGAAGCTGAGGCTCCAATACTTTGGCCACCTCTTGAGAAGAGAACACTCCCTGGAAAAGACCCTGATGTTGGGAAAGATGGAGGGCACAAGGAGAAGGGGACGACAGAGGACCAGATGGTTGGACAGTGTTCTCAAAGCGACCAAAATGAGTTTGACCAAACTGCGGGAGGCAGCGGAAGACAGGAGGGCATGGAAGACAGGGGCTCTGGTCCATGGGGTCACCAAGGGTCAGACATGACTAAACGACTAAACAACAACAACAATATAAGAACTTGGAGGAATTGGAAACCAGGTACTTCCTCCATGCTAGGTGAGCCTTGGGTATGAAGCTGACACATACACCCAGGCCCTACTATTCAGCAATCACTCCAAATCTGCATACCAGGCCCAAAGGTTGCCAATCTAATTAATCCCAGTAGCATGGTGTAAGCAAAACAGTAGGGTCTCTAAGACCAATCGAGGAATACCCCACCACCACCAAAAAAAATCCCTGTCAATCCCACTAAACTGGTGACTGGAAGAACATTTTTCCTATGAAAATAGGAACATCCCATTCCATAACAATAATTTCCCTCCCCCAGCCACTCTGGGCAGCTTCCATCATGTAGAAAAACATAATAAAACATTAAGCATTAGAAAACTCCCCTATACAGAGATGCCTTCAGATGTCTTCTAAAGGTTGTATAGTTACTCATCTCCTTGGCTCGGGGGGTTGCCTAACTCCATACCTTCCAACATTTCTCCAATAAAAATATGGACGTTCTACCATACCCTCCCGCATTTTTCTGATGAAAATAGGGACGTCCTAAGGAAAAGTGGGACATTCCAGGATCAAATCAGAAACCGGGATGGCGAGCCAGTGTGGTGTAGTGGTTAAGAGTGGTGGACTCATAATCTGGTGAACCGGGTTCACTTCCCCGCTCCTCCACATGCAGCTGCTGGGTAACCTTGGGCTAGTCACACTTCTTTGAAGTCTCTCAGCCCCACTCACCTCACAGAGTGTTTGTTGTGGGGGAGGAAGGGAAAGGAGAATGTTAGCTGCTTTGAGACTCCTTAGGGTAGTGATAAAGCAGGATATCAAATCCAAACTCCTCCTCCTCCTCCTCCTCCTCCTCCTCTTCTTCTTCTTCTTCTTCTTCTTCTTCTTCTTCTTCTTCTTCTTCTGTAAAACCTGGAGTGTCCCTGGAAAATAGAGACACTTGGAGCATCTGGAAGAAGCGCACATAGAGGCTACAGCCGTTTAGATCTGCACCATTCTCTGGGCCACTGGATTGAGAACATAGAATCAAAAAATCTTAGAGCTAGAAGGGACCCCAAGGGTCATCTAGTCCAACCCCCCCAAATGCAGACATCTCAGCTAAAGCATCCATGACAGATGGCCACACTTAGGGAGGGTTTTGTAAACATCACAAAGAGACAAAATTGTTCTCCAACCCTCTCCCCACTGGCGAATAGCCAAGATGTGACCCCCTCTACTCACCCCCCTCCCTTGAAGGGCAAACTCCTGAGTCCTCTTTGCAGGGTAAACACACCTGTGTTGTACAAGCAGGAATGATACGCCAGAAATACTTGTGATGCAGAAATATAGAAATACTCACATTCTTACTGTCATGTTGTATCAGCAGGAAACACATGAAAATGAAGAACTGGATGTGCCCCCTCCTTTTAATCTATCACCTTTGCATCTTTCCCTTCTACCACCAAGGTGTTTAGGGTGCTGGAATTATCCCAATCTCAGAACCTGACCCGGAAGCACAGAACACCTGCAGATTGTGACATCCTGATGTTTTCAGCTTTAATTTAAAAGGGGGGGGGACCAAGTTTCTTTTTTAAATTTTTTTTGAAATAATATTTATTGAGGATTTTAAGATTACAAAGAAACAAAGGAAAAAAAGAAGGAAAAAACAAGTAACATTTAAACAATACGAATCAATAAAAAAAAACAAGGTCAAAAAGAGAAAAAAACAAAACACATAATACATCAAAATCAAAAAGCAAAAATAGACAAAAAAATTAAAAACAAATCCAATATTCCCAAATCATTAACTGTCATTACCTTGTTTCATCAATCTCCTCACACCTCCCTTTTTTGTATTCTAGTTGTTAATTATCTCAGCAAATCCTTTCCATCTTTCATAATATTCTGTCATTAAATTACCTTAATCTATTTTAACCTTATCTTACCATAAAAGGCCCTAAAACTTAAAACTTAGATCTTATTTATACCAAATTCTCTTAACCATGACATATTCTTACATAATTCTTTTTAACATTTCTGCTAAAGCCAAATAATTTCATTCCAACATTTTTCTAATACTCTTTACTTTTACAAGATTTTCCAAAATAAATTGTTTAAAACTTTCTTCCAATCTTCATCCAACGTCTCTTTCTCCTGGTCTCGGGTTTTGTCAGTCCTTTCTATCCCATCCATCTAGTCCATCAACCTGGTAACCTTATATCCGAGGCCCTTGGATCTCTTCCATGTCCCATCCGCAGATCTTCTTCATATTTATACCTGTGCTTTACTTTTTCTTCTGCTCCTTTCACTCGGGGAGACTCCAGCTTGACAATGTTTTTGTCCCTTCTCGACAGATCAGCCCCTTTTCCAAAGTCAACACTGAACTCCATGTGGTATTTAAAAGCATGTTTCAAAGTCCCTCCAAAATTAAGGGCCCGCACAACTCCGAACGCCTCCCGGCCCAAAGCCAGACTTGAAAGATCAATACATCCCTGCATAGGAGGGTCTATCCAGCCCCCCACCTCCAAGCCAAACAGAACTCTGTCTCTCCAAATATGGCTTTTTCCAGGTTCATTTGTCAAGTCCAACAACTCCTGTTCCTGCTGGGCCACAGTTCCCTCCATCTCTGCCTCACTAGGTCCAGCAACAACCTCCTCCCTCATCTGATCTGTCAAAAGCACACTCCTGAATTAATTCCTGAGTGGGCTCTATATAGGTACCCACTGCCTGTCCAAACTTTCCAATCCCAACAGTCATCAAATCCATCTTCTCATGTAACTGTTCCAATAAAGCACTTGTCTTACAAAAAGCCAACACCAGAGCCTCCGAGTACATTCTTGTTGAAGGTCAAAGTCTGGTCCCACAATCTTAATCTATTGCAGCTGCAAAGCTCCCCAGTTCGGATTTAATAACAGTTTCACAAGCTCCCTCTAGGGGAAAAAGCTTCTATTTGTATCCATCTCTCTCTCTTTTTTTAAAGCGAATCTAACAACAAAGTTTTCTTTTTCAGATATTTTGTCAATATTTTGTTCCTTTTAGATGCGAATGGGAACAATGGAATCAATATGTTTCTCTTCTTTTAACTATCTGTCAAAAAAGTTTGTCTATAGTCAATGAACTTCCCGAAGACGTCTGTCCTGACACCCCGCTCCCAGGTTCAGGACGGTGGAGAATTCCTTTTCTTTACTTGTCTTCTACAAGTTTAATCAGTCCAGAAAAAGATCCCCCCTCTTCTCCTGCTTCCAAGGGGGGTTCAGTAATTTTAAATGATGAAAACTGATCCTTTACAGACGATTTTCTAAGCTCTAGCTTGCCGTGTCTTTGCTTCAATCTATTTACAAAAAGCAGAAGGCAGACTTCCTGTTTATACCTTCCCGCTTCAGTGTCAAATTAAAAGAAATTTCTTATTCCAATTTTCCGTTCTACTCACGGACAGTTATTTAAGCTCCAATTGTCCACAGGAAAAAGTCAGCGCTCTCCGGCAACAGCAATGCGGCTTCACTCCGTGAAAGAAGCAGTCGATTCAAGGCACCGCGCTACTCACCCCACGTCGCTCCGGAACCCCGAAATCGGGTTTCCCCGCGAGTAGGGGGGGCGCAAAGGTGCCGGACGAATCCCACGTCCACAGGCTTCTCCCGCCTGTGGTTTTTGATGGGTCTCCGCCTCGCCGTGGCGGTTCAGACCCTGTTTCCCACAGAGCGGATTCCTCCCGATCGGAGGAAATCCGCCATTGCCAGAGGCGCCAACCCGGAAGTCCTCCCAACCCAGGTTTCTTCCCCTCATGGTGGCAAAGCTATGCAGGCAGCTCCTCCTAAAATCTCATCTATCCAGCAGATCGGCAGTCCCCTGTGACTCGGCTCACCAGAATAAATTGTTCATTACTACCTCTTGTTTTCATCATGGCAACTCTGAACTTCCTTCATTTGCTATTCCGTTATTTCTATGAGCCCTGTCTTAACAATCTCCGACAGCGTGCCCAAGAGAAATGGGCTTGGGGAGGGAGGGGGAGGCATTAAATGCTCTGTCTGCTTTTGCAGCCACACAGGCATAATGGCAAGTATTCCTCCAGGACCTTTCTCTTCATTTTAACCTCTACAGCTGCCGAACAAGCCTGTTGCTTCCCTCCCAGGTAAGGAAGAGTGACAGCCCAGGTGTTAATCAGGACTGTGTCTTTGAGCAGAATAATGCTTGGCTCGGCTGTGACAGCCTGACAGCTGAAGGAATTTCTTGGGGACCCAACAGAGCTGTGCGCTGCTGCCAAGGTGGCATTCTCATGCCATTTACCTGCCAGTCTGTTTGGGAACTGGTGCTTGGGGTTTCCAGAAGGCAGGAGAAAGCGTAGGGCAATCTCCAATTGCAGCAGCCTGTTTGCGTGAAAAGTGGGTCTGTGAGTGGTAACCCCATTCTATGCATAGCACAACGGAACATCCTTACACAACCGGAGTCTGATGGATCGGGCCCATGGCCCATCTAATCCAACATCCTTCTCTCACAGTGGCCAACCAGATGCCTGTGGAAAACCCACACGCAGGATCTGAGCACAGGAGAACACTCCCCTCCTGTGGCTCTATCGTTTGCACCACTGATTCTGCAACATTGTCTCTTGAGTAGAGGCATAGCAAGGTCAGGTGGTACCCGGTGTGAATTTTTTTTGTCACCCCCCACATTGCAATTTTTGGGAACGTTGCCCAGAGCTGCTGAACTTTTTTTAAAGGGAGGATACCCCAAAGTTGTGGAGTTTCTTTTAGCACTCGGCCACCCACTGATCGCATAAAACCGCACGTCAGGGATGCGAACACCGCCTGCCAGGGGGTGCCAGGCTGACCGCCGGCTGTATTTGCATGATCCTTATCGTCCACCCTGGCTGCTAATTCTGGAAACTCTTTTGTAATTACCTTGATAAGGTATACAATAAACCATTCATCTTCAATATTATCCCCAAACTTTGTGAGACCACCAATATGAGCAGGAATATATTCTTTGGCAGGTTTGTACTTCAGATTAAATGGTTGGCTTTGCCAAATATAGGAAACCAGCATGGGTGCAAGATGTGCTAATATTCTTTCAATGTATTGTTGAAGAATTTTTTGACAGTGCGCAGGGTCTTCTGGTTCATGTGTTAAGAACAACTGGTTGTTGTTGTTTAGTCATTTAGTCATGTCCGACTCTTCATGACCCCATGAACCAGAGCACGCCAGGTACTCCTGTCTTCCACTGCCTCTGGAAGTTTGGTCAAACTCATGTTAGTAGCTTAAAGAACACTATCCAACCATCTTGTCCTCTGTCATCCCCTTCTCCTTGTGCCCTCCATCTTTTCCCACATCAGGGTCTTTTCCAGGGAGTCTTCTCTTCTCATGAGGTGGCCAAAGTATTTGAGTCTCAGCTTCATTATCTGCCCGTCCAGTAAGCACTCAGGGCTGATTTCCTTCAGAATGGATAGGTTTTATCTTCTTACAGTCCATGGGACTCTCAAGAGTCTCCTTCAGTACCATAATTCAAAAGCATCAATTCTTTGTGATCAGCCTTCTTTATGGTCCAGCTCTCACTTCCATACATCACTACTAGGAAAACCATAGCTTTAACTATGTGGACATTTGTTGGCAACTGGTACTGCACTGCATCTTCTGTTGCTGCAAGGTTCAGTTTCTCCATTCTGTACTTCCTGAGCTGCCACTGACAACAACGCTGCCGCAAGCACCCTGTCACGTCATCGCCGCACGCCACCAGCCATGCTCACACCCTCCCCACCACCACCAGACAGTATTTGCACGATCAGTGGGCAGATTTTCATGGCAACGATCATGACAAGCTTGAAAATCTGACCCCCGGGGATGCGAGCACCACCATGCTGATGTGCCTGGGGGGGATTTTGTCACACACACCCCAGGCAGGACACCCGGGACGGACACCCCACCCCACACTCCTCTTGCGACGCCCCTGCTCTTGAGCTCCTTCACTGACATTACTGTAAAGAGGCACACATATTGCCCCCAGTGTCTCCAAAGCCAGGGGTTTGGACTAGGTGACCCTTTGTGTCTCTTCCAGATCGACAATTCTGCAGAGTGCACTGTTCTTTCCAGCTTTATCACAAACCTTCATGCATTGTGTGCAAGAGGGATTCTTCATGCATTTGGCTGGACATGCGTAGACCTGCTTGTGTTTTGGAATCCTGGTTGTGCAACGTTCTTGCTCAAGGGGAGGCTTCCAAGGGTCTTAATTGGAACACAGCTAGAACCCCCCCTTCAGAGATCTGCACTCTACAGAGTAAAGTCTGTGAGGCCAATGTGCACAGGGCTTATCAACCCCCCTCCAAAGGGGGGCTTTATTTATTAAGTTTATTTGTTATGTTTATGTTTATTTACTATGTTTTTTGTTGGAAGCCGTCCAGAGTGGCTGGGGCAGCCCAATCAGAAGGGTGGGGTAATAATAATAATAATAATAATAATAATAATAATAATTAATAATAATAATAACAATTGCAACATAAATGCTAATTTTTAATATTAAAAGAAGTCTGTCCTTCCCGTAGGTCTACAGACTCAGGAGTGATTTATAAATACTAGTTAGTAAAATCAATACCTAACAAGAAGGTCACTGGGCCAAATTTAATTGCAGCAGTTTCACATTTGCTTTCTCAAACAGTTACTGCGCCTCTCCTGCTGCCCATCACAAGTGGTTTGCAACTCTATTTTTGTTATCAGGAATGTGGCTGGTGTGTAGGGAAGAACCAGTGACAGCTGTCGCAGGAAATTAGAAGGCCTTGACAACAGTGTCCCCATTTATTTCTTGCAACTGTGACACAGTTCAGAGAAGATTAAGTCTGATAATATAACTTCAGAAATATGACAACTTTGTTAAGGCTACTCCACAGCTAGGGATGTGCTGGATGTTTGCCCATGTTCAAGTTTCAGTAGTACTTTCAGGATTAACCCAAAGCAGTGCTTGTGTCAGCATCCAAAACCTTCAGGTAGTTTCTAGGGCTCCTGTATCCCACCAGGAGCCAACCACAGATGCTCGTTCTAGGGCCCTCTCTAATGAGCACCCAGCAGCTTGGAACCAGTTTGAATTTCCCATAAGGCATTGGAGAACTGTACATGAGCTGAGTATGTTTAGCCTGGAAAAGAGGAGGTTGAGAGGAGATATGATAGCCATCTTCAAATATCTCAAGGGTTGTCACATGGAAGATGTAGCAAGCTTGTCTTCTGCTCTGGAGTGACTTCAAGATCCAAGGAAAGAGATTACGACGAAACATCAGGAAGAACTTTGTGACACTAAGAGCTTTTTGACAGTGGAACAGTCTCGCTCAGGAGATTGTGGGCTCTACTTCCTTGGAGGTTTTTAATCAAAGTTTGGAAGGCCATCTGTCATGGTTGCTTTAGCTGAGATCCCTGCATTGCAGGGGGTTGGAGTAGATGTCCCTTGGGGTCTCTTCCAACTCTACAATTCTATGATTCTATGAGGTCTGAACCAGGATATGGTAGAATACTCAAATGGCTGTTCCAAACTGACCAGCACTCATTACTTCCTGTCACCAGGTAAGCCCATCATCTAAACATATAGTGAGGAGAGAGGGACCCCCAGAGAACAAACATGCCCCAAATACTGCCCCACAAGCCATGCTATTTTCCTTAAGATGCCATTTCTCCTACTGCTGCTGCTTTGGTGCTATCTGAAAACAGGCAAAGATTGCAATGGGCTCCCCTGTGGAGGGCATCCCATGACTGGTGTACATCATCCCAAAAGGCCCTGCCACCACCTGCCAATCTTCAGCCAATGGTAGGACACAGAGCAAGTCATCTGATGTTGACAGAAGTGCTTAGGTAGCTACATATGGAAGGAGGCAGACCTGAAAGCATGGGTGAAAGATTCGCTGCTGTATTTCTTGATCTACGTCCGTGACGATGACAGGACCTCGTTCTCTTTTGGGCATGACTGCAAAGGTCATATGCTGGTGGTGGGTGGGGCCAGAGCAAAAGTGGGTGGAGAAATCAATGTCCAATAGGCTGGTTTCTATACACACTTACAGACCCCCTGAGGACCAAAGAGGACCCCAAGACCTGAAGTACTTCCAGCTGGGATGACCTCAAAATGGTTCCTCATTATTTCATATACAGCCCAACAAGACAGTGACCTAACCTTCCCAACAGCATATGAATCGATATGGCTAATTTACCCCAATCACCCCCCCACACCACCCCCTCACACACAGAGACAAAAACCAACTGCAAGCAACCAAAGGTAACCAATTGGGCTCTGAGCCCCACAACCTCTCGCACCGCCAACAGAAATGAATAAACAAACAAATAATGAACCTCTCCACATGACACTGATACCAAAACTCTGCACATACTCTATGAAAAGAATGAAAGATTGTTATCTCTTCCCTTTCGCCCCCTCTTCTCTCTTCCCCCTCACAATGCATATGACTGCAATGTTTTACATTGAATGTAACTGACATGTAATAAAGTAATAATGATGATATAATAATAAATTTTATTTATACCCCGCCCTCCCCCGCCAGAGCCGGGCTCAGGGTGACTAACACCAATAAAATCACAGTAAAAACATAATAGGGGGAAAAGAGGGGGGGGGGGACACAATTTAAAATACAGGTTAAAATGCAATTTAAAATGCAGCCTCTTTTTAAAGTAGCTGATAAATCAAGACCATAAGGGGAGGGAAACATAAGGGTCAGACCGAGTCCAAACCAAAGGCCAGGCGGAACAGCTGTGTCTTGCAGCCCCTGTGGAAAGATGAAAAGTCCCTCAGGGCTCTTGTGACAGAGCGTTCCACCAAGTCGGGGCCAGTGCTGAAAAGGCCCTGGCCCTAGTTGAAACCAATCTAACCTCCTTGAGGCTCGGGACCTCCCAAGTGTTGTTATTTGTGGACCTTAAGGTCCTCTGCGGGGCATATCAGGAGAGGCGGTCCCGTAGGTACGTGGGTCCTAGGACTCTATGAGCTGGAAACAGAGACATCATATGCACCTTTGTTATCCATTGAAATCTTTTATTTGTTATTTAAAGAAGATTAGACAGATTCCTGGAGAAGGAGAGGGCTATCAACGGCTATTAACCACAATGGCTATGCTCTGCTTGAACAGTCAGAAGCAGCGATGCTTCTGAAGACCAGTGGCTGGAAACCACAGGAGGGGAGAGGACTCTTGTGTTCAAATCCTGCTTGTTGGTTTCCTGTAGGCATTTGGTTGGCCCATGTAAGAACAGGATGCTGGACTAGATGGGCCATTGGCTTGATCTAGCAGGCTCTTCTTCTATGAAGTTCCCAACCCCTGTGCAGCATGATCCCATATATAACCAAGGACCTTCTGCATGCAAAGCATTGTGTTCTCTGCCATTGAGTTCTGACCCCCTCTACCATGACAGTTGTTCAGTCTGGAGAACTTCACCGGGGTCTGAATGGAGATCAAAGACTCCGGTCCCGAATATTCCGGTCCTGCAATTTTTGCATCGCTCCCACCGGTTTGTCTCGGCTGCTCTCTGTCACTTCCCTTTGACGTCCTCACTTATCACAGCCATTGGCTTTTGGCAGGTTCTTGCTGCTGCCAAACCATCTGCGAGAGCCACTGCGAAATGTGGCGCCGATGCCTCTCTGAGAGAGCGTTTGGGAGGGTGATTGATGCGAGGCAGTGGGTCCCTGTTAAGTCAGTGTCAAGCCTTGCCTTATCTCCACGGCTCGGCTGAGGACAGCTGCAAATGGAAGAGGGGGAAATGAAAAGACAAAAAGACAAAAAGACAAAGCCAGGGGGGAATCGAGGGTTTCTCCATCAGAGCAGTTTATATAGTTAGGGAGTGACAGTTAAATCATGTATATAAACAGCAGCCCTGGGGGAATAGACTTCCATGCAAATGTTCCTGCCATAGTCCCCTCCTCCCACCCTGGGTAAATTTATTATGTTAAGAGCAGTTAAGTATTGCATAGTATTGACTATCCAAAAAATACATTGCTGGGACACAGAAATCAGTCTTGACGATAAACACACAAATCTTTATCCGTGTATTCAGTGTGATCGTTTTCACTGCAAGCTTTTCGGTTTACAAAAATAACAATAAAATAAATAAATACTTGGTCTCACCCTGTATTTTGAGGAAGATAATGAAGCACTTCATTGCTGCTCGTTTAAAATTTCGTTTATGGTTTGCTTCTTATGAAGCATCTCCAAGTGATCAAAGTACACACATCCTATGTGGTACAGTGGTTAGAGTGTCAGACGTGGACTTGGGAGAGCAGAGTTCAAATCTCTACTCAGACGTGAAGCTCACTGGGTGACCTTGGGCCACGGCCTCCTTCCCAGCCTAACCTACCTCGCAGGGTTGTTGTGGAGATTAAAATGAGGAGGGAGAGAACCATGTACACCACCTTGAGCTCCTCAGATAAAAGCTGGGATAGAGAGAGAGAGAAAGGGAGAGGGAAAATCGTGTTGGGCCCTTCTCTCCCTACTTCAGTGCTCAATCAGAGTAAATGTCAAATTGGGTTTTCTTTGGGATTGCCTTTTGCTTCAATTCGTGCCTGGAAAGAGCGAAGGAAAGATAAGTGTGGCGAAGCCCTGAGTCATCTTCCAATGTTCCTATAACTCCACAGACCACCAGGATTCACACATATCTGAGCTTGACACAGCAAGAGAAGTTTCAGAGCCTGCAAACTGACAGGTGTTTCCAATCTGTCTAACACTCATCCTGAAGATGATTGTGTTTTTCCCCTCCTTCTTCAGGTTGACTTTTGCAAAACTAATAAAAAGTTGTGTGCTGAAGTCATACAATTCCACAGCTCTTGAGAATACATCCCCCCCCTTCCCCTCCCAACAGCTGAGCTGAATGCTTCTAAGTCAAGACAATAACTGAGAGATTTCATCAGATATACATTTTTTTCTAGGCAATAAGGTTTTTTTTTTTAAAAAAAGGTTTTTGTTACAAACAAGAAAAGGACCTTAGGATGAATGCATTGCCAAAGAGACCAAACTGAAGAAAGAAGGATTTAGCCTTGCTGATAACAGCAAAGGAGGCTGAGATGTAAGATAAAATGCTATCAGTGCGACTGTGAATTCACAAAGAGCTTTAAGACCTGCTGAAATGCATTATGTAAGGAAGAGAGAAAAGATTTGTCCCAAAGACACATCTTGGGGAGTGGGAGTTTCACTTTGAATATTCAAGATAATAATATACACATCTTCCCAGAGCTGGCACAGAACAAAATGTCGGTTGGTCTGTCCTTAAAAGTGAGATAGTTTCATACTTCATCTGACATTGTGAGATTCTGAACATATGGAGAACACACACACACACACACACACACACACACACACACGTGGACACAGGTATTGCAAGGTGTCCATCCTGAAGCTCCTTTTGAATCTAGATCCATTCTTCCTAAGGTCAAGGCCATTAACAACTTAAGGGGGAATAAATTCAGTGATGCAATATACCCAATTTGCAATGGTGCCAAGACAAAATGTGGAGCCCATTTCACAAACACCTTGACCATGGTGGTTCACGAATTGGTAACTTCAAGTCTAGACTACTGTAATGCACCCTGCATGGGGTTTCCCTTGCAACTGATCTGAAACTGGAGTTAGTGCAAAACGCTGCAGCATGATTGCTGGCCTGAGTAAGAGTTATGTCGGCATGTTACACCTGTGCTCAAAGCTCTGTGCTGGCTGCCAGTTTGCCAACAGGCTGAGTTACTGTTCTTTGTATAGAAAGCTCTTAATGTCTTGGGACAGGTTTCCTTAAGGGATTGCCTTACCCCACACATGCCGACTCAGTCACTTCGAACTTATACTTCTGCAAGTGCCACACAATGTTTGTTGTTGTTGTTTAGTCGTTTAGTCATCTCCGACTCTTCATGACCCCATGGACCAGAGCACGCCAGGCACTCCTGTCTTCCACTGCCTCCCGCAGTTTCGTCAAATTCAAGTTGGTAGTTTCAAGAACATTGTCCAACCCTCTCGTCCTCTGTTGTCCCCTTCTCCTTGTGCCCTCCATCTTTCCCAACATCAGGGTCTTTTCCAGGGAGTCTTGTGTTCTCATGAGGTGCCAAAGTATTGGAGCCTCAGCTTCAGGATCTGTCCTTTCAGTGAGCACTCTGGGCTGATTTCCTTCAGAATGGATAGGTGTGATTGTCTTGCAGTCCATGGGACTCTCAAGAGTCTCCTCCAGCTCAATAATTCAAAAGCATCAATTCTTTGGCGCTCAGCCTTCTTTATGGTCCAGCTCTCACTTCCATACATCACTACTGGGAAAACCATAGCTTTAACTATTCGGATTTTTTTCGGCAAGGAGCCATTGCTTCACTATGGAACACTTTGTAATTCCCAGAGACATGATTTGGTTATATCTGCTCTTAAATTTGCTTCATTTGTTCTGTTGTGTTTTGGGGCTTTTGGAACAGAAGAAGAGCCTGCTGGATCAGGCCATTGGCCCATCTGGTGCAGCATCCTGTGGCCAACAAGATGCGTGTCAGAAACCCTCAAGTAGGATTTGAGCAGATGCTCCAATGCAAGTGACGGAATGAATTCATTGAATATCTCCGTATGGCTTGGCCTACAGTCATCTGCATGTTGGTTTCATATGTTAGCTATGTTGTTATGGCCACATAATGAAAGGAGCAGAGAATGTGATACAGATAAAAGAAGCACCTCCCTAAATAATGCCTTTTCATGTAGCTTTGTGCTTTGGGCTCAGCACTGCTAGTGGTGGAGCACATGCTCAGCGTAACAGAAGATCCCTGTTTCAAACTCATGATACTTCACAGTAATGTTATGAAATCTACCCTGAAGAGCTGCTACCAGTCACTGCATGTAATAATGAGATAGAATCCTAGAACTGTAGCGTTGGAAGAGACCAGAGGGTCATCTAGTCCAACCCCCTGCAATGCAGGAATCTTTTGTCCAACCTGAGGCTTGAACCCACCAGCCTTAGATTAAGAGTCTCACGCTCTTCCGACTGAGCTACAAGGCAACAAGTGATAAGAACCTGATAAGTCCTGCTAGATCAGAACAAAGGCTTATCTAGTTCAGCCTTTACAGCATGCACAAACATTGGTCCATTGGCCCAGCTAGATGGACCAATGTTCTGTTGTTGTTGTTGTTTAGTCGTTTAGTCGTGTCCGACTCTTCGTGACCCCATGGACCAGAGCACGCCAGGCACTTCTGTCCTCCACTGCCTCCTGCAGTTTGATCAAACTCATGCTGGTAGCTTCAAGAACACCATCCAACCATCTCATTCTCTGTCGTCCCCTTCTCCTTGTGCCCTCCATCTTTCCCAACATCAGGGTCTTTTCCAGGGAGTCTTCTCTTCTCATGAGGTGGCCAAAGTATTGGAGCCTCAGCTTCACGATCTGTCCTTCCAGTGAGCACTCAGGGCTGATTTCCTGAAGAATGGAGAGGTTTGATCTTCTTGCAGTCCATGGGACTCTCAAGAGTCTCCTCCAGACCATAATTCAAAAGCATCAATTCTTCGGCGATCAGCCTTCTTTATGGTCCAGCTCTCACTTCCATACATCACTACTGGGAAAACCATGGCTTTTACTATACGGACCTTTGTTGGCAAGGTGATGTCTCTGCTTTTTAAGATGTTGTCTAGGTTTGCCATCGCCTTTCTCCCAAGGAGCAGGCGACTTTTAATTTCGTGACTGCTGTCACCATCTGCAGTGATCATGGAGCCCAAGAAAGTAAAATCTCTCACTGCCTCCATTTCTTCCCCTTCTATTTGCCAGGAGGTGATGGGCCCAGTGGCCATGATCTTCTTTTTTTGATGTTGAGCTTCAGACCATATTTTGCGCTCTCCTCTTTCACCCTCATTAAAAGGTTCTTTAATTCCTCTTCACTTTCTGCCATCAAGGTTGTGTCATCTGCATATCTGAGGTTGTTGATATTTCTTCCGGCAATCTTAATTCTGGCTTGGGATTCATCCAGTCCAGCCTTTCGCATGATGAATTCTGCATATAAGTTAAATAAGCAGGGAGACAATATACAGCCTTGCCGTACTCCTTTCCCAATTTTGAACCAATCAGTTGTTCCATGGACCAATGTTCTACTTTGGTAGAACTCAGCATTGTATGTTCCAAAAACCCTGAAAACTCATCAAAAACGTCATTAGATTTTCTGGCAGCCCTATGGACTTGTTATGATCACAACTCCCCTTCCACATCTACATATTATTATCAACATGGTCAGTGCTTTCTGTGTAGAAAACACATGAAATATGTGGTGGTTCTTGAACCAAACATTGTGCTATCAATTCATTATCGCTGGAGAAGCACCTACACCTTGAAAAGCAAACAGTGATTAGTTATATTTAGTAGAACGTCTAATTAGCTAAAACATTTAGAGAGAGAGAGAGAGAGAGAGGAGGAATTTAAGTTGTTTATCGCGTATCAAAGTACATGTTAATTAATGTGAAAAATGCAATATGTCATAACGGATCCAACCAAAATGGGCAACATCTTGAAGTTCCCCATCAGTTACCCACCGAAAGCCACTGGAGTCATCTTCCAATAGAGAACACATCTGGTCCGCAGTTCCCCCTCTTAAATTAATAAATCAGCTATCACATAATTCTGACTGCTACCTGAATGACAGCTCAAATTAATTTCATGCAGGTTCTCAGTGCAGAGGTGAGGTCAAGGTATCGTTGGCTCCATTCCTATATTTAAACGCCAGAAGGTATCACCCATCTGGTTAAAAGCAATCAATATTCGCAATTTATCATAATTTGCTCCACGGGTCCCACATCTGCTGTTTAATCAAGCATCCTGAGTGAACAGCAGTTGCCTGTGATGTCTCAAAGTAGGTACTACTGCAAACCAAAATGGCCGTGTGTGTGTGTGTGTGTGTGTATATATATATATATATATATATATATATATATATATACACTGCCCTTCCTTTCATCAGACATCCCTAACAAAGTCACCATCAGGATCAGGTTACCAACCACACTGGCACCCATCAAATCATTCTACTGTGGTTGTGGCACCACTCACGCATTTCTTACCTCTCTGCCACACTGTTAATCCCAAACCATCTTTTGCTGCCCTGTACCATGGCAACACTTGCATTTGTTTGATTGTAACTTATTGGCTGTTCTGTGATTGCGACAAGAAAGATTGATGGATTGATAGTTTTACTGATATGTTCCAATCAGGGACAGATTTAGGTTTGATGAGGCCCTAAGCTACTGAAGGCAACGGGGCCCTTTATATGTCCAGCTGTCCCTTGTCAACAACAAATTGTTGCTGTTTTTTGTGTTGAATATATGCTACATGGTAATTTATGGACCTAATAGGTATTGGAAGCCATTTGCACATGTTGCCATTCAGCCAGTCCATGCAGAATGTAGGCACCCTATATATAGAAATGAGCAAAACAGTGATATTTTAGGGAGCAGGCTAGCAGGCGGGGCCCATGACTTACATCATAGGAGCCTACACAACACAAAACACTGTTGCTGTATGTAGGTTTTATTGTATTTGTTTTTTATCTTATATTTTGGAAATGTACATCCAGGTTTATTTCCTTTAAATATTTTTGGCCCCCAAGGGAGTGGGGCCCTAAACTATAGCTTGTTTAGCTTATACAGTCATACCTCGCGTTAAAGTTGCTTCAGGTTGAGCATTTTTGGTTTGCGCTCCACGGCAACCCAGAAGTAATGCAACACATTACTTCTGGGTTTCGCCGCTCGCGCATGCGCAGCCGCTCAAAATAATGTGACGCGCATGCGCAGAAGCGGCAAATCGTGACCCGTGCACACACAGATGTGGGTTGCATTCTATTCAGGATGTGAATGGGGCTCCGGAACGGATCCTGCTCGCATCCAGAGGCACCACTTTACGTAAATCCAGCACTGCTTCAAATGTATGTTCACAGTACCCTAACATACACATTTTTAAACACATTAAGATTTTTAAACTGCATCACAAACATTAGAGGATTTCAGATTTCCAAAGTGTCGATGTGTTCTGGCTCTGATAATTTGTAGGGAAGGGCAAATTAGGTAAGTTCTGTTAAAATGTGAACTGAACTGAGTTTCTGCCGCTTCCTAAATTGTAGTAGATGGGTCAGTGGGTGGAAGGAGTTTTTTCTTTTTTTACACACTTGACACCTGGTGTGTGTGTGTGTGTGTGTGTGTGTGTGTGTAAGAAGGGCATAATTAGACTCAGAATGAATCAACCAATTATCTGAGTTTTAGGAACTGGAGTGATTTTTCTCAGCTCAGTTTCTGAGTCTGAATGGAGATGCTCTCCTCTTCATTGATTACCGCTTTGAGCAGCTTTCCCCATCCTGGCTCCCTCCCGATATTTTGGACTACAACTCCCATCAACCCAGCACTGTTGCCTATTGCTAGCTGGTGCCACTGGGAGTTGCAATCCAAAACAATCTGGAGAGCAACAGGTTGAGGAAGGCTCAACAAAGAGCTAAACAAAGTCGAGGCAGAAAAATGGAAGCCTCTTTCACAGAGGAGGAAAACTTCCAGGAAACCGGAGGACAGATTTCAGCACAGTGCTGATATTGACACAATGAATTGGGCCGCAAGGAGTTAACGCTGGCTTTTAGAAATAAGTGTTTTCATGATGATCACGTTCATGAGAATCTTGCCGTGGATGCAAACGGACTTCAGAGAGCTTAAAAATTCTGAGGAAACCCTTGATGATATCTACCACCAGATGTTCCTTTAGCTTTTTTCCCCTTTTCATCTCCCCCCCTGAAGGCGTGAGTTGTGTGTCCCTCTTGCCAGAAATGAAAATAATATGTTTTAAGGGCTTTTTTAAAAAAGAGGTAACATTGGCCTTGCAGATGAAGCATTTGCCTACCACTCCCAAAAAACAACTGGAGAGGGCGATGGCACATGAAGGGAGATTTTAATTTAGTTTAAAAAATGAATTAAGAAGCTGGTAGAAGACAGGAAGCCATCTAACAGCAGTAGCTCAGTACTGGTAGCTCTGACGGCAGCAGCTCTCCAGAGTATCCATTACTGGTCACCTGAAACTTTTAACTGGAGATACCAAGAATCAAACCTGCAGCCTCCTTCATGTAAGGTGTGGCACTCAGAACATAAGTACACGATAACATGTTAAGCATAATTATTTAATTGACACTGAAATGGATAATGCTGGAAGATTTCATTGAAGTTAAAGTAGTGTAAGAAGGGCTCTCTGAGCTCCTTGATGGGTTGATATAATTAACTGTTATTCTCTGCTAGCTAACATGCGAGTGTTTAACATTAGATCACATGGGAGGCTATTGAACTGCAGATTCACCATCTTGAAAGGATGGCGGCTGTGTCTTTGTTCTCAGGCTCTGTTTGAACAATACTTTTATGGGCTTGGACAATGAATCATTTCCAAAAGGAGTCAGTTCTTATGCTTCCAGTCGTTTCAAACTGCGCAATATTAATATCTGCAACAAACAGTGAGTTGGTATTCTTCCCACCACTGTTATTCTTTGGCTTCATAGAATCATCCAGAGGATTTTCTCAAGGTCTTCACCTCTAAGGCCACATCTGTACCTTACATTTAAAGCGTATCATACATGGTTTCCTCCAAAGAATCCTGGGAACTGCAGTTTGTTTATTTTCAATATATATATTTAATTTATTAGCTTTATATACCGCCCTTCATCATAAGATCTCAGGGTGGTTAAGGGTACTGGGAGCTGTTGGGAGACCCCTACTCTCTTCAGAGAGCTACAATTCCAAGAAGGATAATCATTCTGAGTGGTATGCTTCAAATGGAAGGTGCAGATGTGGCCTCGGTTTCACTCCGAGAAAAAGTTGGTGGCTCTTCTCATTTTGCCACATCAGAGCTGAGCTGCACACAAGAAATTCCCAGCTGAGTTGAGATGCTGCCTTTTCAGAAATGTGTCATTTCAAAATTATTGACAAATAGCGATGACCGAGTTGTGGCCAGGAAACCTTCTCCTGAACTTCCAGCGACTTTCTATCAGGACAGTGCAGGGCTCATGAATAAACAAAGGTGATACATTCTGAACTCAGAAGACTCAGAAATGAAATTTAAAGGCAAGATTAACATGTAGTGCAAAGCGGCTTCCTGACACCACTGCCAGGCTTAATGCATTCAGCTAGAAGGATGTGAGCATCTTTTTCATTGAATGTGAAATCTGAGTTGCATTTTGCCCCTTAATAGAGGTTACAAAAAGGTCAGCTGGAAACGATATATATACATTTGCTGTGGTGCAGGAAAGGTGTTTATTTGGCCATACCGGCACAAAATACCCTGTAAAATGAAAAATCCTATTCCGCAAAATGCCCCCAGTTTCAGCCAATGGTGCGGCTCTCTTCATGTATTGGCTCCTTCAGGAAAGAGATAATTTCTATTATTTGTGGCATATCATTCCTACGAAATGCTTGGAGTCAAGTGAGTTCAGAGGCAAATGGTGCGGAGCAAGGAAGAATCCAAAGGCAGCAATCGAGAGTCCAGAGGCAACTAAAACAGGTGATGAATGGATTCTGGGGTAGGCAAGCAAAGATTAGAGAGGACAGAGGAGGGTGTCATGGTGAAAAATAGGCCGAGGCTCAGATCCTGGAAGGGAGGTGGAGCAAGGTGAGCAATGGGTTGTTCCAACTGAGGAACCAAAGCCTTGGAACAGGAGTGGCGAACCTACAGATCTTTGGTTGTTGATGGACTCCATCTCCCATCACCTCTAACCATTATGACCAATGGTCAGGGATGATGGAATTTACAGTCTAGCAACATTTGGAGGGCCACAGTTTCCCAACAGTTCAACAGAGCAAGCCATGATTTGTGTGAATTTCAGATGACAAGTTGAAGACGGATGTCTCAGAAGGATTTGGGGCTTCTGTGAGACAAGAGCTCTATGATGCAGGCAAAAGTTGAAGCAGAGACCCCTGGGAGTTTTGTGGCCCCATCAATCCAGACATTTTGTTTTCAAAAGCTGCGGACATGTGTCTGTCAAAAGCTAAACTATGGGAGTTATCCAACTACGTTTTACTCAGAGTAGAACTACTAACATTCATGAACATGACTAAATTGTTTTCAGTTGCTCTACTCTAAATAAATTTAGTTGAATATTGCTGCATGTCTCTAAGATTAACCATGAAGGTCAAAGATGCAAAATCAAAACTCATAAAACTCTTGTACATTTTAATAAATGACACACAAAAAAAACTTGAATGAATACGTTTCTGTGATGTAGAATGGGTCTGAGCAGTTCAGGTCATAAGTACAGATAGAAACTCAGTTTGTTGTAGTTTCTCATTTTTCCAATCTAATGATCTGTTTTCCACATTTTCACATCAGTCTTCACAAAAACATGGCAGCGTTTTAGTGCCAATATCTCCTAATAATCTTTTTTTGCCATTTTCCCTGCCACCCACATTTTTTGCAATGCAATTTTCCTTTATATGGGACGCGGGTGGCGCTGTGGGTTAAAGCCTCAGCACCTAGGGCTTGCCGATCGAAAGGTCGGCGGTTCGAATCCCCGCGGCGGGGTGCGCTCCCGTCATTCAGTCCCAGCGCCTGCCTACCTAGCAGTTCGAAAGCACCCCCGGGTGCAAGGGACCGCTTACCAGCGGGAAGGTAAACGGCGTTCCGTGTGCTGCGCTGGCTCGCCAGATGCAGCTTGTCACGCTGGCCACGTGACCCGGAAGTGCCTTCGGACAGCGCTGGCTCCCGGCCTTTAGAGTGAGATGAATGCACAACCCTAGAGTCTGGCAAGACTGGCCCGTACGGGCAGGGGTACCTTTACCTTTTACCTTTACCTTTTCCTTTATATACAGTGGTGCCCCGCAAGACGAATGCCTCGCAAGACGGAAAACCCGCTAGACGAAAGGGTTTTCCGTTTTTGAGTTGCTTCGCAGGACGAATTTCCCTATGGGCTTGCTTCGCAAGACGAAAATGTCTTGCGAGTCTTGAGATTTTTTTTTCGCTTTTCCCCCACTTTATCTAAGCCGCTAAGCCTTTAATAGCCTTTTAGCAGCTAAGCCGCTAAGCCTTTAAGCCTTTAATAGCCGCTAAACCGCTAATAGCGCTAATCCGTTAAGCCGCTAATAGGGTTGCTTCGCAAGACGAAAAAACCGCTAGACGAAGACACTCGCGGAACGGATTAATTTCGTCTTGCGAGGCACCACTGTAATGTATCTTGCACATGCTCTATTCACTAAGAGATGCATTTTATTAACACTTTACCCTAGGATGCATTTTTCTGCACATTAATTTGCTGGAGAGTTGCATTGCAAACTCATTCATTCATTCATTCATTCATTCAATTTCTATACTACCCTTCATCTGAATGTTGTGCTCATTTAATTTCCCCCTCTTGTAGGGAATGCTCAAATATGGGACCTTCATCCACACATTGAAAAGACAAGATTCCATTCTGCCACCCACTCATTTGTTCCATTTGGGCAGACCAAGTGTTAGATGTATTATAAGCTAAGGAGAAAGCATTCTGCTGTTATAACTTTCTGTACCATTTGATGCAACGGTACAGCCCGTTCTACAGCCTCAGGACTTTGATCACCTCTTGCCCACCTCTTTCGGCGGCCTGCACAGATCAGGCCCTTTTCTCACCTGAGCAGAAATAGAATGAGGTCCGCAAAGGTCGCTGCATCAATCAGACAGAATATCACAACCTTACCAAAGTACAGAACCTTGGCTGCAGCTGCTTTAGGCGCAGAGTTTTGATCCTCTCCGCGGTGCAGCCTAGGGGGAGGCGTTGTAAATAAACTTGTCTATTACGCTGTGTATTGAGAACACAACAAGGAAACAGATTGCAGAGGGCTGCAGCACATCGCTACCATCATAGATTTTGCCACTGGTCTTTGGAGGATACAAAAGTCAAAACAAGCTTATCTTCTCTGAAAAGCGGGCGCTTTTGCCAAAACATAATGCCCTTTGCTTTCCTTTATGACAGCTCTTCTGAATGGTCCTTTTTTTGTACCTGAAAATGCCCTGAAGGATGAAACTAGCAGAAAGCTATTGAGTGACAATTGATAGAAATTTAGAGTGCAGGTGGGCTTTCTTAACCTTCCTGCAGACGAACGCCCCATCCCCACAATGTTGGCTGAGGAAACGAATATTGCTTAAGGAATGGCACATGCGAGGCCCCATTTGCACTATGCATTCAATGCAATATTATGTCACTTTATGTAGTCTTGGCTTCCCCTAAAAAATTCTGAGAGCTGTGGTTTGTTAAAGGAGCTGAGAGTGGTTAGGAGACACCCGCCCTGTTCCTCGCAGCAGAGCGACCGTTTTCAGATGGAAGCCTTAATCCCTGTTCCCAGGCAACGTTGGGAACTGCAGCCGTGTAAAGGGAATATTGTTTATTTATTTACAGCAACTGCATTTCGCTTTTCAGGCAGACCTCACCAAGCGTTTTGCAGGAGATTATTATAACCATAGGCATCACTTTTTTAAAAAAAAGAAAATAAAAGCTGTAACAGAATGGATAAGACAACTTGTTTGTTTAGGGAAAAAATGCTGTTTCTGCTTCTTCTCCATTCCCCTCAGGGCATGAGCGTCCTTTAGTCACCCCTGCTTTAGCAGCTGTGGGGAGTCGGAGGCCACAATGTTATAGGTCTCCACAGCAGGTGGTGCTGTGGTCTAAACCACTGAGCCTCTTGGGCTTGCCGATCAGAAGGTCGGCGGTTCAAATCCCCGTGATGGAATGAGATCCTGTTGCTCTGTCCCAGCTTCTGCCAACCTAGCAGTTCAAAAGCATACTAGCGCAAGTAGATAAATAGGTACCAATGTGGCAGGAAGGTAAACAGTGTTTCCATGCTCTCTGGTTTCCGCCACGGTGTCCCGTTGCACCAGAAGCAGTTTAGTCCTCCTGGCCACATGAAATGGAAAGCTGTCTGTGGACAAACACCGGCTCCCTCAGCCTGAAAGCGAGATGAGAGCTGCAACCCCATAGTCGCCTTTGACTGGACTTAACCATCCAGGGGTCATTTACCTTTGTACCTATATATATATATATTGCATATATTACTGATAATCCAACCAGGCAAAAATATTCCAGGAGGCTACAAAGCCATGATGATGAGGTATGTAACTAGGGAAAGTATGCCTCCTGGGGAGAGACCCAGGGGCCAGATAGAGAACTCTGGAGGGCCACATTTCACTCCCAATCCAGAGGTTCCCCATCCTTATACTAAGAAAGTATGAGGGAATCTGTAAGAGTTCTCAGGAGGACATCCCTAAATATAATCCAAAGTAGAACCCATCAGTGGTATTCAGACTGCAACAAAAACAAAAAATTAGTTGTTGCTTTTTCATAGCCAGCACAGGAAATGATGGCTTATATTTTGTGTCAGAGAAATGCTGTGTAGTTAGGAGGCATTTCTGGTTGGCTAGGACATAATAGACCAATGCAGGAAGGTTAACTGGCTGTTGCTTTGGTGACTCCAGAGAACAAGCTGGCCTTTCGCAGGGTGGAGGAGGAGGAGGAGGAGGAGGAGGAAGAGGAAGAGGAAGAGGAAGAGGAAGAGGAAGAGGAAGAAAACACAGAAATCTTTTGCCTCCTGAAACAGCCAGAATGGCAATGTGAAATAGCATGGAAATTGCTCTTCAAAACATTGTCTTGCCTATGGCGCTGCAATCTGCAAAAAGGCCAATTGCTTCAAACTGTGTGTGCCTTCAGGTTGGTGAGCAGAAAAATCTCTTTCATTAGAATCAGCAGGAGTGGCTTTGCCGTTGGACAGCACCGCAATGCCTTCACGCAGGAGCCCGCAGTCCGCGAGTGAGTCAGTTTCTGGCACACAATTATGCATCATTAAAAGAAAGGTGGGGGGGGTTGAGGGAAGAGAGAGGTTGATTCATCCTGAATGGCTCAGAGAGCAGAGGAAAGGTCCTTTGATGGGAACAATGCCACAATACCTAGCCAGCTTAACTATGGAACTGAGAATTGAGATTAGTCACCTACCTCTAATCCAAAAATTAATTGATTTCATTTAAGTGCATTTGCTGATTACCATCATGCTAACAATGTAGAGTTATGTGTCCATACTCCACCTCCCTGCATTTGTTTAATTATCGTTCTTTTTATAAAAAAATGCACATTGACTTCCTTATGTTTTTGTGAATCTTACATTCCTTCATGATTCCTCATCGTTTTCATTTTCAAACTCTTTGTCTCTTTCTGTTTAACTCTGCGATGGGGTGATGCAGGTGTGCTGGGCCCGGGGGTAACCCGTGAAACGCAGTCCAGGACTGGTCCAGAATCTGAAGGTTTCACTAGGAGTCAGTCCGACTGGGCCAAGGCAGAACACGAGGCAAGGACAGGTACAGGATCTAAGGCAGGATCTGGCATACAGCAACGTTGCTCCCACAACCTGGGACAGGGTCCGACAGCCTTTTATCTTTGTCGGGGTAACGGCCGGTCCTGATCCCCCAGAGACTCACCTCCCTGTTTCGCCCGAAGGCGAGCACTCCTCCTGCGAGTACTCAGGTCTCTCCTGCTCTCAGACCTTCTTCTCTGCAGCTCGGGAGACGTCGGTGGGTTACCAGACGCAGGGGCCGCCTCAGCCTCCCCTGCCCCAACCGGTAGTGGAGCAGCTGTAAGTGATGGCCCAGCTGGAGGCAACGAGGTCATCCCCCCATCTGGAGCCAGGGCAGGCTCAGGCCCCTGACTCGGCCCAGCTGGTGTTTGTTGCAGGGGAACCTGTGCAGACTGGGACTCTTCAGGGTCAGGCCCCAGACTTGGTTCAGATGATGCCTGAAGCAAAGGATCCGGTGCAGACTGAGACTCCTCTGGTTCCAAGTCCAAGCCCGAGTCCCAGGCCATCACAGCATCACAGAAACATGGGGATGTGCTGCACACCAACTCGGTCCTCCAGGCCACGTATCCATCAATTAAGAATGTAAAAGGGTCTGCTGGATCAGATCAGTGGACCACCCAGTCCAACATCCTGTTCTTACAGTGGCCAGCCAGATTCCTATGGGAAACCTGCAACAGGAACCAAGCACAAGAACCCTCTCCCATCCTTTGGTTTCCATCAACTGGTATTCATTCAGATGCATCTCTGCCTCTGACCATGGAAGCAGCCATTGATGACCTTAACCTCTCTTAATTTGCCCAGTCTCTTCTAAAGCCATTTGAGTTAGTAGCCTTCACTGCCTCTTGTGGAAGTGAGGTCCATGTTTAACTATGCACTCTAGTTTTTATTAGAGATTTCCTTGGGTCACAAAACAAATGGGGGAAAGTACACATAGCATCTCCATTTTTAATTTATACAGGGTTTCCCCCCACAGTTTGTTTACTTGTATGAAACACTATTGTTCTAAAAGGTAAAGGGACCCCTGACCATTTGGTCCAGTTGCAGACAATTCTGGAGTTGTGGCACTCATCTTGCTTTATTGGCCGAGGGAGCCGGCGTACAGCTTCCAGGTCATGTGGCCAGCATGAATTAAGCGCTTCTGGCGAACCAGAGCAGCACACGGAAATGCCGTTTACCTTCCCGCCGGAGGGGTACCTATTTTTCTACTTGCACTTTGATGTGCTTTCAAACTGCTAGGTGGGCAGGAGCTGGGACCGAGCAACAGGAGCTCACCCCGTTGCAGTGATTTGAACCACCAACCTTCTGATCGGCAAGCCCTAGGCTCTGTGGTTTAGACCACAGCACCACCCACGTCCCACTGTCGTTCTAGATAAAGGTAAAAGGGTAAAGGACCCCCTAGATTGTGAAATCCAGTCAAAGGAGACTCTGGGATTGCAGCACTCATCTCGCTTTCTGGCCGAGGGATCTGGCGTTTGTCCACAGACAGTTTTGCGGGTCATGTGGCCAGCAGGACTAAATCACTACTGGCACACAGAGGACGGTGACGAGTACCAGAGTGCACAGAAATGTCGTTTACCTTCCCGCTGCACCGGTACCTAGTTATCTACTTGCACTGGCGTGCTTTCAAACTGAACTTTGCTTCAGGATGAGAACAGAACTTTACTTCAGGATGAGAACAGAAATCGTGCTCCGGCAGCGGGAGGCCCCATTAACTAAAGTGGTGCTTCATGTTAAGTACAGTTTCAGGTTAAGAACGGACCTCTGGAACGAATTAAGTACTTAACCCGAGGTACCACTGTAGTAGAAAATCAATATAGATCCTGGCAGTAGATATCACTCAGCTGGAATGAATGAATGAGGTCCCAAGCCATCAGCTGTCAGTCTCCTTCCAGTCAGCTTTCACCTGCTTGCTTTCTTACCTACAACCAGTCAGGTGGCATTGCCTGACAGATCCCTCCTCCTTAGTCTTAGTGTTGCCCTTGTAGAGCTGCAGGGAGCCAGAGAATGGGGACAAAAGTAGAACTGGAATCTCTGTGGCACAGTGGGTCAGTGCATTTAGCTGTTAACCAGGAGGTTGGTGGTTTGAGCCCATCCAGAGACCGCTCTTGGCAGGATTCCTGCCATAGCTGTCAAGCGTCCCTTATTTGGCGGGACAGTCCCTTATCCCAGAGCCATGTCCCGCTGCTGTCCCTTATTGATGAGGCTTCATTTGGCTGCTGGCTGGGCTTTCTGCCTTTAACTCGGAAGGGCTCAGAAGCTGAACATACCTGTGCCTGGAAAATCCCTTATTTTGGCTGCTGATCCCTTATTTCCGAGGCTGCTGATCCCTTATTTCCGAGGCTGCTGATCCCTTATTTTCAAATCTGTAAGTTGACAGCTATTATTCCTGCATTGCAGGAGATTGGACTAGATGGCAGTCAGGATCCCTTCCAACTCTACAACTCTATGATTCTATGGTTGTGCCTCTCGTTGGCTCTGACTCCACCAGTCCGGGGCTCTGGCTCCACCTTGTGTTGGTCTCCCTGTATTCAATGAGCACCAGCCCCCAGCAGTTGGCGTACATGCCAAATACAGCATATGCTAAATCTGGCCCCGACGTGTTTTTGTGCGTCACTGAGTGTGTGCCTGCACAGTCTGTTATTTTTTTTTTATCTGCCACCATTTCCCAAAGACTAATATTTCCTATGTGGAGTCAAGCTATAACCAACAAGGTAACTGTTATCCACTTTCCAAGTTACTATAACAGGAAATTCTCTAGTGGGCTTTTTTCTAATAAGCCCAAAGCTACTTTATATATATTTTGAAAAAGCAGAACTCTTATATATATATTTCCTTCCTGGGTATTATCAAAGACTTGGCATATCCTGTGATGTTCCTTGAGACTCCAAGGGATTATTTTAGAGTCTTTTTAGTCTCAAGTGAAAGCCCACGACTGTTCTAGAAGATTTGTACTTAATTTTGTTTCCTTTAAGGAATCTAAGGTGAGGCTGTGGGGAGGGATAACCATGAAACTCTTTACCTACCAAGCAAAACCCAGCTTTTGAACTTACTAGTATCTCAGTCATAAACACAGATCCTTGGGAGAAGAGCACGGTGCAGTAGGCAAGAGGGGAAAATTCAGGTCAGTTCACCTTTTAATGTGAACCCATCTAATTCACACTTCCGCTCTAGAACTGAATGGCAGCCACCCTTCAAAATTCACACTGCTCTGAATTTTGCCATGAAGTTCTACAGGCATTGTTAACAATAACTAAAACACACACACATGTGAATATTAAGGGGAAATGGACATACAAATGCACTGAATTCAAATTTCATGGATGAATGCATGGGAAAGCATTCCCCTAAACTGGCCACTGTGAGAACAGGTTGCGTGGCTAGACCCCTCCCCCATGTGAAATGAAGACACAGGACACATATTTAGGGTTAATGGGCATAAACAGGCCACAACTTTATTGATTACAGAATTGAAAGGTATTGGCCTTAGGCATTGGCTCCTATCGACTACCGGGCATGCAGACCGGGAAGGGTTAACCACAAACCGTGGGAGTCCTGTTGAAGTACGCCAACTAGGATCCCACGGGTGTCACCGCTCGGGGGCGTGCCGGGGGCCCTCACCTCCCTAGGTTTCGGACAAGGCAACGCTCCCCGGAGTCCTTTACCGGACTACCCTTTTCTTGGGGGAAGGTGATGGCGCTTCCTTCCCCCCCATTCGTTTGCATAACAATAAACCCCTGCCAATGCCTAACCGCCACTCGAGCAAAGCTCGCCGCCAATACCTTCAAACCTGTAACCAACTCCTAATCCCTGCTATGATGTCCCCTAGCCAAATATCGTTACCCGCATCTGACAGATGCACGCCATCCCATCTGTAGAGGACCTCGTTGCTGTACTGGATGCCCGGGTGCCTTATGACGCACCCACCCAGAGCCACCACTCTACGTTCCACAGCCCGCTCCAAGACCTTTCTTGCTTTATTGATTCCAACCGGGCTCACACAATCCCTCCAAGTCCTCCTCTGCAGCAACGAGGACCACAAGATAGTAATGTTTGGGTAAACCGCTCTCAGATCGGCAAAATCGTCAAAGATGTTCCATCTAAGGTCAATGGCTTTTCGGTACGCTAGGTCGTTGAAAACTTTTGCCGTGACTCGGATCGAACCGAGGTTGCTGCGGCCACAACGCAGAGTACTAACCACTATACGATCACGGCGCACCACCACTGACGAGGGGAAAGAGGGCGGTCTCCGGGCGTGCCTGGCCTTAAGTATGCTAGGCCACGCCTCCCCGGCCCGCCGATTGACGGGTCGGGTCGCAGGCACGCCCGGGGATTCCCCTGATCTCTCGGGGGCAAAGGCCAGCCCCCGCGTGTGTGGGAGGGGATCGCCCGCAACCCCCTCTCCTCGCGAGGTCGGAAATGGCTGTGTGAGACTAGATGGGATTTTGGCTTGACTCAGCAGGACTCTTTGCACACTGTTATGTTCTTGCTGGATTTTGTGCTCCAGCTCCCTCAGTTCAGGCACTGCACACAACCAGGACTAGGCCAAAAGAGCAAGCCAGCTGACCAACCTTTGCAAATCCTATTTTGACTTGTGTTGAGCCTGAATCAAGGCTGAATCTCTATCTGCTGTGTCTGTACAGACCAATGCATGAGAGACATGCTTTGTTGCAGCTGGGACAGATGAAAGCATCTGGTTGTGCTGCTGCAGATGCCCCATGGCTTTTCTTCTCTCTGCACTCCTCCCAGCAGTCATTCCTCCTCTAGTCCCTTCTGTGGATATGCAGTCTAACCATATCCAGGCATTGTGGTCACACAGGGCAGAGTTGATGTTGCCTGCCTTCATGTCTCCTTTGCAGACATCTTTGTAATGCAGAGTTGGGTCTGCCAACGGGCCTGGTGCCTGAAGCCAGCTACCCATAGAACATGTCTTCTGTTCTGAGGACATGGCCAAGCCAGTGTAGACATCACTGAAACAGGAGTGTGAACATGTTGGGAATGTGGACTTGGGAGAGCACATATTTCTTTGAGACCCTGCCCTGTGCTGTGATTCCCCAAAACTTCCTGATGCAGTGCATGTGGAAGGCATTGCAGCATTCTCCTGGCTGTTGTATGTTGCCCACAAATCGCTCCCATAAAGCAGCATGCTCAACATGCAAGGCTGCTCAGGGCTGTCTTAAGCAGATGCGGTGCCGGGGTGCAAAGATTGACGGGCGGGCTCTTCCCCGGACTCAACTCTTGGCCCTGGACTCTCAGCCTGGTGTCCCTGAGAGCCCGGTGCCCAGGTGCCCCACACACCTAGCACCTATGGGTAAGACGGCACTGAGTCTGGTAGACCTTTATCTTCGTATGGGATGTTAGCATCACATTCTAATAATAATAATAATAATAATAATAATAATAATAATAATAATTTATTATTTGTACCCCGCCCATCTGGCTGGGTTTCCCCAGCCACTCTGGGCGGCTTCCAACAAAGATGAAAAATACACTAAAATGTCACATATAAAAAACTCCCCTGAACAGGGCTGCCTTCAGATGTCTTCTGAATGTCAGGTAGTTGTTTATTGTTTTGACATCTGATGGGAGGGCGTTCCACAGGGCAGGCACCACTACCGAGAAGGCCATCTGCCTGGTTCCCTGTAACTTGGCCTCTCGCAGTGAGGGAACCGCCAGAAGGCCCTCGGAGCTGGACCTCAGTGTCCGGGCAGAACGATGGGGGAGGAGACGCTCCTTCAGATATACTGGACCGAGGCCGTTTAGGGCTTGAAAGGTCAGCACCAACACTTTGAATTGTGCTCGGAAACGTACTGGGAGCCAATGTAGGTCTTTCAAGACCGGTGTTATATGGTCTCGGCGGCCGCTCCCAGTCACCAGTCTAGCTGCCGCGTTCTGGATTCGTTGTAGTTTCCGGGTCACCTTCAAAGGTATCCCCACGTAGAGCGCATTGCAGTAATCCAAGCGGGAGATAACCACAGCATGCACCACTCTGGCGAGACAGTCTGCAGGCAGATAGGGTCTCAGCCTACGTACCAGATGGAGCTGGTAAACAGCTGCCCTGGATACAGATTTGACCTGCGCCTCCATGGACAGCTGTGAGTCCAAAATGACTCCCAGGCTGCACACCTGGTCCTTCAGGGGCACAGTTACCCCATTCAGGACCAGGGAGTCCCCCACACCAGCCCGCCTCCTGTCCCCCAAAAACAGTACTTCTGTCTTGTCAGGATTCAACCTCAATCTGTTAGCCGCCATCCATCCTCCAACCGCCTCCAGACACTCACACAGGACGTTCACCGCCTTCACTGGTTCTGATTTAAAAGAGAGGTAGAGCTCCCATGCCCTTCTGGAGAGGTGAGCCATTGCCATAGCTATCTTACCTATACAGTGGTACCTCGGGTTACAGACGCTTCAGGTTACAGATGCTTCAGGTTACAGACTCCGCTAACCCAAAAATAGTACCTCAGGTTAAGAACTTTGCTTCAGGATGAGAACAGAAATTGGGCAGTGGCAGCAGCGGGAAGCCCCATTAGCTAAAGTGGTGCTTCAGGTTAAGAACATTTTAAGTTTATGACCGGACCTCCTGAACGAATTAAGTTCTTAACCAGAGGTACCACTGTACTCCTTTCCAGCTCATTTCCAGTGCACCATTAACATCTGATATTCGTGATCCACTAGTACAAAAGCCTGCCAGGAAAAATAAATAAATAAAATGTTGCTGACATCCGACCCTCCCTGGTTGTATTAAGTTTTCTTAACTGGCGGTCCCTCGCTTGCGTTAATTTGTGCTCCTCTGAAACAACCCTGAAAGGTCAACTTGCCAAGGACGAGACAAGGAACTGAAACCCCCTTTTTAATGGTTGATTGGGACTAAATGAAAGAGTGTCACAGTGAGCACTTGATAATGAGATTCAATTATTTCCAGTGAGGGGTTTGAGTCCCTGGGGAGCCCCATCTTCTGCTTACTGTAAGCAAAGCAAAACAAAACCTCTCCAAGTTTAACACAATGCTCAGTCGTTCCTCTCCCACTCCGTTCCTTTGCATTCTTGCTGGCTCCGGAAAAAAAGAAGTCAGAGCCAATAAAAATCATGGCTTTTGACACACAAACACTTTCCTTTTTTATTTCTATTTCAGTTGCCAAGTCAGGGCTACCGCCTCACATGGGGAGTGCAGCCTGACTGCTTTGTCTTTCATGCAGCGGTGCAGTTACGTAATTTTTTAGACTCTGGGTGTAATGGATTCTATGAATCCCGTCTCCTTCGTTGGACAGCAATGTGCTCTACTTGACTGTGATAAGCCAGCCCTGCTGCATTTAGAGGCCCTGCTGCTCAGTCTGCTGAGAGGAGTCCTGGACATCTGCCCTGGAGTCCTACTCTGTTGCTGTCACTGCATGTTAATCCATACTCCTTCCAAGCTCTTGCTTGGTTTATGCATGACTCACAACCGCCACTGCAAGAAGGATCAGCCCATCAAGAGCTCACCCGCTGTCTTTCTTCAGGAGTCCCTGATCTAAAATGTTGCATCAAGCTCAAAGTTCTAGATCAGTGGTTCCGAAAGTGGGAGGTGACGAAGGAGGCGCAGGAGGCAAAAACAGCAGCTGAGAAAGAAGTATTGGCAAAACCTATTTGGTGTTTTGCAACTTTCTGACTAGTTGCAGAACCTTAGCCTGACCTAGCAGAGTACACGCAGAATCCACGGAAGCAATTGGCAACTTGGCTGCAGACAGGATAGACAAAGCAGGAACCAGGAACTTGTAGTTAGGTGTTTATTATATACAGTGGACTATTTACAGGAACAGAACACGGATCTTCTGCTAGCTCTCTCTGACATGACTCACAACTCCTACACTGACACACAGAACTCTGAACCTCTGAACTATTGAACTAACACATTCCAGTTAGTAGGCCATTAATTATCACTCCCTTGAGAGAGCTTGACCAATCAGGGAGCGGTCTCCATGTCTCTGTTATCACCAGGCAGACTTACTCCTTCAGATTGCCTTCTGGCTGTCTGCTAAACCTTAATTGCCTCTGTGTGAGTAGCTGCACGTACACAGTTTCCCAACAAGAAGTGCTGCCTCTGTTGGCTTGGAGGAAGCCACGGAGGAAAAAGGAGGATGGTTGGTATTTCTAGAGGCAAGCAAGGACTTGCTGGGGCACCCAATGGCCAGCCACTGCAAGAACACTCTATGGCCTCTGCTATTCCTAGATTTGTGCCCACTGCTGTCAACCACTTCTAGGTTTCTTCTCAGGGCTTTCTCCTGGCATGAGGGTAGGGGAACTGCCTGCAGAATTCAACAGAGAGCTGTTTCTTGTGGGAAACCAGCAGCAGGCAGCAGGCAGGTTGAACAGCAGCAGAGATAGGAGGATGCAAGATGTGTTGCCTTTGTGGATCCCACACCTGAGGCAACTGCTCCAGTCTGCCTCATCCCCGGGCTGGCACTGTAGCCTGAATTTATGTGGCTTGAACCTTCCCACCCAACACCTGCCCCATGACATTCCTGGGTTGCGCCAAGCAGTCAACCCAACACAGAGCAATTGGGGGGCTGTCACCACCTGACTTGACCAATGCCTATATGATGTTTTTATATTCTGCTGGAAGCCGCCCAGAGTGGCTGGGGGAATCCATCCAGATGGGCGTGGTATAAATAAAATCATCAGCATCATCCACACCCCACCCAGCAACAGACCAATTCAATTCACGATTCAGCCTAATCATTGCACAGACCTTTATTTTTTGCTGTAGGTGAACATTTAGGTACTTTAAGTGAGCAAGAGAATCTAATCTAGGCATAGGCAAACTCCAGCCCTCCAGATGTTTGGGACTACAATTCCCATCATCCCTAGCTAACAGGACCAGTGGTCAGGGATGATGGGAATTGTAGTCCCAAACATCTGGAGGGCCGGAGTTTGCCTATGCCTGATCTAGTCTGATTCTCTTTTCAGCATGTGTAGCCCATCCATGCTTTTTATTCCATAGATAGATAGATAGATAGATAGATAGATAGATAGATAGATATATCACCCACCTTCAGTAAACAGAACTTTGGCTTCATTAGTATATTTCTTTTCTTAATTAGTTTTTATTAAACATTTTTTGTGATACAAAACAAACTAATAAACAAGGAAAAGTACATATAGTGTCTCCATTTTCAATTTATAGAGTCTTTCTCACAGTTTGTTTACATTTGGTCTGAGACACTAATGTCATAGGCATTGAGGGAAAGAGGGGGAGAAAGAGACTGGTGCCATAATGTATGGGGAACCGCCCTACTAGAAATGTTTAGTATATTTCTGAGGCACCTGGGTCTGCTTCTATAGACAGCATCTCAAAATGGACGCTGGGTGTCTGCATTGCAAGAGCACACCGGTTCTCCTCCAAGCTGGCCCCACCCGCTCATTCACTTCAGCCTCAGTGTAAATGTAAAAAGAAATCTTGTTGAGAAATCCCCCTTCCAGGCCACTTAACAAAAGCGCCTTCGAGTGTAAAGAAACAACTCCCGGAGCCTGCAGAGTGGGAGAGAGGCGAAGTGTGAAAAGCTGCTTGGAGCAGTTAAAAGATGCATGCCCCCTGGACTTCCTTAAAATTAGTCATTTTAAACACCTGAAGCATGAAACAACATCTGCATGGGCTGTGATCAAACACAAATGCAAAAATTAAAAATGAAAGGCGTCGCTATTGAGTTCGGATAAAGCCCAGCGCGCTGTAAACAGAATGCAGCTTCCTCTTGGTCTTTTCATCTTCGTTCTGCTTCTGCCCATCTATTGAATTCCCTCCCTCCCCCCAGCTGTGTTTCATTTCCCTGCCTCTCCGTATTTTTCCTCTTCACCAAGCCTGCAGCGTGCCATAATTCCTAGCTCTTACCTAACGTGTGACTGAGGATAGCCTTAAGCACAGTTCATTTCTCCCAGCCGAAAGAACGATGGCTGCCTTTCCAGCTTGCATGCTAGGAAGAAGTCAAGGAGGAGAACTTTGGTGGTGGTGTGTTGTTATGGTTTAATGGTTCTGGGTTTTTGGAGGAGACAAGCAGTGGTGATATCACAGGAGAAGGCTAGGACAGTCTTGGCCCTATCATTAGGCAAAGTGATGCAGCTGCCTCAGGTGGTAGCTTGTGGGGAGTGGCATGAGAACGTATGAAGAGTCCTGCTGGACCATTGAGTCTAGTATTCTGTTCTCACTGTAGCCAGCCAGATGGCTCAGTGGGAAGGATGCGAGTGTAACAACACTCTTCCCACTATTCTCCAGAAACTGGCATTCTGAGGTGTTCTAACAGTGAAGGTAGAACCTAGCCATTGTGGGTAGTAACCATCAATAGACTGATCCTCTATCGATTTATCTAATCCTTTTTCAAAGTCATCCAAATTGGTGACCATCACTACCTCTTATGAGAATGAATTCTATAGTTTAACTATGTGCTGTGAGAAGAAGTACAGTGGTACCTCGGGTTAAGTACTTAATTCGTTCTGGAGGTCCGTTCTTAACCTGAAACTGTTCTTAACCTGAGGTACCACTTTAGCTAATGGGGCCTCCTGCTGCCACCACGTTGCCGCCGCAGGATTTCTGTTCTCAACCTGAAGCAAAGTTCTTAACCCGAGGTACTATTTCTGGGTTAACCGAGTATGTAACCTGAAGCGTCTGTAACCCAACATATCACTGTATTTTCACTTGTCCTGGATCTTCCAACAATCACAACTGAAGGCACCCATGTGTTGTCGTAGTCTTCTTCTTTGGTGATCACTCGTAGCCAAGTAAGATTGTCTTCCATAAACACAGTTTTAACAGTCAGTCCATAAGTGACTATGGAGGCCAGTTCTGGATCCACACGTCCTTCCACAGTGGGGACATTGGTTTCCGGGCGGGAGTTGATCATGGTGAGGGTTTGCGAAACGTGCCTCTTAGCACATTTCTCCCTTTTATTCTGAGTTCGAGCGTCTTCAAGGCCCATGACACCTTTGGGTAAAGGCTGTTCTCCAACTGGAGCGCTCACAGGCCAGTGTTTCCCAGTTGTCAGTGTTTATACTACATTTTTTTAAAGATTTGCCTTGAAAGAGTCTTTAGACCTCTTTTGTTGACCACCAGCATTACGCTTTCCATTTGCAAGTGGACCAATGTGTGGACTCATGTGTGGACCAATGTTCACCAAAGAACTATCAGAAAAATCAAATCTCTGCAACCTACGTGTGCGTAAACACAGCCCATGCCAAGGACTGCACAAATGTTGTTTCAGATACAGGGGCAGCATCTCCTAGGGGCTGAACTCTCCCCTCCCCACATTGGGGGAGGGGCGTGTTCTCCCCAATGGCAGCAGCAGGAGGAGGCAGAGAGCCAGAGAAGAGGAGCCCTCAGACACTGAAGCTTATGGTGGCATCACATTTGGCTCTGCCTCTGGCTTCTCCTGATGTTGTGAGGAGATGTTGCACATTGCACATGTGAAGTCGTGCACAGTGCTGCCCCCAATCTTTGGCGCAAGTCGGCGCCTCTGTTGAGGTAGCAGTTTTGTCAAATAGCAAAATGAATGAATCAGTTCACGACAACGTTTCTTGAAGCATTTCCTCCGCTCCCCAAAAATCAAACTTCTAACCAGCTGACAACAGTGTTAAACTCTGTGTGTGTGTGTATATCAGTTCAGAAGTAGTGTCTTCACAAGCATGCTAATGTTTCTATTGAGCTTTTATGAATGGCACTGCTCGATTATAAATAAGCTGTTATCTGTTTGGCTTCAGAAGGCAAATTTCAGGTGCCACCGTGGTTTGCCTTGAACGTTTCCTCTCCTTCCTTTTTTTTAACCCACCTGACAGTTTGTACAAAATGTTATTCATGCCTTGAAAACTCACAAGAGAACAATTAGCCAAAGTAGGGCAAATTATCTCTGACAGTTGAGTGATAATACAAACTCTGAAGAGTCTCTCGCAAAAAAATTATGAGGGAGACAAACAAAGGCTTTATGGTTGTTATTTCCTTTGTCTCCCACCTCAGAGATTGCTTCTCTCTGTCTTTCCACCCCACACAATGAAGTTATTAATTGATTGTTGTACAAGTTGCCCAAGGTGGGAAAGAACTGGGGGGGGGGGAGGAGGAATGGAAGAGCGTGTAGACAAAATGGAAATAAAGAATGGAAAATTCACCACCGAGGTAGCTCAAGATGTTTTGGTGCCCGAGGCAGAAAATCCAAATGCCGTTCCTCACCCCCCCACACTAGTGGTAAAAATATATTAGCTAAACTAAAATAATTGTCAATGTGCTGCCCTTTTAAAGTACCTCAAAATGTGCCTGCCTCAGGCTGGTCTTCCGTCGCTTGCTTTCAAGTGAATAAGACTCAAAACTCATAAACTAGATCATCTGTTATCCCTCACATGTGAATTGAATTTGTCATAGGGATTTCTTTTCTTAAACCCTCTTATTTGACCATAAAAGGAGTCGAAACGATAATGAATAGTGGATTCATAGAATTGAAAGTGTTAGGAGGAACCTCAAAGGTCAATTTCAAAGGTCACCTAGTACAGGAAATCTACTACCAAAGTGCCTATTACAGGTACAGGCCCCTGTTTTTAGTCTCCATCTCTTCCACTGTGAAACAGTTCATACATTTTGTGACATTGTGAGAGATCAAGTGCTTTTCCTGTGTGAGAGCTCAGCCTTAAATCGTGCAAGATCACAGCATCCAAAATGGCTGCCATCCTCTCACATGGGAAAATGGGACATCCCGGTTTTTCCAGGACAATTGTGGGGTGTGCTGTGTTCAAGTGCATAAGGTAAAGGTAAAGGGATACCTGACCATTAGGTCCAGTCGTGACCGACTCTGGGGGTTGCGGTGCTCATCTCGCTTTATTGGCCAAGGGAGCCGGTGTACAGCTTCCAGGTCATGTGGCCAGCATGACTAAGCCGCTTCTGGCGAATCAGAGCAGTATACGGAAACGCTGTTTACCTTCCTGCCGGAGCAGTACCTATTTATCTACTTGCACTTTTGACGTGCTTTTGAACTGCTAGGTTGGCAGGAGCTGGGACCGAGCAATGGGAGCTCACCCCGTTGTGGGGATTCGAACCACCGACCTTCTGATCGGCAAGTCCTAGGCTCTGTGGTTTAACCCACAGCGCCACTGACCACCAAATCAGTTAGAACCAGTTTAGGAAGAACCTAACTAGAAAACAACTCCAGATAAGATGGAAGGAGGGCTCTGTACATACAGCAAAAACTTGGGTTGAATACGTTTTCGAGGACTATGGTGGGATGACGAGATGGTGAAATGTAGGGGTGGCAGAAGGTAAAGGACTAGAGAATAAAAAAAGCCAATATGACGTACTTTTCCTATATAGGAAAACTCTCGCACAGTCTTTTGATCTCTGTCCTGTGATGCATTACTGAATAAAATTCTTACTAATCAGGAATCTAGTTTGAGCCTCTATATTGAACCCCCAGAGGGAATTTTCTCCCACAGAGAACAGTCAATTCTCTGCTTCCCCATAAGAGGTTCTTCTTAGATTCTTAGATATAGGGTCAGATATAGCTTGGCGGCTCCTGACAAAAATTATTTATCTATTCAAGCCGTGTGGTGGCAATTAATTTTACCTCATAATCAGCTATTTGGTTCCCCCATCACTTTTAGAAAAGCATGTCATTTTTGGCAAATTATGCAAAGAAGGCAACCTAATTAACTTTTACTTTTCAAATCTTTGCTTAGATATACTAGTGACACATGTGATTTGCCTGCTGAGATTGAAATTACCTTTCCCCCCACCTTGTAAACAAATGTCCACTACAATTTCTGGGTGATGAACAGAGAGCATATCTGAATATGCTGAATCAGCTGGTGAGGAAGCCTCCTGAGAAAGCCTGAGCAAAAATACTGAGTTTGGGAAGCTGTGCAACTCATGGCTCGCCCTGTGTACAAAGCTGCAATAAGGCTGTAGGAACATTGGAAGAGGTTTTAAACTGAGTAAGACCATTGGTTCATCTAGCTACTGTCTACACTGGCTTTCAGAGGCTGTCTAGGGCGTCATGCATGAGGTAGTCTCAGCAGTGGTGGAGAAAGCCTCTCAGGTACCTGGGGCTGCACATCCAGGGGTGGGGCAAACCGGCCATAGGGATGGACTGGATGGGGCGCACAACACCCATAGGGATGGGACGGGGCGTGTGATGCCTATTCCTGCCCATTTTCATTGTTTGCTCGCCTGCCTCCTTCCCGTCCTCTCCCCTGCCTGCTTGCCTGCCTGCCTCCTCCAGCCAGGAGTATGGGGTAATGGTAAACCGCCCACCCACAACTCCTGACCCAGGGGGCAGGGCGATTGTGCCCGGCGGGGGGGGGGCGTGATCCAGTGCAGCAGCCAGGGCAGGGGGTGTGATCCAGCACAGCTGCGATTGGGCCCAGCCAGGATTTTGTCACACCCCCAGGGATGACGCTTGGTGTGCTGGTCCCATGGGTTACCCGAAAGGCGAGGTCCAAGTCCGGTCCGTGGTCAAAGGTGCAACATGGAGGCAGTCTGTAGTAGCTGAAGCTGGGTGCAGTGCAGGGCAGGGAGGCAGGTGAAGGTAGGAACAGGCTTGCAAGCAAGGAGCCAGGGTGGGTCAAGAGCTCAGGCAGGAAAGCAGGACAGGGTTCAGTCAGGAACTAGCAACCAACAATGTCGCTCCCACAACTTGGGACTGGGGCTGGCCGGCTTTTATCTGCCCCGAGGCATAGGGTGGCCCCGATCCTCTGGTGACTCACTTCTCCTGGCCTGGAGGCAAGCACTCCTCTTGCGGGAACTTAGTTCCCTCTGCCTCTCTGCCCTGAGCCTCTGCAGCTCAGGAGAGGCTGGAGGGTTACCGGACCCAGAGGCAACCTCCTCTCCCCCTGACGGGGCTGAGAGTGGAGCACCTGCAGGCAATGGGTTCTCCATCACCTCAGGAGCCAGAGCAGACTCAGCTGGTGCCTGCACCTGAGGATCCAGCACAGGTGAGGACCCTTCAGGGTCATGCCCCAGCCCCGGCTCAGCTGGTTCTGCAGGCGGGGAATCCTGTGCAGACTGGGATCCCTCAGGTTCAGCATCCGAGTCCGAATCCAAGGCCATCACGCCCGGGGCGGACCGCTCTCACTGCCCCCCCCGCTCCGCTTCTGAGTCTCATTGCGACATTGCCAGGGATGGAAAGTGTCAGGCTTCAGGGACTCAGCTCCCCACTCCCCTTTGGCAGTAGATAAGCAGAACAAAGCGAAAGGAGTTTCTTACCAGTTAGCAATTTTAATGATCACAGAGAACAAAGAATCCATTCCTCAGAATGAAGGTGCTCCTAATTAAGGGTTCCACCGACTTCCTCCCTAGTCACCCACTTCACTACCGCGTCTTGTAACCTGATCTCACAACCATTGGGCTTTCTGTGCTGCCACCTTATCCGCTCTCCTTGACTTTGGGCTGAGTGGCTGGACGCTTTCCAGTAACAGTGAGCCTGTTAACCCTCTTTCTCCCAGTTCTCCTCCTCCTAGCTGTTCCCCACCCAGTATTTCCCAGCTTCTGCCTTCTGAACTATGTCCCTCTGCAAACCACTGTTCCAAATCTATACTACTTCCCTGCTCCTGGGAAGATTCAGGATCCTGATCAGGAGCAGGGGCAGGCTCCTGATCAGACAGAAACTGAGACCTTCTGCAAATGCCCTACCCCTGCGCTACAGCCCTTCCCCAGGCAACATAATGTACTGAGATGGCCCTACATACCAACACATGAATCTAGGAATGCAGGGTGCTGCCTTATAAGTAGCCAGACCATTAGTCATCTAGTTCAGAATTGCCTACACTGACCTGCAGTAGCTCTAGTCTAGGATTATTCCCAGCCCCACCTGTAAATACCAGTGCAAACCCATACTCTTCAACATTTTTCTGATGAAGACAGGGACATCCTATCCCATAATAATAACAACAATACTTGTCTTATTTATACCCCACCCATCTGGCTTGCCCCAGCCACTCTGAGCAGCTTCCAACATAAATAAAAACATAATAAAGCATTATTATTGTTTTTAAAAAACTTCTCTATACAGGGCTGCCTTCAGATGTCTTCTAAAGGTTGTATAGTTACTCATCTCCTTGGCTCATGGGTCGCAGAACTCGGTACCCTCCAACATTTCTCCGATGAAAATAGGGACGTCCTAACGAAGAGCAGGACATTCCGGAATCAAATCGGAAACCGGGACAGTTTCTGTCAATCTGGGACTGTCCCTGGAAAATACAGACACGTGGGTGGAATCTACACACATATAAAAATGCCTTTTAAAAAAGTGTTTTTAAAAATACATTGAATTTTCCATAAGGCTCACCATCGCTATCTTGTGTCACATTGTATATTGCACTTAAAGCACACTTAAGATGTTTTATTTGCCGCTGTATAGCTGAGTCCTTGGAGGGTCTGCAAACCACATGCTCTGTCAGTGAGCCTATAGCCACCCTAGCATGGCCAGTCTGCAGAATTAAGGCACTATGCAGTTGATGTACCACTGAGCTATGGATGAAAGAGGTGGGCACTGATGCCACTGATCTCTCCACATCATCTGCTTTAGTGTTCGGCCCTCCAAAGAGAAGAAGAAGAAGACTGAGAGGGGTGGGCAGGACCGAACAGCCGGTGAGTCCTCTCGTTTCTGGACCATGTAGATACAGCAGCAGCAGCAACAACAACATCCATGCTTCCAAACCCTCCCAGCACTGAAAATTGCTCTCATGCAGCTGTAGGGACAAATAATAATAATAATAATAATAATAATAATAATAATAATAACAATAATAATAATAATTTATTCCCCGCCCATCTGGCTGGGCTTCCCCAGCCACTCTCAGCGGCTCCCAATCGAGTGTTAAAAACAATACAGCATTAAATGTTAAAAACTTCCCTAAACAGGGCTGCCTTCAGATGTCTTTTAAAGATAAGATAGCTACTTATTTCCTTCACATCTGAAGGGAGGGCGTTCCACAGGGTGGGTGCCACTACCGAGAAGGCCCTCTGCCTGGTTCCCTGTAACCTCCCTTCTCGCAATGAGGGAACCTCCAGAAGGCTCTCGGCACTGGACCTTAGCATCCTGGCAGAACGATGGGGGTGGAGACCCTCCTTCAGGTATACTGGACCAAGGTCGTTGAGGGCTCTCAAGGTCAGCACCAACACTTGGAATTGTGCTCGGAAACGTACTGGGAGCCAATCTCTCAGGACCAGTGTTATGTGGTCCTGGTGGCCACTCCCAGTCACCAGTCTAGCTGCTGCATTCTGGATTAATTGCAGTTTCTGGGTCACCTTCAAAGGCAGCCCCACTGTGCAAGAGAGCCTGGATGCAAGGGCTCTTTAGAAAGCAACAGTTGCATTGCTGTGGTGGATCCCTCTGGACCCTGGAGGAAGAATTTCAGCATCGCTGGTGACTAAGGTCAGGAAAGGGCTGTGCTTCCAGGCTCCCCACCCTCCAAAGTACGGATGTATGCAATCAATGTATAAAGGACTACAGAGGCATAGGAGGCTCACTTACTGAGTTATACAATTGGTCCATCTAGTTCAGTCTTGTCTACACTGACTTGCAGCCACTCTCAGAGGTTTCAGTCACCCTCAGCCCTGCCCCCTTGAATTGGTGGCTATACCGTCTGTTTCCATGTACATTTTCTCCCTCCAAAGCCCTTCCCCCCCATCTAAATAAATACCAAAATAAATCTTCCAGCCCATCGATATGAATTATAAATGCTCCAGCAAAGTCTGTTTATGGAATGCACATCCACAGCTTAGCATCTGAATGCCTTATATAAAATGCAAAGCTTTCTGCAGAATTTCAGCAAAAACAAATTACAGTTTGAGACTCTAATTTATGGGAGCTATGTAAATATGGTCCCCCCCTTCCGTTTTTGTAGTCGACACTGTTTAAATTACACACAAACTACTAATTATACAGTTTTCAGCTGCAGGATACGCAGAAAGCCCTCGGTGATGGAATTTCAAAGCTACTCCTGCTTGACATTTTCCAATAACGCAGCGATATTCTAGGTGCAATGTTTCAATTATCCAATGTATCCACGAGATAATAAATTTGGGGCGAGATTAGGGCTGTGGGCAACTTGATTGTGTATCCTCTCATCCGGTGACGGACTTGGGTGTGTATTCAAAAGTCCAGAGTCAATTTCTAGAGCCTGAGATACATTTATTGACTCCAGAAAAACAAGCATGGAGGAAAAGACCATTGATGGCTACTAGGGCCGTCTTTACCTGGGGGTGCAAGGGGTGTGGGGCACCCGGGCGCCGAATTCTGGGGTGCGCCAGGTACCCGCCACTGAAGCCGCCTAAGCTCTTAACTATTTTCCTGTTATGAAATAATAAATAATTTTGATCAAGCTAGAAAAACCAAAAACATATATACCTACAGTAGGTATTACCGAAATGTATTCCTACTGTTTCACTAAAGGACTTTCTATGCGCTCATTTAGCAAAGATGTGTCAGGCTAGCGGCGGCGCTTGTCATTCACAACTGCGGCGCTTGTCAGACTCAACGATGGTGCTTGTCATTCTCAACGGCATCGTGCACGTGAAATTAACTAAATTTGGGGGCGCTAGGCGGATCTTTGCACCCCGGCAGCACATATGCTAAAGATGACCCTGATGGCTACTACCCATGAAATCTAAGCCCTGCCTCTACAGTTGGAAGCAACAATACTTCCGAAACCAAGTTGCTGGAAACCACAGGAGTTGAGTGTACTCTTATGCTCATACCCTGCTTGTGTGTTTTCCACAGGCCTCTGGTTGGTTGCCATGACAACGGGATGCTGAATTGGATAGGCCTTTGCCCTGATCCTGCATGCATTGTATGGATCATAGGTGTCTCTGATGACCTTACACAGGGAAGGAGAGCCACCAGGAGTATGTCAAAAGGGGATAGGTTTGAGGAGCTTTGGTTTCTTTGCTCCTCTTTCATAAATATGGGAGAGCACACTCTATACACCCAGTCTGTCAGGTTCCTCTGTGGAGAAGCTGTAGGGGACTCACTGAAATGGGGTAATGAATAGGCACAAGATCTCTGCAATAAGATGACTCTCCACATACATGAGAGCAGAGCACTCATAATAATACTTGCCTTGTTTGTGTGCCATGCTTTGCTCTGTACAAGCTCGTAGGTGAAATAATTATATAGGGTTCTACTTGTTTGGAATGTTTAGTGAAAACAATAAAAAGTTCAAAAAATAGATCTGGAATCAGCGCGACGAACTGTTTCAAAAGGACTGGAGCAAATTTATATTATATATGAAAGAATACTGTAAACTTCTGAAAACGTTTGTAGCTTTGAGTTGAAATGTTTTGTAATGACAATATAAGGGGAAATATAAAAATAAGAAGGAAGGTACAAAAAGTGGTTATAGAAATGGTAAGAATAAAGTAAATATGTATGGAAGTCAGAAAGAGGGGTGGGAGGAGGTAGATGTTCGGATAGAACAATGTTTGAGCTTATTGATTTATGTATGGATATTGTGATTACAAAAAATTGAAAATGTAATAAAAATTACTTTTTAAAAAAGTTCAAAAAATAGACACCTGTGGGCCCTGGGGAAGACGAAGTCCACAGTTGACTGCCCTATCTGAAAGCTTCATACAGTGGTACCTCGGTTTACGAACAGTCCTGTTTATGAACAATTTGGTTTATGAACTCCACAAAACCGGAAGTAGTGTTCCGGTTTGCAAACTTTACCTCAGTCTACGAACGGAATCCGAACAGTGGAAGGGCACCAGCGGTGGGAGGCCTCATTAGGGAAAGCGTGCCTCAGTTTAAGAACGGATTTGGTTTAAGAACGGACTTCAGGAACGGATTAAGTTCTTAAACTGAGGTACCACTGTATTGCCTTCCAATCACAGGGGGTTAATGCTGGACACCACACTTCTGCTTTGGCCTTCTGGCAATCCCACCAATAATAATTAAAAACCAGTCCAGATTGCTTCCCTCCCTCCCGGTTTGAAATTCTGTCAGTGCCTCACATCTGGCTTTGTGATTCACTATGCACTTTTGAGTTCTGATATATTCCTTCATTGGCTTCCTGACCCATTGCCTACTTTGTAATCACTGGAAGATGCTCCCTGGATGAGCGTTTTTTGGTCTGTCTCACTTTCCCAGTGTCAGTCTTCCTGGAGAAGTGCTAAATCACTGAGATACAAAATGAACTGACCTTTGCTTGCCTTCCTCAGGCAGATGCCACATCAGTTGGTAGGCATTTCACTTGCCAGTTATTACAGGTGCTTCCCAACAGATGCTCAACTGTCGCCGTTATCCCATGCCAGTCCAGCTCAGATGTCCATTAACAACAACAACAAGCTATAACCAGGTGCTCTCATGATTTGCAATATTCTCTGAATGACGTTAAAGCAAAGATTATGGGATAATACACACAGTGACTTGCGATCTCGATCACACACAGTCTGTAGTCCATTGGAAGTTGTTGTTTAGTTTAGTTTAGTTTGTTGTTGTTTGTTTAGTCATGTCTGACTCTTCGTGATTCCATGGACCAGAGCACGCCAGGCACTCCTGTCTTCCACTGCCTCCCGCAGTTTGGTCAAACTCATGCTGGTAGCTTCGAGAACACTATCCAATCATCTCGTCCTCTGTTGTCCCCTTCTCCTTGTGCCCTCCATCTTTCCCAACATCAGGGTATTTCCCATGAAGTCTTCTCTTCTCATGAGGTGGCCAAAGTATTGGAGCCTCAGCTTCAGGATCTGTCCTTCCAGTGAGCACTCAGGGCTGATTTCCTTAAGAATGGATCGGTTTGATCTTCTTGCAGTCCATGGGACTCTCAAGAGTCTCCTCCAGCACCATAATTCAAAAGCATCAATTCTTCGGCAATCAGCCTTCTTTATGGTCCAGCTCTCACTTCCATACATCACTACTGGGGAAACCATAGCTTTAACTATACAGACCTTTGTTGGCAAGGTGATGTCTCTGCTTTTTAAGATGCTGTCTAGGTTTGTCGAGTACATGCCTTTAAGTTAACACCTTACATTAAAAACCTGACAGTACCAAATTATCGAAGGTTATTCACCAAAGCCAGACTAAACGTCTTTCTTTCTGCAGTGTTGGATGGCAGGTTGAGAGGAGTTCCCTACCAGGACAGACTTTGCTCATGTGCTCAAGACATCGATTCGATAAAACATATTTTGCTGCACTGTGCGAAATACGAGCAAGCCAGGGCTGAACTGATATTGCCCTTGCTGGTACCTTTCCTGGGAAAATCAGAGGCTCACTATGTCAGGTTCCTATTGGAAGACCGGACAAACGCTAGAACATTAGCAGTGGCGAAGTTTTTATCATTGGTTGCAAGAACCAATGATCCCTATCTTTAAGTCTGAACAAAATGCTTGTTTAACCTGGAGGTAGAATTGTGCATTGCTTTGTAACGATTTGTTGGGTCTCTGGACCGTTATAAAGATTGATTGATATTCTCTGAATGAGTTTTTATAAGGTGAACAGGTAAAGGTAAAAGGTAAAGGACCCGTGGACAGTTCAGTCCAGTCAAATTCAACTTTGGGGTGCAGTGCTCATCTCTGCTTTCAGGCCGAGGGAGCCGGCATTTGTCCATGAACAGCTTTCCGGGTCATGTGGCCAGCATGACTAAACTGAAAAGGGACCTACAGAAGGAAGCTAAAGCAATGGTTACCCTGGTAAGTCTGGCCCGGAGTCCAAACACGTCACAAAAGGATGATATCAAATGGTGGGGCTAATCAGAATATGTGAGCCATGTATCCTGAAACAGCACTTGGCAGTGGGCTCCTTCTTCCTCTTTCTCCTTTCTTCTTCTCTCTTCTCTCTTCTTCTTTTTGGCAATGTCTTTCCTGTTTTAGTTAGTAATTGCCGGGATTGTAAGCAAGGGGTAAAACGCTACACACTTCACTGCTCTTGTTATACTGCATTAAATATTTAATTCCTCCCCACGCTCCGCAGCCATGAGTCAGCAGACTGTAACTTTAATACATTTCATCGCCTCAAGTGCTTAAGCCTCTCTTTACTGTACAGTGGGAGAGAGAATTATCTATCTATCCGTGGTCCGTACGTACCCGCTTCTCTTTTACTGTAATATTTGAGCACCTCATAATCTTTAATGTATTAATCCTCACAATGAGGCAAGACAGTGCTCTTATCTTCCTTTTCCAGCTGGGTGACCAAGACACAGAGAGATGAAAGACTCGGGGTGAGGCAGACACTGGCCAGGTTTCTGAGACCCAGCTGGAGTATAACTCCATCAGCCCTTGTTCTGCAAAGATCCTACCTATTACACCACCCATGACAAGGCCCTTTGAAGCTAGCCTTCTCCAGGGAATCCTGGTGCTACGAGGGTGTGCAGAAATCTAAAGAAGCAAGCAAATAGGCAAAGAAAGGAGGTGTCTTTCCAAGAAGACTTGGGGAGAGCTGTTGCTCAGTGCTAGAGCATATGTTTATATGCAAAGGGGATCCATCCCTGGCATCTGCAGGAAAGGCTAGGTAGGACCCATGCCCTTCCCAGACTCCCACTGCCAGTTAGTGTAGACTAGAGTTAGTGTAGACTACAACTCCCATCACGGTGTCCCTGCCATGGGAGCATATTCACCCAGTGCTTTTCCAGCTGCACTGGCTCCCGGTGGAGTACAGGGTCAGATTTAAGGTGCTGGTTTTGACCTTTAAAGCCCTTCACGGCCTAGGACCCTCGTACCTACAAGACCGCCTCTCCCGGTATGCCCCACAGAGGACCTTAAGGTCCATAAATAGCAACACCCTAGAGGTCCCGGGCCCTAAGGAAGTCAGATTAGCCTCAACCAGAGTCAGGGCTTTTTCAACACTTGCTCCGGCCTGGTGGAACGCTCTGTCTCATGAGACCAGGGCCCTGTGGGATCTGATTTCTTTCCGCAGGGCCTGTAAGACAGAGTTGTTCCACCTGGCCTTTGGCTTGGAATCAATTTGATCCCCTTCCCCTCTTCCCTTTTTCCTTTCTCCTTCTGTGATGGAACTCCTATTTGGGGACTTCCCTGGCTTTTTTCTGGCCCACGTAGGACCAGTCTGGCCTTGGTGAAGATTAAACGTTTTCATCCCCAAAAAGTTTTTGATTTGAGTTTCTACTGAAATGAGGCTGCATTTTAATCTTGTTTTTAACTTGTATTTTAATCAATTGTTTTTATACCTGGTGTTAGCTGCCCTGAGCCCAGTCTTGGCTGGGGAGGTTTTGTTGTTTAGTCATTTAGTCGTGCCCAACTCTTCGTGACCCCATGGGTGGGGTATAAATAAAATTTATTATTATTATTATCCTCGGCCAGTTTAGTCAATGGCCAGGGGATGAGTGGAATTAAAGACCAACAACATCTGGGGACATTTAAAGAAGGTTGATGTAGACAGTACAGAGCTCAATGGACCAAATTGCTGGCTTAGTACTAGGAAGCTTCCTCCGTTCCAAGGACTCATAGTAACAGAGCACTTCCTTTGCATGCAGAAGATTCCAGAGTTAATCTGAACATTTTAGTGGGAATGCACTTAATATCTATCAGATCATGGTGAGTGGGAGAGGGATTAATCTAGTTGAGTTGCCATCTGTCTGTCTTGGGAGTACGCCTCTGGAGGTGAAGTCAAAGTACTGGAAGGAAACAGCACCTGTTGTGGCTGCAGAGACTTAAACGGGGAGAGACATGTTTTATTGCAGCTGGGGCAGATGAAAGCTACCCGCTGGACTGATGCAGATGCACAATTTCTTCTCTCTGTGCTCCTCCTAGTGGCCATTCCTCCTCTGGTCACTGCTATGGATGCGCGACCTGCCTGCCTGCCTGCCTCCAGGCCCTGTGGTCATCTGCAAGGGATTCCCACAGGGCGGAGTTGTTGTTGCCAGCCTTCTTGTTGCAGACATCTTTGCAATGCGGAGTTGGTCTGCCAACAGGCCCAATGCCTGAAGCAAGTTCCCCATAAAGCACGTCATTGGGGATCCTGCCATCTTCCATTCTGTGGACATGGCCAAGCAAAAGCATTTCTCTAAAATATAACCCACCTCAAAGCTGTTCTCCGTGCCTAAAGCAAATCTGGTGGGGGTGTCAATGTCAACACTGATTCTGGGTGAATAGCATCTTAAGAAGGGCTGGGAAAGCTTAAGTGATGCCCACAAACTGTCATCTGACCATGTTTGCCCATGAATGGTGGTGGTGGACGGCAGACACATTGAATGCATTCATACTGAAAACATACTGGCTAGTTTGACCCTTAGGTGGCAGATTTGGGATTAGCACCCGCCTAAGATATCCAGGAGTCACTGGCCAATTAAAGAAGACTACTGTTGGACCAGGGACGCGGGTGCCACTGTGGTGTAAACCACTGAGCCTTGGGCTTGCAGATCGGAAGGTCGGCGGTTTGAATCCCCGCGACGGGGTGAGCTCCTGTTGTTTGGTTCCAGCTCCTGCCAACCTAGCAGTTCGAATGCACGTCAAAGTGCAGGTAGATAAATAGGTACCGCTCTGGCGGGAAGGTAAACGGCGTTTCCGTGCACTGCTCTGGTTTCGCCAGAAGCAGCTTAGTCATGCTGGCCACATGACCCAGAAAAACTGTCTGCGGGCAAACGTCAGCTCCCTCGGTCAATAAAGCGAGATGAGCACCGCAACCCCAGAGTATTTCGCAACTGGACTTAACTGTCAGGGGTCCTTTACCTTTACCTTTTTACTGTTGGACCAATGATATGGTTCTGCGTCATATGTTACATGGTATTATCTAATAGTCTGCATGCACGAGTGCTAAAGTTTTCCAGGTTCCATTCTTCCTAGTTCCCAAAAGTTAAATCTCAGAATGGGGGGGGGGGGGTGAGTGGATGCATGTACAATGTATGTAATGCACACATAAGGACACAAAATCACTGTGCTCTTCTTCTCCCCAATGACCAGATGAGCAGTTAGTAGGATAGGAAAACCCTGGTGAAAGCCATGGGATTCTCTAATTGAGTTGGAGTTGAGTAGGAATGGCCTAATTTTGAATTATGGCTTGTTTTTCATATTCGCCATTTAGCCTTGGCCATGGGTAGGCAAACTAAGGCCCGGGGGCTGGATCCGGCCCATGGACAGTCCGGGAATCAGTGTGTTTTTACATGAGTAGAATGTGTCCTTTTATTTAAAACACATCTCTGTGTTATTTGTGGGACATAGGAATTCATTCTCCCCCCCCCAAAAAAAAAATATAGTCTGCCCCCCCCCATGGTCTGAGGGACAGTGGACCGGCCCCCTGCTGAAAAAGTTTGCTGAGTCCGGGCCTTGGCTTTCATTACTTGGTCACACAGGAGAGTGAAACGGGCACCGAACAATATATATCAGGTGCCGGTTGCCAAGCCAATGAGTCACTGCCCCCATTTTATGTACAGTGTATTATTCAAGCAGATAAAAATCTTCTTTTCTGGGTCAAATCTTTATCAGTCCTTCCTTGTGCAACATTCAGGCTTATTCGTTCAAGTTTGCCTTCCAGGTCAGTGGATAAATTCCCCTTCCTTAATATTTCATAAATGTTACTTAACAAATTCCAACCAGTAAGACCATTAAATGGAATCTTCTGGCTTACGGCGTACTTGCATTTACGTCTAGTGTATGGCACAATGAAAAATCCTATTTATCCTTCCTATCAAAGGAGTAGCAGGGCACCGTTTTCACAAATGCAAACACCATTCTGGCAGGCACTCCTAGTAAATCATAACACATAAAATTGAATCTCTCTTATTATATATCTATCTATATCTATATCTATATCTATATATAGATATATATATATCTCACTGCTCTCCAAAGCCAGCCCATAATTTAGCTGTGGGGGTGGGGGGGAGATGACTGGTTTCCTTTCTGCAGTTGGTCTGCAAACAGCTTAGAAAATATGAACAAATATCTCCAGGAAAACATGTTCCCAGGTGTTTATATGGAAAAGCTGGCTTGATAAATTTCAAAGGCTGTTAAGTGCGTGAAGCGGGGAAAGCTCAAGGATAGAGAGGAGTTTGAAGCAAACATCAGACATGACTACCCTTACAGGTTTTGTAAAATTTCAGAGCTGCATCTTAAAATACCCTTAATATTGTATTGCACCCTAAGTATAAAGGCTGGTTTGCACAGACAGCTCCCCCTCCCCGCCCACCCTGCAGACCCTCCTAGGCCTGGTGAGTGCCTGTAAGTAAAGTACCATATTTTTCGCTCCATAACACGTACTCCCCCCCCCCCCCAAGGTAAAGGGAAATGTGTGTGCGCGTTATGGAGCGAATGCAGGTGGGAGGAGCCGCTCTTGCTGGCTTTTCGGAGAGGTGGGAGAAGGGAAGCAACCTCCCTTCCTCCGGCTGGCTGGGAAGCCGGCAAGACCTGCACGCAGTATGTCTGTCTGCTCTATGGCTTTTTGGCAAGGTGACTTTATAGTCTGATGGGCTGACTGTAATTCAAGGAAAGAGAGAGCCGCTTACACGCATGTAAGCGGTTCTCCCTCCCCCAGAACCTCACCGGTAAATTCAAGCAAAGCGGCTTACAAGGTTCCTGCCCCTGCGTCTCCTCCTCCTCTTTTTGCTCAGATTCCAGCGAGGCAAGGCAGCTGCACAAATGTGATCTCCCCCCTCTCTTTCTTCCCTCCCTCCCTCTTCCAACTTCAAAAAATATTGGGGGGCGGCCAGGTAAGCCCCACCTCACATACCACAATGGGGGGTGGGGGATGACTTCCTCAAATATTTAATGGGGGGTGAAGGCACCTAGGCCCATAGGAGTTGGCTGCTTTGCCTAGGACAAATGTGAGCTCTCCATCTCTCTTCCTTCCCTCCCTCCCGCTTCCAACTTCAATAACATATTGGGGGGGCAGGTACAGGTAAGCCCCATCTCACAGACTGCAGCTAAATTCTCTCTTCATTTGTTAATGACAGTGATGATGATTCTTGATGCCACTGTTGACTGCTGTTCACTTTACATGGTTGTAATATGATTCTGATATACCGGTTGTTTATTAAATAGTTTAGTACAACATTTGATTCAGAATATTTTTTTTCTTGTTTTCCTCCTCTAAAAACTACGTGCGTGTTATGGTCAGGTGCGTGTTATAGAGCGAAAAAATACGTTATATAAGGATTTAGAGCTTGTGGGTCCAAATAATGATAGTTATGGTGATGCTGGTGAAGATCACAGAAGAAGAATCAGAGAATCGTAGAGTCAGAAGGGACCCTGAGGACCATCAAGTCCAACTCCTTGCAGTGCAGGAAAATGCAGCCACAACTTTATTGATTACAGACTGTGAGCGGTATTGGCTTAGGCATTGAATGGACCCGACTATATCTGAATCCTGCCCATTGCTCAGGGAGTCCAGTAAGGGTAAACCACCAGAAGGGGGAGTCCCGTTGATGCAAACCAACTCGAGCTCCCCCAGAGGTTTCTAACAGGGCCGTGTCATGGCCCTAGCCCCCGACCTGGGCTTCAGACAAGATCCACACTGCCAGATTCCTTTAACGGAATACCCTTAAGCTTGGAGGGGCAGGTGATGGCCACACCTCCCCTCCCCATCATAAGGTCAAACAGTGCTGTTGTTTAGTCGTTTAGTCGTGTCCGACTCTTCGTGACCCCATGGACCAGAGCACGCCAGGCACTTCTGTCTTCCACTGCCTCCCACAGTTTGGTCAAACCCATGCTAGTAGCTTCGAGAACACTGTCCAACCATCTCATCCTCTGTCGTCCCCTTCTCCTTGTGCCCTCCATCTTTCACAACATCAGGGTCTTTTCCAGGGAGTCTTCTCTTCTCATGAGGTGGCCAAAGTATTGGAGTCTCAGCTTCAGGATGTGTCCTTCCAGTGAGCACTCAGAGCTGATTTCCTTCAGAATGGATAGGTTTGATCTTCTTGCAGTCCATGGGACTCTCAAGAGTCTCCTCCAGCACCGTAATTCCAAAGCATCAGTTGTTCGGCGATCAGCCTTCTTTATGGTCCAGCTCTCACTTCCATACATCACTACTGGGAAAACCATAGCTTTAACTTTACGGACCTTTGTTGGCAAGGTGATGTCTCTGCTTTTTAAGATGCTGTCTAGGTTTGTCATTGCTTTTCTCCCAAGAAGCAGGCATCTTTTAATTCCAAGGCTGCTGTCACCATCTGCAGTGATCATGGAGCCCAAGAATCATGGAGCCCAAGGTCAAATAATGCCTAACCGCAAAACCTTACAAAGTTGTGATGATTGCTACGAGGTAGGCGAAAACCGAATGGCCCCATGCCAATTTTGCCAAGTGGAAAAATTCCTACCAGGCCCCTCAACTGCAACCAACCAAGGTCCATAGCAAGGCCAGTGAAGAAAACCTGTAAAATAGGGAGGGAGGGTGGGAGTTTGAAGAAGCGAGCCAAGAGGAAGCCCTCCCGCTTGCGCCTCAGCTTAAATGGTCCTGGCCACGCCTCCACCAGCCAGCGGATTGGCTGGCTGGTCGATGACGTGACTGGGAACCCCGGGCAATGTATGACTTCATCCCCTGCCCCCGGAGGAGAGTGGGTGGCCACGGGGTCCACTGCAGCTCCTCCCCGCAGTGAAGTGGAGCGCACTTCTAAGTGGTTGGTTATCTTTACCAACAAGTTTTCGAGGGAGCAAAGACCAAATTACAGTGGTACCTTGGGTTACATATGCTTCAGGTTACATACGCTTCAGGTTACAGACTCCGCTAACCCAGAAATAGTACCTTGGGTTAAGAACTTTGATTCAGGATGAGAACAGAAATCGCGTGGTGGCAGCGGGAGGCCCCATTAGCTAAAGTGGTGCCTCAGGTTAAGAACAGTTTCAGGTTAAGAACGGACCTCCGGAACGAATTAAGTACGTAACCCGAGGTACCACTGTACACAAAATACATTTACTGCTGCTTCTGCTGCTATTGATTGCTGTTTAGTGATTTGTTATAAGTTGCGTCGTTGTTACGTTATTTTAGGGATTTGATCTATTATTTCTGCCTTATTTGATTTTTTTCTTGTAGCTTATGCAAAGGGCAGCATATGAAGAAACTACATAAATGAATAAATATTAAGGACACCCTATCTATCCCCTTAGCAGAAGATTTTATTAAATAAAAATATTTCATATACTGCATCTCACACTTATATCAATAACTGCCAATTGGCCTGTATTTTATTTTTACCCTGGTGTATATCTCACAAAAAAATTCAATATTTCAAGCACAAGGTGGCAGTGTTACTAATCATTTTCAGTGCTGTTCCCTCATTAAAATGTAGATTATTCCTGGGTGTCCTCCCTCCACCCACATTTACGCTGCAAGATCTCAGAATAAATGTTTCACTTTTCATGACAATTTCATGTGTCCAAATGATGACCCAAAGAAAAATCCATTTGGGGGTTCTTTATTTCTTCTTTTTTTAAAACAACAACAACACAGCTCAAGGTGATTTTCCCATCAGCTGTTTCATAGCAAGAGTTATTAACGAGGGCCTTTCACAATGTCCAATATCAGTTTGGATCATAGTCCGGGATGAAGGCTTGTTGTTGTTGTTTAGTTGTTTAGTCGTGTCCGACTCTTCGTGACCCCATGGACCAGAGCACCCCAGACACTCCTGTCTTCCACTGCCTCCGGCTGTTTGGTCAAACTCATGCTGGTAGCTTCGAGAACACTGTCCAACCATCTCGTCCTCTGTCGTCCCCTTCTCCTTGTGCCCTCCATCTTTCCCAACATCAGGGTCTTTTCCAGGGAGTCTTCTCTTCTCATGAGATGGCCAAAGTATTGGAGCCTCAGCTTCAGGATCTGTCCTTCCAGTCAGCACTCAGGGCTGACTTCCTTCAGAATGGAGAGGTTTGATCTTCTTGCAGTCCATGGGACTCTCAAGAGTCTCCTCCAGCAAAAGAATTCCAAAGCATCAATTCTTCGGCGATCAGCCTTCTTTATGGTCCAGCTCTCACTTCCATACATCACTACTGGATGAAGGCTTGTACTGAGTAGCAATGAGGGAGAAGTTCAGTTCAGTTCACTTTTTAAAGCAAACCTACCTGATTCAGACTTCCCAAAGTGATGCATCGACCCAAAAGCAGATGTCCTTTGAAATTTGCACGCTTCCAAACTTTGCAATACAGTTCTCCAGCCAGACTGTATGTGTGCAAAGCATCACCTCACATATACAAGGGGAAAGCGTTCACAGAAAAATGCATCTATTGTTGCATGCAAAATGCACTATGGGGTGGAAAATTGTGACCAAAATGTGTATTTATGCAAAAAAAAAAAAATGCTTATACATTTTCATGGTGACTTTTTTTTTTTTTTTTGGCCGCAAAAAGTTTTCAAACTGTATGGAAGGTTGGAGAAAGCAGAAACGCATGTTCCTGAACTCAGTAATGTTGCTTTGTGACCTTGTTTGCGATTGTCCCATCAGCAATGTTCAAGCACAATTCAACTTCCAGTCCACTCAGCTTCTGTACGAGAAATTGGGAGCACAGAGAGTTATTTTGCTCTTTACCAGAAGCACCAAACACCTTGGGTCTGATTAGATCTGATTTTTTATTATTTAATTATTGCATTTCTATCCAGGCTTTTTCTCCAAGGAGCTGAAGGTGGCGGACATAGTTCTCCCAATTCTCTTTAAAACTTCACAACAGCCCTGAAAGAACCCTGACCAAAGGCCTGGCAGAACAGCTCCATCTTGCAACCACTGTGGAAGAATCTCAAATCTTGCAGGGGCCTGGTCTCTTGTGAGAGAGCATTCCACCAGGCCGGGGCCACAGCCGAAAAGGCCCTGTCTCTGGTCGAGGCCAGTCTAATCTCTCTGGGGCCCAGGATCTTCAGGGTGCTGTTATTTGCAGACCGTAAGGTCTTCTGTGGGGCATACCAGAAGAGGCAGTCCCGTAGGTACAAGGGTCCTAGGCCATAATCTCCACAACAACCCTGAAAGAGAGGTTAGGCTGAGAGGCAGTGATTGGCCCCCCAAGTCACCCAGCGAGCTTCAATGTCAAGGCAGGATGGGATATAAATACATAAATAAGGGGTGGATCCACAGTTGCAACCAAATTTTCCATGCTACTTGCTGGGGTGGGGGGGTGGGGCCAGAGAACTGAAGGAAGGGACTTTGCAAAGTATTCTCTGGGAAAAGAGAGGGTTCTGGCATTTATCAAAGATGTGAAGAAAAAATTTCTGAGCACTTCTCAACCTGATCTTTCCTGAGGAATTTTGGCCCAACTCTAGGGAGGCTAAAACTCTGAAACATTGGCTCAAAATGAGAAGTCAGGAGCCTCACATGGTACGCCCCGTTAATTGTCTTTTACTGAAGAGCAATAAGGCAATTTTCATGACTACCCAAAGGCATCTGGGACAGCCCAGTGACAAAGTTGAATTGGTTAAAGAAAAAAATGGAAGAAAAGATTAAAGAAAGGCATATAAGATGGATATAAATTGGTTAAAAGAAAGAAAAACATATCAGAGTTACCGTATGTTTGTGTATATATTATATTATATTATATTATATTATATTATATTATATTATATTATATTAAATATTATATTATATTATATTATATTATATTATATTATATTATTTATTCATTTTTAAAAAGGGTGACTAAAGTTAAAAACAATGAAGCCGTAAAAATACGTGTCTAAGAATGTCACTAATGAGTGACGAGAAGTAAGAAAGACAAAAGAATCTGATAGGTTTTCAGGTTCTTTTCATCTGAATGAATTAAAAAGAAATACAATGTGACATGACAGGAAATTAGGAGTTTTAATAATAATTTTTAAAAATTGGTCGGGTTACAAAAACAAGGGAACATGGTGCCTGCATGTGTATTTTTCTAATTCTACCCCATAATTTCAGATCATTCTGCCATCCAGTCTTGCTGCTGCAACTAGATTTGGATGGCTAGAAAGACCATCTTTTGACCACTAGCAGAAGACAGTCCTTAGATACAACTGAGAAACACCAGTCAACCACACAACAAAACCTCAGTGAAAAGATGATAGAGATGGCAGCTGTCTGGTGTGTAACTGGATGGATTTCCAATGGTTGGGGCCACCATACTAAATTCCTAACTCTGACATCATACAGAACAGATCTTCTGATGAGATGGTATTTGCATGAGGCCCTCTTCTGGAGAGCCAGAGTGCTGTGATTGGTTGGGGAGGTAAAGAACTAGAATATTTAGGTATTCTGGTACCAAATCAGATGTGATTTGCTAGGTTGGTTGGACTTGTTGCTTTGAAGCACAAATGGATATAGCTCAATAGTTGCGGCCCTCTCTGGTTTCAGTAATAATATAATAATAATTTATCATTTATACCCCACCCATCTGGCTGGGTTTCCCCAGCCACTCTGGGCGGCTTCCAACAAAAGATTAAAAGTACACTAGAACATCAGTCATTAAAAACTTCCCTAAACAGGGCTGCCTTCAGATGTCTTCTAAGCATCAGATAGTTGTTTATTTCTTTGACATCTGATGGGCAGGCGTTCCACAGTAAGTTGCTTCTTCCTTGTGAAATGACCCTCCTGTTCAGATTTATTGATTTCCATGGTCATTGATTCATCACCTAGCTAAAAGCTATTGGAATGGAATGTTTCCTTCATTGGACAAGACTCACATTTTAAATCAGTGCAGTGAGAACCTTCATGTATGTGAGATATTTATTTCTGGACCCAGCACTCTGGTCCTCAGGTCTTGCTTGAAGGTTTCCCCAGTCATCTGGTTGGCCACTGTGAGAACAGGATACTGGACTACTTAGCCTGATGCAGCAGGCTCATCTTATACATACATAAAATAGCATATGCATTGTTTAGGTAAAGGTAAAGGGACCCCTGACCGTTAAATCCAGCCGTGGATGACTCTGGGGCTGTGGCGCTCATCTTGCTTTATTGGCCGAGGGAGCCGGCGTACAGCTTCCGGGTCATGTGGCCAGCATGACTAAGCCGCTTCTGGCGAACCAGAGCAGCGCATGGAAACGCCATTTACCTTCCCACCGGAACGGTACCTATTTATCTACTTGCACTTTGACGTGCTTTCGAACTGCTAGGTTGGCAGGAGCTGGGACAGAGTAACAGGAGCTCACCCCATTGTTGGGTTTCGAACCGCCGACCTTCTGATCGGCAAGCCCTAGGCTCTGTGGTTTAACCCACAGCACCACCTGCGTCCACATCATTTATGTGTGTGCAAATCTGTGCCTTCTTTCCCCTCCCTTCTTTGGTGATGCATTAAGTCATCACTCCATTCCTAAAGCTGGAGGAAGACAATTTTTTTGCTTCAGGAAGCAAATGTGTTAACAATCCAGATCTGTGAAGCCGTCAGAGTCTCTACTACTGGAATCAAATTGTCTATGCAGAAAAAGAAATGGGGGGGGCAGGTAGTAGAAGGAGGAGGGACCATTCTTTTTGCAATGAAAATTAAGGTGAGAATGTCTGATTTTTCAAGGCATTTCCAAAAGTGACACCTTTTGGCCTCTGCACCTCTGGCCAAATTGCTTTCATTTGAATACAATTTGGAATTGGATCAACTAATCACCATTGGATAATTGCATTTTGGAGGAAGAAAAGGAAAATTACATGGAGTGATGGGTTCTCGTTAAGCTTGTGCCAACAGCGGAATATAGAACTCGGGCTATTGTAACTTTAGAGCTGCAACAGCAGCATTTTCCCTAAGCATTCACAATTCAGCTTTCTGCCTCCTGTTGCCCGCCAAACACATCGTTCCATTGTGTTCACCATCAGTTATATTATATGCTGTTGTTATAATAGCATGACTCAAATTGGCACGAGTGATCTTTAAAAGTACATGCTACTCTGTATCCAGCCTTGATTGATGCACTAATGCTGATCTTCATTTCACCCAGCGCTGATGTCATTTTAAGATAAATTAACTTGGATCCCGGAGGTGTTAATTGTGTCAAAACACAGACACTTCTCAAATATACCCAAAAAAGTAGCCTCAGGAAGTTTTTTTTTTAAAGGGCACAGCTGAGCTCAACACAAATGTGGTACTGGGAAAGAGGGGGATAACTGGATTCAGTTTGCATTTAAAGACAAGGCTACATAATTCACGCTTCCTGAAACAATGCAAAAAGATCAAAAATTGCACTTTTTAAAAAATTGTGACAGTTCTCCAAGCAACATTTACAAAAATGCCTGCATTCTCCCCACCCCAATATACACATTTTTTTCTATGCAATTTTGCCTATTATTGTGATCTACTTGTAGGAGAAGCTCTCCTGCAGACCAAAGTCATTCATAAATTAAGAACAATAGCAACAACCACAATAATATATACCTTTTTTCCCAAAGCAATTTTTCTGAATAGAATGGAATTTTGTATTTTATTTTCACCAATATATGCATTTTTATGGATATTTTACCCTGGCATACTTGTAGACAGTTGGAAAACTGCACTGCAAAAATTTGGAGAAATGCAAGTTTGAACTGAAACTAATCCTCCCCATCCCTAGCACAGCGTGAAGAAGGACTTCCTTGCCAGTAAAAAGTGTTACTCAGTTGCTTGAAACAAATAGGTGACTTAGGAAAGCGTGAGAGGTTATCACAACAGTGGTCCAACTTGGCCAGTCAAAAGGCTGCATGGGTAACGTCTAAGTCTGATTTGGCAGCCAGGGTTTGTTATTGGAGTTTTCTCATGCTGATTATCTGGAGGAAGGCAGACAGTTTTGCTGGCAGTCAAGCATTGGATAGGTTGTCTGTGACCAGCTCGATCTATGGCTGAGCAGAGCCAGCAGTTTTGTAGGGCCATATTTATTTCATTTTATTTAGCAAGTGAATTTATATACCGCTTCGTATTTCAACAGAAATCACAAAGCGGTTTACATATCCCAACATGGGATGCTTGGGGCTCTTTGCATCGCCTGATCCCTGCCAGGCTGGTAATTATTATTATTATTATTATTATTATTATTATTATTATTATTATTTATTACTTATACCCTGCTGATCTGGCTGGGTTTCCCCAGCCACTCCGGACGGCTTCCAACAAGAGATTAAAAATACATTAAAACATCAATCATTAAAAACTTCCCTAAACAGGGCTGCCTTCAGATGTCTTCCAAACGGTAGCTGCAATGCCACTTTCTAGCCATTTACAATGGTGGCGCTACGGCACAGGCTCGATATTGAACTTGTGCTTCTTTCTGGCCAGCTGCCAAACAGCACAGAAAGTCAAGCATCTGTGGCCTATTCTAGTCTTCAAACTGAGAGCCCTGGTAGCCAGGCAATAGAAAGGCCTTTACATAGCCTCGCAATCCTGAGGCTTCCAGTTCATATAGCTCCCTGCCGCAGCAATTTTGGACATTCCCTTTCTGCAAATTGCCTCGGGGTTTGCAAATATGCCAGATGCATTGGTCCAGAAAATGTCCTGGATACGCTGGTCTAGAACAAATATCATTACCTTGGGGGAGAATGTCAGATGTGATTACGGCATGCATTCTGTACAATGGACCTAGGGGTGGGTGAAACTGGCCCTTTCCCAGGGGCTGTCAGGGACTGGACTGTGAAGAAGAAGAAGAAGAAGAAGAGGAGGAGGAGGAGGAGGAGGAGGAGTTTGGACTTGGTATCCCACCTTTCACTCCCCTTAAGGAGTCTCAAAGCGGCTAACAATCTCCTTTCCCCTCCTCCCCCACAACAAACACTCTGTGAGGTGAGTGAAGCTGAGAGACTTCAGAGAAGTGTGGCTAGCCCAAGGTCACCCAGCAGCTACATGTGGAGGAGCAGGGAAGTGAACCCGGTTCACCAGATTACGAGTCCACCGCTTTTAACCACTACACTCTGCTGAGGAGGAGTGGTGGAGACCTCCTCCCCCTCCTCCTCCTGAACCTTCCAGAGAAGAGGAAGGCAATATAGATTTAGAATAGAGGTTTGCAGAAGGTCATCGTTCAGAGGCTGCAGAGGGGAGAAGCTCAAAAATATTGGGAGAGGAGCAAGAGGAAGAAGAAGCCCCACCAGGAAAGAGATAGCTGACAGAATCAGTGTCTTTAGAAAGCATTCCTGACCCCTCCCCTCCCAGGACAAGGCGGGCATTGAGAGTAGGAGAACAGAAAGCTCAGAGGCAGAAGGCACAGATCAGCCGACACAGGGATGATGTAGAATAGGAGAGATGGAGGGTGTCAGACTTTATTTGGAGCAATGCCATATACCCTACGTCCCTCTCTGTAAATACTGAATAAAATACCTTGGTAAGAGCTTCTTGTTTACCCATTGCTGGCAGCCTGCCATGAGGGAGGGGGATTGGATTCCCCGAAGGGGCAGGCACAACAATTTGACTATGTGTCGCGATGTGCCACTGCTGTTGTGGAGAGGTCAAACACGAGAGAAGCTTCTCTTCCTTCTTGCACTGCAGCACAAAGCTGTGCTATTGTTTTCCGCCCTTCCTTCTTGCCTTGGCCTCACTCTGGATTCTTTGTGATGGCCTGGGCTTCGGACTCAGATGCTGAACCTGAGGGATCCCAGCCTGCACAGGATTCCCCACCTCCAGAACCAGCTGAGCCGGGGCTGGGGCATGAGCCTGAAGGGTCCTCACATGTGCTGGATCCTCAGGTGCAGGCACCAGCTGAGTCTGCTCTGGCTCCTGAGGTGATGGAGGACCCACTGCCTACAGGTGCTCCACTCTCAGCCCCGTCAGGGGAAGCTGAGGTTGCCTCTGGGTCCGGTAACCCTCCAGCCTCTCCTGAGCTGCAGAGGCTCAGGGCAGAGAGCCGGAGGGAACTAAGTTCCCGCAGGAGGAGTGCTCGCCTCCAGGCCAGGAGAGGCGAGTCACCAGAGGATCTGGGCCGCCCTATGCCTTGGGGCAGATAAAAGCCGGCCAGCCCCAGTCCCAAGTTGCGGGAGCAACATTGTTGGTTGCTAGTTCCTTCCTGAACCCTGTCCTGCTTTCCTGCCTGAGCTCTTGACCCGCCCTGGCTCCTTGCTTGCAAGCCTGTTCCTGACTTCATCCGGCTCCCTGCCCTGCGCCCATCTTCAGCTACTACGGATGGCCTCCACGTTTGACCATGGACCGGACTTGGACCTCGTCTCTCAGGTAACTCATGGGACCAGCACACTTTGAGTACTTGGGTCATGTAAAATGTAGTGATTTCTAATATGGCTGTTGCAGTAAAGTGGTTTGTTTTCATGGTGGGGTGCCCATACAGTTCCTTGCCGAGGGCACAAGGGACTCTAGGTACGTAGCGCTGACAATGTATAATAAATTCCGGGGCCCGTTGCTAGTTCTGATAAATAATTTCATTGGGGCCTGAAGGTTTATTACCATAATTTAAGCAGGGGCTCCCTTGCAATAGCACAATTCATATTGTCTCTGGGGTCTTGCTAATGTGTCATTCCCCTTTGCAAAAGCCATTTTGTTTCGAGCTGCAAGGGGCACGTGGGAACTGGGGGTAATAATAAATAGCCTAGCGTTCTGTCTCTGGGAAGGAAGACTCTAGTGTGCTGTGGTTGTTATCGCTTTGTTGCAAATTCCAGCTTTTCCTCCCACCATTGTCACATACTGGTGGGGTGAGGAGGGGGTGGGTGGAGAAGGAGCCACTCTAAAAAGTTCACCATGGGAGTTGAAAATGTATTCCAGCCGCGTTGGGTTCATCGTCCTTCTTCCAGACAACTGATAATTGATGAGTGCAAAGAACAATTACACACCTCTCCAATCTGTACCGTTCATTGTTCCTTGCTTACTTTTTAATTGCCAACAAATGCTAGATGCTTAGAGAGACCCTCGGAAAATAATCCTTCATACAGCTGCCTTTTTCCTTCACTTTAGCAAAGCACTCACATGAGAGCGATTGCAGATTATGACACACTTTTTTTTTTTTAAAGAGAGGATAGAATTGTACCTTTAATTAAGGTACCTTTAACACTGAATGGTTAAGTCCAGTCATATCCAACTATGGGGTGTGGTGCTCATCTCGCTTCAGGCTGAGGGAGCTGGCGTTTGTCCACAGACAGCTTTCCGGGTCATGCGGCCAGCATGACTAAACCGCTACTGGTGCATGGAGGATTGTGACATGGAAACGCCGTTTACCTTCCTGCCAGAGCAGTACCTATTTATCTACTTGCACTTTTGACGTGCTTTTGAACTGCTAGGTTGGCAGGAGCAGGGACCGAGCAACAGGAGCTAACCCCGTTGTGGGGATTCAAATCGCCGACCTTCCTATCGGTAAGCCCAAGGGGCTCAGTGGTTTAGACCACAGCGCCACCCACGTCCCTTTTTACCTTTCATTACAGCTAGGAGAGACTGTAGAAAAAGAACAGAGAGAGAAAGAAAGAGAGGGGAGAGAGAGGTGAATATACAGGAAGAGAAGCGCTAAAGCTTATTGTTTCCCAAATTGGGATGTCATTGAAAATGATTAGCTGCATTAAACTGCAGAGACTTGGAAGTAATGAACTGTAGGCAAAGCACATGCACTTCCAGAAAGTGTGTGTTTGCGTGCATGAAACGATCTTTATTTCAATATTACAGCAGGTTCTTATTTCTTTTGCATATAAACTGTCACCGTTCCTGCTCCATTTTTCTATTTTCACTTCCTTCAAGCCTGGAAGGCTATTTCCCCAAAATGGAAGGTGACCTGTGAAACACTTTCGCAATTGTCCAGGGCTGGGTGAGGAAGCTGTTCCAGTCTGAGGTCCACGTTCCCTTCTGGAAAACCTTTTGAGGGCCACAAGCCAGTGGTGGGCTGGGGCAGAGACAAAAGTGAGTTGAGCAATGGATGCAATTTTTTTGTGATTGGCTAGTTCCTACACATTGGTTGGCATCCATCTATCTTGGGTGACAGTATTGGGAATATTAGGACTGTACCCCCAAAACCTGCATTGGGAAGCCTTTCTGGAATCTTTGTAGGTTCTGTTCTGAAAAATGCTGGGAGTGTGTAAAATGTCTTCAAAGAGTGTAGTATATCTCTGATACAGCTGAGCGCTATATTCCCTCTCCACTTCTGTTGTTAAGCTGCAGTTGTAAAGTTATAATCCAGAGCAGTAGCATAATACGGTATAAATCAGTGGGTGAAAGCAATATTGTTTGTACACCATCTTGCTTTGTGGCTTTCATTTCAAATCTTCTGGAGCAAGGATATTAATAGATCATTCATATTTGCACATCAACTTTCTTTTCCTTCCCTCTTTCTCTCTCTCTCTCCCCGCCAAGTCCTGTAATCAAAACTTTGCTTCTTTCTACTCTGTTATTACCAACCAGAAGGTGTTGAAGGATTAGTGGGCCTTGCTGGTAATGGAAATTGCAGAGTACACTAAAAGCATCACTACTTCTTTGCAAAGGTGGCATTTGCATTTTAAAGCTCTTGTAAAACTGCATTAACATTTATTTTCTCATTATCATTTGGATGGTACCTTTTGTTGACTGTGAGTGTTCTCACCGCCCGCCCCCCCCCCAACACACACGCTTTAAAACAAAGAATGGAAAGGGAGATTGTCTCTTCCTTTGTGTCCTCATATGAACCTTAGCAACACTAAGGAAGAGTTGATTCACCTTAAGGCAGGCTTTGCCAACCTAGCACCAGTAGGGTAGTGGAAAATTCAGGGTCCTTTTATTATTGGCACAGCTCCACACCCTCTAAGATTATACAACAATAATAAAATTATACCAGAATAATAATGAAGGATGTACTGCAATGATCAATGCAATCTCCATGTGTTGCCTTTCAGCTTATGCATTTATATGGGCAAGTGTATTGTATTTGATATGCTCCAATACAATCATACCTCAGGTTATGAACACTGCGGGTTGCGCATTTTTGGGTTGCGGACTGCGCCGAACCCAGAAGTACCGGAATGGGTTACTTCCGGGTTTCGGCACTCGCACATGCGCAGAAGCACAAAAATGATGTCATGCGCATGCACAGAAGTGCCGAATCACATGCACAGATGCGGTGCTTCAGGCTATGAATGCTGCAGGTTGCGAATGTGCCTCCTGCACGGATCACATTTGCAACCGGAGGTATGACTGTATTTTATTTTGGAGTGATTTCCTTGAAGTGCTACTGCATGTAAAAGAACTTGCACAACATGACCTTGACACTGAAGCACATTGTGTTTCCAGTATCCCTAAATGGTAAGCTTTGGAATGCACAGGACAACTCATTGGTGTTCTTCCCATGCTGACTCACCTCATTTCACCATGGATTGGGTCCAGAACGAAAGGTGCCCACTTTCTCATTGGTTGAAAAGCTCAACGTTCATGCTGATTGGGCAGGTCTAGGATGCTGGAGACAGGGACCTTGATGGGACCCTGCTGCAGACATACTAGTGGGTCTTTGACCCCCTGCAACCCAGGACCACTACAGCTCTAGCTAGCTAGCCAGGAGTGAGACAGAGGGAACTACTCCCATGTTGAAGTAAGGGTAGATGGATTAAAACATTATACAGTAGAGCCTTGGGTTACGTTACCTTTGGGTAACGTAACTTTCGGGTTGTGAACGCAGCAAACCTGTAAGTGTATACTTCTGGGGTTTGCTGTGTGTGCATGCACAGAAGCGCTCTGCGCACCGCGTGTGCGCACAGAAGTGCTCTATTGCACCGTACGCATGTACAGAGGTGGAGCTTCATGTTGCGGACTTTTCAGGGTACATAAGGACCCCCGGAACAAATTAAGTTCGTATCCAGAGGGTCCACTGTTGTTGTTGTTTAGTCGTTTAGTCGTGTCCAACTCTTCGTGACCCCATTGACCAGAGCACGCCATGCACTCCTGTCGTCCACTGCCTCCTGCAGTTTGGTCAAACTCATGCTGGTAGCTTTGAGAACACTGTCCAACCATCTCGTCCTCTGTCGTCCCCTTCTCCTTGTGCCCTTCATCTTTCCCAACATCAGGGTCTTTTCCAGGGAGTCTTCTCTTCTCATGAGGTGGCCAAAGTATTGGATACTCAGCTTCACGATCTGTCCTTCCAGTGAGTACTCAGGGCTGATTTCCTTCAGAATGGATAGGTTTTATCTTCTTGCAGTCCATGGCAAGGCGATCAGCCTTCTTTATGGTTCAGCTCTCACTTCCATACATCACTACTGGGAAAACCATAGCTTTAACTATACAGACTCTAAACTCCATGGAAGAAGACAACAGGGTCCACTGTATTTACAGTCAAAACCTCACCCAAGCATGGGCTTACAGTTTCTTCTTCTAACTTCCAAGCAACTGTATTTTCCTCTCTTTCCAGAGCTCAGCACTCAGCCTTCTGTATCTCAATTAGGCCATGCCTTGCATCTCCTATGAGAGATTTCCACTTTCCTCTTCTCCTGCAGCTCTGCTCTCTTTCTTTCCAGCAGAGAAGAAGCACTCCCACACTCTATTCAACTTAGCAGTGTTCACAGTGCATTCTAAAACAGTCATCTTGCTTCACATAAAATGGAGTCCCTTCTTTGTTAGCTACCTCCCATGTGACCAATGTTGCCCAATCCTACGTGAGCTATTAGAGAACTCTCTAGAATTCAGTTACCAGCCAATCAAATTTAAACACATAGGAACTCATACAAACATTTACAATTTCAGTGAATTAAATTACTATACCTAACTTCCCATACGTCCTCAGAGAAAGATGCCTGCAAGGACCAAGTTATTCAATTTTTGCTCAAACCCAATCCTTATTCAAATAATAATCAGATCCTTGTTTTGATTATAAAGTTGGGACTCTTTAGTAACTCATTGCTTGACTTTGTGGCTCCTTTCTGGGTTTGAAGGCAAGGTGACTTTACAATCCACTCTGCATTCAACAAGAAGGGCACAAGGACGGAAAGGACAGAATTTTTTTAATGACTCTTGGGCAACAAACAAAATGGCTGCTTACATTGCTTGCCTGAGAGTTGCTACCTCAGCACAAGTCACACAACAGAAAACATAGCGGAAAAACGTCTTGCCTTAGTCAGCCTGTCAGTTTGATGATGTTGATGTAAGAGATTTATGGTGGTCATTGTGGTAACAGTAAGTTGGCGTTACATTGTATGTATAATAATTTTTGTTGTAAATGGACCTTTCGAGGAGAGATTGCAGAAGAAAGAAGACTTAATCCATACAGTTTTAAATTACGTTACTTTATCCTCATCCAGAGCTCTGAAACTTGTTTAGGACACTTTTTTTAAGGAAAAGGCTAGGACTTGCAGGAGAATAGCAACAAACATGATAAAGGGCTTTGGATGCAAGATGTATGAGGGGAAATGGGAGGAAAAAAGGTATGCTTAGTTTAGGGAAAAGAAGATTAAAGGCGACCGTTTTCCAAGTCTTAAATATTTAAAACCCACCATAAAGAAAATGGAGAATAGCTGCTTTCAATTCCCATGGAAGTTTTGCAAGAAACTGTTTTGGCCACACTCCAGGAGAACCCAGCTGATGCAGTTTTTGTGCATACAGCCCCATGCACAGAGCTGCATGAACATCAATCATAAAAATGATTCCATATATATGAACAGCTAAAAAGCATTTGATTTGTGTGTGTGTGTGTTTAAAAAAGGTTGCAGACCCAATAGAGATACATACTGGGATGAAAGAAGGCTGCTTAGAAGGCTTGCTGGAAAGGTCTTCAACAGGGCCCGAAAAGATAAGAGAGACAGTGCCTGTCTCATGTGGAACAGGAGAGAGATCCGAAGGGCAAGTGATGCTCCCACTAAAGACCCAAATCCTCCATCATCCAGAACGGACCTCCTTGTGCGATGAGATCTGCAGGAGGCCTTCTCACTTGGGTGTATAAGGGGAGAGTCTACCTTTTAGGCATTCCCACATTGGTGATGGGTCAGTGTACTCCACTGCACCCGAGGACAGCATATTAGCCCAGGATACTTTAAGACACACAAGGGATGCGGGTGGCGCTGTGGGTTAAACCACAGAGCCTAGGACCTGCCGATCAGAAGGTCAGTGGTTCGAATCCCCGTGATGGGGTGAGCTCCCATTGCTCGGTCCCTGCTCCTGCCAACCTAGCAGTTTGAAAGCACATCAAAGTGCAAGTATATAAATAGGTACCGCTCCGGCGGGAAGGTAAACGGCGTTTCCGTGCGCTGCTCTGGTTTGCCATAAGCGGCTTAGTCATGCTGGCCACATGACCCGGAAGCTGTACGCTGGCTCCCTCGGCCAATAAAGCGAGATGAGTGCCACATTCCCAGAGTCAGCCATGACTGGACCTAATAGTCAGGGGTCCCTTTACCTTTACCTTTAAGACAAAGCATGCGGTGGACCCACCTCTGCCCTCCAGCACCTCACTTTCAACCCCTCAGCTGCTTGGGCAAGTCATTTTTCATTCCTGAAAATACATGTGTGTGTTGCGTTGTGTGTGTGTGTGTGTGTGTGTGTGTGTGTGTGCATGAGAAAGAGAGAGCTCTTCATCAAGGAGGCTGAGTAAAAGTGCCTCTTGGGTGCCAAGCTCTTTGACTCCCAGTAATTATCCAAAAGCTGTTTGAAGAGACACGGCTTCTTTCAATTAGTTTCCATTGATGAAGCGAAGTGGCGACGTTCTCACGGCGCTAGAATCTGGGAGCGCTCTGACAATGTTTTCCACTGTGTTGATTTTCACGGGCTGTTAGGAGAAACTTCAAGAGCGCCTGGGCTGAGAGCGGAACTGATTTGTCGGCGTGTATATTTCATCTCTGCCCAAGATACAGGTCTTACCACCTCTTTGCTGAAAAGACATACACTCCTTAGTCTTTTCCTCAGTTTGATGCTTCATGAATAAAATAACATTTCCCTCACACAGACGTGGTGACTTGGCAAATGACATTGCCCATGAAAAAAAGTTTCATTATTATTATTATTAAATTACTAATACAGTCATACCTCATGTTACGTCTGCTTCATGTTACGTTCTTTCAGGTTACGTCCCGCGGTGACCCAGAAGTACCAGAAAGGGTTACTTCTGGGTTTCGTCGGTCGCGCATGCGCAGAACTGCAAAATGTCATGCGCGTGCGGAGAAGTGGCGAATTGCAACCTGCGCGTGCGCAGATGCGCCGCTGTTGGTTGCGTTCTTTTCATGTTGCGAATGGGCCTCCGGAACGGATCCTGTTCGCAACCAGAGGTACCACTTAAATATAACACAGTTTCTATCAACCGTAGATTATTAGCAACTTGCAATTCAGACGATGGATTTTTCTTGCATTCTTCCCTTCTACTCCTTCCTTCTTTCTCTGTCTCTCAAATGGGTAACAATGTTTACTAAAATGCTATCAAAATCTGAAGGTCATCTAGTCCAAACCGCTGCAATGCAGGAATCATTAATATTGTGCGGTGATTTGTGTTGAACAGTGCAAGCCTAACCATGTCTACTTAGAATCAAATCCTGCTGGATTCAATGGGACTTACTCTCAGGTAAGTAGGGTTAGGATTGAAACTTAATTCAATCATAATAGTAGTGACAGCATGAATTGTTTTCCTGCACTCCTATAGTTGTTATCTTTTTGTAAACTGCTTAGAGACTGTTCTAAAATACTAAGCAGTATATAAATATAGGAAATAAATGAATTACATGAATGACATTCCTTTCAAAGGAAAGTCTTGCTCTGGGGCCATTATTTACCAAGGTGAGACATTATTTTCTGGTCTTTCACCCTGAGGGAGCTAAGACTGTGGACTAAGCTAGAGAGAAAGAGAGAAAGAGAGAAAGAGAGAAAGAGAGAAAGAGAGAAAGAGAGAGAGAAAGAGAGTGTTTTAAAAGTGTTTTATACAGTGGTACCTCGGGTTAAGTACTTAATTCGTTCCGGAGGTCCGTTCTTAACCTGAAACTGTTCTTAACCTGAAGCACCACTTTAGCTAATGGGGCCTCCTGCTGCTGCCACGCCACCGGAGCATGATTTCTGTTCTCATCCGGAAGCAAAATTCTTAACCTGAAGTACTATTTCTGGGTTAGTGGGGTCTGTAACCTGAAGCGTATGTAACCCCAGGTACCATTGTAACACTGTGACACCAGATGATGCTGTAGAGTTCAAGCCTTCCGCAACTTGATTTCCCATTATGAGCTTTTCAACGTGTTTTCCTGAAACAGTTTTTTTGATGTGTCTAGATCCAGCCTGATTCTTGACATGATAACAAGGAAATTGTAAGCATGTCTCTGTTTTCAGTTGTGAAATATTAGACAGTAGGAAATTGATGGCAAATCTTTAGGTATGTGTCCTATCTCAGACCAAAGAATAGGTTTGGATCGCTACTGGATCCCTTCCAGTTCTGGTCACCCTAGAGTGGCAATGCCATCACCAACAATGCTATTCAGAATATTGCAGTTCTGAACAGACTCCATGACTAGAATCATGGATCAGTGTCTTGCTTTCCAGGCGAATCTGCTGTGATACATGCCAAATTGCAAAGAGCGAAAAGATATGTCTCTGGCTGCTGGCTGCCCATCCAGGCATCTGCTAGGCTTTTCCTTTGGAGTAATTATTATGGTGTATTTGATCGCAAGTGAGGCCCACTGGTGTTACAGTCTGCTGCCTCCTGTTGTATCACTGAAATCTAAATAAGATGGGCATAGCCTAGGAACTGGGCCAGTTTCTTCTTTTTAGCACTGTAGGGCCCAACTCTGGCAACACCAAAACAGTGTCCTCCTGACTAGAAGGTGGCTCCAGGGGCTACCAAAGAGACATGCTGAGGAATGCATTTCCAAATCCTGAATATTGAACTGTTAGAAGCAAGGAAGACCAACACGGCTTTATCAACACAGCATAAGCTGCAACACTCTTGCTTTCTGTTTATCAAATCAGGCTTCAGACTTAGGGCGATGATGTTATGTACAATAACTTGAATACATTTTTTTCTCCCTGTTTACAGTGATCCCAACATTATATTTGACACTGCGATTTCTTCAACTTGGTTGTGCCAATACATAATAAATATGCTCCGTTATACAGTCATGATATTGTTAGGCTGAATGTCCCCCAATGTTGTTTTATTTCATGTGCAAACTGTCATTCCAAATCATTTAGAATCTCAATCTTCTAATGCTGGGATTTCTTATTTCCCCCTAATTTGCACAGATTGTCATCCAAGGGGCTGTCCAAAGGTGTGGTATCATTCCTCTAGCCTTTGATCAAACTCACATACCCAGCTCTGCTGGGGTATTAGCGCTAGCAAGAATTACTATTGTAATACCCTGTCCCAGTTCACAATAGGACCAGTGCTATTTTTCTAGAAAAAGAGGTGCCAGAATTCACCATGAATACCTCTCTTGTTCTCTTATCATGGCAAGGACGCCCACCTGAGAGGTGCTGGAAATGAGTTCCTGTGAGTTCCGGCTAAAGAAAAGCCCTGGATAGGACAGTTGTACAGTGGTGCCTCGCAAGACGGAATTAATCCATTCCGCGAGTGTCTTCGTCTAGCGGTTTTTTCGTCTTGCGAAGCAACCCTATTAGCGGATTAGCGGATTAGCACTATTAGCGGTTTAGCGGCTATTAAAGGCTTATCGGCTTATCGGCTTAGCTGCTAAAAGGCTATTAAAGGCTTAGCGGCTTAGAAAAGGGGGGGGGCGGGAAAAAAATCTCAAGACTCGCAAGACATTTTCGTCTTGCGAAGCAAGCCCATAGGGAAATTCGTCCTGCGAAGCGCATTGAAAAACGGAAAACCCTTTCATCTAGCGGGTTTTCTGTCTTGCGAGGCATTCGTCTTGCGGGGCACCACTGTATTCTGAACAAACTGAAGTCAGTGGGTTGTTTCCAAAGAAAGCCTCATTTATAACAAATTTCAGTAGTCTAAGCTGGATGTCACCAGAGCATGAATGACTAAAACAAAATTTTGTCCCAAGTTAAGTTCAGCTAGCCCTCCTCCCCCCACCACACAGAACATTACCCAAAATCTAGTGAACTCTGAAATTCACCTATTTGTTAGGTGCTGGCCAGGAGATCTACATCCAAATATAGCCAAGAGGAGGATAATATCCCTACTTCAGTATCATAAAAGGACAATTTGAAACAGTCAGTGTAGTTAATCTGAGTGATCGTATGTCTGGCTCAGATTGCGATGCTTTCTCACAAAATAAAAATGGCATCTGCATGCAAGTTTGGGCTAGATAAGTATTCTCTGATGCTGATTAGCTGAAGGTAAGTGGGGAGGGCTTCAGATTACAATCTGATGAGGTCATTGATCCATTGCCACTTGAAGAGGACAGCGAGCACCTTGGTAGTTTGAGAACATGGTCCCATCGATAATATTGACGGGAAGGGGAAAGTTATAATGACATGCAAGGGCAGGCTGAACCAACTTCTGAAATCTGAGTGCCTTCATAATACTCTCTCCCAAACAATTAATATCTGTGCCACTCCAGTGCCATATCAAGTTGGTAATAGAAGATTAGAGTTGTTGAGAGCATCATAGAATTTTAAAAAAATAAAAAATGAGAAAAGCCTTGCTGGCTCAGATCGAAGGTCCATGTAGTCCTGAAGTCTGATTTCTTTTCCTCCAGGAAATGCAGCAATGAATGAAAACTATTGCCTTCCTGTTCTGCATGTGTGGTTTGCAGACCCTCCAAGGGTCCCTATTTTCCAGGGACAGTCCCGGATTTCCAGAAGCCGTCGTGGTTTCTGATTTGAACATGGAATGTACTGCTTTTCCTTAAGGTGTCCCTGTTTTCATCCGAAAAATGTTGGAGAGGATGGAATAGGATGTCCCTATTTTCATCATAGAAATGTTTGTTGGACTCTATTGCCCATTAGCTCTAACCAGCATGGCCAGCAGAAGGGGCCGTAGCTCTGTGATGGAACATCCGCATTGCTCCAGGTCGCAGGTTCAATCCCCGGTATGGTGATGTCAGGAATGAGCCAGCTTCTAGTGGAACTTTACAGCCTTCTGCAGAACAGAGAGGGTTAGATCTGACACAGGCTGAACAGTGGTCAGTGCACAGTGAGGCTTCCCCGCCCCTTGGAATGCCGGTTGCTGAGGGAACGACTGAGAGTGGGCTTGGACACAGCCAAAGCTCTCAGGAAGTTCAAACAGGCACAAACAGACAAGGAGATAGTCTGTCAGAGCAGGAAGAGGCTGGAGCTTATCCAATAAGTCCGAAAAGTCAACAAATGGGACTAGATAGGAAGCAAAACCAAAAGATGTAAAGGGTGAAAGTTCAATATCTTCTGTAGACACCGGAACGAGTCTTCAGAAGGGTCATCTTGAGTGATAATGCCGGCTGCTGTGTTAGAGCTGTCCAGAGCTATCTATTTGTTTTTGCAATGAATCCTCCTTTTTAATTACCTACGCTTACTGTGTTATAAAGCTGGGAAACTGGACTCCAGTCAGGTGAATGTGACCTAATTCACCCATCCACATCCAACAGGTTTGCTGATCACTGTAACTGACCCCTGTGTCAGCCTCCAAAACCATCTCCCTGCACCTCAGCAAAAATGCCTGGACATGTCCGAAAAATGACGATCTCCTTTTGCTTTTGAGGAAAACATGCTCCTGCCATTTCATAATATCAATGTGGTACCAATGAAAGCTCTGCATTTAAATATTCGGGTTAAATTGCTGCCTTAGGGTGGTCAGCATATTTTCCCTGGTTTGGAAGCTAGAGAGTCTTTAAACATGACTCTGCATACATTAACAATGGACATAAGCAGCTTCATTTTCTAAGCCTCTCTCCCCAATATCTCTTGTTGTGCCAATTGGAAAGAGGCCAGAAGTTTTGGAAGACCAGGTTAATTTGTGATCAGCATTACCTTTTCACCTGGTAGTCAGTATAGCAATGCTGGAATGAGAGGTTCCAGTTGGTTCCAGTAGAGAGTTTGCTTATCAAGGAGCTGAATTGGTTGGCCACTGTGAGAAGAGAAGGCTAGATGAGATGGGACTTTGAAGGCACCCAGCAGTGCTTTTTCAAGCGAGGAAGGTCTTTTGCTCATTCGCAGAGCATCTGCTTCACATGTAGAAGATTGAATCTCACGCCCTCCAACATTTCTCCAATGAAAATAGGGCTGTCCTATGGAAAAGCAGGACATTTTGGTTTCAAATCAGAAACCGGAATGGCTTCTGTAAATCCAGGACTGTCCCTGGAGAATAGGGACACTTGGAGGGTCTGGAATCTCCAGGTAGGACTGGGAATGTTCCCCACCTGAAATGTAACTGCCTACCTGTGTAGACAATGCTAAGCTTGATGGACCAATGATCTGAATCGCTACAAGACTCCTTTGTTCTCATCTCATCTACATGCCTGAGTCAGCCCTAAAACTGCTTCTTAATACACAGCTTGTGAATTGCAACCCAAATGTGCCGCAGCAATGATTATTTAAAACCGCTAAAATAGAAAAAAATAATAATAATAATCATGCTTCCTTTGGTGTCACGTTGTTTAACAAAGCTTAATTGGTGAAGCTAATTGCTTTGCTTGTGCCCCTGTGAAATAGCCCAAAAACGCCAATTACAGAGAGAAATCCTAGATAAACATATCCTTCTGTTCTTTTGCCACAGTGACTGTCTTTGGGGGTGGGTGGAACATTGGTTGCGCGTCTCCTTTTCTCGGGGAGCAGCTAATGAAAATGTATTCCATAAGCCCGTGTGTTCCCCCCTCCCTGCAATATTTATGAACTCGTTAGCTAAATATTTAATGCGCCTAAGTATGCGGAGTGGTATGCAAAGAGCGGGGATTTGACTATAATTGTGTCCGATCACTGAAATGGGTTCAGATCCCAGATGCTCCTTCTTGGCTCTGCGCTGCGCAAGTAAATGAGAGAGTTGTCCCCTGACGATGCCTTGGTTTGCAGAGGTCTAGCCTCCGGCATGCACTGACAAGATTAATTACAGACCTCTGAACCTGATGTGTTTTCTTAATACCTGACATCACTTTTTATTTTCCTCATTCAAGCTGAAATATGAGGCTTCCTCGTGCATAATTCAGCGGGTTTTTTCTCTTCGAGGGTGGCACTGTTTTCGTTTTCACATTTGTGTGTGTGTGTGTGGGTTTCCTAAGCGGGTGGTGATGGCTGCAGGTGCATTTGGAACAGTGTAGGGTGGCTGTTGATCCACTGCTTCAGAAGCAATTCCCGAGAAAAATAAGATTCACTCCTGGAAAAGGAGGAGGCAGGAGGGAGAGCTGCGCGAAGCAGGGAGATGTGTGACTTTCATAGGAGCTGAAATATCACTCATACAAATTGACAGAGCTAGTGGGAACTAGGAAGTTCTCAGTTCGGATGCGATCTCCATTATATATACTGCCGCCTCACTGTAACCACAATTCACTTTGGCTTCATACACACCATACATTTAAAACACATCCACTCCCCACAAAAGAATCATAGGAACTGCAGTTTTCCCTTCCCAGAGCTACAACTCCCAACACCTTTTTAAAACTTCTGTTCCCAGGCAGAGGTGATGTCCTTTAAATGTACTGTATGGATGCAACTTAAAAAGTAGAGACATCACCTTGCCGACCAAGGTCCGGATAGTTAAAGCTATGGTTTTCCCAGTAGTGATGTATGGAATTGAAAGCTGGACCATAAAGAAGGCTGATCACCAAAGAATTGATGCTTTTGAATTATGGTGCTGGAGGAGACTCTTGAGAGTCCCATGGACTGCAAGAAGATCAAACCGATCCATTCTTAAAGAAATCAGCCCTGAGTGCTCACTGGAAGGACAGATCGTGAAGCTGAGGCTCCAATACTTTGGCCACCTCATGAGAAGAGAAGACTCCCTGGAAAAGACCCTGATGTTGGGAAAGATGGAGGGCACAAGGAGAAGGGGACGACAGAGGACGAGATGGTTGGATAGTGTTCTCAAAGCTACCAGCATGAGTTTGACCAAACTGCGGGAGGCAGTGGAAGACAGGAGTGCCTGGCGTGCTCTGGTCCATGGGGTCACGAAGAGTCGGACATGACTAAACGACTAAACAACAACAACAACAACAACAACAACAACAACAAAACAACAACAACAACAATGGATGCAACAAAGGATCAGCAAACAATGAAACAAAATCAATTAAAAAACTGAATATTATGAACAGCCAAAGACATCTGCAATTTTTTAAAAATAAAATGTATACACCACTTGACTGTAAGAAACATCATAGAATTACAGAGTTGGAAGAGTCATCTAGTCCAACCCTCTGCAATGCAGGAATCTCAACTAAAGCATCCATGACAGATGGCCACCCAAACTCTGCTTGAAAACCTCCAAGGAAGGAGAGTCCACCGCCTTCCGAAGGAGTCTGTTTCACTGCTGAACAGCTCCTACTGCCAGAATGTTCTTCCAGAAGTTTAGTTGGAATCTGCTTTCTGGTAACTTGAAGCCATTGGTTCCTTATTAGCCTCCTGATGTCATGGAAAGGTTGAATACAGTGGAATGGTGGGAGGAACCAGTTGGGGAACCACCAAGGGCAGAGGGCTCAGATCCTGGGGAGTGGTGCTGGGACAATGATGAGTGCTCAGAGGGAGATGACTGGGAAGAGGAAGTATTGGAAGCTGAAGAGGTAACAGGGCTTAATGAGCTGGCAGAGAAAAGCCCAGAATTAGAAGCAAGACGTATTTCTTCGGTTATGCCAACAATTTTTCAAGTTATGAACATAAGTAAAGGTTTATCAAGAGCACCATGCTAAAAACGTCCAATGGGATAATAAAACCTACTACCAAATCCCATTCTGGGGTGCAACTTGGTGCAAATTCCAGTGGTGAAGCCTTGGAGACTGTTAATTTGAAGGAATGCCTAGGAAATGAAGAAGTCTCCTTTTTTTAGGGCTGTGAACTGTATTCATCCAAAGCCCAAAGAGAATCAGGGAGACATGGGCTTGGGCCAAGTTGGACTGCTCTGGGTTGGGCCACCTGGAAGAATCTGGGACTGTCAGGGGGTAGTTGAGCCAGAAATCTGTGAGATCTTATCTCATCCTGGTGGATCTTGGGTTTGGATTATCCCCAAAGCCAGGAACTGCAGCCCAGGTTCTTAACCCTGAGTCTGCCACTAGGCAGTCACAATAGGTCTTCAGAAAACTCCAAAGTATAACCAGCACTATCCAGGATATGCTTTTAAAACACACACAAGCTGTGTCGCATCAGAACACGAAGTGGAAGTGTCCTGAGTGAAGATGAATTTGTTGCTAAAGAGGAGGAGAAAAAAAGTCTGTTCCGTAGAATCCCTTGGGGAATTTTCTTGTCTGTGAAGATTTACATAGCTTGATTAACATTCTCTTGGAGTTTAAGGAGGTATATTTTGTGAGCATATGCAGTGTTAGAGATGAGATGAATGAATTGCGTATGCGAAATATTGCTGCAAGGTTTGGGCCGGGTTGATTTAGGGGAATCCAGGCAGCATAAGAAATTGCTATGGAGAAGCTGCCCATCCAGCTTTCCTCCCAATTAGCCTGTACCCCCTCCTTGAGATTTCTTGGACTCTTTCGGATGGGGAAACTCATGTCTGCTTTTGATGGTTCCCCAGACAGTACCAGTTCCTCCATTTGATGATGCTCCTGCAAGTGCTTTGCAACAGCATTCCTGGCCGCTACTGTACATCATTCTCCAGAACTAAGTCTGAAGAAAGGGGGGAATCTGCCGCAGAGAAGGCTGTCTGATAGTGGGGAATGTTGGTCCCAGTGTAAACCCCTTATGAGCTGGGCCTGAACTTCAGGAGGATATGAGCTCAGCTTGCAATAGCCTGGGGCTTCCCAAATCAGGGAAGTGAGATCCTGAACCTTCCAAATTCTATAAACCCAACCCACTTTGATACAGTCTTCATATGTACACCATGTTGAGCGACAAAAATAGATAACATTCTGTATAGAACTGTATGGGAAAGATGAAAGAAGTCGTGTTCAGATGACTGTAATTGGCTTCTGCTGATCCTGAGCCAATAACAATGGTTCTAGGCCAGGTATGGGCAAACTCGGCCCTCCAGATGTTTTGGGACTACAATTCCCATCATCCCTGACCACTGGTCCTGTTAACTAGGGATCATGGGAGTTGTAGTCCCAAAATATCTGGAGGGCTGAGTTTGCCTATGCCTGTTCTAGGCTGAGAAATCTTTCCTAAGCCACCAGTAATGGTACTGGTTGTTTATTTTCCAATGGTGTTGCCTACTTCTTATTTTGCAATACTTTGCACTTGTATGTATCTGTATCATACAGATTGTTATCTCCAACCCAGACTCCCCAGCTTCCAAGATGGTTTCCTGGCTTCTCCTGCTTCTTGAGCCATCAACTGAGTCACACTCCTTGCACCCAGGGTCAGACCTTTCATTTCCCTGGAGTGATCTCTTCACTCACAGATCTCCAGATCTTGATGGTCTACAACTCCCATCATCCCTGACCATTGGCCATGCTGGCTGCTCTTGATGAGAGTCCAGCCACATCTGGGGGGCCACAAGTTCCTATTCCTGTCCTAGCTGTTGACCCCATCTTGTTCTGCAGTGATGCATGGTTTAACCCTCCAAATGTTCAACCCCTGAAACTGGTCACTCGCTGTCAGCTGGTCCTCTATGGCCAAAAGCAAGAAAGTCACAGATAAACATGTGCCATCACAGCAGCAGTGTGAGGCACTGTTTTGACAGCAGTGTGCTTCTGGTCCAAACCTCTGATGTAATTCACTGTGTGTTTCTTAAATTAATTAAAATCACTACTGTTCCGAGGAGGACTTTTAAACCAAGTGCGTTAGGTTTCCAGCTTCAGAGACAACTACGTGTGATTCTGATGACTCTGGAAGCTAATACAAATTAGAATACCCCGGAGGAAAGTCAGCAAAAGGGTTATCACAGCTAGTACATTTATCACATAAAGCCTCTGTATCTTCTCCCCCACCACACTGCCTTTGAAGTCAGGCTCAGTATCATTTCCTCATTATGATCATTGCATTGGAAGACGATTGTTCCTTCCAAAAGAGGCATTTTCCAGAACAAAAAAGAGAGGATTGTATCAAATTTTAAAAGCTGGATTGGTAAAGACCCCTCCCTAAACCTTTTGAGCTGCTATGAAAGAGACAGCTTCCCCTGAGGCTTTCTGTCTGAAAGGTTATTAAAATTTTAATTTTAAACAAGGCAATTCATGCTGTAAATACAAGAATGTACACTCGCTGCTTCAAACTCTCCTGATCCTCCTCAATGGCTTATTTCTAAGTAAGGTGGAGCTGTAATGTATTCATAATATTTCACCATGCATCAAATCCCCTAACCAAATGTAAATTATCATACTGGATTCCATGACGTGGATGCAAAAGCCACAGGGCTAAGAATGCTGACTAGTAGGAGAGAGTTCGAGCATGAGTCGGTAGCCTTTGGGCAATAATAATAATAATAATAATAATAATAATAATAATAATAAATGAGGCAGTAGCATTTTACCTGAACCAGTACAAAAACTGTGTGTATGGTCAAACCTTGGTTCCCGAACGGCTTAGCTGCCGAACAAATCGGTTCCTGAACGCTGCAAACCTGGAAGTAAGTGTTCCGGTTTGCGAACGTTTTTCGGAAGCCGAACATCCGACGCTGCTTCTGCTTGAGTGCAGAAAACTCCTGCAGCCAATCAGAATCCGCACCTTGGTTTTTGAACGGTTTCAGGAGTCGAACAGTCGAACAGACTCCTGGAACAGATTAAGTTTGAGAACCAAGGTACCACTGTACTAGTAACAGGGCTTTTCAGTGATGGCCCCACTTCTTGGAATCACCACATTCATGCTGTTGGGCCATTTGGGGGAGCAACATTCTATCCAAAAATTTCTGGGTACACTCCTCTCCCAAAGCAGTTCCCGAGGTGAGGGGAGAGAGATAAAAACTTAGTGGTAGAGCATCTGGTTTGCATGCAGAGACCCCAGAACCTCAACATCTCCAGGTAGGTCTTGGCCCTGTCAGAAGCTATGGAGAGTTTGCCAGTTAGTTTAGACAATAGTGAGCTAGATGGACCAATTATCTGATTTGGTTTAAAGCTGCTTCCTAAGTTCAACTCATACCATCCAACATTCTGCATGAAACTAGGGACATTCTATTGCTTCCTGTCTCCAAGCTTAAACTAAGATTAAACAGGTGTTCACAAAAAAGAATATGCACACAAGTTGACTGCATGACCACCAAACTGTCCTTCTTTTGACTGTCCTGGAACACACTGGGTGAACCCATCATGATCTGTTGGGATCCAGGATTGCTCAACCTGGTCCAGGCAACACAATTGACCCAATTTGGTTTGGGATCTGGCTTGGGATCTGGTGTACATCCATACAGGACATTTTGCCCCATAGTCCCCTGTGTTCCAGAACTCAAAGACATAGGCACCAACTTCAGGGGGCAGCTGCTTGAGCAACCATGCATGTGACGTCACATGTACTATGTGCAGGCGTGTGATGTTGCATGTCCATGTTATGGTGGTGGGCACCCACAATCCTGAGGGCGAGATGATTCCCCTGCTCAGAGAAACAATATGTCATTGGCTTCTTTGGGTAAACTAAGCCCCATAGTGACGTTTTCTAAAAATGCCTGAGGCCTTCTTGGGTTCCATCACACTGGAAAAAAACCACAAGAAACATCTGCAGATTTCTCTGTGCATTAGGAATAGCACAAAGATATCAGCATCTGCTCTGCATTATTATCTGCCCAGCAAGTGAATTCTTGCAGGTATGGTTTATTTTCTCTCTCAGGAAGGTTCTGTTTGCTAGAAAATATCCTCTGAACCCTACTGGGCTACTGCTGGGGCAGAACATTTGGATCTAAAGCAGGTTTGAAATAATGGGGACATGTCCTCATTAAGATCTGCAATCTCTGCCCTCCCCCTCAATTCATCTCTTCCTCCCTTCCTCTTCTTTTTTCCCTGAGCCTGCAGTTCTTTCCGTTTGAGCTATTCTTGGAAACCAATGGCACTTCTATCTCTGCTCCTACTGCTACAGAAAAGATGCCTGGGAGAGATGCAGGCCTGACACCCTGTCATTATTCCAGAAGTACTAAGCCAGTCATTTTAAGAGTGTATGATGCCTGCCAAAGCACCCTAGCGACACTTGATGGAGATGATAGCCACACAGGCACAGCCAATGTGGTACCCTCCAGATTTTGTTGGACTTCATCTCCCATCTACTACTTCCAACATGGTCAATGGTCAGAGATGATGGGATGCTGCATTGGCTACCCTTAACCTAGAGGGTACGTTTGCCAGCCTAGTGATACTAAGGTCAAATTCTAAAAGAACTGAGAGTTGTATTAGCTGGACCTTGAAATACCACAAGTGGAAGCTTCTGTTGCACTGGACGATGAGCTCAAGTCATTCACACAGGTGCATATTTTCCTGCCAGCGGCAGAGATTAAAACTGAGCACCCTTATTCCCTGCTGAGCCTAAGGGTGGAACACAGATTCTAGGATCTCATCTGGGGTCCAGGATCCCGCCTCAGGGCCTAAAGTTTCTGGTTGTTAACCTGGAAGCCATCATTTTATGGGGATGGGCTGTGGCCATAGAAAGCCATTGCCAGTGAATGGAGGGCAGGGTGTTGCGAGAAATAAATGCAAAGGCTCCTTTCAGTCAAGTTCTTTGGAGGGCAGGTAGTGATCTCATGGTTAAGCTTGTACAGTCATACCTCAGGTTGAATGTGCTTTGGGATGAGTGCGTTCGAGTTGCGCTCTGCGGCAACCTGGAAGTAACGGAGCGTGTTACTTCTGGGTTTCACCGCTTGCACATGCGCAGACACTCAAAATGACGTCACGCACATGCGCAGAAGCGCCAAAACATGACTCACGCATGCGCAGCCTCGCGGACACGGGTTACGTTTGCTTCTAGATGCAAACGGGGCTCCGGAACGGATCCCGTTCGCATCTAGAGGTACCACTGTATCCTGCTTGTTCACTGAGTGATGCTCAATAAGAGTAACATGCAAAGTAAAATGCAAAATAACCAATCAAAACATGAAAGCTTGAAATATCATATATACATCATGTGTGTTTGTGTGTGAGAGATGATGATGAGAGTGAAGGTATGGGTGGTGGTGGATAATAATAATAATAATAATATTAGTAATTTCTTCTTCTTCTTCTTCTTCTTCTTCTTCTTCTTCTTCTTCTTCTTCTTCTTCTTCTTCTTACCCCACACATCTGGCTGGGTTTCCCCAGCCATTCTGGGTGGCATCAAACAAAGATTAAAAATACATTAAAACACCAATCATTAAAAACTTCCCTAAAGAGGACTGCCTTCAGGTGCCTTCTAAATGTCAGATAGTTGTTTATTTCCTTGACATCTGGTGGGAGGGTGTTCCACAGGGCGGGCGCCACCACCGTGAAGGCCCTCTGCCTGGTTCCCTGTAACTTGGCTTCTCGCAGTGAGGGAACCGCCAGAAGGCCCTCGGAGCTGAACCTCAATGCCCAGGCAGAATGATGGGAGTGGAGACGCTCCTTCAGCTATACTGGACCGAGGCCGTTTAGGGCTTTAAAGCTCAACACCAACAGTTTGAATTGTGCTCGGAAATGTACTGGGAACCAATGTAGGTCTTTCAGGACCAGTGTTATGTGGTCTCGGTGAGGTTGTGTTTAAAAACATCAGTTGAAAGAACAGCCAACTGAGCAATTGAATTAGAAACAGACAAGAGATGTGCTGAGCAAAGGAGCTGGAACACCTACCATTTTTAATATCCAGAAATGGGTGTGGATCCCAACATGATATTTGCTGGGGTCTAGAGGCATTCTGGGATACTCAATAACGAAACTACATCCATATATGCATTTTAACGAACACTTTACCTTACCAGATACATTGTTAGATGCATTACTCGGCTGGAGAACCACACTGGAAAAAATCAGAGAAGTGCAAATTTCAGAAGTCTGCATTTCTTTTCTTTGTGCCTTCTTTCAGAACTTGCAAATTTAAGCAGATTCACCTTTAAATGCCATCTTCAGTTTCATTTCTCCCCCATCCCTCATCCTAAGTGAAGGCCAAATAAAAGCAGTGTTTTCCTCCAGACCTTGTGACTTCAGGCAAAATGGCTTCCTGCTTTGCAGCAACTCCAATAAAATCAGGGGCAAAACTTCCTTTGACTTTCATTGCTACAGGAAAGAACCCAAACCACCTCCAACTACTCTTTGCAGCTCATAATCAAAGGGGATTAGTTTCCCCAGATAAATTTGTCAAAAGTCTTATTAGAAACACTCCTTGGGGATCAGTTTACATTACCGGGAGGAGCTGGCATAATGGAAAGCCAAGTCACTTCCAATTTGTATTGAGTTTCATGACAAAAGTTCTAGTGAGACTTTATCCTATCTATGCCCCGAGACAAACAATTTAGATGAGTGCTCGCCTTGACATTTGCTTCCAAGACTGATTATGCTTGCAATCTTCTCTTGCCCCAAATATCAAGTTTGTTGCCACTGAGCTGCTGAGGTGCAACAAAACTATACTTTTCTAATTGCCCCTGATAGTGTTTTTTTTCCCTTTGTGTTTCCTAGTTACTACAGCCAATGAGGTGTCTGGCTGTTTGGACAGATTGACCAATTCATTGCATATCCCAAGACGGGAGAAAAAAATATTTATTATAGTGGTACCTCGGGTTACATACGCTTCAGGTTACACACGCTTCAGGTTACACACTCCACTAGGCCAGAAATAGTGCTTCAGGTTAAGAACTTTGTTTCAGGATAAGAACAGAAATTGGGCTCCGGCAGCGCGGCAGCAGCAGGAGGCCCCATTAGCTAAAGTGGTGCTTCAGGTTAAGAACATTTTCAGGTTAAGTACAGTCCTCCGGAACGAATTAAGTACTTAACCTGAGGTACCACTGTATTTATTTATTTATTGAATTTATATACTGCCCTATAGCCAGAGGTTTCAGTGCGGTTCACAGAACAAAATCAAAATATAAAACCACAATATATATAATCAAAAGAAAAACGACAACAACCCTATAACACACGCACACACCCAAAAAGAACCACATTTTAAAAGGGCATAGGATGGCAATCACATCAGCCAAAGGCCTGGTTAAAAAGAAACTATTTTGCCTGGTACCTAAAGGTGTATAATGAAGGCGCCAGGCGAACGTCCCTGGAGAGTGCATTCCAGAGATGGGGAGCCACTGCAGAGAAGGCCTCTTCTTGTGTTGCCACCCTCCGGACCTCATAGAGGAGGCACATGAAGAAGGGCCTTAGAAGATGATCTCAGGGTCCAGGTAGGTTCATATGGGAACAGGCGATCCGTGAGAGCCAGTGTGGTGTAGTGCTTAAGAGCAGTAGTCTCGTAATCTGGGGAACCGGGTTCGCGTCTCCGCTCCTCCACATGCAGCTGCTGGGTGACCTTGGGCCAGTCACACTTCTTTGAAGTCTCTCAGCCCCACTCACCTCACAGAGTGTTTGTTGTGGGGGAGGAAGGGAAAGGAGAATGTTAGTCGCTTTGAGACTCCTTAGGGTAGTGATAAAGCGGAATATCAAATCCAAACTCTTCTTGAGGGTATTGCGGTCCTGAGCCATTTAAGGCTTTATAGGTCAAAACCTGCACTTTGAATTGGGCCCGGAAACTAATTGGTAGCCAGTGCAGTTGGACCAGGATCGGTGTAATATGCTCAAACTGTCTTGCTCCAGTGAGTAACCTGGTTGCTGAATTTTGCACTAGCTGAAGTTTCCGAACCGTCTTCAGCAGGCATAGGCAAACTCGGCCCTCCAGATGTTTTGATACTACAATCCCCATCATCCCTGACCACTGGTCCTGTTAGCTAGGGATGATGGGAGTTGTAGTCCCAAACCATCTGGAGGGCCGAGTTTGCCCTTGCCTGGTCTTCAGAGACAGTCCTACATATAACACATTGCAGTAATTGAACCTTGAGATTAGAAAACTCCCTTTTGGGGTTCAGTACATAGGCTCACACCAAATCCCCAATTATTCAGACTTTACTCAGCAATGCATTACTTGACAGAGTCCAAAAAAAGACTGTGAGATCATTTCCATTAGCACAAATCCTGCACAGGAAACATATGTCATCTTAGCTGGTTCATCTTTAGTTAACCACCTTCTAACACCCCAACACCTCACCATCCCTCACCCAACCACAGTCCTTGAAAAGACTTGTTCAAACCAATATTTTTGCTGTACATACAGAGCTCTCCTTGTACCTTATCTGGCATTGATTTTGGCTCTAACCATCAGCGATTGTTTTCTCCTAAACCATTTCTTCCCAGTTTTGTGGTCAAGCTATACTCTACTGCATGTGACACTGGCCTCAGATACTGGTGACAAGAAAGGAAGTTCTAGACCTAACAGGCAAAATAACAACTGACAAATTGCCAGGTCTGGATGGCGTCCACCCGAGAGTTCTCAAAGAACTCAAAAGTGAAATTGCTGATCTTCGATCAAAAATATGGAACGTTTCCCTTGAGGACTGGAAAATAGCCAATACAACTCCAATTTTAAAAAGGGATCCAGGGGAATGCTGGTAATTAAAGGCCAGTTGGCTTAACATCTGCTCTGGGGAAACTGGTGGAAAGTATTTACAGCGGTACCTCAGTTTATAAACTTAAAAGAAGTCCGTTCTTAAACCGAAACTGTTGTTAAACCGAGGTGTGCTTTCCCTAATGAGGCCTCCCACCACCGGTGCCCTTCCACCATTCAGATTCCGTTCTTAGACCGAGGTAAAGTTCGCAAACCGGGACACTACTTTCGCTTTTCCAGAGTTCGTAAACCAAATTGTTCTTAAACTGGACTGTTCTTAAACCGAGGGACCACTGTATTGTTCAAGATAAAATAGCCAAGCATCTCAAAGGAGGGAAAGCCCTGCCTCACAAACCTTTTCAGAACCACCACCACCACCAAATATATAATGTTCTCATGGGGCTGCTCTTATAAAGGGTTCAGAAACATAAACTGGCTTCAGATATGGCTGCCAAAGTATTAACTAGAGCTTACTACTTCTTAAAACATTGAAAGGTCTACCAGTCCCTTGATAGTGTTCTGGGAACAAGACATGTTGTTGTATTTGATGGTCCAGAGATCCAATCCAGAGACAGGCCTGTGAACCTAGGGGGTTGTATGAGGCTAGGGATTTCCTGAACTAATCTGTGCATTACAGCCCTTCCCTGTGCAGATCTCTGGATCAAGCTGTATGGGTTAAATGTCTGCTGCACTCGTCTTGAGCTGCTACATAATTTACATGCAGCAAACACTGAATTACAGTGGCTGTTTTATCTGTGATGCTTACATTTCTCAAAGGAATATGGCTTATTTGTACCTTTGAAGCCAGCGCCGGTTATTTATTTTTGGATGAACAGAAGCAGGCCAGCATATCTCAATACTATCATAATTGATTTCTCCCCCTTTGCCAAATCCCTCTGAACATTCATTAATGCTAAATAATAGGTTTCAAGATGATCCATTATTCTGTCATTTTGAAAAATCGCAGACATAATATGGGCTGGACTGGTTTGCTCGCCATTCACAGTCTCATGCTAAAACATCAGATTCCATTGATCAGCCCCTCTGTACCTTTGTACAGGTATCTCAGCAATCTCCACCACGTCCTCTCCGCCCTCAAATTTACAGCCTCGTTTTTCTTCATTTGTATATTCATTATTTGAAATGCAATCTTGTAAACTCTTGAGATCGCCGATGAAATTTGTGAAAAGCATTGAGCTACAGAAGTCCATTGTTCTGCTCACCAATGGAGAAATAACACGATTTTGGGTCTACTTAATTGATTACAGAAGCTCAAGATGGGGGAATTGTAAAGGAAAACAAAATAGTGAATTGGTTGGTTATAATGCAAACATAAATTATATTTGTGCAATCACATTAAGGTAGGGGCAGGCAACAAATGCAGCCTCCAGCTGATAGTACTGTTGAGGTAAGACACTGGGGCCACCACTCAGGGAGGAGAAGGCAACACAGCAAGACTAGCTGACTTCATTTTGAAATATGTGAACCAGTATCCATTACTGCTTAAAGACCCACACACCATCTTATTGCATTTTATGTAATCTGATGAGTGATCTTGCATATTAAGCAGTATATAAAGACTATCATCACCCTCTATAGAACACCTTACTTGTGTCCTGGCTACCAGTTTGCTACTATGTCAGGGCAGGTTCAGCTGTGTCACAGTCCAGTTCACGGGCAATCAAAGTCCCGGCTGGGGACATCGGGACCAGGGGCAAGATGGCGGGGTGGGAGCAGGAATGGGAGTCCAGAAGCCAGGAGTCAGGAAGCCAAGAGTCCGAGGGTCAGAGAGCCAGGAGTCAAGAAGCCAAGGGTCTGAGGGTCAGGAAGCAAGGAGGCACGAAGTCAGGTCTCCGAGGATCAAGAAGCAAGGAGTCAAGAAGTCAAGGGTCCAAGGATCAAGAAGCAAGGAGTCAAGAAGCCGAGGTTCAAGGATCCGGAAGAAAGAAGCCCAAGGCAGGGAGCGTGTTGCTGTGGCAAAGAGCCAAAGGGAAATGCTGACCTTATATCCCTTCCCAGCTCTTGCCACCAGGTGCTGTCAGTTACCAATCGGCCTCACCTGTGAGGCCGTGCCTTGCCTCTTCAGAACAAACTTAGGAAGGCCCCAGTCCTGCAAAGTCCTATTGGTCACAGGGCCTGGATCCTGGATCCTGCAGGCACATCTGACAAGCTGTGTGTCAGCACAGAGACTGTATATCCAGTGGGTCGCTGTGGTCTGTGGGAGAATTTCTCTTGAAAGTTCCAAATCTCAGAAGCCACAGTAATTCAGAACTGGGCTTTTGCTGTAGCTGCCCATGTTCTGTGGCACAGGATTCCTGTTGCGGTACAACAGGCACCCACTATTGGCACTTTCCCAAAACAGTTGCAGACATTTTTGTTTTAACAGTCTTTGCCAGCTGCGTAAATGGATCTGCACCACAAATGTCCACTCGCTAGGGCTCAGGGGTGCCAACTTGGATAAAATATTCGGGGGCACCAGGTAAGCCTTGCATAACATAATCACAAGACATGGTGCACATACACCATTTGAATGGCAATTCTCTTTAATTTTGGGTCCCCCTGGCCCCCTCAGATATTTTATCAGGGGGGTGAAGGGACCTCGGCCCCTAGGAGTTTGCTTCTATGCTAGGGCTTTAGTCTTGTTTCAAAGGTACAGTGGTACCTCGGGTTAAGTACTTAATTCGTTTGGGAGGTCCGTTCTTAACCTGAAACTGTTCTTAACCTGAAGCACCACTTTATCTAATGGGGCCTCCTGCTGCTGCCGCACCGCCGGAGCATGATTTCTGTTCCCATCCTGAAGCAAAGTTCTTAAAGTTCTTATTGATATAAGTGTGAGATGCAGTATATGAAATATTTTTATTTAACAAAATCTTCTGCTAAGGGGGTAGGGTGTACTTAATATTTATTCATTTATGTAGTTTCTTTATATGCTGCCCTTTGCATAAGCTACAAGACAAAATCAAATAAGGCAGAAATAATAGATCAAATCCCTAAAATAACGTAACAACGACGCAACTTATAACAAATCACTAAACAGCAATCAATAGCAGCAGAAGCAGCAGTAAATGTATTTTGTGTACAGTGGTACCTCGGGTTACGTACTAAATTGGTTCCGGAGGTCCGTTCTTAACCTGAAACTGTTCTTAACCTGAGGCACCACTTTAGCTAATGGGGCCTCCCGCTACCACCACGCGATTTCTGTTCTCATCCTGAAGCAAAGTTCTTAACCTGAGGTACTATTTCTGGGTTAGCGGAGTCTGTAACCTGAAGCATATGTAACCCGAGGTAACACTGTATTTGTTATTTGTGTGTTCTTACCAGTTTTATTATCTTACATGCACATCATAGAATTGTAGGGTTGGAAGGAACCCAAGCATCATCTAGTCCAACCCCTCCAGTGCAGGAATCACAGCTAAAGAATCCATGAAAAATCATCATCCAAGGTTAAAATCCTCCAACGAAGGAGTGTCCATCAAGGTAGTCTGTTCCTCTGTTGAACAGCTCTTACCAGCAGAAAGTTCTTTCTGATGTTTAGTCGGAATCTCCTTTCCTTTATTTTGAATCCATTGTTTTGAGTCCTACCCGCCTGTGCAGGAGAAAACAAGCTTGCTCCACCCTCCATGTGACAATCCTTTAGATAACTGAAGATAGCTATCATATCTTGTCTCAGTCTCTTCTTATCCAGTGTAAACATACCCAATTGCCTCAACCATTCCTCATAAGGCTTGGTTTCCAGACCCTCGATCATCTTGGTTGCCCTCCTCTACACATGTTCCAGCTTGTCAACATCCTTCTTAAACTGTGGTGCCCAGAACTGGACACAGTATTCCAGGTGTGGTCTGACCAAGGCAGAGTAGAGCGGTACTATAACTTTCATCGATGTGGACACTACACTTCTGATGATACAAACCTAGAATTGTTTTAGCTTTTTTTGCTGATGGTGGTTTAAAGGTAAAGGTAAAGGTACCCCTGCCCGTATGGGCCAGTCGTGTCCGACTCTAGGGTTGTGCCCCCATCTCACTTAAGAGGCCGGGGGCCAGCGCTGTCCGGAGACACTTCCGGATCACGTGGCCAGCGTGACGAAGCTGCTCTGGCGAGCCAGCACCAGCGCAGCACACAGAAACGCCGTTTACCTTCCCACTATAAAGCGGTACCTATTTATCTACTTGCACTTAGGGGGGCTTTCGAACTGCTAGGTGGGCAGGAGCTGGGACCGAAAGACGGGAGCTCACCCTGCCGCGGTTGGTGGTTTAGAAGATGATTAATAAATTAATTGCAATAATAATATCATGAAGTAATAGGTACATAGTTACACAAACGTAAATAAAGTTGAATTGCTATGACGGCTCAAAACAAAGGTCCAAAGTTTGTAATTTTGAACTAGTGCACAGCTCCACATCCGACTTCCTGTCACATCTCAGCAATATTGTAGGAAGTGCAGACAGTGCTTAGAGCAGCACACCTTGTTTACCAACATGGAATAGCACAGAGTCTCTTTACAACTCTATGTCTCGGTTAATAATTTCAAAATTAGCATAGAAAAAGCTATTGATTGGCCATCAGCCCTGATGTTGTTGTGAGCTGACGCCCATGAAATTATAGGATTGCTGTTTTCTGTTTTGATTAAACCTGCCTCGTTCTTTTATACATTATTTGACAAACTAATCTTCTAAGGATTTGAACATCCAAAGGAAATGGATTGCTCTCTCCAGCAGAACCTCCATTCATTTGGTACTAATACTAAATTATAGGAACACAAGCAAAAGATGCCCTGGTGTGCTGACCCTTCGCATAATAGAGGAGAGTTCAAAGCAGTCTGTTCAGCAAGGGGGGGGGGGACCTGTGGCCCTGAAGATGTCATTGGACTCCAATTCCCATCAGCCTCAGCAGTTGGCATGGTCAGGGACAATGGCAGTTGTCATTCTGGAAAGCCACAGGTTCCACACCCCTGCCCTACAGAATTAGCTTCCTCTTGAGGAATCCGTGAGAACTCTGACTTTGCATTGAGGCAAGCGTTCTCCAAAACTTAGTTCAGATTCAGAACCATGGCATTTAGAAAACCTCAGTCTAAACCAAATGTAGTCCATGTAACCTCTGACATCTCTAGGAAGAGTTGAGAGAGAGCCCTGTTTGAAACTCTGGAGAACCACTGCCATTGTGGACAATGCTGGGCTGGATAGACCAAGAATCTGACTTGGTGTAAGGCAGATTTCTATCTTTAACACCCCTCCCCTGCCTTTTTTTAAAAAAGATCCCCTCCTAGTTTGTTGTTTTTTGACTTGTCTTGGATGAAACTGAGCAGCACCTAACATGGACATATATCAGTCCATAAGCTACAGAAAGATGTTGTTGTCTCTTTCCAAAAAGAGCAAAGCAGCAGCAGGAGAAAAACTGCTGACTACAACTAAGTTCAGCGCCATCTAGTGATGAAACTGCATAAATGGCATTATCCACCCACCATTTGTAAGAGAAGCCACACCAGCAAAATCCACAGCATCGTCAACAGAGAGTGCCTCCCAACTATGGTGTGTTTAGAGAAGGTATTTTGCAGGGCATTTGGCAAGAAAATATGTAGAGCAGATACATCATTATCAAATTAATATGAAAATCAGAGCAATTTTAATCTTATGACTGATTTGACACGGTGCCTTTATTTAGCTTTCCTTTTCTCTCTCTCTCTCTCTCTCTTTTCCAAATGGGTTTTGAAAGGGGACATATTTAATTACATGGGTGCATCAAGTAATTATTTTAAAAGAAGAAAACAGGACTGAGACAACACATTAGCATGTAAAATTGCAGTTGCAATTAGGTAGTGCTGTAAACAGTGGGGTTTTGGCATGATGTTAGATCTTCAATAGATTTCCACCCTCCCCTCCTCTACTTTCATTGAGCTACTTTCAAATACTCCTCCCACAGGAACTGTAAATGGCTCATTCTTGCTCCTGTAGTAGAGCCAATTAAATTAATTTGCTGGAAATAACCACTCTCTTGCCTTTATGCATTACTAGATTAGGCTTTCTATTTTTCTAGGCCACATTGCAGAATTGAATGCAATCATCAGGAGTAAGGAACCAGGGGCGGAGGACCTCTGGCAACCAGACGAGGGCACCTTCCTCTCTGTTCCACCAGCATTGCAGCTTGCCAGAAGAGCTCACCTGCTCTCTGTTGTGCATCAGTGCTGTTCGCACATATGGCCAAGGAGCAGCATCACAGCTAGGGACATAGAAAGCTGCCTTGCGCTGAATCAGATCATTGCTCCATCTAGCTCAGTACTGCCCACACGGACTGGCAGCAGCTCCCTTGTGTTTCAGATGGGAGTCCTTTCCCAGCCCAACTTGGAGATGCTGGGGATTGAACCTGGAACCTTCTGCATGCAAAGCAGATGCTCTACCACTGAGCTACAGCCCATCCCCTGTGTTGGTGCTGCCCTTTAAAGCCCTAAATGGCCTCAGCCCAGTATACCTGAAGGAGCGTCTCCACCCCCATTGTTCTGCCCAGACACTGAGGTCCAGCTCCGAGGGCCTTCTGGCTGTTCTCTCCCTGCGAGAAACCAAGTTGCAGGGAACCAGGCAGAGGGCCTTCTCGGTAGTGGCACCCACCCTGTGGAACGCCCTCCTACCAGATGTCAAAGAGAAAAACAATTACCAGACTTTTAGAAGATATCTGAAGGCAGCCCTGTTTAGAAGGAAGCTTTTAATGTTTAATAGATTATTGTATTTTAATATTCTGTTGGAAGCCACCCAGAGTGGCTGGGGCAACCCAGCCAGATGGGCAGGGTATAAATAATAAATTATTATTATTACTATTATTATTACTATTATTATTATTATTATTACTAAATTCGCCGCCCCCGCCTCTCACACTCCATTCCATAGCATTGTTTTGGCGTGCCCCTGCAGTGTGGCACCCAGTGCGATTGCACTGGTCATGCTACCCTAAAACCACCTATGCAACAAGATTTCTTTGCCCATGCAATTGTTATTCCTGTTGTGGCTTCTCTTGTTGTTCCATAGTCTGTACTGCCTTTGGGGTTTCCCAAGACATGTGGTTGGCCACTAAGGGAAAACAGGAAACTGGACAGGATCTCAAAGCCATTTCAATGTATCGCTCTTGCATGGCATGGTGAAATTTGGAGGGAAGCAATCAAGTTATTGATAGGAGAAGCAGTATTTCTTGAAGGGGTGGAGGGAAATCAGAGGATTCCTCTTTAACATACCTTGCTGCTTTCTTGTAGGGGTGATGTAGCAGTGATCCTCTGCCAAATATTCACAATCCAATTTTCCAGTGTACCCAGGGAACAGTCTGCTACTCCACATTCTTCCACCACTACTAGGGGAGAAAAGATATTCTGTTCAGATTCACACCAGAATAAAAAGAAAAAAGCTTACTTCACCTGACATACAGATGACTAGATCTATAATGAAGTGCTTTCCCTCCCTGTGAAAATGAAGAAAATCCTGCAAACGGAAAATTGGGGTTGCTATATGTGCATTGTAAAGGAATAGTTATTTGGGTATTGAATCCGCCAGAAGGAAAATTTAAAAATGATGAAGTGCATTCAGAGAAGAAAGCGGAAAGCTGGGAAAGGTGAAAAGGGGAAGCTGGCAGACTCCTGGTGCGCTGATAGCAAAGGTAATAGCAAGAAATTATTGCTTTGTTTCCCAGAATGGGAGAAAGGACTAGAGGAAGTGCTGGTGATTATTTTACGCAAAATAAATCTGTTCCGCCGCCTGAGAAGCATACGGCATAGTGGGTGGTTCATTAAGATGGAAAATGTCACCGTGGTTAGAAGACAACTATGTTAGAAGAACAGGGATGCGGGTGGTGCTGTTGTCTAAACCACTGAGCCTCTTGGGCTTGCCGATCAGAAGGTTGGCGGTTTGAATCCCTGCTACGGGGTGAGCTCCCGTTGCTTGGTCCCAGCTCCTGCCAACCTAGCAGTTTGAAAGCAAGCTGAAAAGTGCTAGTAGATAAATAGGTACCACTCCAGCGGGAAGGTAAACACCGTTTCCATGCACTGCTCTGGTTTCAGTGTTCCGTTGTGCCAGAAGCGGCTTAGTCATGTTGGCCAAATGACCAGGCTCCCTCGGCCTCTAAAGCAAGATAAGCGCCGCAACCCCAGAGTCGTTCGTGACTGGACTTGTCTGTCACGGGTCCTTTACCTTTACCTTCATGTTAGGAGAGGGGACCCTGTAGTATGTTCATTCTATGCTTGTCCACACTCCCTGCTACCAAGGATTCTCAGAGGAACAATATATTGTTACAAAGATCACACACCACCCCCAATCTCTGCCGAGCGATGCACGAGATTTCAGGGGTTCCTGGGTGCTCACCCAGGGTCATGTTTCCATTGAGAATCCAGACATGGTGGAGGTTATAGTGGTCTTTAAGAAATATGGTTTAATTACACATATTTCCCCAGCCACTCTGGGCGGCTTACAACAAAAGATTACAATACATTAAAACATCAGACATTAAAAACTTCCCTAAACAGGGCTGCCTTCAGATGTTGTATACATGTCATATACAGTGGTACCTTGGGTTAAGTACTTAATTCGTTCCGGAGGTCCATACTTGACCTGAAACTGTTCTTAACCTGAAGCACCACTTTAGCTAATGGGGCCTTCCACTGCTGCCACACCACTGGAGCACGATTTCTGTTCTCATCCTGAAGCAAAGTTCTTAACCTGAAGCACTATTTCTGGGTTAGTGGAGTCTGTAACCTGAAGCGTATGTAACCTGAGGTACCACTGTAGTTGTTTATTTCTTGGACATCTGATGGGAGGGTGTTCCACAGGGTGGGCCCCACTACCAAGAAGGCCCTCTGCCTTGTTCCCTGTAACCTCACTTCTCACAGGGAGCTAGACTTCAGTGTCCGGGCTGAACGATGGGGGTGGAGACGCTCCTTCAGGTATACTGGGCCGAGGCCGTTTAGGGCTTTAATGGTCAGCACCAACACTTTGAATTGTGCTCGGAAACGTACTGGGAGCCAATGTAGGTCTTTCAAGACCAGTGTTATATGGTCTTGGTGGCCGCTCCCAGTCACCAGTCTAGCTGCCACATTCTAGATTAGCTGTAGACAAACACAACACTTTCGCTTTCATCTGCTCGCCCCCACTTCTTCTAAGCCTCCATTGAAAGGAGATAATTTTCCTGTATGGCATCAGGCCCCTTCATAGGAGCTGTGGGGGGATCGGCCCACAATAAAATATTTGAGGGGGGTGGGCCCCTACAAAGTTGATGGGCATTCCCATTCAAATAGGGTATGTGCACTGCAGGGGACGCGGGTGGCGCTGTGGGTTAAACCACAGAGCCTAGGACTTGCCGATCAGAAGGTGGGGCGGTTCGAATCCCCACGACGGAGTGAGCTCCCATTGCTCGGTCCCTACTCCTGCCAACCTAGCAGTTCGAAAGCACCTCAAAATGCAAGTAGATAAATAGGTACCGTTCCGGCAGGAAGGTAAATGGCGTTTCCGTGCGCTGCTCTGGTTCGCCAGAAGTGGCTTAGTCATGCTAGCCACATGACCCGGAAGCTGTCTGCAGACAAACGCCGGCTCCCTTGGCCAATAAAGCAAGATGAGCGCTGCAACCCCAGAGTCGGTCACGACTGGACCTAATGGTCAGGGGTCCCTTTACTTTTACCTTTATATGCACTGCATCATGTGATGGATTATGTAGGGTGGGGCTTACCTGGGCCCCCACAATATTTTATTCAAGTTGGCACCCCTGGGCCCCTCCCCTTCACCTTGGCAACCCCCTGTTTGGCAGAGACCCAGACACCTTCTCTAACATGGAGGTGCCTGGCCATCGTTTCATAACAGCTTACATTCAATCAGCTCAGCCAGGATTGTTTGCACAGGCTAATCCCAGGAATTTCCATGTTTGGTGCAGTTCAGGTGAACTGCTGCAGCCTGTAACTTCCCTTCAATATGCCAAATATCCTACCATGTATTAATTCCTGACATTAATTAACAGACTCTGGAACCCCGGCTATAACAATACTCTTATTTCAAGGTATATCCTGGGTGAGGTTCTTGCTACAAGAGCTAGGGCTCCCTTTTCTGCAAGTTATAGCACAGACACTCCCAATTAACCTCCGTCTCCAGGTCCTGCCCCCATGGCATCACTGGAGCCACCTCTAAGTCTCAAGTTTGGGCCTTGAAATCTCAGGGTCTGTGGTGATCCTGACTTGGCAACACTACCACCAAACAAAAAAGGGACTAGTTTAGGGGTTGTGGCTTACCAGAGACAGGTTGAAGGAAACAGTGGTTCACTGGGATGGAGAAACAGGGGAAAGTAGAGCATTTGAGTCTAGTCTCATGGATGGCTCCAGGGCTATCAGAACTGTCACCCACATGCGGATTTGCCATTTGTTTCTGCTTCTGCCAGCATTCTGTCTCTTTGATGGAACACTCGCATCCAAGCCAATTTGAATTAATTTTTCATTTTCAATCATTTTCCTAGCCTAGCGCCTCCCTTATTCATCTTAAATATTTTAAGGCCAATTAACTTGCCGTTTTAATGAAAGGTGTGACAGCTACGGAGAACTCTGAGGAGCTCAACGGCTACAGGAATAATTAATGTGATAACATGGAACGAAAATTGTGATTAAAAATTTAATAAACTGATTTCCTTTTCCAAATAGCCGAATATCAGGCCCAGCATTTGTTGGTGTGGGTGGAATCACGGTCCGTCTCCACTGCAGAAATAGTGATCCATGTCTTTTTAAAAAAGGGAATTGTTTGTAAAATGCAGCCGCACAGACTGTTGGCCTAGATAATGTTATATTTTGGGAGTTTGCTGCTATCCCTGAAATGGCTGAAAGAGAGAGGCAGTTAAATCCAGACTTGCATACTGCTAGAGAAATACAGCAAATCGATTAAATCTTCCATGATACATAAACTGCACTTGGATTAGAAATCTTTAACTTAAAATTCAATGACCATGGAGAGAAAGCAGGAATAAGAAGCTGATTGCTAAGACTCCCCAGGCTATGGGACAGTCTAGTTTGGGGGAACATCAGCTGTGTAAACGCAGGACATTTTAATCTAGGATCGGTGGAAACAGAGTACTTGTTTTTTCTTAATATTCTACACACAGTATCGATCCGCTGCATATATTTTTTGTCCCAAATCCTGCTTCTTGAGATACTGGTTACATTCCAAATGTAAAAGCACACTGCAGAGGGGTTCTGCGTCACCGCACAGTGCGTCCATTTGCAATCAGATGAAAGCAGATGTCGGCAGTCCCACCAAGGCGATGGGGTGTGTGTGTGATGTAGTCACACCTGTCCAAAGACATTGTGGATCGGCTTATTCCCAGGTCGCCATTATCTCTCCTTCATTCACCATGGATAACCTAATTGTGGGAAGGGTTTTTAAATGTGCACCAAGTCACCACAACCCTCCTTGTGGACAGCAGGATCTAGAATCAATCTAGATTGAAGGCAGCATGTTGAAGATGAGCATGCATGATTCTGGATTGAGGAAAGGTACATGTTTGTGCCATGAACGGGTTGGCGTGTATGCGGACTTTGTTTTCATAGAATGATAGAGTTGGAAGGTACCGGCCAAGTGCCATGTGGTCCAACCTCTGCAATGCAGGAATTACTGTTGATTACTGTGTACCATCTGGAGACCTCTGGATATAAGGTGGTATATAAATTCAAATAAATAATAATAATAATAAAAATAACGTTTAGGGAAGCTTTTAATGTTTAATAGCCTATTGCATTTTAATATTCTGTTGAAAGCCACCCAGAGTGGCTGGGGAAACCCAGCCAGATGGTTGGGGTATATATAATAAATTATTATTATTTATTTATTATTATTATTATTATTATTATTATTATTATTATATAAATTATTTAATAATAATAATAATAATAATAATAATAATTTCTGATAGATGGTCATCCGACCTCTGTTCGAAAACCTCCAGTGAAGGAGAGTCCACCACATTCAGTTCTTAGGCAATGTCAATTCCTGCCCCACAATTTTGACCATAGTGTTTCACCTCCCTAGGCAATTATAATTCCCTCCTTCCTGTCCAGTACTTACCTACCACCTACCTAGGCTATTTGCTTTTTACTTTTATGTTTTACTTTTTATTTTATTTTTTATTTTTTTTTGGGAGGGGGAAACAAATTTTAAAAGTGGCTAGCACAGAGAGTCCTTAATCTATCTGTCTGAAATTTGGCAGAGTTGAGCCTCTCTTGTTATCCCTCCATCACTGAAGGCAGAATCCACCAGAAGACCACTCTGAAGAAGGCTGCTGTGCTTCGTTCCTGCCTGCCGGCTGCCTTTAGACATCTGGTTGACTGCAGTAAGAACTGGATGCTGAGCTAGATGAGTCTCTGACCTGGTCCAGCAGAGCTTTTCTTATGTTCTCAACAGTGGCCCAGTGGAAGGCTGCATCTGTGGGGTGTGGGACACATGGATCTTCTGGCCCATAGCTTGCCCACCACTGCTCTAAAAACGAGGGGCTGTTCTTCCATCTTTGCTCTCAAAAATGGCATGATTCCTTTTTAATCATTCACATCCATCAGTATCTCTCAAGACACCTGCAGCGAGATTTTGATAACACGCAAGTTTATTTACAATTTAGGGTTGTCAATAGATGTTAAAGCGGTTAGTTGATTAATTAATCACCTGCCCTTTATCTGGTGAGTCAATTAATGAACTAAAACATTTTAATCACTTAATTAGTTAAACTGAAGATAATTGATCAATTAAGCATTCTCTAGTCAGTTGACAGTCTGAAATTTTGCAAATTATGATAGAATGGGGCTCCAAGATACAGACAGAGAGAAAAAAGATGGAGGATGAGTTTATCTACAGCTCGGAATGGCATTATATTGAGTTAGACCACAGATCCATCTAGTTTAAGAAGCAACCATGTGGTGCCCTCCAGCTGGCATCAGACTTCAACTCCCATCAGTCCCAGCCAATGTGACCAATGGTCAGGGATGATGGGTGTTGTAGTCCAACAATAACACCTGGAGGCCATCCCATTGGCTAGCCAGTATTGTATTGAACCTGTAGCCAGTGCTGTCTATGCCGGGGTGGGGAACCTGCAGCCCTCCAGCTGTTGTTGTACCCCATCAACCACTAACCCCTGCCAACATGGCGAATAGTCAAGGGTGATGGGAGTTGTAGGCCAACAATTTATGGAGAACCACAGGTTACCCGTCCTTGGTCTACATTGACTCCAGAGTTTCAAACAGGAGTCTTTCCCAGCCCTACCTGAAGATGCCATGGATTCAGTATGGAACCTTCTGCATGACAAGCATGTGTTCTGCCACTGACCAACAGTCTTTCTCTATTGGTCATGATGGCAATATGGTATCTCCATGTTCAGAGGGACTATGAACTGGGGCGGAGGGAAACAGCAGGTGAGTGCAGCTACCTTCAGTGCTGTATTTTGCCAGAACTCACCATGAACGTCTCCTTTGTTCTCTTATAATGGCAATGGTGCTGAGAGGTGCCAGAACTGAGTTCCGGCGAGTTCCAGCTGGCAAAAAAGCTCTGGCAGGTGGCACTGTGGCCTGAAACACAGAGCCTAGGGCTTACCGATCAGAAGGTTGGCGGTTCAAATCCCCGCAATGGGGTGAGCTCTCATTGTTCGGTTCCAGCTCCTGCCAACCTAGCAGTTCGAAAGCACGTCGAAGTGCAAGTAGATAAATTGGTACTGCTCTGGCAGGAAGGTAAACGGCGTTTCTGTGCACTGCTCTGGTTTGCCGGAAGGGCTTAGTCATGCTGGCCATATGACCAGCTGTCTGCGGACAAACGCCAGCTCCCTCGGCCAGTAAAACAAGATTAGTGCTGCAACCCCAGAGTTGTCCACGACTGAACTTAACAGTCAGGGGTCCCTTTACCTTTACCTTCATGACTGCTTTGTGGACCTCATGGAAGCATTTGTCTATGTTTTGTTGAAAACAGAGTGTTAGACTAAGTGGTACTATATGAGCTCTGTTTATACCCTAACAGTCTTTATGCCTTCTTTACCCAGTGAATGCTCTTGTGTACTTTAAAAGTATTTCACTAAAATTATTAAGTGATGTGTGCCTCAGCACTACACATTAGCCAATGAGTTAATTCTGTGTTTTTAAACTATGCATAATAGATATACCACAGAGTGTAACTTAATGTTTTTATATTGGAATAAAACACACTGGTGTCTTGGCTTTTCATTATACTGAAGAATATTTATCCCACCTGGACAGATGTTTCATTTATTTTTCCTAGCCAGTGTGCCAGGAAGGCTAACCTCTTTTTGCTTACGATTTGTATTTATAATGGTAACATTTGTAATGTTATGTTTGCTTAGAACACAGTGAAACCAAGATTCTTAAAAAAAACAAAAAAACTAACAGTGCCCTGAAAGAAATCCGATAATTATGCAAAAAGTGCTGAAATAAAACAGCAGTTAAGGGAGTCATTTGTATTATTAATAATTCAATATCTGCATCCTTGGGCAAGAGAACAGCAACAAAAAAAATGTTATTTTCTAATATTCTGTGTCTAAATCCTGACGGGTGTAATAAAACAAGGGGTGGGGCTCTTCTCCAAACATTTGGAGAATGGACGCGGGCGGTGCTGTGGGTTAAACCACTGAACCTAGGTCTTGCCGATCAGAAGGTCGGTGGTTTGAATCCCCGCGATGGGGTGAGCTCCTGTTGCTCGGTCCCTGCTCCTGCCAACCTAGCAGTTCGAAAGCACATCAAAGTGCAAGTAGATAAATAGGTACCGCTCCGGCAGGAAGGTAAACGGTGTTTCTGTGCGCTGCTCTGTTTCACCGGAAGTGGCTTAGTCATGCTGGCCACATGACTCGGAAGCTGTACGCCGGCTCTCTCGGCCAATAAAGCGAGATGAGCACCGCAACCCCAGAGTCGGCCACGACTGGGCCTAATGGTCAGGGGTCCCTTTACCTTTACCTTTACCTTTACCTTTACCTTTACCTTTACCTTTACCTTTACCTTTACTAGAAGTAACAGCAATGAGGGATTCCTAGGACTACAGATACAAGACTCCCAATCACAGCTAGGCTTTCTCAGCTCCTGCATAGTCTGAGCAAAAGGGGCTTTGTAGAGCATCCCAAATGCTATCATTTCATTTCATTTATTATTTCCATTCCACTTTTCAATCGCATGACTCACAAAGTGGCTTAAATGCCATAAATAATAACATGGTAGAACATCACAACTGCAACACATACCCTCTAAAATGCTTAACAGATTATCCGCAAAACAAATACAAGTCATCAGCAAAGCAACCACCTTCTATAAAACACTATAAACAGAAGAAGTTAAAAAATAGATTAAACAGCCCAACCACGAAGCGTTACAGCGCTCATAATCCACAAAACAATAGGGTAACAACATTAACAGGTTAGCAACCAAAAACAAACGAGGCGCTGCTGAACACACACTCTTTCCCCATCCCTGTGACTCATACGGCAGATCTGCACTTGTGGTTTATAACATTAGGAAAGGGTTAAGAAAACGTTTCAAAATGTAAGGTCACATTATGTTTAGCTGCATTGTTAAAATGTGACACCAGAGGGCGCTGTGGAGCAACTAGCTATCATAAACGGGGTAGACCTTGTGGAAAGGAAACGAAGAAACCAAATGGGACTGACATTTTAGAATGACATTTCTAATACCGTTCTTGTTGTTTAATCGTTTAGTCGTGTCCGACTCTTCGTGACCCCATGGACCAGAGCACGCAAGGCACTCCTGTCTTCCACTGCCTCCTGCAGTTTGGTCAAACTCATGCTGGTAGCTTCGAGAACACTGTCCAGCCATCTCATGCTCTGTCGCCCCCTTCTCCTTGTGCCCTCAATCCTTCCCAACATCAGGGTCTTTTCCAGGGAGTCTTCTCTTCTCATGAGGTGGCCAAAGTATTGGATCCTCAGCTTCAGGATCTGTCCTTCCAGTGAGCACTCAGGGCTGATTTCCTTCAGAATGGAGAGGTTTGATCTTCTTGCAGTCCATGGGACTCTCAAGAGTCTCCTCCAGCACTATAATTCAAAAGCATCAATTGTTTGGTGATCAGCTTTCTTTATGGTCCAGCTCTCACTTCCGTACATCACTACTGGGAAACTATAGCTTTTACTATACAGACCTTTGTTGGCAAGGTGATGTCTCTGCTTTTTAAGATGCTGTCTAGGTTTGTCATTGCTTTTCTCCCAAGAAGCAGGCATCTTTCTAATAATGTTTAAAAGGTGAATGTAGATCCAGCCATAGTCTTCCACTCCAAAGAAACGTTCACATAATGGTTATGGGTAGCAACTTCCTTCTGAAGGCTCCTGGAGCTCCGATGGCTGATGGGTGGGGCAAGGCAGGTGCCTGGTCAGCAGAGACCCACATTCCCCTCCTACAAGTCACCTGATTGGTGGTGCTTGGAAAGATTTGTCTTCAGAGCTTCCCAAGTACTGACCATCAGCTGACAGATGGCACTTGGGGATCAATGTCCAAGCAAAGTTCCTTTCATCTAATCCCCATGTTGACCTACCCCACACCTGATATCAGGTTTAGGTAAGGTGGGTGTGGTTTGGTCTGAAAGGCCTGGTGGGCCAAATCAGGAGACCTGGCAGGCCTAAGTAGGTTAGCAAGCCAGAGCTTGCCAACCCTGAAGCAAATCAATCCCACCAAGACCAGCCAAGGTGAGCATGATGTCCCAGTGTCCCCATCGAACCTTACAGCTCCCCTTAATGTGGCTGCATAGCAAGGATCTTTCCTTGATCACCATTTATGTGGGATGTGATACATAAGTAGCAGTCAAGTACAACATTCCTTGTTTTCCTAGAGTGGACATGCGGGGGAATGTTTGGTCCAGCCAGTCGAAAACTTCCTGTTTCGGCCTTTGCATGTGACTAGAGGTGGGTGTGACCTTACCTGTGCAGGTAACAAAAGGACAAGTCACGCAGCACTCCCTCTCTCTTTTATTTACTTTCTCCGTCGTTGGAGCAGCTTTTTAGCTAGAAATGCTTTGTTGGCTTTCATATGGGATAGAATTCACATGTATATACTTTGTAACTAAGCCTGCCTTCAGGGATCCAACTGTGAACTGAATGTGAGTAAACTACTTTTATATGCTTTAAACAAGATTAAACTGATAAGAACAAGATCGTGGTGTGTTTATTCTTTTAAGACGGATATAAGGGAACTTACCAGGAACCTAATAGTGAGAGGCTTACACAAGCCTGCAACCAGCTATCTGTTGTGCATTAGAAGGGGAATGTAAACTCTGTTAAGTAAAGGAATTTGCTAGTGCAAGTTAGGAAGGATATTAATAAACAATATATCCTCTCCTGCCTCCCTGAACATTCCCACAAAAGACAGATGCAAAGAGGGATGCTGGAGGGGACTGAATGAAAACAAGGCAGGAGAGGACCTTATCGGTGGCTGCTCCAGACTTTGAAACTCGCTTCCTAGGGAAGCTAGGCTGGCTCCCTCTTTATTGTCCTTCCAGTAATAATAATAATAATAATAATTTATTATTTATACCCCGCCCATCTGGCTGGGTTTCCCCAGCCACTCTGGGCGGCTTCCAAAAGAGTATTAAAATACTATGATACATCAAACATTAAAAGCTTCCCTAAACAGGGCTGCCTTCAGATGTCTTCTAAAAGTCTGGTAGTTGTTGTTCTCTTTGACATCTGGTGGGAGGGCGTTCCACAGGGAGGGCGCCACTACCGAGAAGGCCCTCTGCCTGGTTCCCTGTAACTTGGCTTCTCGCAGTGAGGGAACCGCCAGAAGGCCCTCGGTGCTGGACCTCAGTGTCCGGGTAGAACGATGGAGGTGGAGACGCTCCTTCAGGTATACTGGACCGAGGCCGTTTAGGGCTTTAAAGTGGCAGGTGAAGACTGTTTTGTTCTGACAGGCCTTTTGGAATTGACTGGTTTTTTTTAAGGAAAGGGGTTATAATATATCTGTATTTTAATAGGTCAGTTATTGTATTGTTTTAATTGTTTTAATTCTTTTAAAGTTCAATTACTTTTAAACTATTATCTCCTATATGTTTTTAGCTTTCTGGGTTTTATCTGTGTTGTTTTAATTTGTGTAAGAAGAAGAAGAGAAGAAGAGTTTGGATTTGATATCCTGCCTTTCACTCCCCTTCAGGAGTCTCAAAGCGGCTAACATTCTCCTTTCCCTTCCTCCCCCACAACAAACACTCTGTGAGGTGAGTGGGGCTGAGAGACTTCAGAGAAGTGTGACTGGCCCAAGGTCACCCAGCAGCTGCATGTGGAGGAGCGGAGACGCGAACCCGGTTCCCCAGATTACAAGACTACCGCTCTTAACCACTAAACCACACTGGCTCTCAAGCCACCTTAAGTCCTGTTCTGGAAAAAAGGCAGGCTAGGAGGAAGAAGAAGAATTAGAATGAGAAGAAGTGAATTAAGGGCAGATGGAAAGGTAGCCTATCTAGGAGGAAAACTCTGTTCCTAAACCTTGCTGCCTTGTGGGTTATCTTGAGGAGAGGCTAAGGAGTAAACCCTACACAAATCTGAAGTGGAGTCCCTAAGACAGTTGGATGGCATCTTGTACGCCTCCTTCCGGCAACTCCTGCAGCCAAACTGCTGCCAGGCTTATTGCTCTGCTTTCCTTTGGACCCCATCAGCGAGGCGGGGGGGGGGGCTGTTGTTGCCTGGGCAGCCCAGGACCTTCATCCACACTGCCCAGGCTTGCACCCTGGGTAGGTCACTTTTGGTGCTGCTAATGCAGCAGTTTGACTTCACCCCTGGAGGCACACTCCATTGCCTCTGGAAACAGACAAAAGCCAACAACAGGCAATAGAATCCCAAGGGCCATCTAGTCCAACTCCCTGCTGCTTCAGCAGCAACAGCAAGTACAGAAACACCGACAACAACAACAACAAGTAGCTGGGAAGAGTCAGCATGGACTCTAAGATGAAGGGAGAAGAGGAGATGGAATGAAGTCGGCTTGTGTCTGTTCTGTGCAATGTGGCTTTTATTTGCTCTCAAGGCATTTTGACCCATTTGTTTTTGCAGGTGTATGACATCAGAATTTGGATTGTATGGGTTGATGTTGGGACAAGGTCTGCTGCATGAATAACCCTGCTTGTTCACTCTTTATTTATTTATTGTGTTTATGTGTCATCTTTCTGCCCAGGCATCCCAGGCAGTTTACGATTTAAAAATTATCCAGCACGTAAATTGTGGGAATGTTCAGGGAGGCAGGAGAGTATATATTGTTTATTAATATCCTTCCTAACTTGCACTAGCAAATTCCTTTACTTAACAGAGTTTACATTCCCCTTCTAATGCACAACAGATAGCTGGTTGCAGGCTTGTGTAAGCCTCTCACTATTAGGTTCCTGGTAAGTTCCCTTATATCCCTCTTAAAAGAATAAACAGCAGACCTTCCTGTTGATAAATACCAACACAGAGGACCAAATGTGTTCAACCTCAATAGATGGGGAGGTTGAACATCCGAAATACGAGCTGGAGCAGCTGGTTCTGCTAAGTGGGGGTGGGGTGGGAGGAATCAAAGCAGGCCACTGTGGGATTCCTCAAAGTCTCAGCAAGATACTTGCATTTGCCAGCTGAGCGCCAATCACTTTAGAGCAGACAGGTGAAGCTGTAATGGACAAGAGAAGTGAAGAGGAACCAATAGGTGCAGAAAGTACCTTGATGATACGTCAGGCTATGTCCTGCCAGGATCAGGCAGTAGTAATAAAATGTCTGTCCCTAGCAATCAGAGAGGAGTCAAAACTCCTAACGGCTTATGCAATGCATAATGCACAGCAAAATCCACTGTTAGAGCCTCCGCTGAAGATAAGGGATGTCCGCATTATTCATTTCATGTAAAATAGGTCTTGTGCAACCACTGGGCTGCATTTTATCATTTGCAGAGTTAACCCTAGAGAGGTAAGAGAAATAAGCAAACAGTGAAAGCTCTCGAACTAAACCAACATTTTCAGAGATGCGTGGTGGGGCGGGGGGGGGGGGAGAGTTTTGACAGGGAATGCTCAAGATATTTCAACCACGCATAGCAAGCATTAAGGAGGTTAGAGTGAAGATTGAGTAATTCAGACAAGAGTATCAGCTCACCAGGGATTTAGCTTTTAAGTTTCTATTTCATGGGGTGACAACTTGAAAATGTCGAGTGGGTCTCCTCCCCCCCCTTTTTTGAGATCTTCAAAGGCTGCTTGCTTCAGCTAATCTAATTCTTTGGCCGAGCCATTAATTTTGACTGGGAGAATGGGGAGGGCGGTTCGGCCCCCTCCCAGCTTGTAACGAACTCTGGAAGAACAAGGCATCAACTTGATGTGATTAAAACAAGCTCCTGCCTTGATGGGCACAGCTGAGGAATCTGGATAAATGCTAATATGGTAATTTTCATATTTGAAGGCCTTTGCTTCTGCATCAGCCTCCATTCCTGCTTATGTTGGCTAGAGAATCGAGTGGAAAGAAAATGGCAGATTAGCAGTGGAGGCATCTTCAGTGTGCCACTGGTGCTGCGAGAACCAGCCCCCAAATGATGGCTTCTCAATGCTTCCTTAGATGGAAGGACTATAAGGAGTGAGTCAGTCTAGCTTCTCTAGGAAGAGTGTTCCGAAGTCTGGAAGCCACCACTAAGAAGATCTTCTCCTAGGTCCCCACCAAGCATTCCTGTGTGGGTGTTGCAGCTGAGAGAAGGTATTCCGCAAAAGATCTCAGTGCATACAGTCTTTCAGATATCCTGGACCCAAGCCATGTGGGGTGTTATAGGTTTGTTGTTGTTGTTGTTTAGTCGTTTAGTCCGACTCTTCGTGACCCCATGGACCAGAGCACGCCAGGCACTCCTGTCTTCCACTGCCTCCCGCAGTTTGGTCAAACTCATGCTGGTAGCTTTGAGCACACTATCCAACCATCTCGTCCTCTGTCGTCCCCTTCTCCTTGTGCCCTCCATCTTTCCCAACATCAGGGTCTTTTCCAGGGAGTCTTCTCTTCTCATGAGTTGGCCAAAGTATTGGAGCCTCAGCTTCAGGATCTGTCCTTCCAGTGAGCACTCAGGGCTAATTTCCTTAAGAAGGGATACGTTTGATCTTCTTGCAGTCCATGGGACTCTCAAGAGTCTCCTCCAGCACCATAATTCAAAAGCATCAATTCTTTGGCACTCAGCCTTCTTTATGGTCCAGCTCTCACTTCCATACATCACTATTGGGAAAACCATAGCTTTAACTATACGGACCTGTTATAGGTTATAACCAGCAATTTGAATAATGCTTGGAAAGGTAAAGGTAAAGGTAAAGGTAAAGGCACTGGCATATGAAGGGGGGGCAGGGGAGCGCACCGCACCGGGTGCCATTTGTGGAAAGGGTGCTATCGCAGCTGCCCTCTCCAGGACATGTGCCGCAAGCCACGAAACCCTGGGATGCGCACCATGTCCCAGCGGGCGATGCGCCACACCCCACACCATGAGCCATGCCCCACGAGCGATGTGCCACGCCCCCGGGATGGATGCCACGCCCCCATGGGTGACACGTCATGCTCTTGGGATGCCCGCCAGGCACTCGCCCGCCTGTTCTCCTCTCTGGGGGCTGCAGCATGTTGCTCCACCACTGGGTAAAGGACCATTGAATGGTTAAGTCCAGTCAAAGGTGACTATGGGGTTGTGATGCTCATCTCACTTTCAGACCAAGGGAGCTGGCGTTTGTCCACAGACAGCTTTCTGGGTCATGTGGCCAGCAGGACTAAACCACTACTGGCACAACGGAACACCGTGACGGAAATCAGAGTGCATGGAAACACCATTTACCTTCCTGCCGCAGTGGTACCTATTTATCACTAGCACTGGTGTGCTTTCCAAATGCTAGGTTGGCAGGAGCTGGGAAAGAACAACAGGAGCTCACCCCATCATGGGGATTCGAACCGCCGACCTTCTGATCGGCAAGCCCAAGAGGCTCCGTGGTTTAGACCACAGCACCACCCGCTTCCCTACTTGGAAAAAGACCAGTGCTTGGAACAGACCAGTACCCCATGGAGCTGATATTATTACTGTTATTATTACTTATCCCCACCAAAACCAGGAGCCCTCCTACTAACACAGGAAGAAATAATGCAATGAAATCAGATCCTGTCATGTGTTGCAATAAATCTATGTATATTGTTTTATTTTCAAAGTTCATTTTAAGGTTTACTGTAGTTTTTATTTTGAATTACATATGGGGGTACCATAATCTTTTCAGTGCTTAGGGTCTCTGAAGGTCTTAATCCAGCACTGTGCAGGGCAAAAACACTTTGGATAAATTGGGGGATGGATTCTGTTGTAGCCCTGCCAGACACAGCTTTGAATCATCAAATCATAGAGAATTGGAAGAGACGATGAGGATCATCTAGTCCAACCCCTGCACAGCAGGAATCTTTCGCCCAACATGGGACTCAAACCCATGACCTTGAAATTAAGTGTCTCGTACACTACCTGGGGGGCTGTATTTATCTACATTTAGTGAATCACAACTGTGGATGGCATAATCTGTCAATTGTTGTTTCCTTTAGCTTCTCATTTTTCCAGACTTAAATTCAGTTTTCCACATCTCCACTTTATTTTTTTAAGTCCTTGTGAAAATTCATCACCGTTCAGTGCACACAGATCCTAATATACACACTTCTGTTTGCAGTTTTGCCTAACAGACTCAGGTTTTGCCAGCAACCTTCCCTTATAGAATTTCCCTTTGTTTGTTATTTTTTTAAAAAATGATATGCAATTTTGTGCAGACTTTATCCTAGCAGATGCAAATTTTGTACCCATTACTTGGCTGGAGAAGTGCATTGCAAAATTCGGAGAGGTGCGGATTTCAGAGAATGGCTGAGCCTTGATTTGCATATTGTTTCAGGAAGTGGAAATCAAGAACCGAAATTCTCCCCGCACAGGTCAAGTTGTACTCCTGCCACCCTATCATGCATTTCATGAACCCTCCTGCTCATGAACTTGATCCTCATTTATTGCTAGCAAGGCAAGTTGGCGCCTTCTCTAATTATGTCGGCTTATGACCGACTGCTAATGCAGCACAGCTCAGCGGAAGAGCATACAAATGCATGAGTTTGTGAGCACAGCATAGCTTAACTCCTTATTCCCAAGGCATATCTTGCGATATAAATGTACGAACTCCATCGGAGGCAGGAATACATTACTTATTGTGTCCGCTGCCATCCTGTGATCTTCACGGATTGCTATAAAAAGGAAAGGGAATGACAGAGCAGTCAGTGTTTTTCATTACTGTAATAATTTCATTTAAATCCAAAGCAAACCCGACAGGATCCCAGCGACTTTCTTATGTCAACTGTCACAAGTGGTTCAGAATTGCAAATACTCCTGCTCAGCTTTCCAAAGCAATGGCGTTCTAATTGTGTGCTTATTCTTTCCACGGTAACTGAAAAGCACACCGCTTATTTAAACGCCACACTTCCCTCCCCTCACCCAGTGAATGCCATTGTTACTTGCCTAAGGAAAAGAGTTTCACCGAGTCAACATTTGCCGTTAGTGAGGGAGCAGGATGAAAATTGTGTATCACTAGTATCAGTATAGGGACACGGGTGGCGCTGTGGGTTAAACCACAGAGCCTAGGACTTGCTGATCAGAAGGTTGGCGGTTCGAATCCCCGCGATGGGGTGAGCTCCCGTTGTTCGGTCCCTGCTCCTGCCAACCTAGCAGTTCAAAAGCACGTCAAAGTTCAAGTAGATAAATAGGTACCGCTCTGGCGGGAAGGTAAACGGCGTTTCCGTGTGCTACTCTGGTTCGCCAGAAGCGGCTTAGTCATGCTGGCCACATGACCCGGAAGCTGTACGCCGGCTCCCTTGGCCAATAAAGCAAGATGAGTCAGCCTAGAGTCAGCCACGACTGGACCTAATGGTCAGGGGTCCCTTTACTAGTATGTGACACATTAATCTCCTGATTTTTTCTGTGTTTTTAATATACAATGGTACCTTGGTTCTCAAACGCCTTGGTACTCAAACAGCTTGGAATCCAAACACTGCAAACCCAGAAGTAAGTGTTCCGGTTTGCAAACTTTTTTCAGATGCCGAACATGCTCCATTTTGAGTGTTACGCTTCCGATTTGAGTGCCACACTTCCGTTTTGAGTGTTACGCTGAGGCCTGTCTGTTTTTGCTATTTATTTTGCATTTTTGTTTTTGCGGCTCTTTTTGTTTTGTTTTTGTGACTGTGTGGAACCCAGTTCAGCTACTGATTAATTGATTGATTGTGTGACTGCAGTACATTGTTTATTGCTTTCATTTTATGGATCAGTGGTCTTGTTAGTAAAATCCATGTTAAATTGCTGTTTAAGGGGTTGGTTTTAAAATGCTGGAATGGATTAATCAGTTTTGCATTACTTTCTATGGGAAAGCATGCCTTGGTTTTGGAACGCTTTGGTTTTGGAACGGACTTCCGGAACGGGTTAAGTTTGAGAACCAAGGTACCCCTGTAGTTCTTTTATGTGTATTCGTGTCTGTGTTTTAACAGTTTTGTGGACCGTTTAGAGAGCTCTTGGATTAAGTGGTTTGCAAATTGAAATAACATCCTCCAACACCAATTTATTTATTTATTGAAAAACATGTACCCAGCCTTTCCCCTCCAGAAGAGGGTGACTCAAAGCAATGCACGAGAGACTGATTGCTCTCCCAGTTCCTGCTTGCATTGGCTTGGCCTCTCCTACATTGAACCCACAGACTTTCAACATGCCCACATTTTGTTGAATGCCAGTGTTGGGCACTCACTGCCCAGATGGCTGGAGCTGCAACACTAAAAGCCTGGTTTCTAGTGCTTTTGCATGCAGTTGGAAGCTGCCCAGAGTGGCTGGGGCAACTGAGTCAGATGGGCGGGTTACAAATATATTAATAATAATAATAATAATAATAATAATAATAATAATGCTCTGCTAAGCTACAGACCTTCCTCCCTTTTCTGAAAATTCTCAACTCTCCCCTCGAATATATGACTTTTTCTTTCCTTCTTTAGAAAAAGAAATTGTATATATATATATATATATATACATGCAATTAAAAACAGCATTTCAAAATGTAATTAATATGCTGTGCTATAGTAGTGTCACCACAAGCAGGGGCTCCTACTCGTGGAACTACTGGAGCATCCAACCTCCGACAATTGCAGAGGAGTCATAATTTATTTCCGCTCAAAAATAGACTTGTGTGTTGGAACTTAAGCATAATGTGGCACCTCAAAATAAATATGCACCACCGAACAGCTATTTCTCACTTAGCTGAGGGTACACAGTTTGCCCGTAAACCTGTGTCAGGTATTAATGGGCTGCCAAAAATAAGCCTCGGATGAAGCATTTAGCACCTCAAAAAATACATACCTTGGGTACAAGCTAATTAGCGGCGAAGCTGCAATTGTGGTTGGAGGCTACTTATCTTTAAGAGTGGGAATAAATATATCATCCTCCAGTTAAGTGCTCAGCGCTCTAATTATGAAAAGGAACTGCAGGAAAGAAATATGCTGACAAATTCCCAGGCCATTTTCTAAAGCAGGGATGGGCAGGATTTGTTTTCCAACCCGAGGGCCACATTTGCTGATAAGCAACCTTCCAGGGGCCACAAGAAAGCAGTGGTCAGGGCTAGAGGTAAAAGCGGGCAGGGGAATGGGTGGGGCTCTTATCTTTGCAGAGTGGAGTGGGGTGCAGCGGGGAATGCATTTTATAATAACCATTTTATAATAGCCATAAAACCAGGGGGTGGAAATATTGCTTTAAAAAAACCCTGCTGAAATAATGGTGGTGATAATGATAAAGAGCAGCAGTGGCAGACCTTGTGGTCTCAACTTTCAGCAGCACCCTGTGCAACAACAAAATTCTGCACCCCTTGCCTCTCACAAAAGGTAAAAAGGTAAAGGACCCCTGGGCGGTTAAGTCCATTCAAAGGCAACTATGGGGTTGTGGCGCTCATCTCGCTTTCAGGCCGAGGCGTTTGTCTGCAGACAGCTTTCCAGGTCATGTGGCCAGCATGAGACCAGCGGCAAGAGAGAACGCTCTTCTCCTGAGTTTTCCAGCAGCTAGTATTCAGAAGCACTGCTACCTGCTGTCAGGTGTGCGTGCAGTAGCCAGGCCCTGTGACCAGGACTGGGGCCTTCCTAAGTTTGTTTTGAAGAGGCAAGGCGCGGCCTCACAGGTGAAGCCGATTGGTAACTCACAGCACCTGGTGGCAAGACCTGGAAAGGGTTATAAGGTCAGCATTTCTCTTCAGCTCTTTGCCACAGCAACGCATTCCCTGCCTTGCTGCATTTGGGTCCTTGGGTCCTTGCTCCTCGGACCCCTGCCTTTGTGACTCCTTGCTTCCTGACCCTCTGACCCTTGGCTTCTTGACTCCCAGCTCTCTGACCCTCGGACTCTTGGCTTCCCGACTCTTGGCTTCTGGACTCCCGCTCCTGCTCCCACCTTGCCATCTTGCCCCCGATCCTGACGTCCCCTGCCAGGACTTTGATCGCCCGTGAACTGGACCATGACACCTCCAAGTGTGAAGGCAGAACAGAGTTGTGATGGCTAGCAGCTATAGAGAGCCCCCTTCTCCACAAATTTGTTCAACCTTCATCTAGGTTGGCGGCCATCACTGCCTCCTCTAGGATCTTCATCTGGGAGGGAGTTCCACAGAGCTGAATGCACAGCTCATGATAGATAAGAGCCATGCCTCTGAGCTATGGGAGATCACCACCAGGGGACCCTGAAGTGATCAAGCGAGGACATAAGGTATCAAGTGGTGCTGAAGGTATCCTAGAACAAAGTTATTAAGGGAGAAGTTAAAAGAGAGACGAGAGCAGGAGTCAAAGTTTCAGAGGGCTTTGAAGTAGGAGTGGCTCATCAGGTAGTGCAAAGTGAGTCTGCTACTTTATACTTTATTGTAACTTGTACAACTTGTATACAGTGAGATTACACAAGCGCCCCCCACTCAGCTCTTAGTCTTAATTCCCCTCGTTTACTGACGCACGCACACCAAACCCAAAAGTCAGTTGCCCTGTTGTTATCTTTTCATTCAGCAACCTAACAGCCCACGGATAGAAGCTGTTCTTTACCCTGTTGGTGCGACTAATCATGCTTCTATATCTTCTGCCCGAGGGCAGGAGATCAAGAAAGTGCCGGCCAGGGTGTGAATCATCCCTGAGAATTTTCCTCACTCTCCTGAGGCAACGTTCTTCCACAATGTCATCCAGTGGATTCACGGGACAGCCCATAATATCTTGTGCTGTATTCACCACCCTCTGTAGGCACTTCCTATCAGTTGATGTCAAACCAGTGTACCACACAGTGATGCAGTATGAAAGGACACTTTCTATTGTGGATCTGGCAAGTGGACTGGTGTTGCTTCCCAGGAGGGAAAAGGGCAATGGGCAAGGAAAGGAGGATGTTGGTTTAGTGCCAATGCAGGAACACCAGACTGGCTCTGCCAGTGCTTTGCACCACCGGAGTCTCCCATGTGCCTTGTCCCTCCCCCTCCCAGTAATCAACAGAACAGTGACCCACCTGCTGGATAGTTGGCGAGAAGCTTCTGTCCACCTGGTGCACTGCTTCTACTGGGACGGTCAGGACGAGGACTCCATGCTGGACCCGGGAGCAAACCAAAAGCCAGCGTCTCTCAAGAGTCTTCAAAGGGCGGTGGGTGAGTTGTGAATGATTTAATTTCTTCATGCAGCTCAGTGTTAAATTACAAAACTCATTCCCCAGGAGGCAGTGATGGCCACCAACTGGGCTTGCTTTAAAGAGGACTACATAAATTCATGGAGCAGAGGGCTATCGAGAGCTGCTGGCCACAATGGCCATGTGCTACCTTCATTGCCAGAGGTGTTAGGCCAGTTGCTGGGGTCACAGGTGGACAGAGAGCTTGCAGATTTCCCACAGGCTTTTGTTTGGCCACTGTGAGGACACAATACTGGACCAGATAGGCCACTGTGGCCTGATCCAGCACTCTTATTATGGTTCTTATGATAAAGGCAAAGGGGTGAAGTGTGACAGTGGAAGACCAGAAAAGATAAATGGGGTCAGTGTGGGGAGTTATCTTGGGCATGAACTAGAACAGAAAAGTGGGAAGCTACTGAATTAAAGTATGGCCAGCCTGTTCTTGGCCAGAGCAGTGGACCCTTGAAGGATTATGAACATCTTTCTTCAGAGAGAGAGGGGGAGGGAGATATGGCAACACACATTGCGAAGAAATATCTAGCAGTCATTGAACAAGGATATATTAATGCACATTCCAAACCTGTGGTTTCAAGCTGGCATGTATTAATCTACTGACATCTTGGGTAATAACACATGGCTGCCTTGGAAGAAGGATGTGGCACTTATCAAATAGAATTTGATGGCCAACCCCCCCCCCCCCCCGTTCAGTGCAGAGTAACTGTGGAGGCAGAAGGGTTAGGGCAATTTAAATACCGTCAACCAAAGAAACGCAAAAGCACAAAGTTTCTGACCTTTGCATTTATATTTGTATGCCATTTATATTCACAGTTATATTGTTTTAATGTGTCGGTCGTTGGCTGCCATGGAATATATAATTAACAAAAATGGTGGGATATAACTATGAAATTAGAGAAATAATCCCACCCAAGCTCTTCCTGATACAGTATAGGCAGTGTGTTTCTTATGGGTTGTCTCCAACCAAGTCCTCCTCAAAGTAGACCCATTTACTTTAATGGACACAGTGAACTTAGATCCATTAAATTCAGTGGGTCTACTCTGACTTGTATTTTTAAGCCCTAGCCTCCACATTTGGAACTGCTTGAATTTCCCATTGTAGATCTGTGAGCTATTGATCCAGTCTTAGCACTGGGCTGATGGGTACTGTAGCTGGAAACATATGAAGGGCACTAGATTGGCATGGCCTGGCTTAAGTCATTCATAAAAGAAGATACATTTTGCAAATTGGAAGCGCAATCTTTTCACAATATGACCAGAATTACATGCCACACAGTGAACTGAATAAATGATCAATTTTCATTATGCTGGTGATTTTCATTGTCAGGAAGTTTTACATCAAGTGCTCCACACAATGCTAATTTGTAGGGGGTTCTCTCTCAGAAAAATAACAATTTTTTTAAAAAATTCATTGGCACCCAATATTCCTTGGCATTGAATAACTGCCTTCTCAACAATGGCCCAAGCTTTGTGCCATTTACTTGAAAAGCGGTACACCTTGAAGTCATTATTGTTCATCAGAAGACAATTTAATTAGTTGACCTTTCTATAGTCTTCAGAGACATCATTAATTGCTCTCATTATTTGGGTCCTTTCAAATTCTTTCTTGGTAACAGCTTATTGATTCTAATTCCTTTTGTGACTAGTTTAATTTCTGTATCAGTTGCATCCTGCATTTCTCCTTGTTTACTCACTTGTCGGCAAAATAAATTTGACTGGGGTCATAAAGCATACAGCGTCAATCGAAATATTACTTTTGGAGTAGGGAGGAAGAGAAAACTCCCTGATTCTGAGTTCTAAGGATAACTCCTTCTGAATGCTGATTTTACTAGAAGAATTTGTAAAAATAATTCTGGCATCTGGACATGTTCACATGTTAATTCCATGCACATGGGCAATATTGTGCTTTGCTGCCCACTAGCCTTGTGGAGCAAGCAGCAGCCAGCTGCTCTGTCCATGGAGTTGTCCCTGGAAAGTAAGTGTGTAGAGGAAAAAGCACAGGATCCACTATTTGCTGCTCAGTTTGTTTTGATTTGCTGTCTGTCAGCCATATGGAACAGTAGTCAGGCAGCTACTTTTAAACGTGTGTATTTTAAACGAGTGGGGTAAGCATGGGAATATTTGGTTATTTGTTTTGCTGCCTGCCAGCCATGTGGCAGGCAGCTGCTTGTGGCACTTTTTGAAATTGGGTGTTGAGGGGAGAGAAGAAATGTGGGACTTGTCTCTCTGCAGTGTTTGCTTTGTTACTTGCTGGCACATAGAGCTACTTGAAAGGTGGCTTGGTTGTCTATATGATGTGAAGAGAAGGGGAGGCTATGGCAACTCTGTCCTGTTTCTGTAGCATGCCCTGCAGCAAGGTTGTTCCAGCTCCAAGCAAGCAACTTGCTCCAACAAAGTGTGGGGGCAGAGGCCTTTTATGACTCTGTCTCCAGACTATCTCCTCCAGCCTCCACTCCCTTGAGTTCTCTTTAGAGCATTATAAGGTTAAACATCTGGCCTGAAGATGGGCATTGCTCCTTCATTCATAGCCTCATATCAGGTGCACTGCTGGACTGGTGATATGTAACACCTGGTTCTTCAGGATCAGGAGAATATGTCTGAGAAATTCCAGGCTCCAGGCTCTGGTGGGTTGGGTGGTTCCTTTGGGGCTTATTGTACAACCGCCTCTGTTGCAATGGTTTTCCTATCTTCTGCAGTTAGCTCTGAGCTCTGATCCAAGCATGGCTCCCTGTCAGGTGCCTTTGCAGCCTCTACAGCTGGGTACAAGGGTTCCATCTATAGCAGGTGTGGGGAACCTTTGGCCCTCTGGATGTGGCTGAACTACAACTCCCATTATCCATTGGACATGCTTGTGGGGCTGTTGGGAGTTGTAGTTCAGCAACATCTGGAGGACCAAAGGCTTCTTACACCTGATCTATAGCATCTCCAATTAAAAGCATCTTAAATGGAGTGGAGACAATATTGGGCAAGACTAACTTTCCCTAACCTGGTTTTACACTGCAACTCCCATCATCCCAGACTACTGGCCAGGATGACTGAGGCTGATGGGAGTTGTAGTGCAAAAAATCTGTAGGATACCAGGTTGGGAAGGCTGGGCTCAATGGGCCAGTGGTCTGATTTCAGACACAGGAACTTGGGATTTGGAACATCCTGGCGTCATATTCAAAATGGAAGACATATTAGAGTCCTTCACCTCACCGTTCCTCTCAAATCCTTCTGCTTCATGTACTTTTTTTTAAAAAAAAAATCATGTTGTAAGAAAATTTCTCGTAAGAGAAACAAACCCTATCCATATGGTTGTCAGGAAAATTATCTTAAATGTGGAGACAAGAAAGTACTCTTCGACAAGCAAGACAATTACTCTAAAACATCAGAATCAGTCAAGTGCATAATGAATGGAAGGGAAAGTAGTTTAACATTTTGTTAGACAAATGCCTTATTGACCGCAGCCACAGATGCTGCAGCAACTGTTGTGGTGACTCTGTCAGAACCGGACTTTAAAGTCAATTCACGAGGGACTGATTCTTCTCTGATTGGCCAGCTGTTTCAAGGCTGTCAGTTCTCCTGAAGTGTAAAGTTCTGGGATGATCTGGGAAGCAGGAATGCTTTTGCATAGTAGTTGCTGGAAACTTCAGGATGGATGATTGCTCTTGTATTTGGGTCCTACTTGAGGGTTCCCCAAAGGCATCTGGTTGGCCACTGTAAGAATAGGGTACTAGACTAGATGGTCACCTGGCCTTTTCCAGCAGGCTCTTCTTATGTTCTTATGTCAACACCACAATCGCCGCCACCACCACGAAAGGTGAACCATAAGCCCTGATATATTTGTTTATGTTTTGACCCCCCCCCTCCAAAGAGCTAATGGTGCGATACATGTTGTTGTTGTTTAGTCGTTTAGTCGTGTCCGACTCTTCGTGACCCCATGGACCAGAGCATGCCAGGCACTCCTGTCTTCCACAGCCTCCCACAGTTTGGTCAAACTCATGCTGGTAGCTTCGAGAACACTGTCCAACCATCTCGTCCTCTCTCGTCCCCTTCTCCTTGTGCCCTCCATCTTTCCCAGCATCAGGGTCTTTTCCAGGGAGTCTTCTCCTCTCATGAGGTGGCCAAAGTATTGGAGCCTCAGCTTCACGATCTGTCCTTCCAGTGAGCACTCAGGGCTGATTTCCTTCAGAATGGATCGGTTTGATCTTCTTTCAGTCCATGGGACTCTCAAGAGTCTCCTCCAGCAACATAATTCAAAAGCATCCATTCTTCGGCGATCAGCCTTCTTTATGGTCCAGCTCTCACTTCCATACATCACTACTGGGAAAACCATAGCTTTAACTATCCGGACCTTGGTCGGCAAGGTGATGTCTCTGATTTTTAAGACGCTGCCTAGGTTTGTCATTGCTTGGTTTGTCATTGCCATACATACCCACCCGCTTCCAGATGAGCCTGAGAAAAAGTGTCCTGGAAAAAAATGGGACATCCTGTTTTTTCACACAATATTGCAGAGGCCATTTTGGGTGCCATGCTCTTGCCCCCCAAAAGGGCTTTTGAGGGGGTTGAGAGTGTGGTATAGGTCACATGACTCACCCAGGAGCATTTCCCAGAAGCATTGCATCCTGACTTTGGCTCTGGAAAAGTTGGATAGTATGGAAGTAAATAGCCTGCGCTCACCCAGTAAGCTTTGCAGCCATGCAGATATTTTAATATCTGCTCTTCCCCCTTGAAGACTCTAGTCCATCCTTCACTAACTTGATGCCCTCCAGATGGTTTGGACCGCATTGTTATTGTGCATACTTTCATGCTAATCGACCTTCAACTTTATTAGCTGGAAGCAATGTACAAATGCAGGTATTAGTACACTTAGTTTTAGAAGAAGAGTCAATGGAAGGTTGAATCTGACTGTGATAAAAGATGGTATGGATGAGGTGAAAAGACAATGCAAGGCATGACCAAGCCCTCCAGGCTGCAATCCTTCTTCTGAAAAGAGCTGTGATTCAGAGTGACAGAGAACAAGGACAGAGCTGCGCTGCCCTTGAGCTCGTAGGGGTTGCAGTAGTCCAACAGATTCTGTAGAGCATCAGGTTGGCAAAGGCTGTGCTAGCCAGAAACTACTAGGTCTTATATTGTTTGGCTCCTGGAGACCTTACTGGGAGTAGTTTGGATTTTATATCCCGCCTTTCACTCCCTTTAAGGAGTCTCAAAGCGGCTAACATTCTCCTTTCCCTTCCTCCCCCACAACAAACACTCTGTGAGGTGAGTGGGGCTGAGAGACTTCAAAGAAGTGTGACTGGCCCAAGGTCACCCAGCAGCTGCATGTGGAGGAGCGGAGACGCGAACCCGGTTCCCCAGATTACGAGACTACCACTCTTAACCACTACACCACACTGGGGTGGAAAGGTAGGAGAGATGGGAGTGGTGGGAAGAGAGAGAGAAGAGAAGAGAGGGGGGGGGAAGAACACTTATTGAAGCAGAATTCCCTCTTGGTTGGGCCAGTGTGGTGTAGTGGTTAAGAGCAGTAGACCCGTAATCTGGGGAACCAGGTTCGCATCTCCGCTCCTCCACATGCAGCTGCTAGGTGACCTTGGGCTAGTCACACTTCTTTGAAGTCTCTCAGCCCCACTCACCTCACAGAGTGTTTGTTGTGTGGGAGGAAGGGAAAGGAGATTGTTGGCCGCTTTGAGACTCCTTAAAGGGAGTGAAAGGCGGGATATCAAGTCCAAACCCTTCTTCTTCTCTTCTCATACTTCTCCAAGTTGCTGAGATTCAGCCATAACTTCATGACCTCTGTGATGTATTGCCTCCTGAGTGAGATAGCTCACCATTGTACATCCCTTTTGTGGCAAATTCCTCTCTCTCTCTCTCTCTCTCTCTCTCTCTCTCTCTCTTTCTCTCTTTCTCCATGTGTTAAGGTTAGGGATGGGGAAGAAATACAATCCTGTTCACGTTCAACAGCAAACCTATCAAATCCACTCTTTTCACAACAAGGCATAAAGGCTAGCTGCCAACCTCTGCTTTAGCCTATGTGGCTCATATAGGCTGATTGGTCCCACCATTTGACATTGTATTTGTGTGTGTGGCATATTTGTGCTTCTGGTCGGACTCACTGTGGTCAGTGTGTCTTTAGCTTCTTTCCTTAGATACCTCTTCGCCTTCAGAGAATATTGCAAATCATGAGAGCACCTGGTCATAGCTTGTTGTTGCTGTTAATGGACACCTGAGCTAGACTGGCATGGGATAACGGCGACAGTTGGGAAGCACCTGTAATAACTGGCAAGTGAAATGCCTACCAACTGATGTGGCATCTGCCTGAGGAAGGCAAGCAAAGTTCAGTTCATTTTGTATCTCGGTGATTTAGCACTTCTCCAGGAAGACTGACACCGGGAAAGTGAGACAGAATGAAAAGCGCTCATCCAGGGAGCATCTTCCAGTGATTACAAAGTAGGCAAAAGGGTCAGGCAGCCCAGTGGCTGCAAGGAATAGAGCACAACTCAGAAGTGCATAGTGAATCACAAAGTCAAATGTGAGGCACTGATGGAACTGCAAACCGCCCAGGGAAAAAACATCTGGGGTGATTTTTTAATTATTTTGTGTGGGGGGGGGGAGTGGGCAGTTATTGCCCAAGGAGCAGGAGAAAACTGTGATGTTCAGCAATTAACCAGGGCATGAGCCCCAAAACACACTCTCTACTTGTTATTCCCAGCCAGTGCAATTCAGAGGCATGTGGTTCATCTACCTCAGTATTGTCTACACTAATTGACAGCAACTCTCCAGAGTTTCAGATGGGTTGAGTTCAATCAGAACTTGGATTGGCTTAGAAATACCATATTTTTCACTCTATAAGACGCACCAGACCACAAGACACACCTAGTTTTTGGAGGAGGAAAACAAGAAAAAAAATATTCTGAATCTCAGAAGCCAGAACAGCAAGAGGGATCGCTACGCAGTGAAAGCCGCAATCCCTCTTGCTGTTCTGGCTTCTGGGATAGCTGCACAGCCTGCATTCACTCCATAAGATGCACACACATTTCCCCTTACTTTTTAGGAGGGAAAAAGTGCGTCTTATAGAGCGAAAAATACGGTAAGTTGAACTATTCACCATTTAAAAATAAAAACTTAGACCATATTTCTGCAAATGTCGGATGTTTGATACATTTCCCTCAACTAAACTCAATATGCACTATTTATATTGCAAACTGTATGTGGAAGATATTCACTCACAGGTATATCCCATAATTTTGCCATGAATGCAGAGCTGTCCACATAAAATTCCCCCGTGTTGAGGCTGAGACCCCACAGCAGCAAGTTCCCTATGAAAGCGAGGTTGTCTTCTCCAACTCCATTCAGTGTTGATTGGCATCAGCCACAATTTCTCCTCTTGTCAAAGATGCATCGTGCCAATTACCGAAGATGATGTGCCGTTGCTTAAAAACTGATTACAAATTGCTTCTGACTGATTGGCAGAATAATGAAGTGAAGGGGGAGATATCTGGGAACGAGAGCTGGGCACATGGAGCATCATCTCATGCCAGTGGGTTCTGCAGATGCTATTTATCCAAAGTTGCTTTGAGCACTGACTCATCATAGGATGGGTGACTCGAAACAGGTTCAGCTGGATGGTTCAGCCTTGCCACTTCCCTGTGTCACTGATTTGCAAATCTAGACTTTCACTGTGACACAAGCGGCCCTCCATCAGTGTGGAGATTCCTGCTCTGCCCCACTGTATGTGTGGGTGGATGTGCTGCCAATGGTCTCTCCAAAGCCATGACTCTGTCCCTGCCCGATAAAGAATTATGGGAGTTATATGGTGCTGGGAGTTAATAAGAGACCACTAGAGACCTCATAGAGCTACAACTCCCATAATGGTTTAACATTCAATCCTCCTTCCCGGGGAATTCTGGGAATTCTAGCTCTGGGGAGACAACTCTCTGCGCCCTTAACAAACTACAGCTCCCAGAATTCTGTGGGGGAAGCCATGGCTGGAGGCAGGAGGACTGCCTGCTGAGGGCTTGAAGGACCCTGCCCTTGCCTCTTTCCACCTGGCTTGGGCGGGGCTTGGCAGGCTTCACAAGGACTGCAGCTGCTTTTAAATTGTTTTTAATTTTTATCTGCGTTGTCTTTAATGAGACCATCTTGCCTGTGAGCCCTGGATGACCTGCACCCTGCCTTGCTGGCCCTTTCCCACCTGGCCTGGGAGAGTGGAGTGCGGACTGACTCCAGCTACAAAAGCTGAAGTTTTGGGGGGGGGGGTTGAGAGAGCTGTTGCTGTTATTGATACTATTGTTGTATCTTTAGTTTTAGATCTTATGATTTACGTGGAAATGGTTTCCATTTGGTTGTGTGCTTTTTGATGTGTTTTATTTATTGTTTATGACTGGTTATGTTTGTAATTATGTAAATCTCGTCATGTTGTAAGCCGCCTTGAGCATAGTTTCAACTATGGAAAGACGGCATACAAATAAAATGATGATGATGGTGATGATGATGACTGCTTAAAGTGGCATCGTAGTGTTAAACAAATGGTGCGAATGTGGCCTAGATCTCATACACATTTGTGGGTGAGAGCCACATCTAGAGAGCCACAGATTACGCAGCCTTGTAGAATGGCATCATTTTATGTCCACATGAATGAGATGCCTGCCTCATGCACCAGAGCTTAGATCTCGTTCTTTCAGCTGCTACCATTCATTTAATGACACTGAAAATGAAACAAAAGGTGAAAAGCAGAACTGAGAACTCCATCTGTATAAAACTCTGTGAACCAAAACTAATGATGCTTCTCCCCTCCTTCACTGCCACCTCCACTCCAAGCATCACCTCTGTTATTTTTATATTCAGAAACCAAGGAGGAGGAACGATATGGAGATGTTCCGTGCTTATTTCAGTAATGTTTAACAAGCAACATTGACAGCGCTCTCTGAATATTACACACGTACACAGCTGCTCTCCTCTGCCAGCTAACCAATCACCAACACATATCGCCCTAATTTAATCTGAGATGTATAGCTATTTCAGCTACTGCCTCCGTCTTTCAACTTCAGACTTTTTGCATTCAGCATCCGGTAACCTGAGCCAATCATGTACAGTGGTACCTCTGGTTGCGAATGGGATCCGTTCTGGAGGCCTGTTTGCAACATGAAAAGAGTGCAACCTGAAGCGCCGTATCTGTGCAGGTGCGCAGTGCAATTTGGCACTTGTGCACATGCGCAAAGCATGATTTAGTGCTCGTGCACATGCGTGAGTGGTGAAACCCGGAAGTAACCCTTTCCAGTACTTCCGGGTCGCCGTGGGACATAGCCTGAAAGAACGTAACATCTAGCAAACGTAACATGAGGTATGGCTGTACAGCTATCCTGACCTGCTATCCTGGCCAGAAGCATAAGAGCCTGCTGGATCAGGCCAATGGCCCATCTAGCCCAGCATCTATTTAGTGCAGGAACCATCCAGATACAGTGGTGCCTCGCAAGACGAAATTAATCCGTTCCGCGAGTCTCTTCATCTTGCGGTTTTTTCGTCTTGCAAAGCACGGCTATTAGCGGCTTAGCGGCTATTAGTGGCTTAGCGGCTATTAGCGGCTTAGCGGCTTAGCAGCTTTAAGAAAAAGGAAACAAACTTGCAAGAAGCAAGCCCATAGGGAAATTCGTCTTGTGGAATGACTCAAAAAACGCAAAACCCTTTCGTCTAGCGAGTTTTTCGTCTTGCGAGGCATTCGTCTTGCGGGGCACCACTGTACTTGTCGGCAGAGGCAGTTTTAGGGTACCATGACTGCTTCAGCCACACTGAGCACTGCGCTGCAAGGGAACACTGCAACAATGGTGCGGAAGAGAGCATGAGAGCTTGGAGCTGCTGAATTTTAGCTTCACACAAGGCACCACTGAAAGTCTGCCACTGCTGTGGGAAACCCTCAAGGAGGACCCGAGCAGTACTCTCCCTTTCCATGTTTCCCAGAAACTGGTACTCAGAATACTCTCTCCAGCTGTTGAGGCAGACTGTAGCCATCGTGGCAAGCAGCTCTTGACAGCTGTGTTCTCCATTAATTTGTGCAATCCTGTTTTGAAGCCATCTAAGTTGATAACCATCACTGCCTCCTGGGGGCGGGTGTTCCACCATTTAGCTACACACCGATTTTCATTGACTTAGAGTGAAACTTCTTCTTAATGTCTGGTATAAGAAAAGATAAAGGGACCCCTGACCATTAGGTCCAGTCGTGGCCGACTCTGGGGTTGCGGCGCTCATCTCACTTTATTGGCCAAGGGAGCCGGCATACAGCTTCCGGGTCATGTGGCCAGCATGACTAAGCCTCATCTGGCAAACCAGAGCAGCGCACAGAAACAGCATTTACCTTCCCGCTGGAGGGGTACCTATTTATCTACTTGTACTTCATGCTTTCAAACTGCTAGGTGGGTAGGAACTGGGACTGAGCAACAGGAGCTCACCCCATTATGGGTATTCGAACCACCGACCTACTGATCAGCAAGCCCTAGGCTCTGTGGTTTAATCCACAGCGCCACCCACGTCCCTACTGTCTGGTATAGGGATGGCATAATAATATTCTCTGGTATAGAGCCTCTTGAGCTTGCCGATCGGAAGGTCGGTGGTTCACTTCCATGTGATGGGGTGAGCTCCCGTTGCTCTGTTCCAGCTTCTGCCAACCTAGCAGTTCAAAAGCACACCAGCGCAAGTAGATAAACAGGTACTGCTGCAGCGGGAAGGTAAACTTTTATCCCAAGCCCCACCTTCAGCTGTGCCACTATAAACTCCCACCACCACGTCTCTTAGTAATGTGACCATGTTTTGGGGTGCTGTGCCTGCGCTGGTACAGAAACCCCATTAAAAATCTGGGACTGTTCACTTTAGTTCTCGACCAAGGGGATAGAACCCATTTCTTTGTGATTTAGGACACAGTACTGAGCAAGTGCCGAGTCTGTAGAGATATTTGTCTTTCGGAATGTCAATAATCACACTGTTTAATTTCCTTAATGAGAGATTCTCGTGGCTTGCCGGGGCCTTGGAGAGTTTGGGCTGGCGTAGACTCAGGCTGACATAGACTCTGCCAGGAGTCTTTTAAGGCACACCATGTTGTCAGAGCAAGTCAGTACACAGAGAAGAATGTAATTACTAGAGCTTTGATGGGAGATAAGAGGTCAGATCTGAGAGAAGAGCTCCTCATTTTCTTGTCGGAGGTTGATGTAACTTTGCAAAATGTACCCTTTCTTCTCTTTCCCCAAACACTCGAAGGCCTAAGATGTGAATTATAATGAGGAATGGGAAGCATGCATGCATGGCAAGGGAGAGGTGGGAAGTTCATGCAAGATTGTCTTCAAAAACACCGAGTTACCGATTTTCAGTCCTGTTTTTATTTCATTTGGACTTTGAGCTGGTTTACATGTTTGAAATCTGCAATTTCAAACACACATCTTTGTGTGCAGGGCTTTTTTAAAGGGGGAACTCACGGGAACTCAGTTCTGGCACCTCTCAGGCAGGCGCTATTGCCGTTATGAGAGAACAAGGGTGGCATTCGTGGTGAGTTTTTGAACCTTTCGAGAAATAGCACTGCTTCTGTGGAAGTGTGCAAGTTCAATAGCAGGCTTGCAGCCCAACAGGGATTGGGTGCTGTCCCTGGCTACATAAACATCCACCTCTGCATTGGAAGTGGGCACATACTTGTCAGGATATGCATGGTTGCAGCAGTCTGAGAAAATGCCATGACAGTTGTTCAAACCTTATAACTAACCAGTGGGTTAGTGCTTTTTACTAAGAAAAATAGGTGCTGGAACTCAACAAGAAGTTGTTACAGTAAGTCGCTGGCTGACTCTGGGCAGCCCTGAACAGACGCCGGTTTGACAACAGCCTGCGGAGGTGCCAAAAATGACGACAAGCTGTCTTCCCAGTTGGTTGGGGGGGGGTTGCCCCTGGTTCTGGTGCAGGTCAAATAAATATACCCAGAAGGGCAATTGTGCAAATGCACCCGTGTGTAACAGTAGAAAGGTAAAAGATAAAGGAGCCCTGAATGGTCCAGTCAAAGGTGACTATGGGGTTGTGGCGCTCGTCTCGCTTTCAGGCCAAGGGAGCCGGCGTTTGTCCACAGACAGCTTTCCGGGTCATGTGGCCAGCAGGACTAAACCGCTTCTGGTGCAACGGGACATGGTGACAGAAACCAGAGCGCTCGGAAACGCCATTTACCTTCCCGCTACAGTGGTACCTATTTATCTACTTGCGCTGGTGTGCTTTCGAATTGCTAGGTTGGCAGGAGCTGGGGCAGAGCAATGGGAGCTCACCCCGTCGCAGGGATTCGAACTGCCGACCTTCTGATTAGCAAGCCCAAGAGGCCCAGTGGTTTAGACCACAGTGCCACCCGCCTCCCTGCAACAGTAGAGGCCTGGCTGGAATGCTTAAAAACTGCTGCCGCTACACAGGAGATGCTCCACCACTGAAGTATGGCCAGTCTCCATGGTACTGAATCTTGGACCTCTGCTGGCCATCTTCAAAGAAAGCTTCTGCTAGTCAGTGTAGACAATACTGAGTTAGATGGATCAATGGGTCTGACTCAGTATAAGCCAGCTTTTCACATTCCAGCCTGGTGTCAGCCCTTCACACTCCTGGAGACACTTGCAATGAGTTTTACTGCCGAGAGGAAGTGCCCTTAAAAAGAAAAGGGCACATTTATAATTGCCATGTCACTGTCAAACTAAATCCTAATAGTGTTCTGCCAGCCAGCAGAATATGCAGTATGCATACCCTATGCATAAAAGCAACGATTCCTTTTTAGGAAATGCCACAGACTTCCAGCCCAGGTTATTTCCCACAGGGAGCAGAGAGAATGCCATTTTAACTCCAGCTAACCTAATGACTTTTGTCACTATGCAAATCTGGCAGACATCTGAAGTGCTTCACATTGCTTCTCTCTTGAACACGGACAAATACAATTGTCTAATGCAACAATACCAGTTTTAATTATATTCCACATGGTGAAATGAAATCTCTTTTTTGAGCCACGGTATGCATTTTAAATAAAAAGAAGATACCCGAAAGAACATATTGGGGGTCAGAATTGGAGTTGTTTTTCATCAGCGTCTGAAAGGAAGTTGTTTCATTACTGTACCCAATAATGTGAGAAAGCTTTTTTTTGGAAAATAAATAAATACAGGATATCAGTGGCTCAGGGAGGCAGTAATTCAGAACAATATCCCAGAGGCAGATTTTGTATTCAACTCGCAAATTAGTGAAAACTGTAATTTATGGGTGAATAGTGGTATATCACGGTTTGTGGCATTTCTGATTTCAATGCAAAACACAAATCTATGGAAGAGGAGAACAGGCTGACCCAAGTACAACCAGGAGTCACAGGCCATAATGCACTTCGCTAGTAACCTAAGAAGAGCTTACTAGATCTGGCAAATGGTCCACCTTTTCCAGGATCCTGTGGCCAACCAGATCCCCAGAGGAAACCCACAATCCCAAATTCAAGAGGAACACTTATGCCCCACAAATAACCCAGAGAAGCATTTTAAATAAAAGGACACATTCTACTCATGTGAAAGCACCAGGCAGGCCCCACAAATAACCCAGAGATGCGTTTTAAATAAAAGGACACATTCTACTCATGTAAAAACACGCTGATTCCTGGACTGTCTGTGGGCCAAATTTAGAAAGCGATTGGGCCGCATCCAGCCCCCGGGCCTTAGTTTGCCTACCCATGGGAAAGAGTGTCAATGGGAGCAAAAGAATGTGAGTGAGTGTAAGAGACAACAACAACAACAACAACAACAACAACAACAACAACAACAACTGGTGTGCTCAAGCTTCTAGCACCTTTTATGCTGCTCTTCCATATCACGGTTCTACTCCAGTGTCTTTGTTTTCATGTTTTTCTTTTAATTTGCTTTCTTGTGATTTTAATGACGTGCAAGCCAGCCTTGAACCTCTCGAAGGACAGGTTATGAATAAATAGCGTAAGTAGGTAAACAGCTTCTACTACCCTAGAAGGATCGAGATGAGGGTCAAAGAGATGCTTACCTTGATGTAAAATTTGCTTTCCCCACTCACTGGGAACCTCCTCCCTTCCTGCTGTATTATTTATCAAGACATTTCTCCGCTAGCATTGCAAGGGCCAGCTCAGCACTCGAGGTCTTCATTGCTATTCAGCAGGGGTGCTATTCACCCAGATGTGGTGGGGCTCAAACTCCTCACAGCTCAGCTGCCATGGCCAACAGGAAGGAATGATAGGAATGGAAGTCTGACAATATTCATAGGGCCACAGGGTTCCCACCCTTGCTTTATAGCTTGGTAGCAGAGGCACCAACTTGCACAGAATATTTTTTGGGGGAGGAGAATGACATATCTGTGACATCTAGTTATCTCCCGCTTGGACTACTGCAATGTGCTCTACATGGGGCTACCTTTGAAGGTGACCTGGAAACTGCAATTAATCCAGAATGCGGCAGCTAGACTGGTGACTGGGAGCGGCCGCCGGGACCACATAACACTGGTCCTGAGAGATCTGCACTGGCTCCCAGTACATTTCCGAGCACAATTCAAAGTGTTGGTGCTGACCTTTAAAGCCCTAAATGGCCTCAACCACCCCCATCATTCAGTCCGGACACTGAGATCCAGTGCCGAGGGCCTTCTGGTGGTTCCCTCATTGAGAGAAGTGAGGTTACAGGGAACCAGATAGAGGGCGTTCTCGGTAGTGGTGCCTGCCCTGTGGAACGCCCTCCCTTCAGATGTCAAGGAAATAAGCAGCTATCTTATTTTTAAAAGACATCTGAAGGCAGCCCTGTTTAGGGAAGTTTTTAATATTTAATGCTGTACAGTGGTACTTGGGTTAAGTACTTAATTCATTCCGGAGGTCCGTTCTTAACCTGAAACTGTTCTTAACCTGAAGCACCACTTTAGCTAATGGGGCCTCCTGCTGCTGCCGTGCTGCCGGAGCACGATTTCTGTTCTCATCCTGAAGCAGAGTTCTTAACCCGAGGTACTATTTCTGGGTTAGCGGAGTCTGTAACCTGAAGCGTAAGTAACCCGAGGTACCACTGTATTGTTTTTAACACTTGATTGGGAGCCGTCCAGAGTGGCTAGGGAAACCCAGCCATATGGACGGGGTATAAATAATAAATTATTATTATTATCGGGATGCCACATGTACCATGCCAGTATGTTGGGAGGAGCCAGGGGGTGCAGCCAAACAGGGCGGCAGTGTGGCTTCAATGGCTGGTGGATCCTTCTCTCTCGTGTCCTCCTGCTGCTGCTGCGGCCAACGTCACCTCCTGGGGTCTACTTCCCCTGGCTTTCCATTACATGGCCAGCACCGTCAGAACTGCCAGCCACCGAAGGCATGCCATGCTTCTGCAGGGACATGGGGCCGATTCGGATGGTCCGCCCCCACCACTTAATGGATCCAAATGGTTTCCAGAGAGTGGGGGGGATGTTTTATCCCATGTTGGTGGCCTTTCAGCTGATTCCCTGGTGGCCCACTAGAATGTGGAGTTAACCAGGACTATTGACTGTCTGGCTCCAAAGCGCCCTCTCCGATTGCATGGGGCCTGGACAGCCCTGTGGTTTCCCCCAGAGCTGAGGGCAATGAAAAAATCGCTGAGACACCTACAACACCAGTAGTGGAAAACTCATTCTGAATCTGACCGGACATGGGTTAGAGCTCAATGTCGAGCCTACCAAATGGCGACGGCAAAGAGGACCTTCTTCACCACCTCTATTGCATCTGCAGAAAACAGCAGCAGGAGACTCTTTCAGGTTGTTTGCAATTTAACGGAACCACTGCACCATCAGGGCCCAAGATCTCCTGCAATGAGGAGAGGAGCCGGTCACTGAAACTGTGCCACGCTTGGCTCTGTACTTGGCCTCCTCTGACACAGTTGCCAGGACTCACAAACTGTTGAGCTTAAGTCTTGCTTTGGGCTTCCCATATGGGCTGACTGCTGTGTTAATAGGATGTTGGACTAAATGGGCCATGGGCCAGTAGGAATCTCCTTATGTTCATACATGGGCTTAAGTCATTCATAGGCAAACTCAGCCCTCCAGATGTTTTGGGACTACAATTCCCATCATCCCTGACCACTGGTCCTGTGAGCTAGGGATCATGGGAGTTGTAGGCCAAAAACATCTGGAGGACCGAGTTTGCCTATGTCTGGCTTAAGTTAACAGGAAAGCATACGGCAGTTGAATATTAGGAGACCCTTAATGTTGACAACTGTTTGACAGTGGACCCAATTCTCTAGAAGCATGGTAGACTTTTCTACAGGGAAGGTCTTCAAGCAGAAGCTTGAATAGTCATCTGTTGACTATAAAGCAGGCATCCCCGACCTTCGGCCCTCTAGATGTTTTGGACTACAATTCCCATCATCCCTGACCACTGGTCCTGTTAGCTAGGGATCATGGGAGTTGTAGGCCAAAACATCTGGAGGGCTGCAGGTTGGGGCTGCCTGCAATAAAGGGAGGGGGGGTTTCATGTCTTTAAGCTGTTATCAGGTTTCACCTAAAGTGAAAGTCAAGGCTATTACAGAGGTTTCACCCAGGTGAAATATCAGAGGAATTTTAAGAAGTTAAAAAGCTATCTGATAAGACTTGAACATCTTTAAGGCGGTGGGTGGGTGTACATCTCTGCTTCATTTGGGATCAAGAGGGTAATTCAATGCAAAGAAAAGAAGTTCTAAAAGGTTGGTAAGCATTGCTCACCATTTATCAGAGTTTCTGAATCTTGTTCAAGTCTTTAAAACTGACATACAGATAAATCTGATATATAAATAAGCCTGTATATATGTTCATACACACACCTTTCTATTCCCCTCCTCTAATTCCTCTTGCAAAAGGCTGGCAATAATTAACATTTGGTGATGAAAAAGGCATCACTCCGGAGCTCAGATATATTCCTTTCATGTTTTATCTATTGTTGGCTTGGGTGATGTATTATTTATATACCCGGAATGAAAGGTTAGCAGTGAAATTACTGATTGTAACGTATGAGCACAGAAGGTCAACAGCAAAATCTGAACGCTGGGTGCATAATCTCTTGGTTGACCCAGTCAAAGCAACTTACTTAATGAGCCTGGATGGAAACTCAGAATTAATGCAGCCACTGTGCATTTTAATTCTCTCTCTTTCATCACGGTTGGCACACTGTAAAAATGTTCATGTGGCAATATTATTATGTTACAAGCCAGAGGATGGATGACAGATAAAGTCCAGGACCACAACAGCAGTCACCAAAAGCTAGACTGGACTTCCCAGCATCCTTTGCAAAACACACAATGATAAATGAATAATAGCTGTTGGTTGGATGGAGTGTTCTCATCTATATTTCACCAAGAGAGTTCTGACTATCTGAAAGGCCATATATTATTGAAAACATCGTTTTTATAGCATCGGTGGCAGCAAGAAAGCTAAGTGGGGGAAAAGAAGCTACTGGTAATTCAAACACCTTTGAATTTTAACTTCTAATAAATACAGCGGGAGTATTTCATAACAAAGACACATACACAGTCCAGATTGTATGGCACTTGTGATGCCTTTGGTTATTGGTTGAGGCTTTGTGATGGCACAGAATGCTCAAGGAATGCATCTGCTTGCAGTGAAGTTTCTGTGGGGGAAGGAAAAGCAGTCAGTTTGTCTGAGATTAATGCCTCTCAAAGGCTAATAATAATAATAATAATAATAATAATAATAATAAAATTGTATTTATATCCCGCTCTCCCCAGCTGAAGCCGGGCTCAGAGCAGCTAACAAGAGTAAAATATACAACATTCTAAAATCATTTCATTATAAAATCAGTTCAAATCAGATTAATGGCAACCATTGGACTAGAGTTCTGTGAGGATTGCCAAAGGAGGGGGTCAGACTGTGCCTTGGCCAAAGGCCTGGTGGAACAGCTCTGTCTTGCAGGCCCTGGGAAATGTTCCTAGGGTGTAAGGAATCTAACAGACAGGGACCCACGTAACAAAGAGCAGGAAGGAACGGTGCCAGCTAAGTAACGAACCGATAATTTGCTGATTTGCTATACTACCATATCACATACTGCAGTTATGCCATTGCTGACTCAACAAAGCAAAGCAGCAATAGTGGATAAAGAAGGGGAACTGTTGCGCAAGTAGAAGGCAGCTCATGCGCTTGAACTTTCTGTTTGCCCCATCTCCCTCTGCAGGCCCCAGAGAGCTTCCCCAGTGGGGCTGGAAGGGAGGTCTGCTGAACTGTGGGCTATGTTATACAGGGTTGCCTGAAACTGGGTGGAGGTGAAGGGGTCTAGCTCAGCGATAGAGCACATACTTTAGGTTGCAGCCAATGTTAGTCCTACTCTGGGTATACCCACTGAGGTTAATGAACACGATTAACTTTGACCTGCTGGTCACATGACCGTGGGTGGTGCTGTGGGTTAAACCGCAGAGCCTAGGACTTGCTGATCAGAAGGTCAGCGGTTCGAATCCCCGTGACAGGGTGAGCTCCCGTTGCTCGGTCCCTGCTCCTGCCAACCTAGCAGTTTGAAAGCACGTCAAAGTGTAAGTAGATAAGTAGGTACTGCAACGGCGTTCCCGTGCGCTGCTCTGGTTCGCCAGAAGCGGCTTAGTCATGCTGGCCACATGAGCCGGAAGCTGTACGCCGGCTCCCTTGGCCAATAAAGCAAGATGAGCGCCACAACCCGAGTCGGCCACGACTGGACCTAATGGTCAGGGGTACCTTTACCTTTACTTTTTACTTAAGTCTATTACTTTCAGTGGGTCTACTCTGAGTAAAAACCCCAGCCACCTAAAGACGCTTTTTTTGCAGGGGAACTTCAGAGGAGGAGAAGGGGAACAGAAAGATGACTGCACAAGGTGTCCATTGGATGCAACCTTTTGCCGGCAAAAGCACTGTGCGTTTGGGATATAGCTCTGTGATATATTCCCCCAAATTTTATAAAGGCCTTGCTGTAAAGTAACAGGACATGAACTTAAAGTGGAAAATGTGGTGTTCAGTAAAACTGTGACATTTCTCTGGTTTTTATCCACAGACCAGACCCTCAAGAGGAGGGGTGTGTGCATATTCTGAGGTCTTTTTTTGCGTAGACCTACATTCCAGCAATGGGGCTTTTTGTGCCTGCAAAAGCCCTCTCGGCTTACAAAGGATCAAAAGCCCTTCCCTCTTTGAAATTGGTTTGTCACCATCCCAGCTTGCGCACACTGACTCCAATCCATCAAGCTCCGCCAATTTGGAAACCTGAACCTGCCGAGGTCAGTTTCCTCCCTACCCTTTGCAGGGCCCGTAGCCGAAGACCCCCCAAAGTTTGCAAAGCTTTCGTCTTCGGCAGCTCCTCGACAGCCTGTGCATGAAAGCAGAAATCTGATAACTAGCCAGTGGAGACAGGAAAGGGGTGTGGCCACCGGCAGCTGACTCATACCCTGGAGGTTGTGGGAGACTTAATGCTTCTAATTCTCAAGGGTGGTAATTATCTGGAAATAGACTGAAAGGCGGCTATTTTTGGAAATGTCAATTTTCTGGATTTATTGGAATTGAAGCACTCCTGTATCCACAGCCTCCAGTGGGACCGAGCAGCACTTTTGAAGGTTCAAGCCGTAGCCACAGGTGCTGGGGGAATTGGCTTGGAAAGTGCCCTCAGAAGCAATACCATTCTCCTCTTCCCCTTGGCCATTGCTTGGCACTGCAGGCATTGATTGGGTCCAATTAATGGGGCTGCTTCCCCGTGCCTCTTTTGAGTACTTCCTTTCCTGGCTTTTTCCTACGGCTGCCGCTCTTTAACCCTTAGAGCACCTGACAGCCTCAAGACGGAGCTCAGTTTGCAGTTGGTCGAATCAGGCAAGAAGCCAAGGTGGTTCTTTTCCCTTGAAACAGTCCAGAAAATGGAAGAGTAATGAAATCCCCTCTATACAAGATTGGATCCAAAAGCTAACAGAATATGCCGAATTAGATGGTCTATCAGAAAAAATAAAGAATAAATCAAAACAGGAATTTGTTTCAAAATGGGAGGTTTTCAAAGAATATCTGAAAAATATAGTAGTTTAAATTCTGTTGCAGCGTTCGAGGAACTTCAGTAATAGTTGCAAGCTAGATATATGAAATTAGAAATATTAAGAAGAAGTTTAATTATGATAAAGGTGTGTATTGGCAATAAGTATTATGAAATCGAAATATGGAATAGACGGGAGGTCGGGTAAGAAAATTATGTGTCTATAGTTATTCCTGTGTGTAATTTGGTATTTGTGTTTTTTTTTCTTTTTTCTTGTATCAATAAAAAAATCTTTAAAAAAAACAACAGTCCTGGTTTGAGTGCCCACTTAAAATGCCTCCTAGCCCAGCAGTTTGCCATGTGTAGGAGAAGACGGAGTTAGGACTACAGGAAGGTGTGTATTTTAGTGGCAGATGATCTGTGTTACATGCAGGGCCGGACTTAGTTTTGATGAGGCCCTAAAACAAATCAATACAGAATTACCACTTCCCCAGTGGCACAAAACATTTGCTAAAAGAAAGGAGGCAGAGAAGTCTATCGTCACATCTCTAGGTCTCCAGGGAGATCAGACGTCTGCAGTGTACTTCGATGACAGAAAACCAAATAGAGATATTTAGCCACTAACTTGGTGAGCTCCTAATCATTCCCCAGGAATAGAAAACGTATCATTTGTTTTGGATGTATGTATGTGATGCCAATAAAAGGTTTGATGATAATGATGATGATGCCCTAAACTACTGAAGGTAATGGGGCCCTTCATATGTCCAGCTGTCCTTTGCCAACAACAAATTGTTGCTGTTTTTTTGTGTGTGTGTTGAATATATGCTATGTGGTAATTAATGGACCTAATAGGTATCTCAAGCCATTTGCACATGTTGTCATGCAACCAGTCCATGCAGAATGTAGGCACTCTATATATAGAAATGAGCAAACCAGTGATCTTTGAGGGAGCAGGCTAGCAGGCGAGACCCATGACTTACATCATAGGAGCCTACACAACACAAAACACTGTTGCTGTATGTAGCTTTAATTTATTTGTTTTTTATCTTATATTTTGGAAATGTACATCCAGTTTATTCCCCTTTATTTTTTTGGGGGGGGGGGGACAAGAGAGTGGGGCCCTAAGCTATAGCTTGTTTAGTTTATACATAAATCCAGCACTGATTACAAGCAGAAGGACTGGCGGGCAACTTCATTTCACACTGGTGTCTTTGACTCTGCCTCTCTACAGCATAGACAATATCAAACCGTTGGAACGGCTAAACTGTCCCCTCCCCATCCACCCAGAACTCCAGAAGGGAAGTTTTCAAACTTATTTATCAGAAAATTCTTGACTAAGGAATTTTGGCTCAGCCCTAGGCAGAATTGTGTCCAACCAGACTTCCAAGTGAATAATCTAGATCATAGCTGTCAACTTTTCCCTTTTCTTGTGAGGAATCCTATTCAGAATAAGGGAATGTCCCTTTTAAAAAAGGAAAAAGTTGACAGCTCTGATCTAGATCTGGAATCTTGGTCTATTCAGTGCTCAGAAATAAATTATTTCTTCAACTGCTTAATGATGGGTATTGGCATGACTATTGCCAGGCACTTGTTCAAGGGAGGAAGACAGTGGAATTTGCTAAAAGGCAAACTTTCTACCTGGAGAGAACTTCACCAGTGACATCCCTTAGGGATCAGCCTCAGGCCTTATTTTATTCAATATTTGTGTTTGTGACCTGGGAGAGGGGAAGCAAGTCTGATGAGACTTTGCATATGGTATCAAGCTAAGAGGCATTGTTCGTTACAGAGAAGGACTGGGGAATTATGCGGGATAAATTGGATGACCTCATCAGCCGGAGGAATAGAAATGAAATGGAATTCATTAGGAGAAAGGGCGGGGGATTTAGGTTAAGATGTCAGCAGCCATACTTCGTCTATTACTTAGACTATTGGTCTGACTAGCTCAATGCAATCTGCTCCTTTGTAAAGTGCCTTCCCAGGGTCTTGGCCAGCGTTCTTTTCCAGTCCAACTACTGCAGGTTCAGGACAGATAATTTTTTTATTTACTATTTGTTTAATTTTATTTAAAAGGAAATACTTCTTCATGCAGCGCACAGTTTAAATATGGAACTGCCTCCCGCAGGAGGCATTGACAACCACTGACCTAGATGGAGTTAAAAGAGGATTAGATATTGAACTTGTGGAGGCTATCGAAGGCTACTAGCAATGATGGCTATGCGCTCTCTCTCTCCAAATTTGGAGGCGGCTTCTGAATAATAGTTGCTGGAAACTGCAGGAGGGAAAAGTGCTCTTGTGCTCTTATCATAGGTGCCAACTCCTAGGAGCCGAGGTACTTTTGGCAATCCAATGCAATATTCAAATGTTGTGCATGAGCCACATTTTGTGACTGATTATGTGGGGCGGTGTTCACCTAGCTTCCCCGCAATATTTTATTCCAGTTGGCACCCCTGGCTTGAATCCTGCCTGTTGGTTTCCCATAGACATCTAGTTGGTTACTGTGAGAACAGGATGCTGGACTAGGTGGGCCATTGGTCTGAATCAGCAGGATCTTCTTAGATTATGTTAGCAGGAGAGGTTAGGAATTGCAGTGTACTCTATGTGGGGCTACCTTTTGGCCTGTTCTGGAGGCTCCAGCTGGTGCAAAATACTGTGGCTGAACAATCAATGGGGTCAGGATATTGCCAGCATGTCACTGGTATTTACCGTATTTTTCGCTCCATAAGATGCACCTGACCATAAGACGCACCTAGTTTATAGGGGAGGAAAGGGGGAAAGCCGTGTTTTTTGGGGGGATCGGCTCACAGTTGTGCAGCTTCTTTTGCAAAGGGGAAAGCCCCTTTTTTGAGGATCAGCTCAAAGTTGTTGAGCTTACTTTGCAAAGGGGAAAAAATCCTGTTTTGGGGAGGGTTCAGCTCACAGTTCTGCAGCTTCATTAGGAAAGGAAAGGAAGCCGTTTCTACAGTTTCCAGACAGATAATCTAATCAGCCAGTCACATGTCACTGGGGAACAAACAGCCTCCATCTGCAGAACATTCAACAATGGAGGCCTGGGCAAGGGGGTGAGGCCAGAAAGGGAGCCAGCGATCGACCACACATTCGCTCCATAAGATGCACAGACATTTCCCCTTACTTTTTAGGAGGAAAAAAGTGTGACTTATGGAGCAAAAAATTCGGTACTTGAATCCATCCCACAAAATACTCACAGTCTGTACTGACTGTACAGAAGTACATTTGCATTCATTTCCCCCACCCACTTCTCTCTCTGGCCCCGCCCACCACCAGCATGAGATCCCCCAGAAGCTTGTCCATGGGGGGGGGGGGAATTTCCCCACATCTAGGAGGATGTCAGCATTTCACTCCTCCGTTGCTGGATGTGTGGTTGTTATATCACAAGTCTGTGTTTACTTTCCAGGCTTTTAAAGTGTGACAACGGATCTCTTCCACTTGTACTGTACTTTTGTGCTTCCTTACTCTCTCTCTCTCAGAGAAGAAGTGAGAGGACGCCATGATTGCTTTGTCCTGTATATATTGCTTAATAAATACTTAGAATGCTACGGTGACGCTCCACCATTGTTTCTGCTACACTCTGCTGAGTGAGCGTGCACATGTCTTTTGATATGTGTCGCTACAGCGCACTGGGACTGAAGATTGGAGAACGTCCCGGCGCTGCGCTTCATCAAGAAGACGCCCGGAGAGGTCTGTCTCATCCCGGGACTGCGTGTGCCCCCCCACGTGTGTTCCGACAGAGTACATACATAGCAGCTGCACAGTTGCACAAAAGAACAACCAAAGGGAGTGTGTGCAGTTCCTTCAGCATGACCTGGTGGCACAGTGTACCCCAACTGTGACTCGTGCATTGCAAGTGGGTTGGACTAGATGACCCTTTGTGGGAATGTTCAGGGATACAGGAGAGCTTATATTGTCTGCTTATAGCCTTTCCAACTTGTGTTAATAAGTTCACAATTTAGCAGAGTAACATTCCCCTTTTTAAACTTGCAGCGGATGCGTTTGCTCAGGTTTGCTAAAGCCTCTATAATAACTGTTCTTGTATTTTCCCCTTATTCCCTCATAAAAGATAAGACACGGCACAGTCTTCTACAAAAGTATAAAAAGAGTTTACTCACATTCTGTTGATAATCAGATCCCAGAAGGCAGACTTAGCTTAGAAAAGTAACATACACCTGGAAACTATCTCATAAGGAGACAGTCCCTTTGTCCTCTCTTGGCTGGAAGCCAAGAGAGCATCTTTGGCTAAGCAGATTTGCTTCTTAGATGCATGTAGTCAAAAAGAGAGAGATGGCTGCCCTGCCCTGTGCTTTTGTCGTTACTTGCACAGGTGAGGCCACGGCCACCTCTAGTCACATGCAGAGGAAGTCTGTCCCAGCCCAGACAGGAAGTTTACCTGCTGGCTGGACAAACATTCCTCCCCATATGTAAACATGTTCACTCTAGGAATGTTGTACTTTACTGCTCTTGTGTTTCACATCCCACACCTTTGAGCCCCAACTTCTATAATTCTATGGTTCCCTCTGAGCTGTTTGGGAGACTATGCTGCACACAGTGCTCACTGCAATCTACACTTCCTGCCTCTCTGCATTCACATTTCTTCCTTCGTAGTTTTGCTCTGCAGGACTGCATTTGAACGGGCAATTCCAAGTGTGAATCTGATCTCCCACTTTCCCCAGTGTTCTAACAGACCCTCCAAGTATCCCTATTTTCCAGGGATGTCCCTGATTTCTGAATAGATCCTGGAATGTCCCACTTTTCCTTAGGACGTCCCTATTTTCATCAGAGAAATGTTGAAGGGTATGGAGTTATCCGACCCCCAGGGTATCTGAAGGCAATCCTGTATACATTGGTACCTCAGGTTGAGAACTTAATTCATTCTGGAGGTCAGTTCTTAACCTGAAACTGTTCTTAACCTGAGGTACCACTTTAGCTAATGGGGCCTCCCGCTGCCACCGCATGATTTCTGTTCTCATCCTGAAGCAAAGTTCTTAACTTGAGGTACTATTTCTGGGTTAGCAGAGTCTGTTACCTGAAGCGTATGTAACCTGAAGTGTCTGTAACCTGAGGTACCACTGTAGTTAAGTCTTTTTAAAAAATTGTTTAATGCTTTATTATGTTTTTATATATGTTGGAAGCCGCCCAGAGTGGCTGGGGCAATCCAGTAAGATGTGCGGGGTAGAAATAGTAAAATGACATCTCTATTTTCATTGGAGAAATGTTGGCGGGTATACTCTAATGAAAATGAATGGAGTATACCAGCCACCTGGACTCTGGCTTATGCTTGGCATTCACTCACCATTTTAGCTGAAACTGTTTGTGGACAATCATACCCTTCCACTGACATTAAGACGGCTCCCGGGAACCGACTGAAAGCCATTTGCAGGTTTGTTGAGTAAACCTTTATTGATTAGAACGTCAATTACAGCTGCTCATACACTCCCATTAATTACAGCATCTATGGGACTTTGGCAGGCTATCAGTGGAGATATTGGGCTGTCAGTTGGAGCAGTTTCAGATTAGAAGCCCATTGAGGCTTTTGAGACGATAGTGTCAAGAGCGGAAGGCGGCACAATAGCATTTGCACTTAAGAAAATGCCTATCAGGTTCACCATGTCTAGCTTCCTTTGCCTTATTTCAGTATCAACAACCCTAGAACTGGAGTACAGTAATACATAAAAGCACTCGCCTCCTGCATTATCAATAGAGTGTCCACCGGTGAAAATATGTCTATTAATGTTTTTTTTCCAGATTGATAGAAGACTTGGGTGGAACAAAAGATGAAGCAAACATGTTAGAAAATTCAGAACTTCACAAAACTGAACATTATCAAATTTCACTTTTGAAACTCTAATTCTGTTCATCGGTTTTAAGGCAATTCTATAAAGCAGCTGTTGTGATCACTATTATGTGTTAAGTGTAAGCTTAGAGTAGCTCTTCCAATCAACTTGGTCCTGCCTTTTATTATGCAACCTTAAAGATATTTACTCAGAAGTAAGTTTCATTGTGTTCAGCTGGGCTTACTGTCCAGTTAGTAAATGTGTGTTTAGGATTTCAGCCTTAAACAACCAGTAGCCAATATGTGGGATAATAAAAGCAAAGTTTATTTACTTAAATAATCTAATATCAAAAAAGCAATCATAGCAATGAATTCTCAAAGAAGATTACTCTGGAGACTATGATTGTTCTAATCCTCTACTTTTGGTTGCTTTCAACAGTGTCCTCTCTGCTCCCATCACACTGAAGGCCAAGCCCTTTAAAATTCCTATTTCTCCCTCCCTCCCCCAGCTGATCACAGGTAGATCATGCAAGTTGTTTCATGCACAGAGAGGTTTTCGATACTCCGACTGCTTCTTATGGAAAAGTAGATTTGGAGGTAACCATTCAGAAGAGAGGTGGGGAAGCATTTTCAGTCTGAGGACCGCATTCTCTTCCGGAAAGACTTCCAGGGGCTACATGTGAGTGGTGGGTGGGTCCAAAGGCAAAAGGAGGCAAAAAAAATTACCTTTGCAAAGCAGGCTAGTTCCTACATGCACATCCCTCTGTTGTCCATTCAGGAAAACAAGAAGCATTATCAGAGTTCAAGGAGACATTTCAGCCAGTCAAAAACATTCAAGGAGGGTGCAAAGTGAGGCAGGTGAGGGGCATAGCCTGGGAATGGGGGGAGCCACTGGGGAAGAGGGTGTACCCTCCAAAAGAACAGATAGAGAGGGCAAGGGGCTCTCCACACCTTATATAGAATACAAAAAATAATGAGCCCCAGGGCTGATCTGTATGGAACGTCCCTGGTGACTTCTCTCCTGGTAGAAAGTTTGCCTTTAGAGAAGGATCAATCCGATGCAACCAGATCTCAGCTCTGCTCATTTCCTCAGTCTGGGTAACTTGTTGTGGGGATAGACCACCTGGCTCTTACTCCAGGCCCCAGATCACCAGAGTTACAAGCTCTGGCTCTTTAGTTCTTTGGACCAGATGATGGCGATGATGATTGAATGAATGTGCTGCTGAATGCCAAGTAGACACCTAAGCATTTTAGCAAACACTGTTGCAATGCACAGTAATTAAAAATGCACCGTAATTAAAATACCCAATAAATCAATCCCATTAAAATATAAATCCCCATAATTAAAACACACATATATATTGTTGTTGTTTAGTCGTGTCCGACTCTTCGTGACCCCATGGACCAGAGCACGCCAGGTACTCCTGTCTTCCACTGCCTCCCGCAGTTTGGTCAAACTCACTGCCTTCTTGTGGCGAAGGGGCTTGAATAAGAAAAGCTATGAGCTATGCCGTTCAGGGCCACCCAAGACGGACAGGTCAAAGTGGAGAGTTTTGACTAAACGTGATCCACCTGGAGCAGGAACCGGCAAGCCACTCTAGTATGCCTGCCAAGAAAACTCCATGGACATACATATTAAATTCAATTAAAAGAATATAGTGATTTGAACAGGAGACTTGGGTTGAGAGCAAAGGAATGCTTTTGTAAATAGGTGTGTCTTCAGCCAGCCCATCTAAACTGCTTTGAGGGTGGGTCTGTTTGTTTTTTTACAATCAAGCAATGTTTAAACTGTATGAAATAACTAACTCACTCACTAACTAACTGGCTGACTAACTAACAGGTCTGAATGCATGACAAAATATTGCTTCTGTCCAATAAACTATTTTTCTAATGACCACTGATGATTGCAAATCACTATTCTCCACCCCGCAATCTGGAGAGCTGAACTCAAGATTAGAAAAATGATGAACTGACATTGTTTTCTCCTGCTGCGAAGTATAGGACTCAGACCAACAGATTCAAGTTACAAGAAAGGAGATTCCAACTAAATACCAGGAAGAACTTTCTGATGTCAAGAGCAGTTTGACAGTGGAACAGATTCCCATGAGAGATGGTGGACTCTCCTTCCTTGGCGGTTTTTAAGCGGAGGTTGGATGGCCATCTGTCATGGATGCTATAGCAGATATTCCTGCATTGCAAAGGGTTGGAAAAGACAATCCTTCGGGTCTCTCCCAGCCAAGGCCAGATTTGGGTTTGATGAGGCCCTAAGCTACTGAAGGTAATGGGGCCCTTTATATGTCCAGCTGTCCTTTGTCAACAACAAATTGTCGCTGTTTTTTTGTGTTGAATATATGCTAGATGGTAATTTATGGACCTAATAGGTATCTCAAGCCATTTGCACATAACAAAATATGCATTTTATCAAAGTAATTGTTGAACTGAAATACAATTAAGAAGTATATTAATAGTGAATTGGGGGGGGGGGGCAAGGGAGTAGGGCCCTAAGCTATAGCTTGTTTAGCTTATACCCCAACCCTAATCCTGCGGAAAGCCATCTAATTAGATTTTAATTTGATCCTGACTTGTTTTTAGGAGGTAATTTAATTATTGTTTGATTTTATACCAATGTTATACATTTGATGTTAGCCACCCTGAGCCCAGTTTTGGCTGGGGAGGGCAGGATACAAATAAAAGTTGTTGTTGTTGTTTTTTTATTATTTATTATTATTATTATTATTATTATTATTATTATACGTAAATCCGGCACTGCTTCCAACTCTACAATTCTATTATTCTATGACATAAACAGACATTGACATTTGCCTGTCCTACCTGCTAACATGCCTGCTCTTCTGGGATAAGTATCTAACAATATTTCCCCCCTCCTATAGCCAAATCGCGTGTTTAATAATAGCTGCAGGAACCAGCCTGACATCAATTAATATTTCCTGTCCTGGTTCCTCCCAGAGTGACTGGCCTGCTCTATGTAGAGGAAACCAGACTAACTGATACTATGTAATTATTTAAGAATGATATGTGGATAAAATATCATTATAATTATTCCATTAAAAAACTGGAGACCTCCGGAGGTAACCCGACAGCACTGCTAATTAGCTGGGCTCGGTGTCATTCTTGTAGCTTACCCCGATTCTAGCGCTGAGTGTAAATTTCAAGTTGTTCCAATGAAACCTACAGACCCCATTTGAGTTTAGCTTCACGCCACTGCGATATTCAGAGACGTGCCAGTTTCAAAAGATAGCTATAGTTCAGTTTCCTGATAGTTCCAGGAAGTGCGAATTAGATACAGTCACTTAGGGAAAATGCAATCAGGGCCAGATTTCTCCTCCATCTCTTCCTGGGAGCAAGACTATTGAACTAAGTTGGTACATACTTCCATGTGAATATGTATAGGATTGCGCCTCATGTCTGAAGGCCTCAGGCTGATGAGCCAAAGTAATCAAAACCAATATTGGGCCCACACAGGAGATCTCTCAGGACCATTGATTGCTAAGCCCTGTTCAGGGAAGTTTCTATTATTTTTCTTCATAATTTTATTTAGTTTTTCAGATTTTAGAAATTTACAATCAATTATCCAACAACCAACATAAAAAGAGCATTCCAAAGGATCTCCTGAACATCCCCCCTCCCCTTTGTGGGTCCTTATATTAACCTTTTCCTCCTGCATCTTTTCTACTAATCCAAATCTTTTAAATCTCCATTATACCCAAAATTCAACATTTAACTACAAATGTTGTTCCAGTGCTACTAATTATTTCAATTGTTTACAATGGTTTTTAAGGTAAATTATGTATTCCCCCTCGCCCCATTCCTTATTAAAATTTTGGTCTCCTGGTTTCTGATTCTTCCGGTCATTTTTGCCAATTCGGCATAGTCTGCCAACTTAATCTGCCATTCTTCTCTGGTTGGGACTCTTTCTTCTTTCAAATGGTTAATGTTTTATGGTGTTTTTAATATTTTGTTTGGAGCCACCCAGAGTGGCTGGGGCAACCCAGTCAGATGGGCAGCATATAAACAATAAAATAATAATAATAATTCTTATTATTCTTATTATCAAGCCATCCTTTAAGTTATTAAGTGCACACTATACATAGGCCATCTCATGAGAAGAAAAGACTCCCTGGAAAAGACCCTGATGCTGGGAAAGATGGAGGGCATGAGGAGAAGGGGACGACAGAGGACGGGATGGTTGGATAGTGTTCTTGAAGCTACAAACATGAGTTTGACCAAACTGCGGGAGGCAGTGGAAGACAGGAGTGCCTGGCGTGCTCTGGTCCATGGGGTCACAAAGAGTCGGACACGACTAAACAACTAAACAACAACATACATAGGGAACTGTATAGATTAATGGTAGAGCATCTGATTTGCATGCTGATGGTCATGGGTTCTATTCTTGGCAACTCAAAATAGAGCTGTGGGATACCGCTCTCTGAAATCCTGAAGAGCTTCTGTCAGTATAGACGAGGCATTGGCTAACTCTGGCCCTCCAGATGTTTGGGACTACAATTCCCATCATCCCTGTCCACTATTCCTGTTAGCTAGGGATGATGGGAGTTGCAGTCCCAAACATCTGGAGGGCCGGAGTTTGCCTATGCCTGGTATAGATACTGTCAGGTGTGGAGAGTCGTCTCCCCCTCTGGTAGCCTCATAGGCAAGAATAACAAGCATGGTAAAGGTAAAGGGACCCCTGACCACTAGGTCCAGACTTGGCCGACTCTGGGGTTGCAGTGCTCATCTCGCTTTATTGGCTGAGGGAGCCGGCATACAGCTTCTGGGTCATGTGGCCAGCATGACTAAGCCACTTCTGGAGAACCAGAGCAGCACACGAAAATGCCGTTTACTTTCCCGCCGGAGCGGTACCTATTTATCTACTTGCACTTTGATGTGCTTTCAAACTGCTAGGTTGGTAGGAGCAGGGACCGAGCAACGGGAGCTCGCCCCATCGCAGGGATTCAAACCGCCGACCTTCTGATCGGCATGTCCTAGGCTCTGTGGTTTAACCCACAGCGCCACCCGCGTCCCTAGGTGGCATGATAGTCATCTACAAATATCTGAAGGGCTATCACATGGAAGGTGGAGCAAGCTTGCTTTCTGCTGCTCCGGAGGGTAGGGCTCGAAGCAATGGAAACAAATGACGAGAAAGAGGATTCCAACTGAACATGTGGAAGAACTTTCTGATGGGAAGAGCTGTTTGATAGTGGAATGGACGACCTAGGAAGGTGGCTTTATTGGAGGTTTTTTAAACAGAAGTTGGATGGCCACCTGTCAAGAATTCTTTAGCTGTGATTTCTGCCTTACAGGAGATTGGACTAGATGATTCTTGGGATCCTTAGGATCCCTTCCAACTCTACAGTTCTATGATTCTACCATCCATATATGATTCGCTTAAGATTCAGATCCCAGAAGTTCTTATTTCTCCTAGCAAACCTGATTTCTCCTTTAATAACACACCAGATCCTTTCCTGCCTCTCAACTAGCTCTGTTTATCTTGGTGTCACCCACTGATGCCACCCAGTACTCTCCTAAGAATAAAAGACAATGGAGAGAACAAAACACATCAATAAGAAGAGCCCTGAAAGCTTAGATGAGAGACCTATCTAGTCCAGTCCTCTGTTCTCACGGTGTCCAACCAGATGCCTATGGGAAACCCCAAAGCAATGACCTATATGTAGTAATAATAATAATAATTTTTTATTTATACTCTGCCCATCTGGCTGGGTTTCCCCAGCCACCCTGGGCGGCTCCCAATCAGATATTAAAAACACAATACAGCATTAAACATTAAAAACTTCCCTAAACAGGGCTGTCTTCAGCACTCACGACCACTACAGCATGCAAGTATAAACGTACCAAACATAGACAACTTCCTTTCACTTTGAGTATGGGAAATGACTTTTACCCAAGAGAGGATTTAATATATCTGTAAGTTGTAAAGTTGGAAGAAACATTGATTTATAGCTCAAAATCAAGGATTACTTCTGTCAACTTGCTCCGAGGAATTTACTCTGCTCATAGACACACTTTCCCTTTCCTGGAAAGATCAAAGGCAATGAAGGAAATCTTATTAAAAGTCACTTTAGTTCATGCTTTTGAGCAGCTGAGGTCACCTTGCGCACTCTCTCTCTCCCTCTCTCTTTAAATGACAGCAGAACATGTGATTGAGTGGCAGCCCATTTGTCAATTGGTATCTCAGCAACCAGGCTAGGACCAGGCTAGTCTTTTGAGTGCGCCTTTTGAGAATATTAATTATAAAACTACTCTATTTGTGAAAGTTATTGATAAGTGTTTTCTTTTTTAAAATAAACAACTGAGCTTGAATGGAAACCCATCATTTACTGGCCACAGTGTTGTTGTTGTTGTTGTTGTTGTTGTTGTTGTTGTTGTAGTAGTATACCCCACCCATCTGGCTGGATTGCCCTAGCCACGCATCCCTTAGTTAAATTCCAATTGGACTGCTATGGGAGAAAAGCAATGACAAACCTAGACAGCATCTTAAAAAGTAGAGACATCACTTTGCCAACAAAGGTCCATATAGTAAAAGCTATGGTTTTCCCAGTAGTGATGTATGGAAGTGAAAGCTGGACCATAAAGAAGGCTGATCACCGAAGAATTGATGCTTTTGAATTATGGTGCTGGAGGAGACTCTTCAGAGTCCCATGGACTGCAAGAAGATCAAACCTCTCCGTTCTTAAGGAAATCAGCCCTGAGTGCTCACTGGAAGGACAGGTTGTGAAGCTGAAGCTCCAATACTTTGGCCACCTCATGAGAAGAGAAGACTCCCTGGAAAAGACCGTGATGTTGGGAAAGATGGAGGGCACAAGGAGAAGGGGACGACAGAGGACGAGATGGTTGGATGGTGTTCTCGAAGCTACCAGCATGAGTTTGACCAAACTGCGGGAGGCAGTGGAAGACAGAAGTGCCTGGTGTGCTCGGGTCCAGGGGGTCACGAAGAGTTGGACACGACTAAACGACTAAACAACAACAAGACTCTCTTTATTGGGCTGCCTTTCAAATGTGTTCAGAAGCTCCTGCTGGTTCAGAATGCTGCAGCCAAACTGCTGGCTGGACTGGATACCAAAAAAAAAAAAGGGAAAAAAAGCATGCTACTCCCTTGTTAAAACAACTTCACTGGCTACTGGTCCATTTCCAGGCACAATTCAAAGTGCTGATTATAAAACCCTACATGGCTTGTGTCCAACATACCAGAAAGATCAAATCTCTCTTTTTTTAACATTGTTGTGATGAACAGGTTATCCACCCTTGTCCTGTGCCTGCTGGAGAGAGAGAGGGAGAGGGAGGGAGAGAGAAAGAACAGGTATTACTTATGAGGGATATGGTTTGGTTCACCGGTGCTGATAGGGACATTTGTCTCATCTTGCCGCCAAGATGAGCTTGGATCCCATGTTGTAGAGAGGACAGTGTGAGGTCAATAAGAGGTTTAAGTTTTTCTGCTATTGATTTCTCCCGCAGCAAACTGGGCATTGTCCTAATCTTATTTTCTTCTTCTTAGCCTCTGATGCCCTTAATAAATACTGCCACTTTCACAGACCTGTGACCCACGAAATCTGAAGCTTGCCTTCGATGAAAGATATAAGGTGTTTACTTCTTCCTCTTTTCCACAAAGAGACGACGCAGCTCCAGGAGACAAAAGAGGCAGTATAAGTGAGGAACAACCTCTCACGGAAACCTATTAGCTTCCCACCTTTTGAAATACACCTTTTCTGACGGAGGGAAAGTGTAGAACCTTGGAGTTACAAATTGTTTGAGAGTGGAGGCTGTTTGTAACCTGGAGAAAATGTGAGGTGGAGAGGCAGGTGGATCCAGATTTCTGTCAGGGATAGGATGACTTAGAGGCAGTTTGACGTTCATCCTACAAAGGTCACCACAGGGTGAGTCATACCATCAAGGGCTGCTTCTTCCTATTATCTCATGCCCGTGCTCCTGTTTCGGGGGTGTTCGCAAGAAGTAATAAGAAGTGAAGGTATCAGGGAATGGTCTGAAGCTGAGAACTGGGGAATGCATTCTATGGCAGACCGGCTTCTAACCAATGGAGAGTTGGAGGGAGGAAGAGTCACCCCCTTTGTCCACAGCGTGTTCAGAAGCAGAGAGAGACAGAAGCTGAACAACTTAGGGAGGTGTTACCCAGTTACGAGATAATGCCAAGAGAACCAGAAGGGAGGGGACAGCTAGTCGAGACATCACTTGAGAGGTTGGGGGATGTCGCGAATTCTTTGCGGCGCCCCAGCAGAAATACTCAGAGTTCCAGGCTCTTCAGTGCAGTATATTCATTGTGAGCCACATATACAGATATCTACAGGCCACAATACACTAGCAGTTCACACAGTGAAACAGAGCACCCGGCTGCACCCCAAGGCAACCAGGAAGACCTTTCTCTCTCTCTCTCTCTCTCTCTCTCTCTCTCTCTCTCTCTCTGACCACACTCTACTACACCACACTTACTGCTGGACAGGTTTCCCTTTTAAACCGGTGACAGCCAATCAACTGTCAGCACTTTACTGCTGAGTCATTCTGACCCAGCACTACCATAGAAAGTATTGCAGGCTGATTGCATCAGCCAGTTGCATCAGCCAGCAAACTCAAGCCTGCAGACTTACTATCTCATATAGCATCCTGTGCATCCCCACTGGGGACCCCTCCTCACCATGGACTCGGAGGTCCGAACATATCAGAGAGCAAAGGAGTCAGAGGGAGGGAGGAACTTCCCGTTGGTGCCTAAAATGCTGCGGAAGTCGGAAGTCGGATTTAGAGTCATCTCCTACTCCTCCTTTCTTCTTTGGTGATCCCTCATAGCCGAGTAAGATTGTCTTCCATAAACACAGTTTTATCAATGAGTCCATAAGTGACTGTGGAGGCCAATTCTGGATCCACACATCCTTCCACAGTGGGGACATTGGTTTCTGGGCGGGAGTTGATCACGGTGTGGATTTGCCAAGCGTGCTTTCCTCCTAGCACATTTCTCCCTTTCATCCTGAGTTCAAGTGTCTTCAAAGCCCATGACACCTTTGGTAAAGGCTGTTCTCCAACTGGAGCACTCGCAGGCCAGTGTTTCCCAGTTGTCAGTGTTTATACTACATTTTTTTTTAGATTTGCCTCGAGACAGTCTTTAAACCTCTTTTGTTGACCACCAGCATTACACTTTCCATTGTAAAGTTTGGAATAGAGTAGTTGCTTTGGAAGACGATTGTCAGGCATCCGCACAACATGACCAGTCCAACGAAGTTGATGTTAGCCAACTTGTGGAGAGCTGTGTATTTGTGCTTGCAACATGATGCTGTAATAAAAGGACTATAAATGTATCAGCTGCTTGTTAAGTCTTATCTGTGAAGTTACCAAAGGGAGAGGAGGACTCTCCACACCTGACAGAAGGAATGTGACCAACACTAGCATTTTTTCTTGCTGTGGATAAAAGAAGAACTGTGCTGAAGTCCACCATTCTGCTCTTAAAGTGGTCAACCACATGTGTATGGGAAGCCCACAAACAAGGATCTGAGTGCAACAGTGTTTTCCCAGTTCTGATTCCTAGTAACTCAAATTTAGAGGCAACCTGCCCCCAACTAGCCATCATGGTTGTATCAATAATAACTACAGTTGTATGGCACTTAATATATAGAATAATAGAAGCATAGGGTTAGAAGGGACCATGAGAGTCATCTAGTCCAACCCCCTGAAGTGCAGGAATCTTTTCCCAGTGTGGGGTTTGAATCCACGGCCCTGAGATTAAGATTAAGAGTCTCATGCTTTACCTACGGAACTATCCAAGAGACGACTAAGCTATCATAGTATGTATGGCAAGTACCCTCCTTCATGGATCACTGCCTTGCCATGGTGAAGGGCCTTGAATAACTCAGAGAAGCTATGAGTTATGCCGTGCAGGGCCACCCAAGATGGACAGGTAAAGGCTGATCACCGAAGAATGGATGCTTTTGAATTATGGTGCTGGAGGAGACTCTTGAGAGTCCCATGGACTGCAAGAAGATCAAACCTATCCATTATGCAGGAAATCAGCCCTGAGTGCTGACTGGAAGGACAGATCCTGAAGCTGAGGCTCCAATACTTTGGCCACCTCATGAGAAGAGAGGACTCCCTGGAAAAGACCCTGATGTTGAGAAAGATTGAAAGCATGAGGAGAAGGGGATGACAGAGGACGAGATGGTTGGACAGTGTTCTCGAAGCTACCAGCATGAGTCTGACCAAACTGCGGGAGGCAGTGGAAGACAGGAGTGCCTGGTGTGCTCTGGTCCATGGGGTGATGAGGAGTCGGAAACGACTAAATGACTAAACAACAACAACAACAATGGCAAGTACCCAGATGTTGTTGGACCACAACTCCCATCATCCCTGGCCATAAGCCATGCTCTGGCTTGAGCTGATGGGAGTTGAAGTCCAACAACGATTGAACAGATGCAGGCTCCTTGAGCCTTGCGTTTTACAGCAGAAGTAGCCTAATTGGACTAGAAACATTTCAGGGAAAGTGAGACAGACACATAAGGAATGGCAAGTTGAGTTCTTCATCAGTTCACTTGTTTGCTTGCTTTTCTTATCATAATTTTATTTATAGTTTTCATTTATATACATTTCAATAGTTTAACATTTCAAACCTCAACTTCCTTCCTCCTCTTTCTGCAGTTCCTTAAATCTATGCTATCATTCCTGAATATTCTAAATCAATTTAACTTATTCTTTTATTCCTCTATTTTGATTATATATATTCTTTTGAAACTGTAGGTTATTACAGTAATCCTGCCAATGTCTTTAGCTGTTTACAATTTGCTTGTAGATATTCAATAAAACATTTCCATTCTTTTATGTATAAAAAAGTTTGTTATCTTGATTTCTTATTCTTCCAGTAAGTTTCGCCATTTCTGCATAATCCATAAGGTTTTGTATCCATTCATCTCTCGTCGGGACTTCTTCTTCTTTCCATTTTAGGGCAAGTAACTTTCTTGCAGCTGTAGTTGCATACATAAATAAATTTCTATACTGTTTGGGTAGAGCTACCCATTAGTTCACTGGTTAACAATCACAGTATCGGAGAAGAATGTGGTTCTCAGAAGCTTTGCAAGTGTCTTGGAATATTCAAAGTGTCAAAGGTGGGATGGGATTTTCTCTGTTTCAGAATAATATTGGTCACCTTTCCATCCCAACATCCCTCCAAGGTGAATGTTCAGAGATCCAAAACAGACCAAAGGAAGATGGAGCAAGCTTTTCTCCTGCTGCTCCAGATGTTAGGACCTGAACCAATGGGTTCAAAGGACAAGAAATGAGATCCCAGCTAAAGATTAGGAAGAACTTTCTGACACTAAGCATTGTTTAGTGGAACAGACTCCCTTAAGGTTCTCCTTAATCGGAGATTTTTAAACAGAGGTTGGATGGCCACCTGTCAATAACTCTTTAGCTGTGATGACCCTTGGAGTCCAATCCAATTCCACTATTCTTTGATTCTGAATAAAATCACAGTTTCATAAGTTAGTAAAATATTCTCCTATATTCCTGGTGTTCGAGGACCAAAGCTAGTTCAGCACCACCCCAAAACTATGAATCTGTTCCTTCCAACAAAGTGTGACCTCCCCCTCCCCATCCAGAGAAGGGAAGAAAAAAGGGGGGTAAAAAAAAAATTCTTATTTAAGTGAGCATATTAAAAACCTTGCTTACCAGCTGAGCATTTATCCTCGAATCAATTCCCATTTAGAGCAATCATTCTTCTTTTCCATGGACTGGCTATTTGAGGTTCCGCTCCGATATCCATCTCCTAAGAGGAAGGTGGGAATCTTTTATTAGAGATCTGACAGTTTCCTAGATGGCTGTAAGGGGTGGTGGTGGTAAACGGACAATCCCTCTCCAGCTATAACTAAGATGTAATTCGAGTGGTGTGCCTTGCTAAGTTGTTTCCTAGCAAATAATACAAATAATACAATGGAGCCTCAGTCCTTGACACGTCCCCTGACCAGGTCACAATCAGTTTTGAAGCTGGCATTGTGCATTTTCCTCCCAATAGCAGCAATGGGTTGGAATTATTATTATTATTATTATTATTATTATTATTATTATTATTAGCTAGATGAAAAATGATGAAGGGGGAGAAATGCACCACTCTATGAGAGACAGATCAACAAACATATATATGATTCTGATTGGTTTTACATACAATCATATGACATAACATCATACCCTCTTATTTTATCTCTTTGGCTCGACTGAGCCTAATGACATCCCTCCTTCCCATCTGATGGTTTACAAAGTTTAAACTTTACATCTTTACATTTCACTTCATTTCCTATCCTTATTATATCATTACCTGAAATATTGTATTACTCAACCTCAATAGGTAGCAATTTCATCTTACAAATCTTCAGATAACCCTGCTAATGATGTTAATTGCTTACAGTTGTCTTTCAAATATAATATAAATATGTTGTTGTTGTTTAGTCGTTTAGTCGTGTCCGACTCTTTGTGACCCCCTGGACCAGAGCACGCCAGGCACTCCTGTCTCCCACTGGCTCCCACAGTTTGGTCAAACTCATACTGGTAGCTTCGAGAACACTGTGCAACCATCTCGTCCTCTGTCGTCCCCTTCTCCTTGTGCCCTAAATCTTTCCCAACATCAGGGTCTTTTCCAGGGAGTCTTCTCTTCTCATGAGGTGGCCAAAGTATTGGAGCCTCAGCTTCAGGATCTGTCCTTCCAGTGAGCACTCAGGGCTGATTTCCTTCAGAATGGATCGGTTTGATCTTCTTGCAGTCCATGGGACTCTCAAGAGTCTCCTCCAGCACCATAATTCAAAAGCATCAATTCTTCGGCAATCAGCCTTCTTTATGGTCCAGCTCTCACTTCCATACATCACTACTGGGGAAAACATAGCTTTAACTATACAGACCTTTGTTGGCAAGGTGATGTCTCTGCTTTTTAAGATAGTATAGTATAAATTTGTTCCAGTCCTTTTGGAATGCTTGGTCTCGCTGGTTTCAGATTCTTCCCGTCAGTTTTGCCAGTTCTGCAAAGTCCATCACCTTCATCTGCCACTCTTCTTTTGTTGGTAACTCCTGTTGTTTCATCTTTGGGCTAACAAAATTCTTGCCGCGGTTGTTGCATATAATTCGGAACTGGAATTTATTTATTTTTTTGCAAGATGGAAAATGATGAAGGGGCAGAAATTCACCACTCTGCTCTGTGAGAGACAGGTCAACTTCTTTGTCCCCCACACTTGTTTTAGGATTCCTAAACTGTGCAATTGGGAACTGTAGCTCTGCAAAAGGTATCCTGGCAGCTCTTAGCACCCTTACCATATTGCAGTTCCTAGGATTCTTGGGACAAGAGAGCCATGACTGTTAAAGTGATGTAAGAGTGCTTTAAATGTTTGGTATGGATATGAATGGGAGGAAAATCCTTAGCAGTAAATGTACTTTTTAAATAAGTAAATATTCCTATTGTACATTTTCTTTCATTTCTCAACCCTGCCTCTAATCTCTCTGATTTCTGTGAAACTGGCTTTGATATGTCTGGAGAGATAATTTAAATGAAAAAGACAAGAAATGATAAAAAAAAGGTCACCGCTTTGAAACTATGCCTTTGTAAAGGATTTGTGCAACCACCTGACAGATATTCCTCAGCGGGAAATGGTGTTACAATTAGGTTTATAATCTTGTCTCTACAAGAGCATCGTTCTCCCAAATACCACCTGAGCATCCCCGGGTTTATTATGGCAACTTTTGCAAAGAACTGTGTGTGACTCATTCGACTGAGAAAGGTCCATTTGCCTGCTTACTCATATTTTAATCTTCTATTTGCTTTGAACTCTTGATTCCCTTTGCTTGAAAAAGGAAATTGCTCTTTCAAATGCATTGTCGGAGTATTGCTCCTATACAGTCATTTGTGGCCAATGCAGGAGCTCCAAAGAGTTCCCTTTGTGCTGCCCATCCATTTCAGTGGAAGGGCAACCATGTACATGTATGATTTTGCATGTAAGAATGTAGGTGTGTAAGAAGTGCCCTGCAGGATCAGGCCAATGGCCCATCTACTCCAGCATCCTGCTAGCACACTGGCCAAGCAGATGGCCTTGGGAAGCCCACAGCCAGGACATGAGTTCCAACAGCTGTGGCTTCCAGCGGCTGGTATTCCACGACAAACTGCCTTTGAGAGTGGAGGTAGAACACAGCAGTCATGACTGGTAGCCTTTGATACACTTGAATCCACGAATCCATCTTATCCTCTTTTAAAACTATCCAAGTTGATCATAGAATCATAGAGTTGGAAGAGACCACAAGGGCCATCGAGTCCAACCCCCTGCCAAGCAGGAAACACCATCAGAGCACTCCTGACATATGGTTGTCAAGCCTCTGCTTAAAGACCTCCAAAGAAGGAGACTCCACCACACTCCTTGGCAGCAAATTCCACTGTCGAACAGCTCTTACTGTCAGGAAGTTCTTCCTAATGTTTAGGTGGAATCTTCTTTCTTGTAGTTTGGATCCATTGCTCCGTGTCCGCTTCTCTGGAGCCGCAGAAAACAACCTTTCTCCCTCCTCTATGTGACATCCTTTTATATATTTGAACATGGCTATCATATCACCCCTTAACCTCCTCTTCTCCAGGCTAAACATGCCCAGCTCTCTTAGCCGTTCCTCATAAGGCATCGTTTCCAGGCCTTTGACCATTTTGGTTGCCCTCCTCTGGACACGTTCCAGTTTGTCAGTGTCCTTCTTGAACTGTGGTGCCCAGAACTGGACACAGTACTCCAGGTGAGGTCTGACCAGAGCAGAATACAGTGGCACTATTACTTCCCTTGATCTAGATGCTATACTCCTATTGATGCAGCCCAGAATTGCATTGGCTTTTTTAGCTGCCGCGTCACACTGTTGGCTCATGTCAAGTTTGTGGTCAACCAAGACTCCTAGATCCTTTTCACATGTACTGCTCTCAAGCCAGGTGGTCCGTACCTGGGGGAGTGAGTCCCATAGTTTAACTAAGCATTGTGTGAAGTGACTAGAAGCGGCCGCTGGGACCATATAACACCAGTCCTAAAGGATCCTACACTGATTCCCAGTACGTTTCCGAGCACAATTCAAAGTGTTGGTGCTGACCTTGAAAGCCCTAAACGGCCTCGGCCCAGTTTACCTGAAGGAGTGTCTCCACCCCCGTCTGAGGTCCAACTCCAAGGGCCTTCTGGTGGTTCCTTCACTGCGAGAAGTGAGGTTACAGGGAACCTGGCAGAGGGCCTTCTTGGTAGTGGAGCCCACCCTGTGGAACGCCCTCCCATCAGATGTCAAGGAAATAAACAGCTATCTGACTTTTAGAATACATCTGAATACATCTGAAGGCAGACCTGTTTAGGGAAGCTTTTACTGACTGATGTTTTAATGTGTTTTTAATCTTTTGTTGAAAGCTACCCAGAGTGGCTGGGGCAACCCAATCAGATAGATGGCATATAAACACATCATCATCATCATTACTTTTATTTGTCCTGAGTCTTCCAAACCCTGGAGATCCCCTGGCAGTTTCTTTAGACAATACTGAGCAAGATGGGCCCGACTCAATATAAAGAAGCTTCCTTTGTTCCTGTGGGTGATAGTCAACTACGTTTTACTCATAGAAGACCCACTGAAATAAATAGACTTAATGTAGTCATGTTAAGAACATAAGAAGAGCCACCTGGATCAGGCCAGCTGGCCTATAAGTCCAGTATTCTGTTCTCACAGAGGCTGACCAACTGTTCATTAGGAGGAGAGGAGTAGTAGTTTGGATTTGATATCCCGCTTTATCACTATCCGAAGGAGTCTCAAAGCGGCTAACATTCTCCTTTCCCTTCCTCCCCCACAACAAACACTCTGTGAGGTGAGTGGGGCTGAGAAACTTCAAAGAAGTGTGACTAGCCCAAGGTCACCCAGCAGCTGCATGTGGAGGAGCGGAGACACGAACCCGGTTCACCAGAATACGAGTCTACCACTCGTAACCACTACACCACACTGGCTCTCTTAATTTCAATGGGTCTACTCAAAGCAAAACTGAGTTGACTGCCATCCTTTGTTGCAGTCTGGCTGGGAAAGAACCTCACAGGCTGCAGGAAGAAGCCAATTCACCCGGTGCCCTCTAAAATGCTTTCAAAGAGATTCACATCTCTCGTCAGATGGTATATATTATAAAACAGATGCTGGAAATCCAAATAATGAGATCTGTCTGCCTCGAGAGTGAGGAGTTCGACTGATTTTCTGAAAGTTTTGCATGTCAATTTGTCGCTGCGTAAAGCCACAAATTAACATGCAAAACTTCTTTGAAAAAATGTTGAACTCCCCGCATTCAAGGCACACAAATCTCCATTATTCAGATCCGTCGTCTCTTGTTTTAGGAGAGGCGATGCCGTTTGCAAGATTGGAGACATTATTGTCAGGCTCATTCTTTGTACTCTGTTTTGCAGGGTGAACTTCCTTCAATTCCACACCACCCCCCCCCCCCCGAAAGAGGGAAGAAACAAGTCCCGGCCAATATAGCACCCTAGCACTAATTGCGTTGTCTGGGCACATTGAGTAGAGATTTCATTTCACACATCACAAACTAGCAGCAAAAACCCTTGTCATAGTCATATTTCATACAAAGCTCCCCTTTAGTCTAATCGTCCCATCTTAGTTTCACAGTCCACTACCCTGAAACAAAGCTCAGTTAAATCTTAATGGGGAAAAAAATGCCAAATTTAAAAGAACCCAAACAGTCAATCTTTCCATCACTGTCCCTAATTCCACTCACTCCAAAGGCTTTGTGGCATTGGCCAATGTCCCATGAGCCACCAGGTGAAGATGGATAATGCTTCTGATAGGTTAATATCTCAGGAGGACATTTCCGTCCAATAGCACCAGGGAAATTGTACATACAAGCCCTGGTGGTTGGGAATTTGATGCATGCTCTTTTTTAAAATGAAGATGGAGACCATGGATTTTTATGGGATATATTTTGGTGTTGCTAATCAATGCTGAAAGGATGCCCCTAAGAAGGTGGCTGGGGCAGGCTTAGGGCAATGAGAGTAGTGTGGTTGCACCGGATGAACAGCCAAGAAGGGCATCTCCTCAAAGCCCCATAAGCGCTTGCCAGATTTTATGAAGGGACAATGGGCAGATGAAAGCCATTTGCCACTGTAAAATTTCCCATGGTGCTCCAGAGTGAGAGTGCACCAGTGCATTGTGGGTAATTAAAATGGTGGCCATCCAACCTCGTATCAGGATACTGTTCCTGTTTGTCACGACTGCCTGCAAGTCTGCCCAAGCGGGCGATGATGTTGGGTGTGAAACTACTGGTGGTGGACAGGACTTTGCTGGTGAAGTGGGGCGTGTGGATGTGGGTGTCTCCAACATTGGTTTAATGTGTACAGTTGAGTCGAGAGCCAGTGTGGTATAGTGGTTGAGAGCGGTAGTCTCGTAATCTGGGGAACTGGGTTCGCGTCTCCGCTCCTCTACATGCAGCTGCTGGGTGACCTTGGGCTAGCCACACTTCTTTGAAGTCTCTCAGCCCCACTCACCTCACAGAGTGTTTGTTGTGGGGGAGGAAGAAAAAGGAGAATGTTAGCCGCTTTGAGACCCCCTGGGGTAGTGATAAAGCAGGATATCAAATCCAAACTCTTCTTCTTCTCATGGGGGGGGGGGGGGCTTTTCCAGATCTTCCAAGGCTTTTGGTGCTCTCCTGCATAGTGTCTGAAAGAAATAATTTTTTAACAATGGCAGAACAGCATTGCAAAAACAAAACACCTCTCTATATCAGGACAAAACAAAAGCGAACCAAAGAGAGAAATGGAAAGGTTCCCAAGATTAAGCAGTGGCACAGGACTACCTCTAGCGTAGTTTGTTTTGCGACCTTTCTGCCTAGGTCATTCTGAGGTAGGCCTTCGAGTGCAATTTTCAGCCTTCTAAATTGATGGCTGGTGAGGGAGTGTAACCTCAGGTTAAGAACTTAATTTGTTCTGGAGGTCCGTTCTTAACCTGAAACTGTTCTTAACCTGATGTACCACTTTAGTCGCATGATTTCTGTTCTCATCCTGAAGCAAAGTTCTTAACCTGAGGTACTATTTCTGGATTAGCGGAGTCTGTAACCTGAAGCATCTGTAACCTGAAGGTACCACTGTAGTTGCTTCTCCACCAACTCCTGTCAACAGATAGGAGGATTGCCTCCCCTCTCCTTTTTGGGGGTGGGGCCTCCACCATGGTAGAGACCCCAGAATCGCTGGGTGGGCAGTGTCATGATCCTGAAATCCAGTTGCCCTTCTTCAATGGATGGGATCAAAGGTTTGAGTTGGAACGGAATTTGCATGCAGCGCCACACCCAGAGGCAAAAGTCTGCTCACATTTTCCAGTGGACAGTGTTGTGGCCAGGCATCCAGGACTGTAGTGATCTGGCATGGGGGCAGAGAGTTGAGCCCCCCCATGTTGTCCCAGCTGTGTCACCGGCACTGGCTGGCCAATCAGCGCCGGTAGGGGGTGTGGTTGTGGGAGATTTAACCGCAGCGCAGCTGGGGGGCCCTCCTCTCTCACCCTTTCACCAGATCTCCCAATCCACCCACCCTGTTTCCATGCTTTTCTGTGATATGAGCTTGCTATGGAAAAATATCGGCCGCCATATTGTCGGGGCCGTGTAGGATCCATTAGGGATCTGCGGGTCACGGGGCCTTGGCACACAAATCCTTTCCAGCCTGAAGATGTTCCGAAAGCCTCCCCAAAGACCCAATTCTAGACATTAAGCTCAGCTGCAATTGAGCAATTTTATCTCTCTTGCCCGTCTCCACACATTCAGTTCAGCTCAATTTGATACATTTCTTGGAAAGCGGCACTTCTGGGTACTGCTCATAACAGAGCTCATAGATGGGAACTAATTTCATACATCTTAGATAAGTGCTTTAATTAGCTACAGCTTCGAGGAGAAAGTCCATGCATCAACATGGAACTACAGTATTGTCTTACTAGCCAAAGCGAGGGAAATTCTATGGCTATTAACAGTAATTTAACTATTTAGAGGAGTTGTTTAAGGCCCTAAACGGCCTTGGTCCTGTATACCTGAAGGTTACTATAACCAGACAATTATAACCTCTTAAATGTGTTGTGGGGTGTGAGTGTGTGCTGCTGCTGCTGCTGTTTGGTTATTATATATCTTTGTGTGTGTTTTTATAGTGTAAACCACCCCGTGATCTTGGAGTGAAAGGGCAGTAATTAATAAATAAATAAATAGACAAACATACAACATTTAAGTATACAGTGGTACCTCGGGTTAAGAACTTAATTCGTTCTGGAGGTCTGTTCTTAACCTGAAACTGTTCTTAACCTGAGGTACCACTTTAGCTAATGAGGCCTCCCACTGCCGCCGCGCCGCCGCCTCACGATTTCTGTTCTCATTCTGAGGCAAAGTTCTTAACCTGAGGTGCTATTTCTGGGTTAGCGGAGTCTGTAACCTGAAGTGTCTGTAACCTGAAGTGTCTGTAACCCGAGGTACCACTGTACATGTCAATATATGTTAGGGGAAACTGCTTGGGGGAGGAATTGTGTATTGAGGGAAAATGTGCACTAATGAGGATTTTTACAGGGGTGGAGATGTGTAAATGTTGGCAAAGGGAATTTCAGAAAATGTGCAACAGATTGAAGCTGGAAATGGCAGATTCACCCATTCCTCCTGCTGTCCCATCACCAGTGCTGAAGTAAGATTCCAACTCCTAGTACAGTGGAATGCAAGATATTGTCTTCTTCGCTTTGGCCTAGATGTCTTGGGATGTCTTGGGATGGCCTAGAGTTGACTATACCCTACCAAGCTATCCCAGTGTTGTTCCCCATGACTGCTGCTCTCGCTTCAGTAGACTCATGATCACGTTTGTTTTTTAAAGCCATGGGTGCACACAGGACAGTCAATATTTATTTTCTGTCTTGGCGGGTATCGTAAAGAAGAGAAACTATTTCTTTTCAATATGCATGGTCAGAAAGAGAGAGGAAGCGAGTTTGAGGAAGATGTGTTCTTCAAGTGGTGTGATTCACATGAAAAGCTGGAAATCAATAGGCCATTTACTGAAAAGGAGTGCACTTTGTTCATTATACACTCTTGTTAATGCCTTTTATGTATGAATGGAATTGATAATGGTCCTTCTTCAGTGGGAGAAAGAACATACATTACAGACAAAAACCCACAGCCTTCAGGTTTTGTTTTGTTTTGTTGCGGGGCGGGGAGAGTTCTTGTAATGGGGGAAAAATGTATCAACTGTATGTAAAGCTTAGAGCATTCAATTCTTCCAATAATATAAGCTGCAATGTGCCATCAAGATGCAACATCATCAAAGCTAGAAGTCAGGTCATTCATTATTCACATCTAGAAATCCCCCACATTCTCATGCATGCACTTTTGGGTTGGGGCAATTGGCTAAAATGTTTTTAAATGTTTTTAATAGTTCGAATTTTAGTTCCTCTGTTTTGTTTTTGTCAGGTTGATGTTGGATAAATGTTTAGTTGGGGTTGGTGGTTATTTTAATTTCAGTATAACTGCAAACTGTTTATTATTGCTATTATTGTTGCTGTTATCATTGGCTTCTATTGATTTATTGGTTGGTTTGTTGCTCGTATAGGATATTTTGTTTTTGTTTTAATGTTCGATGCTTTGCTGTGTTTTTATATATGTTGTAAGCCACCCAGAGTGGCTGGGGAAACCTGGCAAGATGGGTGGGATATAAATAAAAAAAATATTATTAATAATAAGTATTATTAAATCTGGTTTCTAAGGATCTAGGTGATCCTAACATGGCTCCCCTCCAGCTGCATCCTCTTCATCCTCATAATTTGATGATAACTTTGAAAATGATTTAAATTGCTCTCTCCCTCTCTCTTCTTTTACTGGCGAAGCTTAAGTCAAAATGCTATGGGAGCTGGGTGGGTGGGTGAGCTAAATCAGCAGTGATGGTACGAGATCCAAGCTCTTCCACTGAGTGGGTGGGCTAGATGCTGCATGGGGCAACGGCGCCAATTAGTTCTGGAAGCCGACAGTGTGACATCTTATCCCACCATGCATGCTAACGACAGAGTGCAACCTCTCCATAGGCGGGAGGGCTCAATTGAGAGTAATTAAGTGTGAAGGGAAGTTCGGTAGGCCTTTAGAAAACTTAGAGGGGAGGGGAGTGCATTCCCTGCAGGGGTCTTGTCCAACGGTGTCAGGGCACCTGCCCTTTTGAAGTAGCTTGTGATCTTCGAATACCTGGGCAGGAGAAGCAACAGCATTTAATACATGATAGCTTGCACAAATTTCTGTATGGTAACTGCCCTCCCTATTACCTGCTTTGATCACAGGGAAGGCTAATCGGTTGGGCTGCCTGTATTATTTCAAATGAAATAAAATCAGAACATATCAGCTAAAAAGTGAGAGTGAGAGAATGGTCGTTTCCCAGTATTGATGTTGCTCTTGTTGTTATTATTATTATCTTTCATATCAGGCTATTTGCAAGTGCACAATAAGAGCAACAACAGGCTTAAAAGCAGCACACACATTCAAGGCAGAGACCTTGAAAAGACAATAAATCATCTGGCTGGAAAAGCTTTTTGAAGCAAACATCTCTTCCATTTTCCCTGGAAACTACAAATAGAGGTTGTCTGTGAGTATCTCACCAGGGATGCTGTTCCACAAAGCAGGGGCAGCCCCACTGAAAGCCTTGCTTCCACATCTTATTAACATTTTAAAACATCTTATTGCTACTCCTGACAACCTGGCCTGGGTTACCTGATAACTCCCCCCCGCCCCCGCTCCACTTTTTCTCCTTTTGTGTTTCCGCCTGTAACCTTTCTTGCTTAACAACGCAAGTATGCCTTTGAAAAACATACCAGATGTTCAACCGATTCAGATTGCATTGGCCATATTATTGTATTGAGGCTGTCAAGCATGGATTCTGGCCAGTGCAAGGCAGAGGTGGCTAAGCCCCATTTGGGAAGCATGATCTCTTCCACACAAGCCAATTGTTATTTGCTTCTGTCCTAAGAAGACCTCACTGATTTCAGCCATGGTGCCAAAAAGATGAGGATTGGGTCGTACCCTGATGTGGATTCAGGTTGATTCCTCCCTGGTAATCAGATCGTTGTTCAGATGCAGCCCTTGAACAACAACAAAACACACCATCTGCCCCTATTTAACACAACTATGTTCTCAAGGTCATCAATCCACACTCCCCATAATCCACCTCTGCTTCCAAAGCAGCTTATAAGAGATATTATAATACATTTATAGAAAACATCAATGTAAATATATAAAAAGTCATTAGGATCCTTCCCACAATGCAGTTGGTGGTGGAATGGTCCTGTGCTGGGAAGGAAAGGCCAGCTGGAACCTCTGTTAAAAAAAATTCCACTGAAGAAGAGTCCGCCACATTCCATTCTTGAACAACTCTTACCTAAATAAAGTACTTCCAATGTTTAGCCAGTATCTCCTTTCTTGTAATTTAAATCCATTAGTTTGGGTCCTCCCCTTAGGAACCACAGAAGACTAGTTTGTGCCTTCATCCATGTGAAAGCCCTTCAGATATTTACATAAAGACAAAGTTTTTGGGCTCTGACAGCTGGTCTTATCTGGGGGAGATATTTTAACACTTCAGTGGGCATTTTGGTAGCCCCATTAATATTGCATTATATTGTTAAATTGTTTTTAATACATTTTTATTTTTGTAATGTTATTGTTTTATTATCTTTTTATTTTACCTGCTTGTAAAATCACTTTACTTGGTGGGAAACAATAGGCCGAAGTCTCCACTGAAATACCTTAAGGTGAGCTCCTGCAGAAAAGAAGGGGAGGTTTCATATACACAACCTTTTCAACTCCTGTTCACCTTCTGAAATTACAAAGGGTGGAAGAATGAAAAAGCGGAAGAATCAGGCATATAGTCCCTAGCCACCCCCTCCCCATTTTATCAAATCTGAAGTTGAGGGCAGTTCCAAGTGTCTGGGGCTTTTCTTGAGGGCAAGCATAACTCACTCAGCAAGTGTCACTTTAAACATCACACATCCTTAAAATACCTTGCCTCCAAAGGATGCTTTGACATAAATCAGAATTTCATTACTTTAATGTGACTAAATCAGTACCCCCTAACGTTACCGTAATGTATTTCTGTTTCACACTTTTTTTGGGGGGGGGGAGAGAACATCTATTCATTAGAAAATGATTACCCATTTTAAGGTATTTTATAGATCAGTGAGTTCCCGCAGCCCTGAAGTATTATTCAAGCTACATTAGGCTACATGTAAAAATTGACAATGCCCTGAACAATTTGTCTCCCAACGAAAAGGCACAATGTCCATTGAAAAGACAATGCCGTGTGTTTGCCTTGCGGGGAACAAGATATTTAGGCTGCAGTTCTCCGCACACTTCCTTAAGAGCAAGTCCCACACAACAGAGTCAAGAGCCCAAGTCAAGCAGAGAGAGTGTACAGGACTTTGGACAGCTCCCAGGGGGTCCTGCTGCTAAATCAGATACAGCAGGGATGTCCAACTCCCAAGAGACTGCGATCTACTCCCAGAAAAAAAATGCTGGCAGTGATCTATCCATTTTCTTGGGGATAGGGAAGTTCAGAGAGAGCCAGTGTGGTGTAGTGGTTAAGAGCGGTGAACCGGGTTCGCGTCTCCGCTCCTCCACATGCAGCTGCTGGGTGACCTTGGGCCAGTCACACTCCTCTGAAGTCTCTCAGCCTCACTCACCTCACACAGTGTTTGTTGTGGGGGAGGAAGGGAAAGGAGATTGTGAGCCGCTTTGATAATCCTCAGGGTAGTGATAAAGCGGGATATCAAATCCAAACTCTTCTTCTTCGTCGTCTTCAGAATGGTCAAACCTATTTTAGGGGGGCAGGTCTACATACAGGTCTAAGTTGTTGAGCTTTTTTAGGAGAGCAGGTCAGACTTGGAGTGGGATTGGCACCACCTCTCTGGAGGAAGTTGGCTGTGTGGGCCCTTGTTTCATTTTGCAGTCTTTGGCTCTGCACGGCCAGTTAGAAAATAGAACTGCAGGGAACTCATCCTTTGAGTGACAAGGTTGTGTCCTTTGGCTGGGAGTGGTTGTTCCACTAAGGAAGTTCCCCGGGTCTCATCCTCATCCAATTCATTTTCTGGCACTGCACTTTCCATCAGTTGTAGGTCATGGTGACCTTTTTGAAAACTGAGCCTTTCCTAGCCTGGTTGTGGTCTTCTCCAGGTTTCACTCACCTTTCCTGGAAGAAGCATGATGTTGCAGAGAGGATCCAGATCAGGAAGGGAATGAGCTGTATGTTAGCATTTCACTCCTCTGTTGCTGGATGTGTGATTGTTATATCACATGTCTGTGTTTACTTCCTAGGCTTGGAAAGTGTGAGAATGGAAGCTAGTCTTTTCTCTTCCGTTCTACTGTACTTTTGTCCTTTCTCTATCTCTCTCTCGGAGAAGGAGAGACGCCATAATAAATACTTAGAGTGCACACACCAACGTTCCACTTTGTTTCTGCTAAACTCGGCTGAGTGAGCGTGCACATAGTCTTCTGATATCTGTTGCTGGAAGCATGCCGGGCTGAAGATTTATGGACGTCTTGAGCTGCGCTTCATAAGGAAGATGCCCAGAGAGGTTTGTCTCATTCCAGGGGCTGCGTGTGCCCCCCAGGCATGTTCCGACAGTGTGATGAGGTGTTTAGGGCTGGTCATTTTCTTGAGAGCATCACTGGGAGTACAGCAAAGCTAGATGTTGCACCAGTTCATAACTGATCCCATCTAAAAATGCATTACTTTCACATGTCCCGCGGCCAACCTTATTATTAACCTTAGGCACTTAAGAATCAGATGTTGTGAGGCACCTGCCCTGTTCATCACTAAACCATAATCAGGGAATGCTTCTTGAATTCTCCTAACCCAAACTTCTCCCTGGATTTTGGGATTCCAGATTGCCCGGCCAAGTTTCTCAGGCAGAAACACTGTATTACAAACCCTCTTTTGCCTTTTTCAACCTGGAATTTCTGACCACACATTCAGTTGCTTTGGTTCGTTCATACAGCTGGATAGTTCATTTATTTTCCGGTCCATGACACTTTCACATGCATTAATTCTTATTTCCATAGGTAAAGGTAAAGGGACCCCTGACCATTAGGTCCAGTCGTGGCTGACTCTGGGGTTGCGGCGCTCATCTCGCTTTATTGGCCGAGGGAACCGGCGTACAGCTTCTGGGTCATGTGGCCAGCATGACTAAGCTACTTCTGGTGAACCAGAGCAGCGCACGGAAATGCCGTTTACCTTCCCGCTGGAGTGGTACCTATTTATCTACTTGCACTTTGACATGCTTTCGAACTGCTAGGTTGGCAGGAGCAAGGACCGAGGAACGGGAGCTCACCCCGTCGTGGGAATTTGAACCGCCGACCTTCTGATCAGCAAGCCCTAGGCTCTGTGGTTTAACGCACAGCACCACCCACGTCCTTATGCCCATATTTCCCTGCTTATGCATTAATCTGCATTTTAAAGAAAGAATGCATAAAAATTCATATTCAGATTTGTAGGTGCCGTCCAACTAAGTCATACTGAGACTGAAACCAATGATGCTAAGTTACTTAGTTCCACTGAAGCTTGATCTGCCCTGAGTTACCCAGTCTCACACCACCTGTTCTGTTTCTTTTCACACACTACTAGCATTGCTTAAAAGGGAAAGTTAAAATCTCAAGGGTCCCATTGGTTGCTTAAAAAAGGTTCTGTACTTACAGTTCCTCTTATTCACAAGGATGGTTTGGGATTCTAAGCTATATGACTGGAGCTAGTTTCATGACATCCTCACGCAAGAGAGAGGAAGATGAGAGGGAGAGCAAGAGGAAGGTGCAGAGCTTAGGTGTTTAGTTAGAAACCACAAAGTGTATGATCTCAACGCTTTGCTCCACTGACTGCAGGCACACAAAGTTGCTTATACTAGGGTTGCCTTGCATCTAGAATTTCCCGGGCTTACATGAAACACTACAATCGGAAACAGTGTCCAGGCGAAAATCTGTGAGTTTGCCCAAAAAGTTCCACAACTTTGGGCCAGACTGAAAAAAGCACAACAACTTTTGTTTCCGGAATTTCACTTCCTGAAATATGGCAACCCTACTTCTACTCAGCAAGAACTACCTTGCAAAATTTGCAGAAATGCAAAATCCAAAACACAATTATGGTTTGATCCCCACATTATTCTGGGAGGTGGTGATCAGGTCCATTTGTATCAGAATACACAAAGACTGATTGCCTCAAAATATCCCTATTCATTCCTCTTTTTGCTCCCCATCCTCTATATTGCCAGTACACCCATGTAAATAGATAATAAAAGCTTTCTTAAAATAAGCACCATTTATAGGCTATTTGCCATTGCTGATACTTGGAGCCCTTTGTCTCCTGATGAGATTTAGGCTGTTTTTCTCCATTGGTTGACTCTGCCAGCAAATTACGAGCACTTCTTGTGAATAGAAAATATAGCAAATTAGTAATTCATGTGGTAGTAATAATAATAATAATTTGCCTCTACATATTGATTGGAGCTGGCTGACAATTGTGATTCCGTACAATTGAAAACAATCCATCTTTTCAGGATGAAGTGTTAAATCAAAACAAAAATATTTGACATTTGAGAGGTTCCTTTGTGATCATGAATGAAGCAGTAACTTTCATATGTGGGGAGAGGAGATAATCCTTGCTAAATAAAGCAGAATACTTTACAGGAACCCAAGAATTAGAAAGAGCTCAGGGCATCATGTAGCCTGACCCCCCCTGACCTCACAACATTATTTACAAAGCTGTTGCCTATTGGTAGCACTCATTAGGAAGAGGGAGAACCTTCAACACCATATCTCACCCTCCCTTTCTATTGCATAAAATGAAAATAATTATCTTTCCACCATCGAAAGCCAAGAGATTGGTTTGTTTGTTTTTTTAAATGATATTTATTAAAGTTTCAAAGAGTACAAGAATTACACAAAAACAAAAAATAAAAATGCAAGAAAATACAAAATACAGAAAAAAGAATAAAGTTTTTAAGATATAACAAAAAGGTGAAAAATAAAAAGAAACATACAAAATAAAAACAGTTAAAAACACGTTAATTTTCCAAAGCATATCTTCCTTACACTTATTTCCCCGGACCTCCTCGTACCTCCCTTTTTTGTATTCCAGTTCAGTTTGTTAGTTCAGCAAATCCTTACCATTAAGCTTTTACCCATTTGTAAACCTTTTTTTCGTATCTCTTAAAGCAATACAGCTGGAAACCACTTAGTTTCTATCCAACATCCTTCTAAGATTCCTAAGAGATTGGTTTGCTGAATGCTATATTATTTTAAGAAGAGCAGGGCAGATTATTTGGCTGCCTGATCCAAGAAATTAAGAAGACTTGCTTCCATCTCTAGCTTGCGTACGATCAAAAGCTATCACCAAAAATGGGGAATGGGCACAACAAACAGATCAAGTGGCTGTATTTCATCCTTGGGGGGTCTGGGTGGGTTTTTAAAGGGACATTTGTGGTGCAGTGTGTGACGTTTTGTATTTTATGGCCTGAAAGACAGCTGCTGAGGAGGAAAGGAACTGGGGGGGGGAACCGGAGACGTCCTAGCAATCCTAAAGGCAGCATTTGGGTTGTCAGCACTTTTGCTGAAATACCAATTAGGGACTAAGCTGCATGTAATACTTTAATTGAAATGTGTCAGAGGTAAGACAGTGGCCTGTTAGCTCCTGTAAATCCGTTTTGTGCTCCCCTTCCTGCAATTAGGCTTCCGCCAGGTATCCATCAAACAGGCTGGTTGAAAAAGGAGATGAATATGCAGGAGGCTGTCAGCTACACACTGATGTGAGGTTTCTTAGGCAAGTATAGTGTCTCACGACCAATGCCGGATTTAGGTAAAGGTAAAGGGACCCCTGACCCTTAGGTCCAGTTGTGGCCGACTCTGGGGTTGCGGCGCTCATCTCGCTTTACTGGCCGAGGGAGCCGGCGTACAGCTTCCGGGTCATGGGGCCAGCATGACTAAGCTGCTTCTGGTGAACCAGAGCAGCACACGGAAACACCGTTTACCTTCCTGCCGGAGCGGTACCTATTTATCTACTTGCACTGGCGTGCTTTGGAACTGCTAGGTTGACAGGAGCAGGGACCGAGCAACGGGAGCTCACCCCATTGTGGGGATTCGAACCGCCGACCTTCTGATCAGCAAGTCCTAGGCTCTGTGGTTTAACCCACAGCGCCACCTGCGTCCCAATGCCGGATTTACGTATAAGCTAAAAAAGCTATAGCTTAGGGCCCCACTCTCTTGGGCCCCCCCCAAAAAAATAAAGGAAAAAAACCTGGATATACATTTCCAAAATAAAAGATAAAAAGCAAATAAAATAAAACCTACATACAGGAACAGTGTTGTGTAGGCTCCTATGATGTAAGTAATGGGTCCTGACTGCTAGCCTGCTCCCTAAAATATCACTGGTTTGCTCCTTTCTATATATAGGGTGCCTCTATTCTGCTATTTATAATTATTAGTAGTTTGCATTGCATATTTACACCCATTATTATTTCATGTTACAGCAAGTTTCTAGAGGCTAGATTATGAGTCTTTGCAAATTGTGTTTCTAAAGGAACCTTTGTTATTGCCAAATGCCAGTGTGTTTGCATTATTAAGTTTGTTATGAGTAAAAAATCATTTTAAGTTAGAGCTTAATAATTATTTCACTATTGATATACTTCTTAATTGTATTTCAGTTCAACAATTACTTTGATAAAATATGTTCAAATGGCTTGAGATACCTATTAGGTCCACAAATTGCCATATAGCATATATTCAGCACAAAAAACAGTGACAACTTGTTGTTGACAAAGGACGGCTGGACATATAAAGGGCCCCATTACCTTCAATAGCTTAGGGCCTCATCAAACCTAAATCCAGCCCTGCTCACGACCACTTGCTCCCACATTCTTTTGACTAGATATATTATGATGGCCAGCAAAGACTCTTCTCCCAGGTGGATGGCAACTGGGTGGATGACAAAGAGGGGGAAGAGCCTTTTTCTGTTATGGTACCCCATCCTTGGAATTCTCTACCCAAGGATGTTCACCTGGTGCCTGTTTTGATGACACTGAACCAAGACATTTCATTTTGTCCAGGTTGTTAGTCCTTCATTTGATGGCTGCAGCACTTTATGCTGCATTGACAATCTTGTTTGTAAAGTTACCACCCGACTGCTGCTTTTACTCTTTTAAATTGTAATTTTAAATTGTATTGAGACTATTTATTGTCCTGAGCTTTCAGGGGAAAGCATTTTAAGGCTGTTGTTGTCGTTTTATTGCTGTCTTTCTCCTAGCTGGTTTATTCTGGACCCCCAGAGTTTGTTTGTTTGTTTTATTGGAGTGGGGGGAGTCTTTAATTCTACTTTGATTACTTTCTGCTCTTTTTACTAAATAGAAATGTTTACTGGGTCGAAATGAAATAAAAATTGAAAACATAAATGGGTGGAATGATAAGAATATTCAACGAAAGTATCTAGAGTCAGCATTTGCCACAAATTAATATGCACGTGGGACACCAAAAAGATATTCTGACACCGTCAGCTAATTTATATATTGCATTTCTCATAAATACATTGCACTCAAAGTGATTCACAGAAGACGATTTAAGTACAATGCAAATCATAATAAAAACAATACATTACAAAACACCATTGACATTGCAACACTTACAATTCATTTAAAACTCGTCAAGAGTGCAAATGTGCATGAAACATACCAATAGGTCAGTTAGCAATATCCAGTGCCAATAATATCAACTTCATAACCCACATTAAGCAATTTATTTAGCAGTTTGCAGTAGGAAGCCTAACACATCATATTGAACTAGCAGCAAAAGATTAAATTAACAACAGCCTCCAACAAAGCATATGGTATCACGATGCATAATCGCAGCCAAGATGTAGTTTTGTGTTTTTATATCATAAACCGCCCTGCGATCCTCAATGAAGAGCAGTATAGAACTTCAATAAAAAAATAATGAAAATAATAAAAGTCAGCCATCTAGGTCCTAGTTCAAAAATATGGAATTCCATGTGCTAGGACAGCATGTAGTGAAATAGCCTGTGGCGTTTGCCCTCCTATGTGTGTGACATCATACTGGGTTCATAGGGAAAGGGTTAACTAATTGTAAAATGACTAACCAATGGGAACCCAAGGGGCAGAGTTAACTGTGTATAAGGTTTAAGCACAGAGAGAATTTGTTAAGAGGAGTTAGAGTTAGAGTGGTTGAGAAGACAGTCTGGAGTTAGATGAGAGAGGGAAAATAAGTCTATGGGTTGGGCTAGTCTGGTGTGTGTGTGAGAGAGAATTTGTTAAGAGGAGTCAGTCAAACAGTTGAGATAATCAGTCAGAAGGTATTAGGAAGGTATAGGCCAGTAAAGAAACTAAAGTTAAGATACTGACAGGAATATTATCTGAGAAACCATAAACTTGTTAATGTTTGTAAAATAAACTTGTTTTTTTGGTTCACTTTTAACAACTGATTGGACTCAGCGTTTTACCAGAGAGTAACTGGTTGGTGGCAGCGGGGAAGCGAGCACAGTGGTGGCACAGGGATCAAGAGACCGTTAAACGTCCGGGGACCCTGTGCGATCACCACATAGCCGTCAGCTTAAAAGGGGATTAGACAAAGGAGTGGACAGTAAAGTCATTGATGACGGTATTTTACCAACAGTATCAGAAATAATATGCCAATTACAGGAGATCTTGAGACGGAGAGTGCTGCTGCAGCCAAAGATTCCTGCATTGTAGGGGTTCGAAAAGATGGCCTTTCCAGCTCTTCACTTCCATGGTTCTATGATTCATGTCTTCTTTACCTAAGCATGTTGGTGGCCACTCTCAGAAGTAGGATGCCATGCTAGACAGGACAATGGCTGCTTCAGAAGGGCTCTTTGGATCTCCTCACAAGTCTTACAAAGAAAGGAAGAAATGGTGGCCATTGGCTTAGATCTCCTTTTGAAAAGGAGATCAGGGGGGAAATCATGAAGGATCTCTCCTTCAACACCAGGACATCCAATGAGGCTGAGTGTCGGAAGATTCAGCACAGACAAAAAGAAGGACTTCTTCACACAGTACAGAGTTAAACAATGAGATTTGATTCCCCAAGACGAAGTGATGGCTACCAACTGTGATGGAGCCGAAGGCTAACAATGGCTACTAACCCTGATGACTGTCAAGAGGAAGCAATGCTTCTGAATACCAGTGTCTGCAAGCTGCAAGAGGGGAAGAAGAGTTTGGATTTGATATCCTGCTTTATAACTACCCGAAGGAGTCTCAAAGCGGCTAACATTCTCCTTTCCCTTCCTCCCCCACAACACTCTGTGAGGTGAGTGGGGCTGAGAGACTTCAGAGAAGTGTGACTAGCCCAAGGTCACCCAGCAGCTGCATGTGGAGGAGCAGGGAAGCGAACTCGGTTCACCAGATTATGAGGTGTCAGGGAACTGACATCGGAGCTAGAAGCGGAGGGAAGGCTCTCAAATGATGCTGGAGAAGGGCCCAGCAGGGAGAGAGGCAGCTCCGCAGATGGGGAAGCAAATCAGCTCAACACCAGGGATAAAGAGGGGCTGATGGGGGAATCGGCGAGAGGGCTCCAGGACTCTTCACCGGACACCAGCGGGGAGAGCATGGGTCCCCCGCTACCCACGCCCACCCTGCGCAGAAGACTTCCGCGCACAGAGAGAGTAGGAGGAGACTGGGTGTCAAACAACTTTTATGTTGGAAAAGATTTAAGAAACGCCCACTGACGGATTCTGCTAGCGACTGAGGCAGCCACGAAGTGAAGGGCTGCCCAGACTGAAAGGTTTAGCAAGGCAACAAAGCCTGGAGAGGCGGCAACTTACGCACGAGCAACCCATACACATTACATGAGGCCACCGCTCTTAACTACTAAACCACGCTGGCTCTATGTTGGGAGAATGGTGTTGGACTCAGCTTGGGCTTGAAGGCTTCCCACAGGCACTTGGCTTGTCCCTATGAGAACAAGATGCTGGGTGATATAAGAATTAGAGACCCAAGGTATCACTTTTTAATTGCATTTAACCTCTTAAATAGAATGCATGGAGATGAAAGTGTGTTTTCGTCTTCCAGAGCAACTACTCTATTCCAAACTTAAAAATGGAAAGTGTAATGCTGGTGGTCAACAAAAGAGGTTTGGAGACTGTCTCAAGGCAAATGTTTTTTAAAAAAAGTAGTATAAACACCGACAAATGGGAAACACTGGCCTGCGAGCGCTCCAATTGGAGAACAGCCTTTACCAAAGGTGTCATGGGCTTTGAAGACAATCGAACTCAGGACGCAAGGGAGAAACATGCTAGGAGGAAGGCACGCTTGGCAAATCCACACTGTGATCAACTCCCACCCGGAAACCAATGTCCGCAATGTGGAAGGACGTGTGGATCCAGAATTGACCTCCACAGTCACTTACAGACTTTCTGTTAAAACAGTGTTTATGGAAGACGATCTTACTTGGCTATGAGTGATCGCCAAAGAAGAAAGAAAGATAGACTGATAGATAGATGATAGATAGATAGATCACTTTTTAATTGCATTTAACCTCTTAAATAGAATGCATGAAGGGGAAAGTGAGTTTCCTGTGGGCCTGCATTTTACAACCTTATGCTTTCTAGGCCATAAACAAAAAACCCTATCTGACGCTGAAAGTGCTTTGCCCTATTGCAATAGCTCCTATAAACACTGGGTCCCTCCTGGATGCTGCGCTTGAATTGATTTCCTTGGTTCTGTGTTTTATTTAAGAGGTGGTCCCTCACCTGGGTAACAAACACATTGGTGTAAAACTAAATTCTTACCACATGGATTAGCTTGGCCACTGGCCTGAACCAGCAAGCTCTTCTAATGATCAATAAGCTACTCATGATTAATTGTAGTGGCTATATGTTTGTAGTGGCTACCTTTCCATGGAGGCGCAGGTTACAGCAACAGCCAAGGCGACATTTTTCCACCTTCGCCGCATCAAGCAGTTGGTCCCTTACCTTTCCCACCCCGACCTGGCCACAGTGATCCATGCGATGGTCACCTCCAGGCTTGATTACTGGGTAACTCACTCTACGCGGGGCTGCCCTTGAAGCTGTCCCAGAAACTCCAGAGGGTGCAGAATGCTGCAGCGAGGCTCCTCACAGGGTCCCTGCCATGGGAGCATATTCACCCAGTGCTTTTCCAGCTGCACTGGCTCCCGGTGGAGTACAGGGTCAGATTTAAGGTGCTGCTTTTGACCTTTAAAGCCCTTCACGGCCTAGGACCCTCGTACCTATGGGACCGCCTCTCCCGGTATGCCCCACGGAGAGCCTCAAGGTCCATAAATAGCAACACCATAGTGGTCCTGGGCAGGAAGTTAGATTGGCTTCAACCAGAGCCAGGGCCTTTTCAACTCTGGCTCCGGCCTGGTGGAACGCTCTGCCTCATGAGACCAGGGCCCTGCAGGATCTGATTTCTTTCTGCAGGGCCTGTAAGACAGAGCTGTTCCGCCTGGCCTTTGGCTTGGAGCCAATTTGATTCCCTCCCTCTCTTTCTTTTTTCTTTTCCTTCTCCTCCTGCGATGAGGCTACATTTTAATATTTTAATGTTTCAATATTTTAATGTTGTATTTTAATTTTGTTTTTATGTTGTAATCATTCAACTTGTTTTTATTATTGCTTGTTAGCCGCCCTAAGCCTGGCCTTGGCTGGGGAGGGCGGGGTATAAATAAAAAAATATTATTATTATTAGAGAAAAAAAAAAAAAAATGTGGGCATAGGGGGAGGAGATGAGGAAGCTCCATTGCCCAAACAGAAATCCTTGCATGGGGCTTCTGCTGATGGGACTCACTAGCTGAATCTGAGAGAGGGTTGAAGAGAGGAGAGAATATACTCCCTTTCCAACTCTTTGCACTAAGTCTTCGAACAATGAGCTCCTTGCTGGCAGCTTTCACAGCGGTTTGCTGCACAAGTTTTTTCACCCAGCAATTTTCCCTGGGAAGGATTTGTTTTAGAAAGTGCCTCCAAAAGTCAGAAGTTAATCAAAGGGCAAGAATGCAGGGACATAGGCATAAGCTCTCCCTCGTCCGGAGGCAGCTCAGACTGTCAGGCACTGACGAAATTATATGGCACGGCGACGCACTGCATCTTTTCCCTGACAAAAGGATCAAGACCAACGAAAGGTCAGCGTTGTTGAGACACGAGTCTATTAGCTTACTATTGTCGTAAGTATCGGGAGGAGAAAAGCAGCACGTTAGATGATGCTTCGAAGACAGGGGCTGCAAAGCAAGCATGAGCAATAGGGGATGCTTGGCATTTTGCCTTAGTCCGCCCATAGGAACTGCTCCGTTCTCTCCCCCCCCCTAAAAAATATCCACATGATATTGAGCATGAACAATGCTGAGTGCTTGGGAATGGATTTGGGATGGAGCATTAGAAAATGGACAGATCCTAAGACCAGGCTGGCGAACCGCAAGGAGTCAGGAGTCAGATACGGCCCTCCAGGCCTGCCAATCAGGCCCCCAGGACTCAGTCTGGGCACCAGTGCAAGAGACTTCCAGTTTTCACCTACACAATCCAGGCCCTATCACAGTCTTCCTGTGTGTTCTCCAGGGTGTAATCACTGCAGAGGTTATATTTTCTGAGAATCCTCCAGAAAAATAATCTCTCAAAGGACCTGTTGATGGCATTTTACCATTGTACTGTTGAGAGTGTATTAACTTATGGTCTCTGTGTGTGGTTTGGGAGCTGCACGGCCAGGGGAAAAACAATGCTGCCCAGGGTTGTAAAGACTGCGGAGAGAATATTTGGCTGCACTCTTCCCACCTTGGATCAAATCTATGCTTCCAGGTGCCACAAGAAAGCTGCAGAGATAACGCAGGATAGTGCACACCCCGGAAATGATCTCTTTCAGCTTCTGCCTTCTGGAAGAAGGTACAGGGTTATAAAGACTAGGACTAGCCGCCTGAGAAACAGTTTCTACCCAAATGCGATTTTGGTTTTAAACGCAGTGTAAGGTAGTCTCTGTGGGAGTATATTGTATTTAAATATGGGGTATCAGAGTTTTTAGGGGGTTAACTAGGCTGGGATAGCTAGGATAGTAGATTTGTTGGTTTTTGAATGTCTAATGTAGATTTTTTTCAATTTCGTTGTTCTGTATGGGACAGTGACAAGAAAGATTATCGTATCGTAGGGCCAACCCAAGACATTTTGGCACCTGAGACGAACCACAAAATGTGCCCCCCAGCAGGGAAAAAGGAGAGAGTGAAGATCTACATCAGGAGCAAGAGGGGAATAAACATCTACATAGGGAACAAGGGTGGGAGGAGACCAGCAGCAGCTTCTAATTGCCAGGAGCCCTTTGTAGAGACGGAATTAAGGTGGGGGGGTGCCAAGGAGTTGGCAGATGTGCCACTCACAGAACAGACCCTTCAAGTGTCCCTAGTTTCAGGAACAGTCCTGGATTTATAGAAGCCGTCCCAGTTTCTGATTTGATCCCAGAATGTCCTGCTTTTCCTTAGAACATCCCTATATTCTTTGGAGAAATGTTGGCAGGTATGGAGTTATGCAATTCCTTTAGAAGACATCTGAAGGCAGTCCTGTATAGGGAAGTTTTTTAATGTTCAATGTTTTATTAGGTTTTTATATATGTAAGTAGTGCCGGATTTACGTACAGTGGTACCTCTGGTTGCGAACGGGATCTGTTCCGGAGGCCCATTCTCAACATGAAAAGAATGCAACCTGCAGCGGTGCGTCTGTGCACATGCAGGTTGCGATTCGCCGCTTCTGTGCATGCACGTGACATCATTTTGCGTGTCTGCGCATGTGCGAGCGGCAAAACCTGGAAGTAACCTTTTCTGGTACGTCTGGGTCGCTGTGGGCCGTAACCTGAAAGAACATAACATGAAGCGGACATAACATGAGGTATGACTGTATAAGCGAAACAAGCTATAGCTTAGGGCCCCACTCTCTTGGGGGCCCCTCAAAAATATACTTCTTCTTAAATGTATTTCACTATTAATATACTACTTCTTAATTGTATTTCAGTTCAACAATTACTTTGATAAAATACATACCTTGTTGTGTTCAAATGGCTTGAGATACCTATTAGGTCCATAGATTACCATATAGCATGGATTCAACACAAAAAAAAACAGCGACAATTTTTTGTTGACAAAGGACAGCTGGACATATAAAGGGCCCCATTACCTTCAGTAGCTTAGGGCATCATCAAACCTAAATCCAGCCCTGTATGTAAGCCACCTAGTCAGGGAGCAGGGGTATAAATAGTAAAATGATGATGGTGGTGGAATGGGAAGTCCCTTTTTTCATCAGAGAAACGTTGGAGGGTATAAGAGCATACCTCAGCCATCATTGCCATGGCAGCAGCATTAGCAGACAGTGAATTCCTTGGAGGTCAGATCTGCTGCCTCTGTGGCAGCCCCCTCAATTTGCCTCACGAGTAGGCCAGCCCAGGTAAGCACTTCCCACTGGACTAGGAAAGGATTGCTCCTTGCCAGGAAAGTGTGTCCATAAAGCCAGGTGGTTAAATCCAGTGGGTTCATTAAAGAGCCCACACACCTCCAATGAAACGATTCAACAAGCACTATACTCTTCAAAATCCAAATCCATAAACTCAGCTGTGTTAAAATATGGGGCCTTTATGGGCTATTTGCCATTTGGAAATATTTCATGTCTTTTGCTCCCTGATGAGATTCATGTTCCACCCCCCCCCCAACCATTAGTTGGCTTAGCCAATCACAAGCACTTGTGGTGGGTGGAAAATATAGTAATTCAAGTATTACTGCTGCAGCTAATAACGATTTGCCACTACTTATTGATTGGGGCAGGGATTTTTGATTCCTAGTGACTGAAAAGCACTATTCTTTTCAGTATGACATGCTCAGAAATATCTGCCACTGCATGTGTGTGAGAGAGAAATCCTGAATGAAGCAGTCACTTTCATTTGCTAAGAAACATCCCCCCCCCCCCCAAAAAAAGCTGTAATCTTATAACCGCTTACCGGGGAGCAGTGCTATTTTTCTAGAAAAAGAGGTGCCAGAACTCACCATGAACACCTCCCTTGTGATAATGGCAATGGCACCCACCTGAGAGGTGCCGGAACTGAGTTCTGGTGAGGTTCAACTGGGAAAAAGCACTGCCTTGGAGTAAGCTTCACTGAATTCAAAGGGGCTTACTTTTGAGTAGACACAGGATCCTGCTGCAAAGGCTGTAATGCTCACTTACCTGGGAGTAAGGTTGCCTTGAACTAACCTTGCGTAGGCATGCCTGGGTTTATAAGGGTAAAGGGACCCCTGACCCTTAGGTCCAGTTGTGACCGACTCTGGGGTTGCGGCGCTCATCTCGCTTTATTGGCCGAGGGAGCTGGCGTACAGCTTCTGGGTCATGTGGCCAGCATGACTAAGCCACTTCTGGCAAACCAGAGCAGCGCACAGAAACACCATTTACCTTCCTGCCGGAATGGTACCTATTTATCTACTTGCACTTTGAGGTGCTTTCAAACTGCTAGGTTGGCAGGAGCAGGGACCCCGTTGCGGGGATTCAAACCGCCGACCTTTTGATCAACAAGCCCTAGGCTCTGTGGTTTAACCCACAGCACCACCTGTGTCCCACCTGGGTTTATGCACGGCGGTTATTTTAATGCTCAGAAGAAATATAAATAGACTCCATGTGCATTACAAAACAGCATGGGATTTTTTTAAAAAAAAACCTGCCAAAAAGACAGGCCAAATTTTTATGTGTATCCACAAATGCTGTTCGTTAACATTTTAATATGCTTTATTAGCATGCACACACCCTAACAGCACCTGGCCTAAAAGACAGCAGACAGTGTTTGTGGAGAGGGGGAAATGATGCCAAAAAAAGGACAGCATACTGAGAACAATGGGGGCAAGCAAGCATCAAAACAAGGAAACAGTGCCGAGTAAGAGATTGGTGGATCTCTTTTACTTTTCCTAGGAGTACAGCTCCAGAACATGTTTTTTTTCCCACACAGCAGGGCTGAAGACATCAACTGCCACAGCACCAGGGCAAATGATGGCTCTTCCTTGCTTGGGCAAGCGCATGAGGTGATAACGAGGCTTTCAAGTTTTACAATTCGCCATGTGTAATACAGCTGACATGCTTTTTGTTTGTTTTAGGCATTTGAATAAAACGTTACAAAGATTTTCTACAGCACTAGGCACCGGATAACATTGTCACATCAAATCAAATACTGCAAATAATCCCACTTTCTGTACATAATGTAATGAACGGTAGGGCACCCCCCCCCCCCATCTTGCTCAGTGCCCTACATTCCCAAGTTGCATCCTCTTTGTATTTCAAAGAACCGACTCTCTTAATCATGCCACAAAATGCTTAGAACAAAGGCGCCATCAATCTGTGTTGATTTTCTTATTCCATTTACGACGTAATATGCAGTCGAGCCACATCTGCTGGACATTATTAAGGGCCAGAAGATTAATATTGAAGCAAATGTTAGTAATCCCTTTTTATCCACTTCAGAAGCAAGCAAAGAGGGGCAAAACTCCACATCTTGAATGACCGCCACCGGCGTATAAGGTTTAACCCAATTTTGATGCATTCGTATGGGTCTAACCCACATATCCCCCTCTTTAGGCATCCAGAATTTCCTCTGGATAAATTTCCTCCTATCTGGCCGTGATCACAGAAGTAAGCATACTTGATGCGCACAATGCTCATTTTACAAATCCTGGGCGTCCCCTTGGGTGTATGCAAGTGTGCAAAATCAATTAAGAATTTGAGACTTGGGGATGATGGCAGGAGCTGATGGGGGAGTTTTCGTGAGTCGAGAGGGTGAAGCAATTAATTTGATGGTTGAACTTGACCAGTGAAGCATATTCGGGTCAGCTCTTACAGGAAACATGAGTAATTTGTACAGGGGCCAGATGCTGTGAGGAGTCCCAAATAGTCTGCAAGGAGAGCAAAGCCACACAGAATATGCAGACTGGTCCAGTCTGGTTATGTGCACAGCAAACAGCAGCTGAATTTTGTGGCTGGACTCGGGCAGCAAGGACTCCTGGAGAAGACAGAGAAATGTCTTGGTAGCCAGGGACTGCAGCATCTTCCTACTCTGCTAATGCTTCTTTCTCCCACCCCACCCCCCAATCACTCAGACACAAAGATGGGTCAGTACTTTGGGGGCAGGCACGCATGGGTAGGCATAAGAACATACGAGCAGCTCTCTAGATCAGAGCAGTGGCTCATCTCCTTCAGAATCCTGTGGGAAACTCCCAAGAAGGACCGGAGCCCTAAGCACTGTTCCCTCCTGCAGTTTCCAGCAAATCCGCTCCACTTCCCAGTGCGGAGGAGTTACGGTGGTCCGTGTGGCCACCCACTCCTCACTGGGGGCGGGGGGCTTAGTCCCCCATTGCCCGGGGGATCCTGGCCACGTCAGAGCCCCCCGGCCAGTCAATCCGCTGGCCGGGGGGGGCATGGCTGGGACCATTTAAACAGAGGCGCGAGCCAGAGGGCTTCTTGCTAAGGACCTCGGTTGGTCGCCCTTAAGGGGCTGGTAGGAATTTTTCCACTTGGCAAATTGGCACTGGCCAAGTGGTTTTTACCTAGGTAAAGGGACCCCTGACCATTAGGTCCAGTCGTGACTGACTCTGGAGTTGCGGCGCTCATCTTGCTTTACTGGCCGAGGGAACCGGCGTACAGCTTCCGGGTCATGTGGCCAGCATGACTAAGCCACTTCTGGCAAACCAGAGCAGCGCACGGAAATGCCGTTTACCTTCCCGCCGGAGTGGTACCTACTTATCTACTTGCACTTTGCCATGCTTTCGAACTGCTAGGTTGGCAGGAGCAGGGACCGAGCAACGGGCGCTCACCCTGTCGTGGGGATTCGAACCACCGACCTTCTGATCGGCAAGTCCTAGGCTCTGTGGTTTAACCCACAGCGCCACTCGCGTACCTCATAGCAATTGTCACAACTTTGTTAGGGTTGCGGTTAGGCATTGTTTGACCTCTTCTGCCCGACCTTGCCACAAGGGCCATCGAGTCCAACCCCTGCCAAGCAGGAAACACCATCAGAGCACTCCTGACATATGGTTGTCAAGCCTCTGCTTAAAGACCTCCAAAGAAGGAGACTCCACCACACTCCTTGGCAGCAAATTCCACTGTCAAACAGCTCATACTGTCAGGAAGTTCTTCCTAATGTTTAGGTGGAATCTTCTTTCTTGTAGTTTGGATCCATTGCTCCGTGTCCGCTTCTCTGGAGCAGCAGAAAACAACCTTTCTCCCTCCTCTATGTGACATCCTTTTATATATTTGAACATGGCTATCATATCACCCCTTAACCTCCTCTTCTCCAGGCTAAACATGCCCAGCTCCCTTAGCCGTTCCTCATAAGGCATCGTTTCCAGGCCTTTGACCATTTTGGTTGCCCTCCTCTGGACACGTTCCAGTTTGTCAGTGTCCTTCTTGAACTGTGGTGCCCAGAACTGGACACAGTACTCCAGGTGAGGTCTGACCAGAGCAGAATACAGTGGCACTATTACTTCCCTTGATCTAGATGCTATACTCCTATTGATGCAGCCCAGAATTGCATTGGCTTTTTTAGCTGCCGCGTCACACTGTTGGCTCATGTCAAGTTTGTGGTCAACCAAGACTCCTAGATCCTTTTCACATGTACTGCTCTCAAGCCAGGTGTCCCCCATCTTGTATTTGTGCCTCTCATTTTTTTTGCCCAAGTGCAACACTTTACATTTCTCCCTGTTAAAATTCATCTTGTTTGTTTTGGCCCAGTTCTCTAATCTGTCAAGGTCATTTTGAAGTGTGATCCTGTCCTCTGGGGTGTTAGCCACCCCTCCCAGTTTGGTGTCATCTGCAAATTTGATCAGGATGCCCTTGAGTCCATCATCCAAGTCATTGATAAAGATCATATCACCCCTTAACCTCCTCTTCTCCAGGCTAAACATGCCCAGCTCCCTTAGCCGTTCCTCATAAGGCATCGTTTCCAGGCCTTTGACCATTTTGGTTGCCCTCCTCTGGACACATTCCAGTTTGTCAGTGTCCTTCTTGAACTGTGGTGCCCTTCATCACATGATGAATACCTCAATACCTTCATCACGTGATCAAAGGTTCACTACTCCCTACAGAGCAGAGAAACAATCAACAGGCAATTATTAACTAGTGGAAAAACCCCAGTGCCAGCAACACACATTTAGCTATTTTCTATTTCAAACCTTCTTTAATACATATACATTTTTTTGTTTCTGTGTGATTTAACCCATTATACAGTGGTACCTGGGTTTACGAACTTAATTCGCTCCGGAAATCTGTTCTTAAACCAAAGCTTTCTTAAACCAAGGCGCGCTTTCCCTATTGAGGCCTCCCGCCACCGGTGACCTTCCACCATTCGTCTTCTGAGACAAAGTTTACTAACCGGAACACCTACTTCCGGTTTTGCGGAGTTCGTTGCCCGAATAGTTTGTTAACAGGACTGTTCGTAGACCGAGCTACCACTGTGCTTAACAATGAAGCAGTCGTCGGTGTCTTTGGCAAACCTTTAAAGTGAAAATTGCTGAGGGTCTTGGTGAACCGCCTAATGTTTTTTCTGCCTTTTAGTAGCAACTGCAATGTACCGTGCTAGGTGCTACATGATTTCTAATTGAATCAAGATTAAATGTCTCCTTAATCCTAGCCTGTCATTAACTTTACTCCTTATTTCCCTCACTCCTCTCAAGTGTGTCTTTCTCTCCACTCAACCTTCTGGGCAGGTTCTAGGAATGACAGAATATACGCTGCATCCTTCATTCACACCTGCTGCTCCTGTCTGTTTTTATCATTCCATGAAACACCTGAATGGAGCTTGTGGACCATTGGCAGTCCAGGGACCAAAATTTGGGACTTAGAAGAAGGCAAGCAATCTATTAAACTAGCTCAGCTTTTGTCTACCTGGTGTACAGCGTTGTAGCTCTGGGTTGACAGGCATCAGGTTGTTGAAGGCAGAACAACAAAGAAAGCAAAGCAAGCACACAACTCAGTCCCCTAAAGAGCTATGCAGAATACAGTGCAAATAAGCAAGATGATTTAAAAAGTAAGTCTTAAACCTAATAATAATAATAATAATAATAATAATAATAATTTTATATATACCCAGCCCATCTGGCTGGGTTTTCCGAGCCACTCTTACATGCAGCTCTACTGTAGAAGTAAAGCAGTTGTCTCCCTTCTGTGATCTCACTTTTTAAAATCATTATTTCATTTTCTCGGGATCAAACAGAGATTGCTAACTTTAGAAATTCACCCCAGCAGCATTTTCAACTAGGGAAACCACGGCAAAATGAACGAAGTTTCAGTTTGTAATCCAAGGATAATATTTACTTCCCTTGCTTCTGAAATTATAATATTAGCCTGCGTGACCTTCAGAAATAATCCTTCCTCCTCTCTGTTAATTAGCTAGCACCTTTGCTGATTTTGTTCTCCTCAAAGATCTGGTTCTGTTCATCTAAATCATTCCAAAAGGGGCAATGATAAAGATGACGGATGGGAACCTTTAATCTTGTTTGATGGTGGCTTAAATAAAAATAAAGAGATCACTTCAAGAACAGTCCTGTGAGCATTTGTGAGGCCACCACCTTGGTGAAGCTAAGCAGGTATGATCTGGTCAATGTCTGAATGGGTGGTGGTTTGGGATCCTTCCACGTGTAGCCTGCCTTGGATTCCATGAGTTGGATATAAAAGTAAGCAGGCATGCCAACTCTAGGGGGCCAAGGTGTCTTTGGCCTCTTAAGTATTTGTTGGAAGGGGCCTGGGCCCCCTCAGTGTTGAGTGGGTGGAGGAGGTCAACACAGTACAGCTTCAGTGGCTAACTCCTCCAGAGGGCTTGGCCTTCTTCAGAGGTCACGACTGTCAGGAGTTCAGCCCACACTCGAGTAGGACCCTGGCAGAGACACATGCCCAACTGGCATGTTCCCTCCCTCCTGGTCGATCGTTCAGGAGCTTCAAAAGCTTTCTTCTGCCCGAACATCACAGCGGCTGATGCCAACCGACACCGGCACATTTAGGGATCCGCAGAGTTTGTGCAGTTGCGTAATAGACCTCAGCAACTCAGCATTTTGGCTAATCTACTTTATTTACATATAAACACACATGGAGCACTGCAACATGGCTCCCTCTCTCTCTAGCATCAGGCAGCAAAGAGAAAAAGAACAAAGGACAATAGTCCCACTTCACGGAACACAGTAACACAAACATCCTGTCTCCGTCACTTCCCACTCTGTGGAGCCAAAGCATACACCGTCATGTGAAAGACAACAATCCTATGACTGCAGTCATGGAGCAGGAATTCTAACAACGACATCACACCACATCACTCACATGACATCACACACATGCGACATGTGCTGTGCCCCCAAAATCTTGGGGGCAACTTGGCGCCTTTGAATGTAAGATTATTTTTCTTTTAAGTCATCTGGTTTCTAGGTGAAACTTTCAACAATTTCAATAGACTAAATGAATCTGTTGGAATTTAAACAGACACACAACCACACTCACACATATTTCCTTCTCCCCATCCCTGTTACTATCCACAACAAGCTTGGTGAGTCATAAATTGTGGATTAAAGGATCTTACACCAGGCAGAGGGCCTTCTCAGTAGTGGCACCCGCCCTGTGGAACACCCTCCCACCAGATGTCAAAGAGAACAACAACTACCAGACTTTTAGAAGACCTCTGAAGGCAGCCCTGTTTAGGGAAGCTTTTAATGTTTGATGCATTAGTGTATTTTAATATTTTGTTGGAAGCCACCCAGAGTGGCTGGGGAAGCCCAGCCAGATGGGTGGGGTATAAATAAATTATTATTATTATTATTATTATTATTATTATTATTATACGACAATCCAGCTGGGCTGAATGCATCTGAGGAGCGGGGGGGGGGGGGGGACACTGCAACATGCTCAGCCCTGCTGCTCTTGCCCTTTGCCCAGTCCAAACTCTCCCCAGCCAGGTCATGAAGGGGTTTTCGATCGCAGCCTGAGTTGACCCACCACCTGCCTTTTCACCGATTAATTAATTAATTAATGGGTAACATTTAAATAGAAGTGCACGTGAACTTGTGATGAGCAAATTTGATTTGGAAATAGGTTAACACTTAAGAGTATTCCTTGAGAATGTTCAGGGAAAAGATTGATCTAAATTAGCTGGTAGGTGTTGATCGCACCACATTCAATTAGCTTAACATCTCACCCATTTTTCAATTGTGCCCTGGCTAAACAAACAACCCCAGATGGGATTTAAAATAAAATAAAGTATTTCATGGATTGGCATGCAAGCCCAATGCTCGCTTAACCCAGATGTTTGCTTAACCAAGCTCTGGGAAAATTCCTAACCCAGTTAAGTCCAGGAATAGGGTGGTATATACCGTATTTCTCGCTCTATGAGACGCACCAGACCACAAGACGCACCTAGTTTTTGGAGGAGGAAAACAAGGGGGGGGGGAATATTCTGAATCTCAGAAGCCAGAACAGCAAGAGGGATCGCTATGCAGTGAAAGCAGCAATCCTTCTTGCTGTTCTGGCTTCTGGGATAGCTGCGCAGCCTGCATTCGCTCCATAAGACGCACACACATTTCCCCTTACTTTTTAGGAGGGGAAAAGTGAGTCTTATAGAGCAAAAAATACAGTAAATTCAATAAATAACAACAACAGCAGCAACAGCAACAGCAGCAGCAACAACAACAACATATCATGCAAAGTGCATTCCAACTACATTCATACCTCAGGTTATAGCCGCTTCAGGTTGCGTCTTTTCGGGTTGCGGACCGCCTAAACCCGGAAGTACTGGAACGAGTTACTTCCAGGTTTCAGCGTTCACGCATACGCAGAAGCGCTAAATCACACTTTGCGCATGCACAGAAGCACTGAATTGCAACCCGCGCGTGCGCAGACAGACGCAGGTTGCGAATGCTGCGGGTTGCATCCCACACGGATCACGTTTGCAACCCGAGTGTCCACTGTACCATCGAGGCAGTTGAGAACGTCAGAGGAGTTTGCAGGATCAGGCCAGTAGCCCTTCTAGTCCAGAATCCTGTTCTCACGGTGGCCAACCAGATGCCTCTGGGTAGCCTGTAAGGAGGACCTGAGCACAACAGACACTCTCAGCACTTGTGATTCCCAGTAACTTGTAACCAGGGGCTTACTGAAAACTGTGTGGCAGATGTCATTCTCTGGACCTGACCTGGACATTGCTGTCTGCTGTGCTACTGAATTTGATAGCCAGGGTTCTTTCTAGGGGCAGCAAGGGCTTCCAGGGATGATGTGTTCTTTGTTCCTCACAAAGACCAAGAGAGGCCTCTCTGTGTGATGCTCAGGACTCTGCCAAGGCCCTCCCTTCTCCCTGTACCACCCCCTCACCAGCCTTGCTCTACACCAGGCTTCCTCAAACTCCAGATGTTTGAGACTACAATTCCCACCATCCCTTACCACTGGTCCTGCTAGCTAGGGATCATGGGAGTTGTAGGCCAAAAACATCTGGAGGGGCAAGGTTGAGGAAGCCTACTCTACACCCTTTTTGAATGTGTGGCGGGGGTTTTTGTTTGTTGGTTGGGCTTTTCACTTGGCTGAAATGTGTCCTTGGACTCTGATAAAGCCTCTTGCTTACCTGAATAAAGAGACGAGTGCATTGAAACCTATGATTTCTGGATATCTGGAATGCAGCGTCTCTTACAATGATACGAGTTACATCAATTCCTCTTCCCACTGTGACTCCAGCAGCACTGGCATGGTGACCTGCGAATGTGACTTGTGGGAATGTGAACCTCATGCTGGAAACAGTCCCCCACACCTGACCTGTATCGTGGGAATGCAGGATATATATCTATCAAATATATTTCACAAGTATATTGTGACTAGATGACTTCGAAACCCTCTTCCAACTTTTGCTGGTTGACTTTGTTTTCCTCCCCCTATCTTCAGTAAAGAAGTAAGGAAGAAGTGATTTCCTGGGTTCATCAACACTATCAACACTGTTTCCCTTCTGCTATAGTTCTGCTTCTGCCAAAACCTACATTATGTTATCTCGCTGTCTGCTGTGGCCAAAACTCATGCAATTAATTACTTAATAAGTTTCAATGCATTTCATTGGGGTGTGTGTGTCAGAAGTCCAACATAAATTCAATGTTTGCGAACTAAAAAATAACTGTGAATACCACTCATATCAAGTGGTGTGATTTCTATTCCTAGCCCTGAACATGCAAGTTGCAGAAATTTCCTCTCCCTGTGCCATTTCTGAAGGAATTGTCAGACATCCCAAGTGTTCAGGAGCTGGGTCTACCATGTTAGCTTTTGGAAAAACCCAAGGTAGTTAGCTGAACACATGCCTTTGTTGTTGATGCTGGAGAGAACAGAACCTGAGGACTTGCATGGGATCCCAGATAGGTTGATCAAGACAGATGGCTTCCCTGACAAGCTGACGCCACAATAATGGATGGGATGCGCCATTTTTGCTTAAATTAGTTACATTTTACAGTACTTGGTGTGGAACATTAAGGAGAGCTCCAGGAGGGTCACATTTGGGCTTTAAAAACCCCCTGAAAAAACCTTCTTCCCCCCTCCTCTCTCGCTCCCAGAATTAATGAATTAATTTAGCTACAGCGTTGCATACTGTGCTAACGGCACCTCTTAATTAATTGGAAAGGTTTCTCATAATTAATGAATTGTACCAAAGACATAACCAATTAGGGTTGAAAGGGGAAGGAAACAAAGATGTCACTAAACTTTGAACAAGTATATGTGTGTAATAGATAGATAGATAGATAGATAGATAGATAGATAGATAGATGATAGATAAAAATGTTCAGAACCTCCCATGTGCTAGATGTGGAGAGGACTAGTTTGCAATCTACTTATTGCTGTCTTTTCAAGGGGTGCCTTGAATACTCATGAGAAAGAGTGCTAGCCTCTTTCTGTTCTTCTCAACATTCCTTCCAAATTTACCATGACAATTCACTTCAGAAGAAACTCAGTGGTGATGGGCAATAAGTATAAGCATGTCTTTGACCAGTGGGCAGAGCCATCTGGTGGGTTGAGGGAGAACTATGGCAGATAAGACTATCAGTAGTTACCAGCCATTGTGTCTCTGTACCAGCCATCTCTGTACTACCTCCAATATTGTATACCTCTGCATTCGGGCCTGTTTACTGATGTCCCATAGATATCTGGTTGGTCACTGTGGGAACAAGATGCTGGACTAGATGGGTGGACCACCAACCTGATCCAGCAAATTCTCCTTATCTTTTAAACTGCCTTGATAATAGTTGGAATGCACTATGCATCTGTCTGCATCTTTGGGAACATATAGAGAGCTATTTTACACCAAGCCAGGCCATCATTCCATTGTACACCAGTGGTAGCCAATGGGATACTGTCCATATATTCTCAGGAGGCTACACCTTCCATCAGTTCTTTCCAGCATGGCCCTTTTTCAGGAAAGTTGGGCATCGTGGTCCAGGAACATCTGCAAGGCAGCATGTTGACTATCCCTGTCTACCCTGATGGGCAACAGCTCCCAAAGGTTTCAGACAGGAGTCTTTGCCAGCCTTACCTGGAGATGGCAGAAATTGGATGTTTTGCACATAAACACGTTTCAAAGCCAAGGTTGGGTGGCCATCTCTCATGGATGCATTAGCTGAAATTCCTGCACTGCAGAGAGTTGAACCAGATGACCTTTGGGGTCCTTTCCAACTCAACAATTCTATGATTCTAAAGCTAGGGCTCTTCCTTTTTTTGTTTATTGAAATATGGATAGATGATTGATAATAGACACACAGAAAGAGAGATAGATATCCTGCCTTTTGACCAAGCAGTTTGCAATGTTTACCTAAAACGATCAACATATTCAAGTTCTCTGAGTGCTAGTCCTTATGTAGCCAAAACAGTGTCCATGTGCACTCCGTACCAGCACCAGAACCTTCACTAAATAATATTCCATTTCCTGCCAACTCTCAATCTTCAGGCATTGCAGCACAGTAAAGGTAAAGGGACCCCTGACCATTAGGTCCAGTCATGGCTGACTCTGGGGTTGCGGCGCTCACCTCGCTTTATTGGCCGAGGGAGCCGGCATACAGCTTCCGGGATGTGGCCAGCATGACTAAGCCGCTTCTGGCGAACCAGAGCAGCGCACAGAAACGCCGTTTACCTTCCCGCCAGAGCGGTACCTATTTATCTACTTGCACTTTGATGTGCTTTCGAACTGCTAGGTTGGCAGGAGCTGGGACTGAGCAACTGGAACTCACCCCGTCGTGGGGAGTCGAACCGCCGACCTTCTGATCGCCAAGTCCTAGGGTCTGTGGTTTAACCCACAGCACCACCCACGTCCCAATTGCAGCACAGTAGCATCCAAATTTAACAGCAGTGGTGGCTGGTGGCTGCTAGTGATGGTTGGGGAGAAGGCACAGAGACCAATGCCATATTGACATCATACACTTAAAGCACCATGATACAACCACAGCTTTCCCCACCAAAATTATGGGAGCTGTAGTCTGTTAAGGCAGATGAGAGGTGTTAGAAGACCCCGATTTCCCCCAGAGAGCTACAGTTCCCCGAGTTCCCCAGGAAGTTGAACAGTCTGAGAACTGTAGCTCTGTGAGGGGAATACACACCTTCCAACATTTCTCTGATGAAAATAGGAATGTCCCATTCCATAATGATAATTTTACTATTTATACCCCACACATCTTACTGGGTTGCCCCAGCCACTCTGGGCAGCTTACAACATATATAAAAACATAATAATAATAATACCTTTATTGTCAATGTGCAACCTGTGTACAATGAAATTAACCGAGCCTCCCCCCACTCAGTCTCATTGCACCCTGTGTGCTTGTTGCACAACACACCAACCCCAAAAGTCAGTTGCACTATATTATTTTCTGTTCAGCAGCCTAACAGCCCACGGATAGAAGCTGTTTTTTAGCCTGTTAGTATGACTGATTATACTTCTATATCTCCTGCCCGAGGGTAGAAAATTAAAGTGGTGCTGGCCAGGGTGTGAATCATCCCTGAGAATTTTTCTCACTCTCCTAAGGCAACGATCCCTTGCGATGTCATCTAGCGGGCTCAGGGGACTGCTCATGATATCATGTGCTGTGTTCACCACCCTCTGTAAAGGCTTTCTGTCCGTGGCTGTCAAGCCAACGTACCACACCATGATACAATATGAGAGGACCAGTAGAAGGAGGTCATCAATTGTTGTTTAACATTGTTCTTTCACAAGACCCTGAGAAAATGGAGTCTCTGTTGGGCCTTCCTAATCACCTGAGTTATATTGTTTTTCCAAGTGAGGTCTTCACTAAGGTAAACTCCCAGGAATTTAAAGGAAGAGACTCTCTCCACACAACCCCACCCCTGATAAACAACGGGACTAGTTCCCCTCTCATCCTCCGAAAGTCCAACACCATCTCCTTTGTCTTGCTAATATTTAGGTGCAAGTTATTCTCTAAGCACCATGTAGATTACTATTTTTTAAAAAAACTTCCCTATACAGGATTGTCTTCAGCCAGCTAGGGGGTCAGATAACACCATACCTGCCAACATTTCTCCAATGAAAATAGGTACATCCTAAGGAAAAGCAGGACATTCTGGGATCAAATTAGAAACTGAGACGGCTTCTCTAAATCAGGGAAATTCCCTGGAAAATAGGGAATAGGGAGGTCTCCTGACAACTCTCATCACCATAAACAAACTAGAGCTCCCAGAATTCTTTGGGAGAAGCCATAAGGGTTTAAAGTGGTGTTGTAGTGCTTTGAATGTATGGTGTGAATGTGACCCAGTCAGAGCCACTCAGAGGTGCTCAGTTGCACCCAACATTGGGGGGGGGCGCATATTATGTGGTTGACATCACACACGTGTGACATCACAAACATGTGGTGCCAGTGTGCTGGGCTCCTCAAAGGGTCAGTCCAGAGTGCTGGTCCTTCAGAAATCATATGTGACCCTTCAGTTGAGCTCAATGTGCCTTCTTGTCCATCACTGGTTCTCTGGGCTTGTGGAGGAGGTTGATGGTCAAAAGGCTGAATGTCAGGAGCATTCTCCACTCCCTCAATATTGAGGAGACCTGGTCCCTTGTGCAGAGATTTTGAGGGGTCCAAGAACACCTAGCCCCCCTGGAGTTGGTGTGCTTGGAGCCATTCCGGACTGGTTGCAAGAAGGCAGACAGGAGGAAGCTGGCTGAGGGCAGACTAAGGTGGGTGGATCAGTGCCCCATTTGCCCTAATAGACGTGCCTCCACCTTCCACTGGTGAGAAACCAATCCTTTATATCTGCACACCATTAGATCCAGTTCAGGGCCCATACCCCCAGTCCCCCCTCCACAATTTCCCCTCACCTGAGAGTATCCCTTGCTCTATTATTCATGCATTTTTTCTTCTCCTCCTCCTCCTCTAAAACCTGTCTGCATGCCAAATTACCTTTGTCAATCTGAAGTTAAAAATATAATGAGTGATTTAGGCAGCTCCAACAATTGATAGGATTTGACCTGCTGATTTTGAAAGGTCAATGGAACACATTTTTTTAATATAAAAATGTCCAGATAAGTAGGCTCTTTTTGTATGCGAAATGCCATTGCTTCCGTCCCTTGATTACAAGGTGAGGCGTCCTGTAAAAGGTTACTTTTAGAGAAGGAAGCCATACAGCCTCTCCAGGTGGCTATTCAATTTTAATTTTGCCTTGACACTTGTCTGTACCATTCTAGCGTTCTCCATGGTGGAATCTTTTAATGCCGTATCACTGACTGATGTGTACTTGGGAGGTAATGAAAATCCACCTCATTTTTTTTTATTTTATGTAGGTAGAAATATGACCTTTAGGGCACCTCATATAATCCAGACAGATTGTGGCTGCACTGATCTCCAATTTGTGTTATGTTTTTATGGGCAAGAATTCATCATCATAATAGAAGAGGGAAGTGGAGAATGGAGGGCAAAATGCTTTAATAATCCTGTTTAGGTTTCGGCCAGTGTTGAAGTTAGATGAGAAAGCTCACAGCTCTCCAGTAATGGGCCTACCTGGTGGTTACTTTTACATATATCAACCCCAAGGAAAAGGCTCTCATTTCGCCTTTCTTTTCTTTTAATTTAGAGATGGATGGATCTGCCAATTTCAGTTTCTCTCAGTTTCCTATTTCTCCAATCTCAGGTTCAGCTCAGCTCATTTCCGTGGCAGTTTGTGTGGTGGTTGTGTTTGTTTTACTTAAAAGGTAAAAAACAAAACTGTATGAAAATATACTTTATGTTCCGATGTTCCTGTTTGGCTGCAGCCTGTACTTTATTGTTGTTGTTGTTGTCATTTAGTCATGTCCGACTCTTCGTGACCCCATGGACCAGAGCACGCCAGGCACTCCTGTCTTCCACTGCCTCCTACAGTTTGGTCAAACTCATGCTGGTAGCTTCAATAACACTGTCCAACCATCTCGTCCTCTGCTGTCCCCTTCTCCTTGTGCCCTCCATCTTTCCCAACATCAGGGTCTTTTCCAGGGAGTCTTCTCTTCTCATGAGGTGGCCACAGTATTGGAGCCTCAGCTTCAGGATCTGTCCTTCCAGTGAGCACTCAGGGCTGATTTCCTTCGGAATGGATCGGTTTGAACTTCTTGCAGTTCATGGGACTCTCAAGAGTCTCCTCCAGCACCATAATTCAAAAGCATCAATTCTTCGGCGATCAGCCTTCTTTATGGTCCAGCTTTCACTTCCATACATCACTACTGGGAAAACCATAGCTTTAACTATACGGACCTTTGTTGGCAAGGTGATGTCTCTGCTTTTTAAGATGCTGTCTAGCCTGTACTTAGTTGCCCTGTTAATAAACTCGAATTTGACTGCTGATTACTCCAGTCCAACCTAAGAGAGTTGGGGCAGTGCTTTAAGGGTAGAACTGGGGAGTCTCTGGTTCAAATCCTCCCTTGGGGATGTTTTTGTAACAATGTGAAAAGAAACTAGCAACATGATCCAAACCTAAGATATGCTGGGATGAGAGATTTTGGATTCATCAGGTCTCGGGCTTTAGTGGCTCAGTCAGGGCTCAGCCAGCATAGCCTAAGCTGATATAATTTACACTGGTGTAAGTCTCAAAAGGTACGCGGGTGGCGCTGTGGGTTAAACCACACAGCCTAGGACTTGCCGATCAAAAGGTCGGCGGTTAGAAACCCCGTGATGGGGTGAGCTCCCGTTGCTCTGTCCCAGCTCCTGCCAACCTAGCAGTTCGAAAGAACGTCAAAGTGCAAGTAGATAAATAGGTAGCGCTCCGGCGGGACGGTAAATGGCATTTCCATGTGCTGCTCTCGTTCGCCAGAAGCGGCTTAGTCATGCTGGCCACATGACCCAGAAGCTGTACGCCGGCTCCCTTGGCCAATAAAGCAAGATGAGCCGCAATCCCAGAATCGGTCATGACTGGACCTAATGGTCAGGGGTCCCTTTACCTTTAAGTCTCAAAAAAGAAGCAGTCCGGGGGCAAGGCATGGTGGGGAAAGTAAGAGATAGAAACCAATTTCAAACCCTGCTCAGCTTGGTCTTATGACCTAGGGTCTAATCCTGCTCACCTTGGTTTTATGACCTAGGACCTAATCCTGAAAACCTGGGCTCAGACTCACTTGCCCGCTCAGCCGGCAGTAGCCCTTCCCAGGAGCTCTGAACAGACTTTGGAATACATGTAACTTATTCTGGTCTAAGGGAAACCAGTTAGAATTGCTCTATAAGGCTGTTGTCCTAACTGCGCTTACCTGGGAGTAAGCCCCACTGAATTCAAATAGGACTTTCTTCATTGATGGATTTAACAATGGAATACTGAATGGTTTTAGTTCATGTAAAATATGCAGCGATGTATGATGTGCAAAAGGAACCACAGAAAGAGAAGAAGGGAAGCCACTGATTTAAGGTTGTTGAGATGAATGTTTTGAAACGTCAATTAGAAATTTAATAAAAAATTACAAGGGGGGGACCAAGTAGGACTTTCTTCTGAGTAGACATGGACGGAGTTGTGCTGGTTGTGCTTGAGAGTGCTCCTGATAAAGAGCTCACTGCAAAATGTGTTGGGATCAATATAAAACATTCCCTTGTAGACTTAGAATCTGCCTTCTAGGTCTGCCTTCTTTTTAATCAGGTCCCTGGTTGGCTAGGAAACTTTTCAGCCAGTCACATTCTCTCGGCCTCACCAGCTTCATAGGGTTGTTGTGAGGACTAAAGAGAGCAAAGGGAGAAGAGGAATTATATACAGTGCCTTGCACCCACGCCAGCTTCCGAATAAGAATGGGGGGCTCCTGACAGCATGCAGCATGTGATGTTGCAGGCATGATGTCCTGATGTCATGTGAGTGAAGTCAGGATGCCAGAGGAACCATGGCAGGATGGCTTCAATGGCCACAGCTTCTTCTCCTCCTGCCATCATCACCATGCTGTGCTCAACTCCGTGTTTGTCCTCCTCGAGGGGCCTTTGGATTTTGTGGGAGCCTGGCCCCTCTCAAAAATATTGGGTGTGTGTGCGTGCAAAAGGGCTCAGCCCCTAGGAGATGGCACCCTTGGTACCCTGAACTCCTTGAAGGAATGGTGGCATAAAAGTAATGCAAAACACATACAGTGGTACCTTGGTTCTCAAACTTAATCCATTCCGGAAGTCTGTTCCAAAATGCAAAATGGATTAATCCTTTCCAGACTTGTAAAAAGAACCCCTAAAACAGCAATTTAACATGAATTTTACTATCTAATGCATGGGTAAGCAAACTAAGGCCTGGGGGCCAGATTTGGCCGAATTGCCTTCTAAATCTGGCCCGCGGATGGTCCAGGAATCAGCATGTTTTTATATGAGTAGAATGTGTGTTTTTATTTAAAATGCATCTCTGGGTTATTTGTGGGACATAGGAATTCATTCATTTTTTTCCCTTCAAAATATATTCCAGCCCCCCCCCACAAGGTCTGAGGGACAGTGGACCAGCCCCCTGCTGAAAAAGTTTGCTGACCTCTGACAAGACCATTGATCCATAAAATGAAAGCAATAATCAATGTGCTGTACTATAAAATAAATAAAACAGTATTGTAGATGATAAAAATTACAATTTTAAAAAAATTCTTAACTGCACTGATGATAGTCATTGTTTGGATGGGGGGCTTTTATCGATCTATGCAGTCACACAATCAATCAATCAGTAGCTGAACTGGGATCCACACAGTCACAAAAACAAATTAACTGAAAAAGCCTCAAACAAAAAAAACTCAAAATGAATAGCAAAAACAAAAGTACCAAATATAAGCTCCAAATATCACCTTAGAACACTGCAATCGGAAAGGGAAGGCTTGAATAACAATGGGGGGGCGGGATTAGCAGCGCAACAGGAAACACAGGGGGACTCAAAACAGAGCAGGTTCGGCTTCCGAAAAAAAGTTCAAAAACCGGAACGCCTACTTCTGGTTTTGCAGCATTCGGGTTCCAAGTTGCTTGTGAACTAAGCTGTTCAAAGGTACCACTGTACTGCAAAGACATAGTACAAAAATAACACCTCCAGGATAGATGGGGCTGCAGAAATGCAGCCATTTTCACAGAAGTGGGGTCAGCCAATTTATTCAGGAATGATGGAACTGAGCCCGCTGTCACTCATCGTCTCAAATGGCCAATCACAGGGGCTCCAGCATTGTTCAAAGGGCTATGTATACAGAGCTCCAGCTGCTGGATCTGGAAGGAGCAGAATAGGTGCAGCGACCTTTTTGCATGGCACACACCATTCTGTGAAAATCTACTGCATTGCTCGCATAGTCCCTTGCTGAATTGGGATGAATGAATCCCCCAGCGGCCCTGAATGACAAATTACTGACTAATGTTGCATGGGGAAGAAAAGAAACAATAACACAATATAAGACAATATTTTGATGGCATCACCTAGCCCAAACCAATTGGGAAAATTTTAAGGCTCTTTTTCTTCCTCTGCCCTCGAATTCACACCATTTATATATATCACTTTCCCAACCTTTTTATTATAGAAATATTCCACGTGATTGCATTCCACATACAGTAATTACAGCTTGTGACTAGATCAAACCGTGTGTTTTCCCAAACCAGCAGTAATCAAATCAAATGCTTTAAATTTGCCATTTGACATAATTACTATAAATATGGCAGGAAATGATATTTCTGGGATGCATAAATTTGTAACCATGTCAGATGGCTGCCTGGTGAGAGCAAGAGAGAGACAGACAAATAGATGTATTGTGATCTTACAAAGTGCACAGGAAAATATAATGGTCCTTAGAGAGTTGGAAATCGGGGGTTGCATCCAATGTTTGTTCTTCCATGGAGCGTAAGCATATTGAAATCAGTGAATGTAGGTTAGTTGTACCCATTGATTTCAGTGGTTCGGTTTGCATTGGGACTTTCACTGAATACGATCCTGTGTCCCAAGGAGACTGCAGAAAAGAAATCTGGGTAGATAGATAGATAGATAGATGGGTGGACAGATAGATAGAAGATAGATAGAGAGATAGATGATAGATAGATAGATAGATAGATGATAGATGATAGATAGATAGATGATAGATGAAATAGAGATACAGTGGTACCTCGGGTTAAGTACTTAATTCGTTCCGGAGGTCCGTACTTAACCTGAAACTGTTCTTAACCTGAAGCACCACTTTAGATAATGGGGCCTCCCACTGCCGCCGCACCGCCGGAGCAGGATTTCTGTTATCATCCTGAAGCAAAGTTCTTAACCCAAGGTACTATTTCTGGGTTAGCGGAGTCTGTAACCTGAAGCGTATGTAACCTGAGGTACCGCTGTAATCACTGTCGTGGTGTTATTCAATGCACTACACACATATACATTTTTATTTATAACATACTCCAAAGTAGAAAAACTTACAACACATTTCCAAGCCACAGAGCAGTATCAGTTACATCCTCTGACCACACTAACAAACCAATAGGCCTCTAACAAGCTCCCATGTACAAGTCTTTATATATAGGGTAGTAAGATTTTTTTAAAAAGAGTTGTTGCTATATTGCCCCTACAAATTTGGGAGCAAAATTTAGATATCCATCAACCTAGAAGAGCCACTTAACTCGATCAAAGGCTTTAAAGGAGTCTGATGTCAGCTTAGCCAGTCATGGAGAATGCTACGCACCTTTCTAACTGAATGCGAGAGGTTTCAAAGACGGTATTTCTAAAAAGAGATGCAGCTTACCAGGTGGAAAGCAACCTCAGAGACAGGGGCAGTAAAGTACAATCTACAACACGGCTGGGCTCACTTAAGTATGACACAGCCTACTTTTGTCCCTCTCTAGAATTTCCATTGTCAAGAGTTCAAGAGTTCAAGAACACATTCCAGTCATGAAAACCATATTCTAAAGAGGGCTTGAACTGAAGCCAATGTAATTCCCTCACCAAGGGGGCATGGTATGGGCATGGCTGGGGTTGGAGCAGGGAGCAGGGAGATTTAGGCTGGATCCTAAGCCTATTCAGCTCAGTCATGCGCCCTGGCAACCTGGCACAGAACGCTATTATAAAGGACAAAAAGCTAAAATATTTTACGTTTTCGAAATGTAATTTGGAAACGTATGCAATATTGATCTGCAAATAAGGGTTGGAAGTCATCAAGGTAGTGGAGTGGAAAGTCAGTTTTTAAATTTGAATTAAATTTGTTGATAATTTGTTAAAATTAGGCAGAGCAGCTGATGCTGAAGGGGAAGTGGACCTTCTGTGACTGTATACTGACTTTCATAAGCACCTGTTATGCTTCTGCCCCTAAATCACTAATAATAATAATAATAATAATAATAATAATAATTTATTATTATTATTAAACCCCACCCATCTGGCTGGGTTTCCCCGGCCACTCTGGGCGGCTTCCAACAGAATATTAAAATACAGTGGTCTGTTAAACATTAAAAGCTTCCCTAAACAGGGCTTCCTTCAGATGTCTTCTAAAAGTCTGGTAGTTGTTCATCTCTTTGACATCTGGAGGGAGGGCGTTCCACAGGGTTGGTGCCACTACCAAGAAGGCCCTCTGCCTGGTTCCCTGTAACTTGGCTTCTCACAGTGAGGGAATTGCCAGAAGGCCCTCAGAAGTGGACCTCAGTGTCCGGGATGAACGATTGGGGTGAAGATGCTCCTTCAGGTGTACTGGACCGAGGCCATTTAAGGCTTTAAAGGTCAACACCAACACTTTGAATTGTGCTCGGAAACATACTGGGATTGATTTCAATCAATTTAATCTGAGTAAAACATAGTGGAATACTCCATTACTCTGGCCTGTTCCATCTCACTAAGCCAGAGATTCTACTTGCTTCGCCCTTCAGATCCATGGAACAATTTTTCATCCGAGCAGAAGGCAGCTCAGGATGATTTCATAGGAAGATGCTCTATACTGAAGTCAGACTATTGGTCCAACCAGCTCAGTCCTGTCCACATTGACTGGCAAGTGTATCTCTCCAGGGTTTCAGACAGATGTGCTTCTGAGGCTCATTTATTGAACAAATACTCTTGCTGGGCTCTGCTTTAGACTCTTTCAAGGTCAGGCTAAAAGCACTGCACATGTTCCCGTACTTTGGTGAAATATTACTATAAGAAAAGTCCCCTGTACGATGTTTTTTTGCTGTTCTTCACTTGGATTGCAACCTGTTACCCATAATGGCCGAACAGACCTTGCTTCTGAGTGCTTCCTTGTAAACATACTCTATTTATAGAACACGTTAGAGCAAACGCTGCTACAATGAATGGCAAATATGTACTTTGATGATTTCGACAAGACATCTCTAATGGAAGCATCCACCGTCTCTCTCCATTCCAGCCTGCCTTTCAAAGAGGAGGAATGGCAGCAATGTGTTCTCTCTGTTTGTGCTTGTACACAATGGGAGAGGTTGAGATTTCACTTTAGCAGCAACCCACATTCTTTTCCAAGGCCAAGTACTGAGGAGTCAAGGCGTTCTTTCAATTGCTTTTCATTTATTTCCATTCTAAGCAGATGCTCGTGTGAGGATGATTCCATGAGGATCACTCCTAAAAGCTTGAGGGCGAATGCATTCTTTACAAGGCAAAGTGATCTGCATAAGGGATGGAGAACATGGGGCCTTCCAAATTTTATTGGACTACAACTCCAATTGTCACTGGCCTTTGAGCTATTCTGGGTTGGGGCTGATGGGATCTGAAGTCCAACAACATCAGAGGGCCAACGATTCCTCACTCCTTATCTATGCATTTGACTGGTCTCACTACATAGTAGCTGTCAAAGGACGAACGTGATGTAAGAACATAACAACTGCTTGACAGATCAGTTCAGGGACATAGAAGAAGCTGCAGAGCATGGAATGGTGGAGCTGAAGAGAAGAGAAATGTTGTTTGTGTGCTGCATACAAGCCCATCTAAAGCCTCACTCCCAGAAGCAGCTTGCCAGGGGGAGACGGAACCATTATGCAAATCTCCTGGCAGGTGGACTGCTGCTGCTGCTTAACCAATCAGGAAGGGGCACCCCCTGATGGTGTGCTTGTGCCCTGCTGACCTCCCCACAACATGGTATCTTCCCCACAACAGCAACTCACCTGCCGGGAAGCTAGTGTGGTGGCACACCACTTCAGACCATTTCTTTCCAGGGTTTCAAATTATCTCATTGTGCCACTGGAAGTAATTGCACCCACAAAAGTCAATCATTCTTTAGATTGTTGGCAGGAAGTTGTAAGACTAGAGGTGATCTAATAAAAAAGAGAGTCTTTGAATGAAATGTTTATAAGCCGGTCGGTTCCTAATTCACTGTGTTATTTTATTTATTCAACCTATATATTGCCCTTTCTTCCAAAGGAGCCTAGGGTGGCAAAGAGCAGCAAGTAATAAAAAGATTCAACCTTCCTAAAAACTTCTTAAAAACAATTAAAATAGGGATACGAACTTGGAAAGGTTGAAACTTAAAAGTCTTGTTGGAAGAATTGGAGGCAGCTGTTGGAGGCAGCAATGTTTCTGAACAGGGGTGCCAACTTGAATAAAATATTGGCGGGTGGGCAGGTAAGCCCCACCCTGCATAATCAATCACAAGATTTGGTGCATGCACACCATCTGAATGGCAGTGCCCATCAATTATTTTCTTGGGTGGGGGCAAAGGGACCTGGGCCCCAGGAGTTGGTTTTTATGCTTCCGAATTCTAGTTGCTGGAGTTCTGGGTGTTAAGAGAAAGTGTGCACGAGAGAGAAATCTCCATCTACTTTCTCCACATTGAGCATAATTTGCTGTGTTCGATCAGCAGGATGCAGTGATTGCTTGAAAATATTTAATTTGATTGAAAAGCCTGGCATGAGCTTTTAAAGGTCACAGTTGAATGGAGCAAGAGAAAAGAACGTGGCATTTGTCAATAAGCAAGAAATGAGAAGTTGTCGTCGCATGCGTGGGTATCTCTTTTCTTGTTAGTGGTGGTACACCTTGGGTGTAAATTAAAGAGTAAAAGAGGAAAGTTAGTCTATTTCTAAATTTCAAGTGAAATCGGCTAGTCAAATGCAAGTGATGTGGACAAGGAACGTTAAATGGCTATCCATGATGGACAAAGATGGCCCCAGGCCAATCATACATTTGTATTATCTTGCATTCCGGCTTAGACCGTGGGAAAGAACTGTTTTGGATAAAAGGGGTATGTCCAAATGAAGACTGGAGAGAGGGAGCCCATCCCCTCTGGGATGCTGATATTGACAGCGTAATATGATGGCTTGACTGACTACAAGAATGCTTCTCTAAACTGTACCTGATATGCCATTCGAAAAGAAGACTAGCTGTGTTTCATTGCTATGTGGATTGGAAATCCCTAGGCTGAAACAAGCTTCACTTCCACATGTGAACAGTGGCCAAGAAGGAGCCACTGTTTATAGGACATTTCTAAGTAATTGGTAATAAAATTATAATCATTTGACCAAATCAGAGACCTCCAAGAAAAGGAAGTTGTGTTACAAATGTTCTGTCCTTTAGTTTGGTCCTTTAGTTCTCTGTGTGGTAGCATAAGGTAAAGGTAAAGGGACCCCTGACCATTAGGTCCAGTTGTGACCGACTCTAGGGTTGCGGCGCGCATCTTGCTTTATTGGCCGAGGGAGCTGGCGTACAGCTTCCGGGTCATGGGGCCAGCATGACTAAGCCGCTTCTGGCGAACCAGAGCAGCGCACGGAAATGCCGTTTACCTTCCCGCCAGAGCAGTACCTATTTATCTACTTGCACTTTGACGTGCTTTCGAACTGCTAGGTTGGCAGGAGCAGGGACCAAGCAACGGGAGCTCACCCCGTCGTGGGGATTCGAACCGCCAACCTTCTGATCGGCAAGCCCTAGGCTTTGTGGTTTAACCCACAGCGCCATCTGTGTCCCGTGTGGTAGCATAAGGAAGTATAAAAGTGACTCTTCAGACATTGTTGGAGTCCAACTCTCATCAGCCCCAGGCAGCATGACCAGTGACCAGGAATTATGGGACTTAGGAGGCAATCCCCTGCACCCAAAGCAGGCATAAAGCATGGCGGTGTAAGTTAAGGATAAGGTGATGCCTGATCCAAACCCTGTTCAGTGATGGGACTGCTGCTGTTGCTGCTAAGCTTGAGCCTGACAGAGGGGAAGCAAGTCTTTAAAGATAGTGTTTGGATATGCTTGGTTGCCAGATCATGTTACTGAGCCGAATAGGCTTTGGGTCCAGCCCAAGTCCATCCTCCCCTGCACATTCTTTTGGGGGAAATTACACCAGCCTCAGTCAGACTCAGCTGGGATGATAAAGTTATGCTGACTTGTTTTTGGCTAACCTGAGGTTGGGGGCCTGTTAGCTATTTTTCTGAGTCATGGCTTCACCCTCGAAGCCTTAGTGATGAAGCAGACTCCACACACAAGACCTTGAAGATGACTCTTTACTTACAGGATGGCAACTATTAACAAGCAGTAGTGTTTATGCACATCGAGTCCAATACAGTGGTACCCCTGGTTGCAAACGGGATCCGTTCCGGAGGCCCGTTCGCAACATGAAAAGAGTTGCAACATGCGCGGGTTGCAATTCGCCAATTCTGTGCATGTGCATGACGCCATTTTGTGTTTCTGCGCATGCCCGAGCGGCGAAACCCGGAAGTAACCCTTTCCGGTACTTCCAGGTCGCCGTGGGACGTAACCTGAAAGAACATAACATGAAGCAAACGTAACATGAGGTATGACTGTACAATGTGCTGACCTCCCTTGAGCCCAAGAGAGGGTTTTCTTGCTTCTTGCTTCCAAAACTCATTTGTAGCAGTACATATGTGATCAGCCCATAGCTTCTCTGTCTCCACAAACTCTCCTGGACACAGTAACTGCTTGAAGTTTCCTTACTCCCACAACAGCAAGACAACCAGCCAACTTTTACCCGCACCCCTTCTGTCTAAGACACACGCTCACTCACTTTTAAAGAGAGTTAGCAAATTAACAAGGCAATGATTCAACATTCCTGTGACCTTAATTGGAGTCACAAGATTCTGCAGCTGTTACATAGGTTTTCTCCTACCCCCCAGTACAATTTATTCTTTGTAAAATACATTTCCTAACAAAGGCAGCACCAGTACAAATGCTAACAGGGACTGGCTGAGCCCAGCTGTGCCAGGAATCTGCTAGGTGAGTCCGAGATCTGCTGCATCCTAAACTGGTTGCCCCAATGGATCTGCCCATTAGAATCCAGCAAGATCCACAGGATCCTCAGCACTATCTGGAGGTGTCATCATAATTCTGGACTATGCAGTGTCTTGAAGTATTTAAAGCCCACCTGAGCCCTCTCTGAGCTGTGATTAGTATTCAGGACGAATCAGCAGCAAAGAAACACTTCCTCAGTTTTGTGTGATTCGGATCCCTTCCCCTCATCAAACGTGCCAGTTTCAAGACAAAAATTAAAACCTGTGAAAATTTGGCTCGGCTCTAGTTAAAATTCTCAAATCCTTCTCTCAGCCTAGATCTGATTCATTTCACAGCTGAGATGTCAGTTAACAAATAGATTTTTATACATTATCACCTGGTGATGCAATGAGTCAATTAGCGTGCCTTCATATAGTGTTCAGAATGAATGCACAATCGGATTTTAATGGTGAAAACAGAAAGTTCTAAACAGCTTCTGCTTGTTTATGTAAAACATTTATCAATCATTAACAGTCACACGGTTATTTTAACATCTGCAAGGTCAGGAATTCAGCACAAGTTCAGCTTATATGGAAGTCATACGGTCCTAGAATTGAAGTGCTGGAAGGGACGCCAAAGGGACTGGCGGACTTTGGGCATTAAAATTTCATCAGTGCCCTGTGCAATGCCAAAATTTGGCGCTCCCTGCCTCTCGCCTTCTGTTGTTCATCATTGTTGTGGCATTCCCTGAAGCACCCTCTGGGCCCAGCACCCAGTGCAGGTGAGCCAACTGCACTCCCCTAATTCCTCCTCTGCTAAGGGTAATCTAATCCAACCCCCTGCAATGCAGGATTCTCAGCTAAAGCATCCATGACAGATGCTCATCCAACCTCTGTCTAAAAACCTAAAACTCTCCTCCATCACCTTCCCAATGGACTCTCCTCCATCACCTTCCCAATATAGTTTATTCTACTGTCAAACAGCCCTTTACCATTGGAAAATACTTCCTAATGTTTAGAATCATAGAATTGTAGAGTTGGAAGGGACTCCGTGGGTCACCTGCAGGAATCTCAGCTAAAGCATTCATAACAGATGACCATCTAACATCTGCTTAAAGACCTCCAAGGAAGGGGAGACCACAACCTGCCCCTCCCAGTGTCCCTATTTTCCAGGGACAGTCCTGGATTTATAGAAGCCATCCCGGTTTCTGATTTGATCCTGGAATGTCTCGCTTTTCCTTAGGACGTCCGTGTCTTCATCGGAGAAATGTTGAAGGGTATGGTAGGATGCCCTTATTTTCTTTTTCTTTTCTTTTTTGAATTTTATTTATTTATTAAAGTTTTTATGTTACATCGGTAAACATTATCATATTACATCACAAGGTTTATTATACTATAATTTTCAACATGTATACAGTCATACCTCGGGTTAAAGTCGCTTCAGGTTGAGCGTTTTCAGGTTGCGCTCCGCGGTGACACCCAGAAGTAATGGAACGGGTTACTTCCAGGTTTCGCCGCTCGCGCATGCACAGACACTCAAAATGACGTCACACGCATGCGCAGAAGCGCTGAATTGCGACCTGCACAGACGCGGGTTGCATTCACTTCAGGATGCAAACGGGGCTCCAGAATGGATCGTTTGCATCCAGATGTACCACTGTACAAAGTTTATATACTAAAAGAAAAAAAAAACAAGAAAAGAAAACAAGAAAAAAAAAACTATTCCAAAATCCTATATATACCAACACTTTGGACTTCCTGTCTATCCCGTTGTATATTTCTTTTTTTCAAATGAATGTACTCTTATTATTGTATATTTCTCAACTCAGTCTCTCTCCAACGTCAATCGAATGCTAGGACAGATAGTGAACCTTTACTGTATTTTTGAATAGGACGTCCTTATTTTCACTGGATAAATGTTGCAGGGTATACATTCATCTGACCCCCCAAGTCATCTGAAGGCAGTCCTGTATAAAGAAGGTGTTTTTTTTTAATGTTTAATTTTTTATTATGTTTTTTTAAAAGTTGGAAGCAGCCGAGTGTGTCTGGGGCAATGCAGACAGATGGGCAGGGTATAAATAGTAGAATTATTATTATGGAATAGGACACCCCTATTTTCATCAGAGAAATGTTGAAGGGTATGCGCTCCACTGTCAAACAGCTTTTACTGTCAGAAAGTTCTTCCTGATGTTTAGTCAGAATCTCCCCTCTTGTAACTTGTGAACTCCCAGAAGCTGTTGATGGCTGAACCCCATTTCTGTACTCATTCCATTTTCCCGTAGTACAGTGGTACCTTGGGTTAAGTACTTAATTCGTTCTGGAGGTCCGTTCTTAACCTGAAATTGTTCTTAACCTGAAGCACCACTTTAGCTAATGGGGCCTCCAGCTGCCGCCGCTCCACTGGAGCACGATTTCTGTTCTCATCCTGAAGCAAAGTTCTTAACCCGAGGTACTATTTCTGGGTTAGCGGAGTCTGAAACCTGAAGAGTATGTAACCCGAGGTACCACTGTAGTAGCTTTCAACTTTACTTTTCCAAGTAACCATTGGATAGTAACAAAGGAAGCACTCTTACACCAGGTCACAACATTGGTCCATCCATATCAATACAGTGGTACCTCGCGTTACATACGCTTCAGGTTAACCTGAGGTACTACTGTATTGTCTGCCTTGATGGGTAGAAGCTGCCTAGGATTTCAGACTGGGTTCTCTCCCAACCCTACCTGGACTTGTCAGGACTGGGAGCCTCTGCATGCAAAACAACTGATCTACCATGGAGATATGGCCCTTCTGCAAGAACCATTACAAAATCTAGGTTCTTGAAAACCGGGTTGACTGGGATACCCTGGGTATGACACATGTATGGGAAAGGCGTGCTTGTTTCCCAAATGCTGGGACTGATATGTGTTCCAAGGCTGTTCAAAGACAAGGGAATGGGCTTGTTGGTTGAGGAAATACAGCGATGCGGAGCTGGTTCAGTCCCACATATTGCAGGAGCTGCGCAATGTCCACTGCTGTGGGAATGAATCCAAGGTGAGAAGCTAACCATTTCATTGAAGAATTAAATCAGGGGTGGGGAACCTATGGCCCTCAAGATATTGTTGGGCCACAACTCTAATCAATCATGGTCAACAGTCAAGGATGATGGGAGTTGTAGTCCAGTAACATCTAGCATTCCACAGGTTCTCCATCGCTGGATGAAAAGTCACATGCAAACCAGTTGGGAAACTGTGTACGTGCAGCTACTCACACAGAGTCAATTAAGGTTTGGCAGACAGCCACAAGGCAATCTGAAGGAGTAAGTCTGCCTGGTGATAACAGAGACATGGAGACCGCTCCCTGATTGGTCAAGCTCTCTCAATGGAGTGATAATTAATGGCCTACTAACTGGAATGTGTTGGTTCAGTGTTTGTGTTCAGAGTTCTCTGTCAGTGTAGGAGTTGTGAGTCGTGTCAGAGAGAGCTAGCAAAAGATCCGTGTTCTGTTCCTGTAAATAGTCCACTGTATATAAGAAACACCTAACTACAAGTTCCTGGTTCCTGCTTTGTCTATCCTGTCTGCAGCCAAGTTGCCAATTGCTTCCGTGGATTCTGCGTTAACTCTGCTAGGTCTGGCTAAGGTCCTGCAACTAGTCAGAAAGTTGTGAAACACCAATAGGTTTTTTCAATAGAATCCTCCCAATGGTCAGAGCCCTGGAGGAAAATTATACTGAGGAAATCAGCAAGCAGAGGTAGAATTTCTCAGTTTCTGGCCTTTGGGTCAATGTCTAAAGTGGGCAGGTAGGCCCTGTTGCCTAGTAACAGAGTGTGGAAGCAAGGGGAAGGAGTAGCATATCTGTTCAATTAAACGTTAACATCCATTTGCTGGAGTGGGATGCAAACACCTGTATGCAAGTTATCTCTGCATACTCACCTGTCAGATGAAGGTAGATGGAGTTTTTAGGATAGGACAGGGCAAGGGAACTGGAGGAGGGCAGTGGTAGAGGGTAGGAAACTACATAGCCTGGATATGAAATGGAAAAGATAAGATGACGCAATCAAGGAACTCCAAACATGAATGTCCCACCTGCCAGTAGTTTCTTTCTTTTCTTTCTTTTTTCTTTTGGCATTGCACTTTATTGGTTTCATTAGATATTATATCTATTCCATTCATCATCAAAAATATCATAGAGTACAGAAAAGAAAAAAATCATGAAAAAACACCCATACTTAATAAAAATATTCAACACCATATTTCTCCGTAACTTTAAATCATAAATAAATAATCTTCTACTTTTCTAAGGTGACTTCCGTCTACCTCACTTTGGGTCCTTTCTTTTTTAACTGCACCTTTTTTCACCTTATCAATCATCAATATTATACAAAATGCATTAGCCATCTTTCATGCAATTTGCGAACATTAATCACACTAAAGATTTTATTTGGGAGCAATGTTTTGTTTTTGTTTTTTTAAGTACCCTCTATAGCACTCCCACTCCTTTTTAAACTTTTGGTTTGTTTGATTCCTGATTATTTCTGTCATCTTTGCAAGTTCCAAATACTCAAAGCGTTTTATCTGCCATTCTTCTCTCATTGGAGTTTTCTCTCCCTTCCAATCCTCAGCCATCAACATTCTCGCTGCTGTTGTTGCATATAGGAATACCCTTCTCTTATCCATTGGGATATCTGTTGTCAAAATGCCTAAAAGAAAGGCTTCTGGGGATTTTTGCAAAAAAATGAACTTTTTTTTTAATTCCTCATAAATGATATCCCATTTTTTTATTATTTTTGTACACCCCCACCACATATGGTACATTGTTCCCTCAGCCTGTTTGCACCTCCAGCATATGTTTGAATTTTATTTGTACATTTTTTGCCAATTTGTAGTTTCTTACTGCTTCCAAAGAGAGCTGATCATAACATTCTAGATATGTAAACCAGAGTTCATCTTGTTTAACCAAATAACTTGCTCCCACCCTAAAATGACGCCATGCACAGATTCAGCTGGCCTGTGGAACGCACCCCATAAGAGTCCCATATGCTAGCCTGGCTCCTATCAACCTCACTTGCATCCCCTCTTACGTAAATGTTTTCAATCATTTGCTCACCTTAGTCCTCATTCTCTGAAATCTATGCTACTTATCAGCACACTTCTGGTAAAGCGGTGCCCTGGAAATCAATGAAACAGCCCGTGGAAATGGCATCGCTGTTTCCTATTTAATTGTTCATTAGCCTTTTATTGCACTACTCTTTTCTGTGTGTGTTTGTGTATGTGTGTCCCTTTACAGTTCTTTCTCATGTGATCTAGTAATCAGAATGTGGTATCATGCAATGCAAATGTTTCAAACCAGGGTTGAGAACCACAGGCATGGGGCCCAAATGAGCCATCCTGGGCTTTTATATCTGACCCCTGTGACTCTCCTTTAAAAAGGTAACAGACCCCTGACAGTTAACTCCAGTCGCAGACGACTCTGGAGTTGCGGCACGCTTTACAGGCTGATTGAGCAAGCGTTTGTGCGCAGACAGTTTTCCTGGGTCATGTGGCCAGAATGATTAAGCCGCTTCTGGTGAAACCAGAGCAGTGCACAGAAACGCCGTTTACCTTCCCGCCATGGCGGTACCTATTTATCTACTTGCACTGGTGTGCTTTTGAACTGCTAGGTTGGCAGGAGCTGGGACCGAGCAATGGGAGCTCACCCCATCGTGGGGATTCGAACCGCCGACCTTCTGATCGGCAAGCCCAAGAGGCTCAGTGGTTTAGACCACAGTGCCACCCGCATCCCTTGTGACTCTCCTTACCTGCCTCCTTTTGTTCCATGCTTGAGGGTTGGTTTGTTTGTTTGTTTTAACCTGGTTGGGGTGTGTCCTTGAACTCTGATATTGCTTCTTGCTTGCCTGGATGAAGGCTAGAGAGGGAGAAACTGAGAGAGTTGGAGCTAGCCTATTGCAATGGTAACATTTCCATCCGTCGCTGTGCGGATGTGCCCTCTGTCTCTGGCCACCAATGGCCCATAGCTCCCAGAAAGCTACCCAGAAGGGGGAAATGGCATTCAGGCTGAAATAGCTTTCCCACTCCTGTTGAAAAGGAAGGTCTCCCATTCCATGCCCAATGCCATCCATATTAAGGCTCTCCTTCATTCTTCCCCCGAGGCAATTTCCTACATTTTTGTTGGTCAAGGAACATTGCGTGAAATGTTCCATTTCCTTCCATCTTCCTAAAGCACCTGCACGACGTGCTTGATGGATCATTTCAAAATGACCTTGTTAAATGGGAGCGTGTAAACCGTGGTGTATTTATTGCGTGTGGCTCTGACCGGTCAAATCCTTTCATTAAATGGGTGATATGTCAGAGAACTCAAGGCACAAATTCAACTTGCCATTGATTTCTCTCTCTCTTTTAGCTTATAAGTTTGTCTTTGAAAGAGAGCAGGCAGCCCCTGTCTGTCATGTAGAAAGTATTTAATGGGGCTGCTCAAATTCCTTAAGCTCTTGTGGTTCTCTTACTTGGGCTCTATGCTTGTGTGCTGTTTCAGGGCTCGACATGGCAATCTCGTTCCCACTTCCTTGGATGTAAAACTCTGACCATGATGAGACTTACTTCTGAATTTGCTACTGCTGTGATGAGCATTACTCCTGCATTTTCTTGAAATTGAAATACTTTCTTGTCACTTGTACAACTTGTATACAGTGAGATCACACGAGCACCCCCCACTCAGCTCTCTTAGTCTTAATTCCCCTTGCTTACTGACGCACACCCACCAAACCCTGTTGTTATCTTTTCATTCAGCAGCCCATGGATAGAAGCTGTTCTTTACCTTGTTGGTGCGACTAATCATGCTTCTATATCTTCTGCCTGAGGGCAGGAGATCAAGAAAGTGCCGGCCAGGGTGTGAATCATCCCTGAGAATTTTCCTCACTCTCCTGAGGCAATGTTCTTCCGCTATTTCATCCAGCGGATTCATGGGACAGCCCATAATATCTTGTGCTGTATTCATCACCCTCTGTAGGCACTTCCTATCAGTTGATGTCAAACCAGCGTACCACACCGTGATGCAGTATGAAAGGACACTTTCTATTGTTGACCGGTAGAAGGAGATCATCAAACATTGATTGACATTGTTCTTTCGCAATGAGGAGATGGAGCCTCTCTTGGGCTTTCTTATCCACTTGGGTTGTATTTATTTTCCAAGTAAGGTCTTCACTGAGATAAACTCCTAGGAATTTAAAGGAAGAGACTCTCTCCACACAGCCCTCCCCGATGTACAGTGGGGCTAGTTCTCTCTTCCGCCCAAAGTCCAACACCATCTCCTTTGTCTTGCTGATATTAAGGTATATCAGTCCATCCATTTAGGAGAATAGGAACTGCATTAGAAAGTTATGAAAGGAGAGGGGTGTTGGAGGCAGACATCTGGTAGTAAGAGCTGTTCATATGTGCAACAGACTACCTCATTCATTGGAAGTTTTTAGGCCATTTGTCAGGGTTCCTGAATTTCAGGGGGTTGGACTAGATAACCCTTGGTATTCCTTCCAATTCTACAATTCTTTGATTATATCTCATGGGTAGGGTACACCCGAGGGGATTATGGTCCTCAGGCTGAAAAAAGCACCACCACTCTGCCAACAAAAAGGGGGGCATAATGTCTTGTCCGAGAAATGGCACTTTCCAATGATGAGTTCATTATTTTTCATGATATTTTCTGAAGCTCAGAAATTCACCTCTGCTGGGTTGTCTTAACCTTGCTGTTATCTTGTGTTATTAATGGACATACATTTCCTTTGCCGTGACCCGCTTTCTCTCGGTAATGCCACTTAGTGTACACACATACACACACTTAGGAGAGATTGCATTACGGTTTGGGGCTCTGTTTTTATAACCCTTTCTACTTCGCTTTCCCTGAGGGGAAGAATAATTCATAACCACCCATACTCCAGAATTATGGCAATCAATCAATCAGCCAGGAGGAAGGGTAGATCAACTTACTGCTAATCTTGTGTGGATCATTACATGCAAATCTTGGATTTAGCTGGTGTGGGCTAACAGAACAGCACATAAAGATGTTCACTTGAAGAGGATCTAGTACAGCCTTTGCCAACCTGACACCCTCCAGGTGTTTTGAACTATAGTTCCCATCAACCCCAGTCAGCTGGGGAGCCTCCAAATGTCCCATCATACCTTCACACAGAGTATTTCATTCCTGGTGTTGTTGTTGTTTAGTCGTTTAGTCGTGTCTGACTCTTCGTGACCCCATGGACCAGAGCACACCAGGCACTCCTGTCTTCCACTGCCTCCCGCAATTTGGTCAAACTCATGCTGGTAGCCTCGAGAACACTGTCCAACCATCTCGTCCTCTGGCGTCCCCTTCTCCTTGTGCCCTCCATCTTTCCCAACATCAGGGTCTTTTCCAGGGAGTCTTCTCTTCTCATGAGATGGCCAAAGTATTGGAGCCTCAGCTTCAGGATCTGTCCTTCCAGGGAGCACTCAGGGCTGATTTCCTTCAGAATGGATAGGTTTGATCTTCTTGCAGTCCATGGGACTCTCAAGAGTCTCCTCCAGAACCATAATTCATTCCTGGTACCAAGTACTATTGTCTATATGAAGTTCCAGAATTAATGTAATAATTTAGAACAAATATTTTACTAATAAGCAAGCAGACATTTGTTGTACAACAACAGTCAACTGAACTGGACCACTTCCAACTTCCAGAGGTGACTGACCAGTTTCTATTCATCTTAAATACACAGCAACATATATCATCATATGATTAGAAGTATATATATTGCTGCCTTCCCCAGCACTTCTAATATTGTATAGCTTTAGCATACCCAGGAATCAAAGTTTTGTGTCTCTTTGTAGGAAATGTATACTTTTTTGTGGATTCTGCAACTCCCCCCACCTTTTTTTTTGAGAGCACCGGATTGGTCAATGCAGTATTTAAATATCAAGTATGCATGTGTGATAGTTGTTTAAAATAACACACACATGATCTTCCTATGTGCATAGAATTGTAAGGCTGTTGTCACACTGTAGTTTGCATGACTGCCAGAAGACAAGCAAGTGAGCAAGCAAGCAGTAAGGAGGGGCAGTGGCCTAGGTGAGCCTTTTAAGGCAAGTGAGGAAGGTGCTTCAGAGAGTGGCTTGGCAAACTGCTCTCTGAAGTGCCTCCTCCCTGTGGGAATGTTCAGGGAGGTAGGAGAGGATATATTGTTTATTAATATCCTTTCCTAACTTGCATTAGCAAGTTCTATAACTTAGCAGAGTTTTAAACATTCCCCTTTAAACGGACAGTGGTTAGCTTGTTGCAAGCTTATTTAAGCTTCTAAATATAGGATTCCTGGTAATTCCCTATGCTCCCTCTTAAAAAGAATAGACACGACACAAAGTTGTGTAAAAAGTATAAAACAAGTTTACTCACGCACATTCAGTTCACAGATGGATCCCTAAAGGCAGACTTAGGTTACAAAAGTATATACATATGGAATCTATCCCATAAGGAGATAGTCCCTTTGTTGCATTACTCCTTTAGCTAGTATAGGCATCCCCAAACTCGGCCCTCCAGATGTTTTGGAACTACAACTCCCATGATCCCTAGCTAGCATGACCAGTGGTCAGGGATGATGGAAATTGTAGTCTCAAAACATCTGGAGGGCCGAGTTTGAGGAAGCCTGGTCTATCTTTTGTCTGTTGTTGTCCATCATGCCTTGGGGGGTGCTAGTGTCCCATTGTTGTTTCAGACGAGCTTCACTGTTTTACAGCTACAAAAGTCACATGGTCCCAATCAGTTTCCAGTTTTCGCCATCTTTCTCTTTGTCCTGGGAGGAGGATCAAGCTGTCGAACTTCAAATAACTCAGTAATGGACCTTATTAACTTCTTGTCAAGCTCACAGCTTCTATCTTTGTCCAACTGGAGATACCCTTCTAATTAAATTAAATTCTAAGCCCTTTTGAGGCATACCATATCTGATCCTATTAGTCAACAGTTACCTTGCCGACCATGAATCTGGCCAATCCCATTGCAGAGTCATTCAAATTGGTGGCCATCACCAAATATTATGGCAGCAAATTCCGTAATTCAGCTATGCTTATGGTTTTTACCAGTTTAGCCATGTAAAGAAATATTACATTTTGCGCATGTTGAATCTCCCATCCTTTGGCTTCATTATATGACCCCCTAGATGTGGTATTATAAGAGGAGGAAAACGCCGCCCTCTTCACTTTCTCCTCGCTATGTATGTATGCAAAGATCCACCCACTGCCCCCCCCCCCAATTTTGGGGGGGAGGGGCAAATCAAAGTTGAGCTTTTTTAAGGGGAAGCAGCTCAAAATTGTTGAGCTTTTAAGGAAGGGAACAATGAAAACCACTAACATGAAAAAATAGAAACCGGCAGCGATAACTCCTCTTTCCATTTTTGAGATCATGAGAAAATGAAAGACACCACTAGGGGGCGCCGCTAGGTACATTGATTCTGCAGCTCTTCCGCGAAAGAGAACGGAAATGATGTCATGCGTTTGATATGTATAAAAGCTGTTGGTCGTAATTGGAGAAGAAGATGATTTTTAGAATAAAAGCAGCATTCTGCAAAGTACTTTTTCTCAAGGACTCTTTGGGCCGACTAGGGGCCGAGGAGCAGGCAAATGAGGTCAGGGCCTTTTTCCTCCCCCCCCCCAAAAAGAAAACACTGACAAATGACCCATCAACTGCAATCACCCAGGGATCGTGGTTAAGAGCTTAGAAGGCTTCAGAAGCGCCCTCCCCCCCCCCCGAATTTGGCACCCGGGTGCACAGCACCCCTTGCACCCCCTGGTAAAGACGGCCTTGACTGTATACACCTTTCTCTTGTCTCCCATCACTTGCATTTTCTTCTGTTGCCCCAGGCATTGTAACAATTATTTGCTAGAAGAATGAATCATTCCCCCCTCTTAATTATTCTGGTTTCTCTTTTCTGCACCTTTCTAGCTCTACTAGATCCCCTTTCTCTGGATTCTAACACGCTGAAAATCTATCTGAAAATATTCTCATATATACAAAAATTAACTTCTCTTAACACTTCCGCAGGTGTCTTGCCTGTGCAGGACCCTCCGCATTAGCATCAGATGTTAAGGAAACTCAGTGTGAACTATAGTAATTACAGATTAAGAAATAGGCAAGGGTTGCTGAGCGATCTTAGCCTCACGTCTTTCTCGGTAATCATCGCAGGAAGCCATTTTAATAATCAGAATTGCCAGCTTGATTGTCTGAAAGATTCCAAACCTTTTTAAAAACAGAACTTCGCAATCCTCAGCTTGGTCCATTATGCGTGCTGAAATTAATATTTGCTCCAAGCAAATAAGGCTCAGATATTTTCAAATGGAGATGATAATTGAGTACTTGTCTGATAAGATGGCTGTGTTTAAACAAAGCACATTTGTAGTTATGTTGCGCCTGCCGCTTTCCAGCTCTGTCGTTTTCAAACTGTACAATTGTTTTCGCAGGCATCAAAATTAAAGAACTGTGTTTGTCTAAAGCTTAAGATGGTTGGATAGGGTTTTCATTTTAAATATAAATGTATATTAGGCAATATTTTTAAAAGAACACAAAGGAGCTGTGCGTTAAAATGCTGTCCTGACTTGTCCCCAAATTTCACATAAAGCAAAATTTTATGGCAGTTTTCTCCTCAGGCGAAGCATTTAAGGAATTTCATGGGCAGTGAAAAGAGATTTGATTAAGCTAGATTTGCCAGGGTGTTCCATAGATCCCTATGGGCGAAAGCTATAGCATGGTGGATGATCACATGCATTGCATGCAGAAGGTCTTAAATTCTGTCAGGTAAGACTGGGGAAGATTCCCGTTGGGAATCTTAGAGAGTCACTGCCAGGCGATATGTTAAGAGATGTGGGTGGCGCTGTGGGTTAAACCACAGAGCCTAGGACTTACTGATCAGAAGGTAGGCGGTTCGAATCCCTGCAACAGGGTGAGCTCCTGTTGCTCGGTCCCTGCTCCTGCCAACCTAGCAGTTCGAAAGCACGTCAAAGTGCAAGTAGATAAATAGGTACCACTCCGGCGGGAAGGTAAACAGTGTTTCTATGTGCTGCTCTGGTTTGCCAGAAGCGGCTTAGTCATGCTGGCCACAGCTGTATGCTGGCTCCCTTAGCCAGTAAAGCGAGATGAGCTCCGCAACCCCAGAGTCGGTCACGACTGGACCTAATGGTCAGGGGTCCCTTTACCTTTACCTGGAGGCTATGGAGTTATGCGACACCCCTGTCCCCCTGCCATCTGAAGGAAGCCCTGTATATAGAAGGGGTTTTTTTAATGCTTGTGTTTTATTATATTTTTATATATGTTGGAACCCCGCCCAGAGTGGCTGGAGCAACCCTGTCAGATGGGCAGAGTACAAACAGTAGAATTGTTGTTGAATAGGACATCCCTATTTTCGTCAGAGAAATGTTGGAGGGTATGTAAACAAGCACTTGGTTCTAGTGACAAGGCTTCACCCTGCTGTCCAGCCTTCCAATTGGCCGACCAAAGTCCTTTCCAGACATGTTGAAACTCACCTACAACTAGTTCCTTTCCAAAATTAATTTTCCAAGTTCTGAACATAGTGCCTTGGTTTAGAGGCCTGATCTGTTCAGAACCTAATGTGGACTCCAAAGTGTTGTTCCAGATACCTACAGATCACATATTATAATGGTGAATCAGATGTGAGCAGGTCTTCCCGCCATTAAATATGTCATGCAATCCTATGCACACTCACTTGAGGAGACATCACACCACACGAAGTGGAACAAACTTCAGAGTAGACATTTATAGGAACACCACTCGTTGCATGGGGCCTTCTACCTGTCTACTCAGAAGTAAAACCCACAGAATTCAGTGTTGCTTACTCCCAGGTAAGTGTATACAGGATTGCAGCCTTCAATATGCAAACAAGCAGGCACACACACACACACACACACACATTTATGGACTCCACAGGCATCATGACCTGAATGCAATTGTCGGCATTAATAAAGCCACTGATGGCATCAATTTCCTTTTGAGGGTTTTTAACCGATTATCCATTACGGAGACCTTTGTTCCCCAAAGAAAATGAAAATCAGGTTTTGGGTACTTGAACCAATGCATTGTAATTACAGTTCCTCCAGTAATGACTTGTTAGCATTTCCATTCTGGCATGTTCATAAGTAATTAGGTCTTCCATCAATATCTCCTCTATGTTCCTGATTGCTGCAGTTACTACACTGTTCTTTGTTGCAACATCATAGCAAAGTGTACCTGGAGTTCAAATGGCATTCCAGGGGCATTCATCACCTCTATGTTCACCCTGAATAATGAAACAAATAGACCCAGAAAGTCCAGAGCTGGACTATCCCTTTAACAAGGTGGATCAGGAAGTCCCCAGCCTTCCAAGTCGTTCTGCTGCTGTTTCCACACCAAAAAAAGGAGATAAATGCACGTACTTTCATTTTACTATACAGTGGTACCTCGGGTTAAGAACTTAATTCATTCTGGAGGTCCATTCTTAACTTGAAACTCTTCTTAACCTGAAGCACCACTTTAGCTAATGGGGCCTCCAGCTGCCGCCGCACCGCTGCTGCACAATTTCTGTTCTCATCCTGAAGCAAAGTTCTTAACCCGAGGTACTATTTCTGGGTTAGCGGGGTCTGTATCCTGAAGCGTCTGTAACCTGAAGCATCTGTAACCCAAGGTACCACTGTATAGTTATTTCAGCATGTCATTTCAATAACAGGGTGAATGGAAAAACATGGTGTATGACCAGGGGCCCACAACAAAACTGCCCTTGGAGAAGATGTTGTTGGGACTGATGTTTGGCCTGTCCTTCACTCTCTAGCCCTCTTCCTCTGGACTCCACCCAAGCAGACTTAAGCTATGGCAAGGAGGAGGAACCTCCCCTCTGGGCATGTCTGGCCCATTGCTCAGCAAAATGCAATGCTCTTTGTGTTCTTGGTGTGGAGGGAGCAGGAGAGCTCATTTTGGACTGTTGTGAAGCTGAAACAGTGTCATGTTGAGAGCCAGCGTGGTGTAGTGGTTAAGAGCGGTGGACTCGTAATCTGGTGAACCGGATTCGCTTCCCCACTCCTCCACATGCAGCTGCTGGGTGACCTTGGGCTAGTCACGCTTCTCTGAAGTCTCTCAGCCTCACTCACCTCACAGAGTGTTTGTTGTGGGGGAGGAAGGGAAAGGAGATTGTTGGCCGCTTTGAGACTCCTTAAGGGGAGTGAAAGGGACGCGGGTGGCGCTGTGGGTTAAACCACAGAGCCTAGGACTTGCCGATCAGAAGGTCGGCGGTTCGAATCCCCGTGACGTGGTGAGCTCCCGTTGCTCGGTCCCTGCTCCTGCCAACCAAGCAGTTCGAAAGCATGTCAAAGTGCAAGCAGATAAATAGGTACCACTCTGGTTTGAAGGTAAACGGCATTTCCGTGCGCTGCTCTGGTTCGCCAGAAGCGGCTTAGTCATGCTGGCCACATGACCTGGAAGCTGTACGCCGGTTCTCTCGGCCAATAAAGCGAGATGAGCACCGCAACCTCAGAGTCGGTCATGACTGGACCTAATGGTCAGGGGTCCCTTTACCTTTACCTTTAAGGGGAGTGAAAGGCGGGATATCAAGTCCAAACTCCTCCTCCTCCTCTTCTTCTTCCTCTTCCTCTCTGTCCTGCCTTTCAGCGTCTGAACTCACACTGAGAACCTCGGCATCCCACCCCACCTGTCCTTGAAAGACTTTTGTCTTCTGATACCCCATAATCACACATGCTTCCTGCTTCTACCACCTCCCAGCTTGTTCCCTCCTTCCTCCAGTATCCCACCACTGTTCTCCTGGGTCTAAGTCTTCTTCGTCTGAGTCATCCTTTTTTTTTTTTTCATGCATAATTTTTATTAATTTGCATAATGCAAAATACAAAAACAAAATATAAAAGTTCGATTCTCATTTTCACAGGTTTTTAAGTATGACTTCCTTCAACCTTTCCACAAATCATCCGTAATAATCTTTTATAAAAGTTCGCATTTCTTAATTTGTAATGCCATTAATCATTCTAGTTCTTCCATTTCTCTTTAAACAATACTCTTTTCTTTTTACAGAGCTCCTTTAAAGCCCACTAGTGTTATCTGTCCATCACTTAAATTTTCCAGATATTTCGTAAAACTTTCCCAATCCTTAATGAACCTCTGGTCTTTTGAATATCTAATTTTCCCTGTCATCTTATCCATTTCCACATAATCTAATAGTTTTGCTCTCCATTCCTCAATTGTCGGTAGGCCCTCTGATTTCCAATTTTGAGCTAATAAGACTCTTGCTGCCGTTGTTGCATACTGGAACAGCTTATGATCTTTCTTTTTTATCTCCCTTCCTACCAATCCCAACAGAAAAGCCTCGGGTTTTTTAACAAAAGTATATCTTAGAATTTTCTTCATTTCGTTATATACACTTCATTTCGTTATATACACGTCTGAGTCATCCTTGGGTGGGCAGCACCCACCACTCTTTCCCAACCAGCCGGTTCCTGAGACTTATGGGGTCTACAGTGGTACCTCAGGTTAAGAACTTAATTTGTTCCCGAGGTCCGTTCTTAACCTGAAACTGTTCTTAACCTGAAGCACCACTTTAGCTAATGGGGCCTCCTGCTGCCACCGCGCTGCCGGAGCACGATTTCTGTTCTCATCCTGAAGGAAAGTTCTTAACCTGAGGTTATTTCAGGTCTGTAACCTGAAGCATCTGTAACCTGAAGCATCTGTAACCTGAGGTACCACTGTACATGCCAATTCTGGGCAGGGCCAGTGGCGGAAGTGGATGGAGCAATGAGCTTGAAATTTGTCCCTCACCACCCTCCATCCAAGCAACCCGGCAGGCAATTTTTGGAATTCCAGGACATATTTCAACCAAAGCAAAACACTCAAGGAAGGTGCAAAGCAGGGCTGGTGAAAGGTGTGGCTCGGATGTGACTTGGGGAGAGTCCTGAAGCCCAGACAGAACAGTTTTGAGGGCCGCATTTGGCCCCTGGGCCCGAGGTTCTGTTTTTAGAGATACATTGAGCACCTGATTTTAATTTCATTTTGCACCTTAAAATTATTCAGCGGGGATGAGGTGGGGAGTCATTTTTCATATAACTTTTAAGTGGCTAATTCGTCTCTTTTAGAAGCAAATTTAATTGCTTTTTTGTCAGGTTTTATTCCTATCCCAGGTAATATTTTTATAAATGGCTGTGTTGCTCGGAAATCAAAAGGTAAATGCTCGAATTACTTTAATGATTTAAATACTTAATTGCAACATGAGATAGGGGAGAGGAACTCAGCAAATAATTACTTAGAAGAGATCTGACAAATTATACGGTTCAAACAGCTACCCTAAGTTAGCACCCTGCCAGTCCCTGGAGCAAGACCAAGAGCTGTTACACAACCCCATCCCTTGAACTCTCTAAGGAAGGAAACTCCACAGAGCATATTCCTTTGACCAACTGTCATGTGCTTAGAGAGCATTGCTTCATAAATCTGCTCAATCCATTATTCATTCATAAAAATATGCATATACCGCTGTATCATGAATAAATATCACAGCAGTTCACAACAATATATAAACAATAAAACTATTAAAAAAAATTAAAGAATTAAAATTAAACACCAGTAGACCATTGTGGGCGATGTACACTTAATTGCTTGCCTGGTGGAAGAGGAAAAAAAATCCACCAGGCATTTAAAAATTAGCATAGGAGGTGCCCGCCGAATATCTAGTGGCAGGGTGTTCCACAGGACTAGGCCAATGACACTGAAGGCTTGGTTTCTCTTTGTTGTCAAATGAGCCTCACCAACTCGGGGAATGGCCAGAGACACTTTTGCAGATCTCAATTATCGAGCTGGGATATAGGGGTTCAGGCAATCCCCAATATATAATTTTAAACCAATTTGCTCCCACATTTCAGGGGTGATCTGTGGCGGGGGAGGAGGAGATTGGTATAATATAAGGTGGTGGCCAATGGCAGGGGTTGCCAACTTTGGGGGGTGGGTCAGTGGCAATATTTTTAATGTTTAGGAAATGTTTAGGGGCACAGTTTCACACAACATTTGGCAATTTCCTCCTCCCTTTGCAGTTCCCAGCTTTACTTCTCACACTGTGAGAAGTGGCCCGAGATGTTAGATGGGAATGGGGAAATTGGCAATAGCCATATTTCCAGGTACCAGCAACTAGAATTTCTCTCAGCGGACCTTCCCACTAGTGGGAGCAGAGCATGGATCCAACCGAGTATAACAGTGAGTTAATTAAAACAATAACAAGCAATAGATAATATAACAATATTCTACCCATCCACCTGATGTCAATCTCTTATTACCCAGTAGAAATGACTGAACAGGATAACTCTGCAGCATAACGAACAGAGAATTTAGACAAGTCTCCGCAGCCCTATTCTGATTCTCATCCTCCGTGATTTAATGCCCGGGATCTACTTGGTGCTAATTTCCTGAAGTTGTCTTTATAGAAATAGCACAAATTAAAGGCACAGGGAAACCTACCGCAAGCAATCCCCAAAGGGCAGGAATTGATTGCCAAGTTGAGTTGCTCTTTAACTAAAAGTCAAGCAAATTAAGAACCAGCTTCCCTAAGGATGACTGAGAGGTCGCACAGGAGATGCGTCGAGAAGAGAACTTTTCTAAAGTTCTGCTTCCCCTACATTTGTGCAGCAAAGTTGTCTGGAGTTTTCTAACCTGTAGCCTTGCCTGTCCTGTGTTGGTTAGGCAGTGGGGAAGCATTTTCAATGTGAGGGCTGCATAGTTTTCTGGGGTACCTTCCAGTGGGGGGTAGGACCAAGAGTCAACGTGGGCAGAGCAATTAATCCTAATTTTAGGCTATACACCTGCATCCTTCTCCATCCTCTATCCAGGCAAGGAGGAAGTATTGTCAGAGCTCATGGGCACGTTGTAGCCAGACCAGAAAAACATTTGAGGAGGTTTCAAAGCAATGCTAGTGGCCTTGGGAGAGAGGATGTGGGACCTAGTGAGGGCCCGGGGGGGGCTGAATCCAGGCCTGCGGTTCCCAATCTTTGATGTGAAGTAAGAATGGAAGTGTGGAAGTATGGGACTTGGGTGGCGCTGTGGTCTAAACCACAGAGCCTAGGGCTTGCCAGCCGGAAGGTCGGCGGTTCGAATCCCCGCGATGGGGTGAGCTCCCGTTGCTCTGTCCCAGCTCCTGCCAACCTAGCAGTTCGAAAGCACGTCAAAGTACAAGTAGATAAATAGGTACCACTCTGGAGGGAAGGTAAATGGCATTTCCGTGTGCTGCTCTGGTTTCACCAGAAGCGGCTTAGTCATGCTGGCCACATGACCCAGAAAAACTGTCTGCGGACAAACGCCGGCTCCCTCGGCCAGTAAAGTGAGATGAGCGCTACAACCCCAGAGTTGTTCACGACTGGACTTAACTGTCAGGGGTCCTTTATGTTTTAAGTATGGAAGTGCATCTGGAAGAATACAGTAGCAAGTGCATACACAGAAGGAAAAGGGCCTCACTCACCTCTGCACTGTGCACTTCTTTCCTTCCACACAGGTGTTTACAGTTGACATGTGGTAAATCTGGAGCCAGTTCATGTCACGGCTAAAAATTGGCCATGCTTTAATGCTAAAGACCTAAGTCAGCGGCCTACAATGACTCATGCAACCTTTCACCAAATTGTACCTGTATATACAGAGTGGTCAATGTTAGTGTTGGGTGTGGGTTGGTTGGATGGTAGAAAGCCGGTTGCGTTTGGTGTGTGTAAAAGCTGTCAGTCGTGGGTGGAGAACAAGACTTTTTATGAATAAAAGCAGCAATACTCTGCAAGAATACTCTTTCTCAAAGACTCTTTTGTGCCAACTAAGGTCTGAGGACTAGGCAAAGGAGTGAAAAGGAGGTCAGAACCTTTTCTTTTTCAAACACTGACAGTTCACACTTAATCTGTAATAGAATCGGATAGTGCTACTTTTCTAGAAAAAGAAGTGCGAGAAATCACCGTGAACACCTTCCTTGTTCTCTTAGAATGGTAATAGTGCCCCCACCACAGCTATAGCTACAGCTACAGCTAGTGCCCTTATTTTCCCCAGGGCTACCCTTAAGCATTCCTACTCAATCAGGGATCCTGTTGTGACTTTTTAGCCAATCAGATGATGGTTGCATGGGGATGCTGCAGATAATAATAATAAAATATTATTATTATTATTATTATTATTATTATTATTATTATTATTTATACCCCGCCCATCTGGCTGGGTTTCCCCAGCCACTCTAGGCAGCTTCCAACAAAGTATTAAAATACAGTGGTCTGTTAAACATTAAAAGCTTCCCTAAACAGGGCTTCCTTCAGATGTCTTCTAAAAGTCTGGTAGTTGTTCTTCTCTTTGACATCTGCTGGGAGGGTGTTCCACAGGGCGGGTGCCACCACCGAGAAGGCCCTCTGCCTGGTTCCCTGTAACGTGGCTTCTCGCAGTGAGGGAACCACCAGAAGGCCCTCAGCACTGGACCTCAGTGTCCGGGCAGAACGATGGGGGTGGAGACGCTCCTTCAGGTATACTGGGCCGAGGCCGTTTATGGCTTTAAATGTCAGCACCAACACTTTGAACTGTGCTCAGAAATGAGGGCAACTGTGTGATTGAGAAATGCAAGGAAATAACCAAATAGTTTTGCAAACAGTGCGGTAAGGGCGAGAGACAAAGGAAGCTGCCTTATGCTGAGTCAGGCCATTAATCTGGCTCGAGTAGTATTGTCTACATTAACAGGCAAGGGCACTCTGGGATTTTGGGCAGAAATCGCTCCCAACCATTACTTGGAGATACCCAGGATTGAACCTGGGACATTCTGCATGCAAGGCAGATGCTTTGGCCCTGAGCCACAACCTCCCCCTGCCCCATGGAGGGCAGACTGAAAGCAGAGTCATGTTTTTGACCTGGACAATAAAATTCATCACACACAAACACAGACACACCAAAAAAGTGGTGGTTGTTTTTACTCCAATCCAATTCAACCTGTATGCATCTGCACGGAACACTTTGCAAAGATGTGCAAAACATTTACTCTTGATCCAAAGAACTGTTTAGTCCATTAAAGCGCCTTTCCCCTTAATATGATTCCTCAAGATTTAGTGCATTGTGTCAGCATTCTTGATGGTGACCTCCTCAGTCAATGGATAATAGGGCAGAGTCTTTGTAATGGATTGTGAATCACCGAGACAATGTAACCTCCTTTTATTTACATCTGGCCCACACACCTTTCATCTCTTTGTCCAAGTGATTTTGTTCTTTTTACTCTTCTTCTTTTTCTTCCAAAAGCAAAAGAAGAAGAAGCCAGAGGATAAAAAACTTTACAAAAGAATAGGAAAAAATTATAAGTTATTTAGGAGGCCACTGTAAGCAGATGGAAACAAGAGTAGGATTTTGACTCACTTGTAGTGTAAAAATTATTACTGATAATATGGTTTGATATAAAAATTGGAGTATGGATGAATATGCAGTTGTAGATGTTTAAAATGAGATCCCATGGAGGGGATGAGGGGAAGTCTCGAGATTTGGAGAATCTCTTTATATACATTTGTTTTTACAGTTTGTGTTTATTTGCATTTTGTATTTGTAAATCCAATAAAAATTATTTCATAAAAGAAGAAGAAGAAGCCAAGAACATTTTGTAATTAGTAAGAAAAGTAAAGGACCCCTGGATGGTTAAGTCCAGTCAAAGGCGACCGTGGGGTTGTGGTGCTCATCTCACTTTCAGGCCGAGGGAGCCGGTGTTTGTCCACAGACAGCTTTCCAGGTCATGTGGCCAGCAGGACAAAACCACTTCTGGTGCAACGGGACACTGTGACAGAAACCAGAGCACACGGAAATGTCGTTTACCTTCCCGCCGCAGCGGTACCTATTTATCTACTTGCACTGGTATGTTTTTGAACTGCTAGGTTGGCAGGAGCTGAGAGCAACAGAAGCTCACCCCATTGTCAGGATTTGAACTGCCAACCTTCTGATTGGCAAGCCCAAGAGACTCAGTGGTTTAAACCACTGCGCCACCCGCATCCCATGCAATTTTGTAATTAACGCTGCACCCTCAGCAGTTACATTCATTGAAATGATCTCTGTGTTGTATTCAAGTACACAAAAGTTTTACTAGGTGATATACACACAGTTTAGGAAAAGCTTTTGACTATGACTGGGTGCTGGGAAGTATACTATTGCAGAGGCCATTAAACTAGCTCCTAAATAGCCCCATTTAATTGTCTTTTAAAGTGCAATGAAACGAGAACAGAAACAAATAAAAGGGTCTGGAATCTATAAGTCTCATCAACGTCTTTGGGGTTTGCTCTGATTCACTTGGCCTTAAGTATCCACTATGCAAAATGTGGGTGTTTTGCATCCAGCCCTCTGCCCTCCCTGAGAAGGCCAATTATTGAAACGTGGGGAGAAATTTGATCCGGTTCACATTTAAAGGCAAACTTTCCTAATTTGCTCTTTCTGAAACAAAACACAAACTGAAACACAGCCATTCTTTCAAGGCAGTACATCTCCAAATTTTGCAGAGCAGTATAAAACTGCACATACCCAGGTAAAATGTGTACATGCATGCATATATGTTACTGAAAAGAGAATGCAAAACTGCTTTGCAAAAATAAATACACAAATAAGTGTATATTCAAAGGAATATTGGGGAAATTTCAGGCGGACTTCAAAAAGAAATCACAAACTGATGTGGAAATATTAGGAACTGAGCTTATGACTGGAATGTAGTGTGTCATTTGCAGAAGGAAAAAACAGGGAGCTATAAGGTTGGCAGGGACCTTGAACAGGAGCTCAAGTCATATGCCATATTTTTCAACCCATGCTATTATTTAAATGACATGCTGAAATAACCAGGCTTCCCAAAGCAGCCTAATTGCACTCGTCACCTGCAGAGATCACTGGGACTAATGGAGTTATGAATGCCTAAAACAAGTTGCGTTCTCTTGGTGTTTGTAGGAAATCAATTCTTGGCAAAGGTTTCCTTCCCACAATCATATTCCAGCCATTAAACACTCACTCACGCAGCTTCAAACGGCATCTCTAGCACTAATTTTTCAAAAAGTGCTTTCCCTACGGTGAGGCAGGGTGGGACGACCCCCTCAAGGGACAGATGTTTGGAGATCATTAAAGGCCACGGAATTGTTCTTCACTGGAGAAATTTGAAAGGTGTTTCTAGACTGGAGGCATTCCTTGAAGAACCCCAAAAGAAAAGGATACAGATTCCAAGTGAAAATAATAATAATAATAATAATAATAATAATAATAATAATAATAATTTATTTATACTCTGCCCATCTGGCTGGGTTTCCCCAGCCACTCTGGGCGGCTTCCAACAGAATATTAAAATACAATAGTCTATTAAACATTAAAAGCTTCCCTAAACAGGGCTGCCTTCAGATGTCTTCTAGAAGTCTGGTAGTTGTTTGTTTCCTTGACATCTGGTGGGAGGGCGTTCCACAGGGCGGGTGCCACTACCGAGAAGGCCCTCTGCCTGGTACCCTGTAACTTGGCTTCTTGCAGCGAGGGAACCACCAGAAAGGCCCTCGGTGCTGGACCTCAGTGTCTGGGCAGAATGATGGGGATGGAGACGCTCCTTCAGGTATACAGGACGGAGGCTGTTTAGGGCTTTAGACAGGCCTTTGTTGAAATACAAATATGCATAGGGTCACCCTCAAAAATAAAGAGAAGGGTGCAAAGAGCTACATCCAAAGCAATGTTTCTTATACTCTTCCAGATAACACACATGATTTCGTTTCACCAAAGGATCTCAACAGTCTTCATAGTTGCAGCTCAACACCACCATTCTAAACCAATCAAAATCATTTAGCTCCTCATCATAAAATCATATGATTACATATACAGTGGCACCTCGGTTTAAGGACAGCCCTGTTTAAGAACGATTTGGTTTACGAACTCCGCAAAACAGGAATTAGTGTACCGGTTTGCAAACTTTACCTCGGTCTAAGAATGGAATCCAAACGGTGGAAGGGCACAGGCGGCAGGAGGCCTCATTAGGGAAAGCGCGCCTCGATTTAAGAACGGTTTTGGTTTAATAATGGACTTCCGGAACGGATTAAGTTCGTAAACCGAGGTACCACTGTAATCATTTTTAAAATGCCTTTCTTTATTAAGACTTTGACTAATTTTCTCATTCATTAAATGTCTCCCATTTAATGTTTCATCTGTCTACAAAGCAATTCAAGATTAATCACAATTGCCATGCCTAGCCAATTTTCTTTCGTGCAAATAAATGGACACCATAGATTGTAACAGTTTATTCTTTTTGGTGTTTTGGAATGAACATTTGCGGCTTGCCGTGCCTGAAAACAACTAGTTTTGTACGTTAAAAGGCAGACATAGGCCTTTTCAGTTTAGCAGGTTATAGGCTCAGAAGAAAAGGGAATAATCAAAATAAAATAGTATTGTTGTTGTTGTTGTTGTTGTTTAGTCATTTAGTTGTGTCTGACTCTTCATGACCCCATGGACCAGAGCACACCAGGCACTCCTGTCTTCCACTGCCTCCCACAGTTTGGTCAAACTCATGCTGGTAGCTTCGAGAACACTATCCAACCATCTTGTCCTCTGTCGTCCCCTTCCCCTTGTGCCCTCCATCTTTCCCAACATCAGGTTCTTTTCCAGGGAGTCTTCTCTTCTCATGAGTTGGCCAAAGTATTGGAGTCTCAGCTTCAGGACCTGTCCTTCTAGTGAGCACTCAGGGCTGATTTCCTTCAGAATGGATAAGTTTGATCTTCTTGCAGTCCATGGGACTCTCAAGAGTCTCCTCCAGCACCATAATTCAAAAGCATCAATTCTTCGGCGATCAGCCTTCTTTATGGTCCAGCTCTCACTTCCATACATCACTACTGGGAAATAGTATTATGAAATTATTATTATTTCCTCCATCCACGGCACCCCACAATTGAGCATTTTAAAGCCCCAGCTTCACTTGACAGCATCCCAAATCTGATTGCACCCTAGTGCTGATTCTGCTAAAGACTGGCCTCCCCTAGCCTGTTCTCCCAAAAGCCTCTCGTTCCAGTGATGCTAGCAACCTTCAAGGTGTTCCTTTGGTCCAGAGTCTGCTTGTTCTCCCTTGCAAAGTTGGCATACGTGATGAATAGTCACCCGTTTGCAGTACAAGGAGATACAATGAGAACAACAGAAAAAGGACCCTAATACTTTTAATGGTGATTCTTAGTCTGAAATCAAAGGAATATTTGCACTGAATGGATTCTTCCCCCCTCCCCCCTACTGACAAAAAGAATAAGCATTACCCCACTTAATCTAGTCATTTGAAACATGGCTCAGATAAATCTATTTGACTAAATGAAGAAAGTCAATCTCCCTTTGATTGCTCACCCAAGGTGCAGGAGGAGAATACATTATGTCAGATGATTGAGTAACTCAAAGCAGGTCTTTCCATGATTAATGGACGCTGCAAAAATGTATATTTAATAGGCTTTCACTGAATGGTCCAAAATGAGATCAGCCATGTTTGGCAAATTTGAGATGTTCTGCATTGGTGGCTATTTTGAATGCCAAATCTCTGGGAGGTTTTGATCCTTTGATATGGGAGAAATTGCAGTCATCTACCGCTCACTGAGTTATTGCAAAACTGGGCGGTTTGGGGGGTGGGTCCATGGAAGCTCTCTGCTGCCTGTCTCAGGAATGAACTTAAATAGTTCACAAAAGCCCACTCATATGAGGAGCGAGGCTTAGAAGTCCTGAATTCTTCTACGGCTTGGATCAAAATCAGAGCCCAGGAAGGATTTCCAGCCCCACTCCCTTCTCCATTACACTTCCCTTCCCCAGAATGCGGCAGCTTGACTGGTGACTGGGAATGGCCACTGAGCCCACTGGTCCTGAAAGACCTACATTGGCTCCCACTGCGTTTCTGAGAACAATTCAAAGTGTTGGTGCTGACCTTTAAAGCCCCAAACGGCCTCGGCCCAGTAGACCTGAAGGAGCATCTCCACCCCCATTGTTCTGCCCGGACACTGAGGTCCAGCTCCGAGGGCCTTCTGGCAGTTCCCTCCCCGTGAGAAGTGAGGTTACAGGGAACCAGGCAGAGGGCCTTCTCGGTGCTGGTGCCCTCCCTGTGGAATGCCCTCCTATCAGATGTCAAGGAAATAAACAACTACCTGACTTTTAGAAGACATCTGAAGGCAATCCTATTTCAGGAAGTTTTTTTAATGCGTAATGTTTTATTATGTGGCTGGGGCTACTCAGTCAGATGGGCAGTGTGCTGTTATTATTCTTCAACATCAACTTTGTTGGACTGGTCATGTTGTGCGGATGCCTGATTATCGTCTTCCAAAGCAACTACTCTATTCCCAACTCAAGAATGGAAAGTGTAATGCTGGTGGTTAACAAAAGGGTTTAAAGACTCTCTCAAGACAAATCTAAATATGTAGTATAAACACCAGCAACTGGGAAGCACTGGCCTGCGAGCACTCCAATTGAAGAACAGCCTTTACCAAAGGTGCTATGAGTTTTGAAGACACTCGAACTCAGGACGCAAGGGAGAAACGTGCAAAGAGGAAGGCATGCTTGGCAAACCTTCACCGTGATCAACTCCTGCCCAGAAACCAATGTCCCCACTGTGGAAGGACGTGTGGATCCAGAATTGGCCTCCACAGTGACTTACGGACTCACTGTTTAGACTGTGTTCATGGAAGACAATCTTATTCGGCTACGAGGGATCGCCAAAGAAGAAGAGGGTTGTTGTTGTTGTTGTTAAATAGGACATCCCTATTTTCATCAGAGAAATGCTTGAGAGTATGATAGAGTTGATTGGAAAGGTTTTTCTCCATAAAAGCTTCTGGAGGAATTGTGACCTTTGTTTAATAATAATAAAAAGTCACTAAAAAAAAAAAAAAAATCAAAGGTATTTAAAACATCCCACCAATGCAGAATCTTACCCACGCTGTTGCCTTTTCATTTCTCTCTGTTCTCCAGCAACGTATAACCAAAAGTCAGTTTGGGGAGGGGGGGGAGAGCAAGTGTTATCTAATTCTGTGGGAGAATAATAATAATAGGTTGTAGAGAGAGAAGCAAGAAGGTCTAAGAAGATTAAGAAAATTACAGGCCTCGGTGTGTAGGTATGTTGAAAATGAGTTGGGAACAATATATCTGCATTCCTCAGGCTTCTTCGGCACTTCAAAGTCACCGCTGCATTCTCTAATTGCATATAATAAACAGGTAGCAGATCAGCCCAGCATGGGGCTGCATCGTCTGAGTCCTGGATCTGTTTATAAAGAGTCAATTTAGGGATTGGGGAAAAGGCAATTAAGAAAAGCTAAAGTGATGCTGTGGGTTTCATCATATGGCAGCAGCAGGAGGAGCTGGGAAATGTGAAGGCAACCAATCCTTTCAATTGTCTGATGCAAACATTGATGCGAAACTGAATTAAGAGTTGGTTGTTACAAGTCGTGGGTCCTCATAACAGCCCTGCAAGGTTGACCAGCAATATTGTTCCCAAATTGGATGTGAGGGACGTGACCAAAGTCAAGAGGAAGTAGCTCAATAGAAGCCATCTATCGGGTTTGCAGCAGAGGAGAAATTTGAACCAATAACTTTGGTTCTGATTTGTAGGTAGGGTTGGATAAATCCGTCCGTTTCGGTTTCTCATTTTTGCAGTCTTACATTCTGTTCTTCACACTGCCACATCAACAAAAAGCCCTCATGAGAATTAATCATCATTTTAGTGCAAGTTTCTCTCAAGACACACATTTCTATGCAATCTTGCCTGGTGCCCTTGTTTTGGGCAAAGCAATTTCCCCAAATCGTATGCATTTCTGTATGTTCCTTTCTCCAATACATGCATATTTATGAACGTTTTGCTCCAGTGAATGTAACATTGTACACATAACTGGACTGGAAAGATGCACTGGAAATTCGGAGAAATGCAAATTTCAAAGGATGGGGAGGTTTGCCTTTAATTGTGAACTGAATGGATTTTTTACCCTGTCCTTATTTTTTTGGGCCATCTCATAGCCACTCTGGGTGGGACTTACATAACAAGCCCTGAAGGATTCCTCCTAATCAGCCCCCAACCCAATTTCTTCCGCCTCCTGTTTCCCAACAGAAATGTGAAGCTCAGAACACATGTTTCCTCTAAAATACACATTTTTGGGAAGCTTTTCTATGCATTCCCTCCTATAATACCCATTTTTGCCTGCATATTTTGAACTGAAACTGAGTTGCAACATTCTGTGAAGCACATCATCTCACTGATACCTGCCTTTCTGATGCTCGTACAAAGCAGGCGCCAAATCAGTTGATTCACTTTGAAATATGGTCCAGATCCATTTCTCCTATTTCCTTGAGAGAGAATTTGCTGTGTTGGGTATCCTTGCTTCCCACCTGTTCCACCCTCCCGACAGAATTGTGGTTGAAGGCTAGTAGGAAAACATTGTGTCCCTACTTCCCCACCATTCATCAGAATTTTATCCCTGGGCCTTAAGAAGGAGGAGGAGGAGGAGTTTGGACTTTTTTTTAAAAAAAAACCAATCATTTTTATTAAGTTTCCCATTTTAACAATCCAATCAAATCACATAGAATGTTCCAAATTATACAAATACATATCAAATAGTCCAAATATTCTGCCTAAATTATAAATTTTTTGTTGGGAGTTCCCATGCTTCAAGTTTGGGGGGGCTCTGATCATCTCATATCTCTGCTGCCTTGAATAGTCTTTCCAATAGTTCCTTTAAATCTTCCTGTTGTTAACCTTCCTTAGAGGAGTTTGGACATGATATCCTGCCTTTCACTCCCCTTAAGGAGTCTCATAGGGGCTAACATTCTCCTTTCCCTTCCTCCCCCACAACAATCACTCTGTGAGGTGAGTGAGGCTGAGAGACTTCAAAGAAGTGTGACTGGCCCAAGGTCACCCAGCAGCTGCATGTAGATGAGCCGGGAAGCGAACCCAGTTCACCAGATTACGAGTCCACCACTCTTAACCACTACACCACACTGTACAAACACCAAATCCACAGCAGATGCTTCACAATAGCTGGAGTCTATTTGTTGTTCCTGCCCTTGCACACAAGACTGTGTGATTCATATTCTAACTCAGCTGTAATCCTTAATTGATACAACAACACTCAGTCATGGGGTGACTGATCCCCGCCCCTTCTATTCTTTCACTGGCCACATTCATGCCATACATTTAAAGCACTGTGATACTAATCTAAACAGCCATGGGTCCCTCCCAAAGAATTATGTAAAAGTACAAGTTTTGCAGATCAAAGCAGTCAAGTGGGCATGTATGGGGTGTCATGGAATTCTACTCAATATTAATCCAGAGTGGATTCCAGTGTATAGTTAACAGAGCAACAACTTAAACACGTTGCAGGATTCCCCCCCCCCCCCAAAAAAAAAAATAGACCAGAGGCAATTGTATTTCATCGCAACAGAGCTTTGCTGCTACTGAAGGCAAATGAGCATAATGGTCACAAATCCAATACATTCAGGATTGGCCCTGTCCATAAGAAATCCAGTTGCAGCAGACTTAACTTACTTACAATAACTAGTCTAAACCTTAACACTAAGCAAACTATGTACAGAACATCATACTAAAAGGAAAAGAGATAGAAAGTGAAACCCAGTCTCCTTTTGACCTATTTTTATAGTCTGCATGACCTTGACAGAAAGAGACAAGAGAACCAGTTTAAGCCAGCTGTACTCAGCTTCTCGGAAGGAATAACCCAAACATCATGAACCTTCTGCTTGTTTACCTCACACAGAGAAGCTTCCAGAAGCTTCCAGAACCCTCTTGAATTAAGTAGAATAGGAAAGATCTCTACACATCACATCAATACTTTCTGTACTAAGAAATGCAAACTGACATGGGGTGCAATACTCTGCAGCAAAGAAAGCTGTATTATAACATATGTGAGAAAAGCTGCATGCTTCTTTTTATTTTGTAGAATTTGTTATGGGTTTGCAGGTGTGGCAAAGGTCATGGTAAATTAAAGCCCCACCTTCTACCTCTGGGAAACTTCTTCAGACACCGCACTGGCATCCAAAATTGTCTCAGGAGGAATTGGCTGCTGATTGGAATGCGAAGTATATTTTGCTTTTAAAGAAAGTTTTTTTTTAAAAAAAGAGTACAACATAAACAGACAATTAAATAAATATCAATTGCATAATCCATCCATGCACGCTGCGGACATATGCTAATATGACAATATAATATGGAAATATTCATGAATATTTTAATGAAACATAAATCATTTTGATTTATGTTGGGCTTGATAATAAAGTAAATGTTTGAGCACAAAAGCAGCAAACAAAAAAAATGAGGCAAAGATAATATCATAATATCAATAAAACTTAACATACAACGAAGATAATAATGATTAAGTTTAAGTGTTTTGAGGTCTCCTGAGAGGGATTTTCTTTTCATGGATGTTTCATATTTCTATTAGAAGCCAAGAAATTATATAGCTCAATCCCCTGTAATGCAGGAATCTCAGCTAAAGCATCCATGACAGATGGGTATCCAATCTCTGCTTGAAAATCTCCAAGGCAGGAGAGTCCACAACCTCACAAGGGAAACTGCTCCACTGTTGAATAGCTCTTACCACCATAAGGACCAGGTGCACAGCCTGGGAGTCATTCTCCCAGCTGTCCATGGAGGCACAGGTCAATTCTGTATCCAGGGCAGCTGTCTACCAGCTCCATCTGGTACGCAGGCTGAGACCCTACCTGCCCACAGACTGTCTCCCCAGAGTGGAGCATGCTCTAGTTATCTCCTGCTTGGACTACTGCAATGAGCTCTACGTGGGGCTACCTTTGAAGGTGACTCGGAAACTACAACTAATCCAGAATGCGGCAGCTAGACTGGTGACTGGGGGTGGCCGCCAAGACCATAGAACACCGGTTTTGAAAGACCTACATTGGCTCCCAGTACATTTCCGAGCACAATTCAAAGTGTTGGTGTTGACATTTAAAGCCCTAAACAGCCTCGGCCCAGTAGACCTGAAGGAGCATCTCCACCCCCATCGTTTTGCCCGGACTCTGAGGTCCAGCGCCGAGGGCCTTCTGGCGGTTCCCTCATTGTGAGAAGAGAAGTTACAGAGAACCAGGCAGAGGGCCTTCTCAGTAGTGGCGCCCTCCCTGTGGAACGCCCTCCCATCAGATGTCAAAGAGATAAACAACTACCTGACATTTAGAAGACATCTGAAGGCAGCCCTGTTCAGGGAAGTTTTTAATGTGTGACATTTTGATGTATTTTTAATCCTTGTTGGAAGCTGTCCAGAGTGGCTGGGGAAACTCAGCCAGATGTGCAGAGTACAAATAATAAGTTGCTGCTGTTGTTGTTGTTGTTGTTAAGTTCTTCCTGGTAGCTTGAAGGCATCAGTTCAGGTCCTACCCTCCAGAGCAGGAGAAAACAAGCTTGCTATGATTCGCCTAACCCTCCTCTATGTCTTCTGTAATGAATAAGCTTTCTTTAGAAAGCTGCTTTCCAGCCCCTATTGAAACATGGGAATATATCCACCCTGATGGTGTTCCTGAGGACATCCATTATTTTTTTCTTATAGGAGTGAGCAGGACAAGGTATTCGGAAGAGAAATGAAAATAAACTTCACCTTGGGACGCAATGCATGTCATGTGGGAGGGGGTCAGCCTGAAAGTCACCAGTTTGATGGGCCAGAGGCTGCTGGTCTTGATGGCTGTATTGCCTCAAGAATCAGAGGCATCACGCTAGTTGCTGCAGATCATGAGCAGGAGAACGCTGTTCTGCCTTCCTAGAGGCTTCCCGCAGTGTCGGATTTACATACAGTGGTACCTCGGGTTAAGAACTTAATTCGTTCTGGAGGTCCGTTCTTAACCTGAAACTGTTCTTAACCTGAGGTACCACTTTAGTTAATGGGGCCTCCCACTGCCGCTGCACGATTTCTGTTCTCATCCTGAAGCAAAGTTCTTAACCCCGAGGTACTATTTCTGGGTTAGCGGAGTCTGTAACCTGAAGCGTCTGTAACCTGAAGCGTCTGTAACCCAAGGTACCACTGTATAAGCTAAACATACAGCTTAGGGCCTCACTCTCTTGCCCCCCATATACTTCTTCTTAATTGTATTTCACTATTAATATACTTCTTCTTAATTATATTTCAGTTCAGCAATGACTTTGATAAAATACATATTTTGTTATGTGCAAATGGCTTTAGATACCTGTTAGATCCATAAATGACCATATAGCGTATATTCAACACAAAAAAACAGTGACAATTGCTTGTTGACAAAGGACAGCTGGACATATAAAGGGCCCTGTTGCCTTCAGTAGCTTAGGGCCTCATCAAACCTAAATCCGGCTCTGCCCATGGACATCTACTTGGCCATTGTGACAAGATGTTGAACCTCCCTGGACTCTGAGATCATCTTCTGAGGCCCTCCTTAGTGTGACTCCTCCTCGAGAGGTCCAGAGGGTGGTAACACGAGAACAGGTCCTTCTCTGCAGTGGCTCCCCATCTGTGGAATGCTCTCCCCAGGGATGTTCACCTGGCGCCTTCATTATACACCTTTAGGCACCAGGCAAAAACGTTCCTTTTTAGCCAGGCCTTTGGCTGGCCCAATCAACATTCTATACCCTTTAAAATGTGGCTCTTTTTGGGGGGGGGAGGTTATTGGATGATCATTTTTATTTTTATTTTATATATTGTGATCTTTTCTGTGAACCACCCTGAGACCTCGGGGTACAGGGCGGTATATAAATTCAATAAATGAATGAATGAACTAGATCAGCCTTTGATCTGGTCCAGCATGACTCCTCTGATGTTCAAGTCCAGGTCATGAAGAGCAAACAAAACAGAAAAGGAAGATGCTACTAAAAACATGTACATACCTGGGTCAGATTGATCATCGAGTTCAAAAAACTGTGAATTGGTTCCAGAGAAAGGTCTCTAGAATGTGTGCAATCACAAATGCTAGGACAGGTGGAATAAATCCTGCAACAACTTTCTGCAAAGCCAGTTGAGCTTCTAAATGCTTTCCAGATCAGCTGACCCAGCGAAGAAGAGGAAGAGGAAGGAGGAGGAGGAGGAGGAGGAGGAGGAGGAGGAGGAATTTTGTACCCCACCCTTCTTACTTCCTTAAGGAAGTAAGGACACCAGTCCTTGGGCGCTGAGCCCCCTGCTATCTAAAATCCACGTGTGCGCATAGACACAGCTGCCAGACAAATCCCTGCAATATATTGCCATTTCCATAGCATTTAAGCAAAATGAATGCATTAGCCCAATTTCGTGGAGAGTTTAAGTAATCATAAAATCAGATGTGCCATTTTGGGTGCAATATAGAGGATTTTCCATTTCCTCATTTAAACGGCAAGGAGAGAACTCTGGTTCAAGAAGTGCAGCGTGGGATATTTGCCATTGTTCATCCCGAATAACAAACAAAGCTCTCCCATGCCAACGATTTCTTCATGGTTTCCCCTTTAGCATATTTACTGAACACACCTCCACCACATTCAGGGCAATGAATGTGAAATATAAAAGCAATTTGCTTTAAAAAAAAAAAAAACAACAGAAAGAACAAGGGGAGGAAAATCCTTCCTATATGCTGTTCCGTGCTAATTACCAAGGCTACTTGAGTGCAAACAGAAGCTTTCTTCCCGTTTCTCTAATTGAAAATTTATTATAGGCAAACAAAGCAGGGGAAATTAGAAGTCATATATATGCACGTGCAGAGCCTGAGCTGAAATTAGTTCCTTGCTTAAAAAGGAAAATACAAAAGGGGGGGGGGCGATACTGTAGCTTCTTCTCCTCTCAAACCTTCTATGATGCTAGAATACAGAAACCACAAATTCAGAAGAGATTTTGAAACTCTCCCTCCTTGAGCCTTGGCTAAGCAAACCACCCCATCCTATGCACCCTGGTCCCACTTTCCAACGTTCATCATGACGCATAGGCCAGGCCCCAAGTCTCCATTGCATTATGGGAGCACCCTTCACACCCATAATGCCTTTGGGTGGCAGCAAGTTCACATCTTACCTTTCCACACCTGCCCACACCAAATGCCAAATCGTGCCAAATCGTGAGAAGATGCTCTACAGTGTGAAATAGGTGAAAACAGAGAGTCCCACTAGCTAATCAGGGTCTCACCGCAAATTCCTACTCGGCCCTGAAAAAGGCATTGAGCTAAAGCCCACATTGTAGAGCGAGAGAAGGAGTTGCAAAGTGAAGAAGAAGAAGAAGAGTTTGGATCTGATATCCCGCTTTATCACTACCCGAAGGAATCTCAAAGCGGCTAACAATCTCCTTTCCCTTCCTCCCCCACAACAAACACTCTGTGAGGTGAGTGGGGCTGAGAGACTTCAGAGAAGTGTGACTAGCCCAAGGTCACCCAGCAGCTGCATGTGGAGGAGCGGGGAAGCGAACCCGGTTCACCAGATTACGAGACTACCGCTCTTAACCACTACACCACACTGGCACTCTGTGAGAATTGGGGAGCACAGCAGCCTTGAACAGGAGGCCGATTCACCCCCTCCAATAGGCTTGGGAGACATGTGGCCTCAAGGCCACTCTCAGAGGAAAAGATAACCTCAAGTCTTCTTTTCTCTTGGGCTGGGGGTGAGGCAAACCCATCCCTACCAAAGGAAGGAACTGCACTCTCTGGACTTCCTCCTCCAGCTCTCTGTATTTTTCAAGAGAGAGAAAGACCATAGACCAGATGGGTGGGAGGTCACCGGCTCTTGATGGGGTTACACTTCCCCTGAAGGAGCAGGTTCATAGCTTGGGGGTCCTCCTGGATCCTTTGCTGTCACTCAAGGCTCAGGTGGCCTCAGTGGCCCGGAGTGCCTTCCATCAGCTTCGGCTGGTGGCCCAGCTGCGCTCCTATCTGGACACGGATGGCCTAACTACTGTTGTCTATGCTCTGGTAACCTCAAGGTTAGATTACTCCAATGTGTAGGGCTGCCTCTGAAGATGGTTCGGAAACTTCAGCTGGTACAGAATTCAGCGACCAGGTTGCTCACCAGAGCAAGACATTTTGAGCATATTTCACCGATCCTAGTCCAACTGCACTGGCTACCAATTAGTTTCCGTGCCCAATTCAAAGTGTTGGTTTTGACCTATAAAGCTCAGGACCGCAATACCCCAAGGACTGTCTCTTTCCATATGAACCTACCTGGACCCTGAGATCATCTTCTCAGGCCCTTCTTCGTGTGCCTCCTCCATGAGATGTCTGGAGGGTGGCAACAGGAGAACAGGGCCTTCACGGCTCCCCGTCTGTGGAATGCTCTCCCCAGGGAAGTTTGCCTGGCACCTTCATTACACACCTTTAGGCGCCAGGCAAAAATATTCCTTTTTAAGCAGACCTTTGGTTGACCTGATTGACATCCTATACCCTTTAAAATGTGGCTCTTTTTTGGGGGGGGGTGTTATTGGGTTGTTGTTCTTATTTTGATCTTATATATTGTGATCTTTTCTGTGAACTTCCCTGAGACCTCCAGGTATAGGGCGGTACAGTGGTACCTCGGGTTAAGTACTTAATTCGTTCCGGAGGTCCGTACTTAATCTGAAACTGTTCTTAACCTGAAGCACCACTTTAGCTAATGGGGCCTCCTGCTGCTGCTGCGCCGCTGGAGCACGATTTCTGTTCTCATCCTGAAGCAAAGCTCTTAACCCGAGGTACTATTTCTGGGTTAGCGCAGTCTGTAACCTGAAGCGCATGTAACCTGAAGCGTCTGTAACCCGAGGTACCACTGTATATAAATTGAATGAATGAATGAATGAATGAATGAATGAATGAATAAATAACCACCCTTTAAGGGGCAGCAAGTAGTGATGGTGTTCAGAGGCTTTGTGGGTGCCGAAAGACCTAGAAGATTCCTTTTCCTAACACCAGAGTCTCGAAGAAACCCAGAAGCTCTGTTTTACAACATCCCCGCTCTTAAAATTGCAAACAGCCCCAGTTTGTGCATTTTACCATTATACGAGCAGTGAGCGTTGGGTTAGCTTTGAGTGCTTTGCCCCCTTCTAGGAAATATTTCTGCCAAGAATGTCATTTTCCTATTGCAATATCAGCTGAATGCAAAAAGGCCTCAGCAGCTAAAATAAAGTAGCTATAAATACTTTCGCGTTCTTGGCAAGCACCGTCTCTGCAAGGAAAGCTGAAACTCTGTCCGGGTGCAGGGGGCGGGAGGAAGTTTAGGGAAAAGGAGACCAGTGGGGGGTGCGAGTGCATACGCGCTACCTCTCCCTGTTTAGCAAGAACACCTCTTTTCTGTTGTTGTTCATAGTGAATCCCTGTCCATTTTTATCCTTTATTCTCACCCCCCAAACTCGCCCATCTTTTGGGAATTCCTTGTTAAATGGTGCTAAAGTGATGTGTCTGAGCAGTCCTTCCCATAAGTACTTAGAAATTAAATCTCAAAGTTGTGATGGTGGAGAAGTCAGGTGGAAATTGGTGCAATTTTCAGGTTCATCTGAGGTCAGCAAGGAAATATGAGAGGTATTTCCCTTCCTTTCCTAATCCACAAGCATTGTGTGAACAATTAAGCTATTTTCTGCATTGTTTGTGATGTTTCCCTTCCACAGAAATGCATTGAAATTAATTATGTGATTAATTGCATCAGTTTGGGCCATAGCGGATAGCAATATGTAGCTCCTTGTTCTCCATTCAGTATAATGGGGAATGTAAAAAGAAATCTATAGCATTTTCCCCTTTGGACCAAAGTAGGTGATGGTCACAGTCATAGGAGCCCCTCCAGAGGGGATTAAGTCTACCAAATGGTAGCCAGGCATTTCTGCGCAGGATACTGTTAGCATTTTATTTTTTAACACAAAGGAAAACTCTATAACTTTTTTATTTTCTGTCAGAATTGGATTCACTTTGCAGGCATGGTCTGAGCCTATGCAGCCTGCCAGATTTCAGAATTATAGCTGCAGGGGCTCCCAGTGAAGGTCTGTTCCCACTCATCTTGTCCTAAAGATTTTTTGTACTTCTGCAAACTATGGGATTTCCCACAAGCCTGCTGATACCTCAATTTTCTATTTTACTTTTTTTCCCCATGGACAGTGTTTTGCTCCATCGTCATTCTCCATCACTTAACCAGAATTGATTGCACACATTTTGGCTACATACAGATCCTAACAACAATAATAATTCAGAAAAATATACTGTTATTTTTAATTATTACATTTTTATACTGCTGAATTGGCCAAGGTGGCTGCCAAGCGGTTTACAAGTGTAAAACCGGCAACAAAACCCACACACAATTAAAACAGAGAACAAAACTGTTTTCATAAAATATTGAAATAAACATCCACACTGAAAATGTATAATGAAACAAGCCGATTAAAAGAGCACAACAATCAAATTCAGCAATGAAAACAACTGGAGCAGGAGATTCAAGGCTGCAAGACTAACTCCATCAACCTTGGAGTTAGTACTATTTAATTTAGTAAGACTTACTTCTGAGTATACAGTGGTACCTCAGGTTAAGTACTTAATTCGTTCCGGAGGTCCGTTCTTAACCTGAAACTGTTCTTAACCTGAAGCACCACTTTAGCTAATGGGGCCTCCTGCTGCTGCCGCGCAGCCAGAGCACGATTTCTGTTCTCATCCTGAAGCAAAGTTCTTAACCCTGGGTACTATTTCTGGGTTGGCAGAGTCTGTAACCTGAAGCGTCTTAACCTGAAGCGTCTGTCCCCTGAAGCGTATGTAACCCAAGGTACCACTGTACATGGTTAGGACTGCAGCCTAAGTCAGAAGATTGGGGGAATGGTCTACTACACAGGTGTGTCCTTGAGAGCTGATGAGATGCCACTACTGATGGGACCTCTTTTCATAAAGTCAACTCCAGGGGGGCTGTGGGTACTTGGGTACCCACGACAGTATAATTGTGGGGGCTGGGCACCCACAAAGTCAATGAAAAATGTTGACAGGTGGCAGCGGTGCTGACTCTGAGAGAGAAGCAGTTCAGCTTCGCCTTCTGTAGCCACTGAGCAAGGCACTCTTTTCTGGGGGGTGAGGTTATAATGATTAATTTATTTATTTATTTATTTATTTATTTATTTATACCCTTCCCATCTGGCTAGGTTTCCCCAGCCCCTCTGGGCAGCTCCCAATAGTATATTAAAAACACGATAAAACATCAAACATTAAAAACTTCCCTAACCGGGGTTGCCATCAGATGCCTTCTAAAAGTCAGGTAGTTGCTTATCTCCTTGGCATCTGATGGGAGGGCGTTCCACAGGGCGAGCACCACCACCGAGAAGGCCCCCTGCCTGGTTCCCTGTAACCTCACTTCTCGCAGTGAAGGAGCTGCCAGAAGGTCTTCGGTGCTGGACCTCAGTGTCCTGCCTGGATGATGGGGAGGGCGACGCTCCTTCAGGTATACTGGGCCAAGGCTGTTTAGGGAGGCAGTCTCTCTGCCTTCGAGCCTGAGACCCTCCGCATGGGAAAGGGTGCCTTGCTGGCTGTGGATAGGAGGAGGAAGAGAAGTCACTGCCAGCAGCCACCACAATGCATCACACATACTACGTGCGGGCGTGCACATGTGATGTCGCACGTCTGCATTGCGACGGTGGGCACCCACAGTCCTGTGGCTGAGATGCTGCCCTTGCCTCTTGTATTTCAGTAGGAAGAACATTCCACAACACTAAATGAAAAAGCCCCACTCTGTGTGACCTGATGATAATCATCAGGCCCATGGCAAAAATAACTGGGTTCCATTTTTTTTTTTTTATCTTAATGGCCACCAGGGCCAGGGCCTTCTCAGTGATGGCTCCAACCTGGTGGAATGCTCTGTCCCATGAGACTAGGGCCCTTCAGGATTTAACCTCCTTCCGTCGGGCCTGTAAGACAGAGCTATTCCGCCTGGCCTTTAATTTGAATTCAGCCTGATCTTTTATTTCCCTTCCCTTCCCTCCCCCTCCCCTTTTATGAAGATCACCCACTCTGAGACCCCACAGCTAATTCTCCCCTGGTCTCCTCGCTGGCCCAAATAGGACCAATTCAGCTAGCTAGCCCTGGGGATTATCTAATGCTCCCCCCAATTGATTTCTGAATTTTGAATTTTATTGTTATTCATGTTTTTATATTGTATTTTATGCTGCTTTTACAATTAAGTGTTTTAAATTTGTTGTTAGCCGCCCTGAACCCGGTTTTTGAACCGGGAAGGGCGGGGTATAAATACAATTTATTATTATTATTATTATTATTAGGGATAAAGGCTAGCTACATGGAACTTCCATGGAGGAGTATACTTCCTCTGAGTACCAATTTCTAGAGGCAAAGCCTGCCATCTTTATGCCTCGCTCATGAGCTTTCAGATATACCTGGCAGGCTGCTGTTGGGAAAAAGAAAGATGGATGGAACAGCCTTTAGGTCTGATTGAGACATGCAATTTTGTGGCCTTGTGGTTTGTTGGTGTTTGTTTTTAATGCAAAGAAGAAACACTTAGATTTTTTTCTGTTTGCTAATTGGAATCCACTGTGCTAGCCCCCTGATCTTAGCTGGTTGACCTCCCGCGTTCAGAGGGAGTTGGAACCGTTTTCTCTGGATAGCAGGGAGTTAGATTTCCTGTAAGAGATGTTGATGTACTTCTCTGATAATAGAATGACCTTGAGGCAAAACGCAAAATGAAATGTGGAGTGAGTCTCTTTCCGCGGAATGGACAGTGACAGCTACTTCATAAGCAAGTCTCAAAGTTATATGATGTTTACAGAGAAAATTGACTCGCTTTGCTTGTCGTTGGGTCATAAAAGTCTACATTCTGTCAACTTGGCTGCAAACAGGAATAGCTTACTCTGTGAGTAAAGGCTGCTGCACTCCAAATACTGGAATATATCGCTTCTTTGACTGGTACCACTCTGGATTCCAACACATGCTTTCTATCACAGACAACCCATATATATATATATATATATATATATATATATATATATATGGCATTGCTTCTGCTTTGCCCTTGGGTGAAATTTTTTTTTTGGGGGGGTGACTTTTCAAAAGGTGTTTGTACAAGTCGCTAAATATAATATCGTGTCACACACAAAAAAATACAGTGAACGTAGGAGCTGAGTTGTAAGGTGGATATTAGGAGAATTCCAAGATCTGCCTAAATAGAAAAAATACAGTGGTGCCCCGCAAGACGAATGCCTCGCAAGACGGAAAACTCGCTAGACGAAAGAGTTTTCCGTTTTGGAGGTGCCTCGCAAAACGAATCTGCTATGGGCTTGCTTCGCAAGACGAAAATGTCTTGCGAGTTCCTGGGTTTTTTTTTTCCTTTCCCCCCTCTTTTTCTAAGTCGCTAAGCCGCTTATCTGCTTATCCGATAAGCTGATAAGCTGCTAAAAGCCGCTAAAAGCCGCTAAAAGCCGCTAAAAGCCGCTAATAGCGCTAATAGCGCTAATCCGCTAATCCGTCAATGGGCTTGCTTCGCAAGACGAAAAAACCGCTAGACGAAGAGACTCCCAGAACGGATTCTTTTCGTCTTGCGAGGCACCACTGTAAATAAATTGGGGGGGGGGGTGTTAGGAAATCGTGCTTGCTGGCCTGCACCTGATTCGTATAAGGTCAGCACAGCGTTCAGGGCCTGGCTCCTGCAACACCTCACAGTGCTCATTACACTTGCAGGATCAGACCAAAGGCCAATCTAGTCCAAGACTCTTTTCTCTCAGATGCCCACAGGAAGTCTGAATGCAAGAGTGCCCTCCTCTCCAAACATCTTATTCCTAGCAATTGGTATTTAGAAGCATACCACCTCCAACAGTGGAGTTACCCAGGGGCGGAGAAAGGGGGTGCGGTGGGGGCGGCTCGCCCCGGGTGTCTTCGCTGGGGGGGGGTGACATTTGGCACGCCCCCCCAACCACGACTCCCAAGCCTACCCTGAGCCGTTGGGGGAAGGGGGGAGTTGCGCCGTTTTGCCAGCGGCATTCCCCCCTTCCGCCTTCGTTTTGATAGCTCGGGGGAGGCTTGGGAGTTGTGGGTGGGTGGCACACAGAATGTCCGCCATTGGCAGCTCACTCCACTCATGGGTGGCTCCCTCCGCTCTTGGCTGCAGGGCACGCACGCCGCTCCGTGCACTCGAGAGGCTATCCTGCACCTGGGAGGGCACCCTCCACCCCCCTTGGAAGCACACTCTACCCCCCCCCCTCAGAAGCACACTCCAGCCCCCTGAGGACCGTGCCCTTCCCCCCTCGGGAGCGTGCCTGCCCTGGGCAGCGCAGGCATAGTTACCTAGTCCAGCACACAAAACAGCCCCATGAGAACTGAGCATTCTCAGTGGTTACAGAATGCTGAACCCCACTGGAAGATTGGCCTGGGAGTTGGGGGAGATGGGAATCAGGGGAGGTCTGTATCTGCCTTGCATGCAGAATATTAAATAGTGGGTGGACATAGCAGACGACACAGAGATTTCTCCAAGCAAACAGCTCAGCCGGCCTGCTTATATAGGCAGCTGGCTGTCAACATTGTAACAGCAACAACCCAGGGTTTCCCGCCTAGATTAACTGACGTGGACCTGAGTGAAAACTATATACATGATACTCCTGGTGGCCAGGGTGAGAACTTTAATACGTAACACAGAAGGTAGCAGGCTCCATCTTTGGCATCTCCATGCAAGGCTGCAAATGTCCACTGCCTGGAAGCCTGGAGACTTAATGCCGTTCACTGATGTGCCAGAGGGATCTGAACTTCACAGACCAACAGGGATCTACAAAATGATGATGATGATGATGATGATGCAGTGTGGAGCATTCATGTTCCAGTTAGTCAGCCAGGAATCCTTCCAATCTACTCAGTTTCATTTTCCCATTCTCCTCCCAGTGTGGTGTAGTGGTTAAGAGCGGTAGTCTCGTAATCTGGTGAACCGGGTTCGCGTCTCCGCTCCTCCACATGCAGCTGCTGGGTGACCTTGGGCCAGTCACACTTCTTTGAAGTCTCTCATCCCCACTCACCTCACAGAGTGTTTGTTGTGGGGGAGGAAGGGAAAGGAGAATGTTAACCGCTTTGAGACTCCTTAAAGGGAGTGAAAGGCGGGATATCAATTCCAAACTCTTCTTCTTCTTCCTCCCATAGTTTTTCATTCCTTCTCCCCTAAAATCCCCCCAGATGCTGAGCATTTGGTGGCGACTGAGCTGCAAGCAGTAGCTTCTTCTACTTCACCTGTAGACACCACCCCATCTTGCACACACTGCTCTGGCCTCCAACTCTTGGCCTGTCACCTCAATCTTTCTAATGGTAAAGCTGGCTCTGCTTCTAGTTGAACTTATTCCCATGGAAAATGCTGGACTGCTTCTTTTTCTCTTCTTCTATATTGGTCTTGGCAGCTGGGACCGAAATTCCCCCTACTCTCAGAGAGTCTGTTTGTTGGCAACTGTCCAGCTGAAGCTGTGTGTCTTCACCAGAGATGGGGAAGAAATTTGACCAGGTTGCATTTAAAGCCTGATCTGTCAAACCTGCTCTTTCCAAAGCCAAGGTGCGGGGAAGTGGACGTGCCTAAGCTCTAAGCCTACCAGGACAACTTACTCTGTGGTATTAACCCCTTCGTGCATTAATTAGACTTGAGCATGCTAGGTATATGAGACTGGTTATCCCACAAAGATTGCAACAATGAAAAGCATACAAAGACAAGCACATTTCAAACAGAATGTGCAAGGAAGCAAAAGGATTGCCCCATCACCAGATTTCATTTGGCATTGTCCTCTCCCACAAATGGATTCATATTTTTGTGGGTTTTTTGTGGGGCGGGCAGCTATTGGGTTGTAGTTTTTATTTTTATTATGTATTTTGTGATTTTATATTTTGATTTTATGCTGTGAACCGCCCTGAGACCTCTGGGTATACGGCGGTATATAAATCCAATCATCAATCAATCAATTTCTAGTCATTTTAGGTAGCTGCCTCTCTTCTGAGTGTCCATCTAGCTTGGAAAAGAGGAGACTGAGAGGAGGTGTGATAGCCATCTTCAGATAAGGGCTGTCACATGGAAGAGGGGACGTGCTTGTTTTCTCCTGCTCTGGAGGGTAGGACTCGAACCAATGTCTTCAAGTTACAAAAAATGAGATTCTGACTTAACATTTGGGGGGAAACATTCTGACAGCTGATTGACAGTGGAACAGACTCCCATAAGAGGTGGTGGACTCTCCTTCCTTGGAGGTTTTCAAGCAGAGGTTGGATGGCCATCTGTCATGGATGCTTTACCTGAGATTCCTGCATTGCGGGGGGTTGGACTAGATGACCTTTGGGTCCCTCCCAACTCTAAGATTCTATGATTCTACTGTCTTCTTTTACTGTCAGCAGTTCTCCTGGGACATAAGCAGAGGGACATAAGCAGGGACATAAGCGTTTCTAATTTATCTGAGACCATTTTAAACGGAAAACATTAAGAATGAACCTGGAGCCTTCTGTCCAATTCCGTGCCACCGAGCTATGGTCACTCCCTTTTAGCATCAAACTTATTTACTGTACATTTTGGTTGACTAGCTCAAATGCCCCAGGGATGATTTTCTCAGTACAGCCAAGTCCCACAACTTAATATACCATGCTATTAGCTTTGAAATCTGTCTTCTTTTACAATGCTTAGCATAAGTAATTCTTTCTGCCACTGCAATGTGGAGCAATAATCTCTCTCTCTCTCTCTCTCTCTCTCTCTCTCTCTCCCCTTAGTGGGCTCTGTTCTTTTCTATTTGTGGCTTCAGCACTCACGTCCATTTGCATTTGAAATGTGAATGGCCAAAGTAGACCTTATATCAGGGCTCACCAACCTTTTTCAGGCCTGTGGGTACATTTTGATTTTTGAGTGAGGACTGAAGACACCACTGCCTCTGGTCACTTTCCCCCCTATCGACCCTTCCCTCAGAGAGACAGAAAGAGAATAAGTGTGTGTATGCCAGTTCACTTTTCCAGGAGATATGAGTAAAATTTGGGTTCATGGCGATGGTGTGTGATGTGAACTAGTAGTCATTGTGACCACAACAGCCATAAATTTGCTAAGTTGATCAGCACTTGTAGTGGGAGAGAGAACCATTCTCTTGCTTTAGGCCAAACTAAATAGAATCCAATTTTCCGATAAATTCAGATTCAGCCATTTCACTCTGGGACCTCTCCTTGAGTTGGAAAATGTCAGCTTTCAGGCCAGCAGCAGAGTGTCATGGGAGACAAAAATGTTCTCCTACTTCTTCAGTATTTGCCAGCTGAGGTTAACACCTCCTGCACCTGACATCCCACAAAGGCTTACGCCGGAAAGTCACACATTTAAAGCACTATGATGCCACTTTGAACAGCTATGGCTTCTACCCAGAGAATTCTGGGAGCTGTTAATGGTGCTGAGAGTTCCCAGGAGACCCTTGTTCCCCTCACAGAGCTATAATTTCCCTGCGAAGAGGGACTGATTGCTCGGGTTCTCTGGGAACTGTTGCTCTATGCTGGGAATATGGGTCCCCTAAGAACTCTCAGCACCCTTAACAAACTACAGCTCCCATAATTCTCTGGGGGAAGCCATGGCTGTAGCATAGTGCTTTAAATGAGTGGCACAAATGTGGCCTTTAAGGTGCTGTAAACCACTGTGATAAAGCTCACTGTTGTTTTTGCTGCAACGGACCAGCATGTTGTTGTTTAGTCGTTTAGTCGTGTCTGACTCTTCGTGACCCCATGGACCAGAGCACGCCAGGCACTCCTGTCTTCCACTGCCTCCTGCAGTTTGGTCATGCTGGTAGCTTTGAGAACACTGTCCAACCATCTCGTCCTCTGTCGTCCACTTCTCCTTGTGCCCTCCATCTTTCCCAACATCAGGGTCTTTTCCAGGGAGTCTTCTCTTCTCATGAGGTGGCCAAATATTGGAGCGTCAGCTTCAGGATCTGTCCTTCCAGTGAGCACTCAGTGCTAATTTCCTTAAGAATGGATGCGTTTGATCTTCTTGCTGTCCATGGGACTCTCAAGAGTCTCCTCCAGCACCACAATTCAAAAGCATCCATTCTTCGGCGATCAGCCTTCTTTATGGTCCAGCTCTCACTTCCATACATCACCACTGGGAAAACCATAGCTTTAACTATACGGACCTTTGGACCAGCATGGCAGCCTGTCAAAAAAAAAAAAAAAGGGGGGGGGGGAAAGGCCAACGTATAGGATTGCCAACACAATTAGAGAAGAATCTGTCACTTTTCAGGTTCACTAATATTTGTTTATTAATTACATTTATACCTTTCCTCCAAAGAGCTCAAGGTGGCATACTTGGCTATCCCGCTTCTCATTTTATCCTCACCGCAACTGGGAGAGGGTAGTCTGGGCTGAGAGGCAAGGATTGCCCCAAAGTCGCCCAGTGAACTTCATGGCTGAGTGGGGATTTGAACCCTGGTCTCCCCGATCTTAGTCCTGGACTCTACCCACTACACCGCACTGTCTCCACCCTTTTTTCCATTCATTTCTGTGATAGCCTTACTTGGCAAACTTCGAAGGAAGCCTGTTCGTAATTCTGCTTTGGTGGGTGGCCAATCCTGTAGGCCTTAACCTAACAGGATTATTATTTTTTAACGAAGTCCCTCTGTTGGAAACTCTTCGTTCCTCGGTTACTTTTTCCCTAAAGGAAATTCTAATTTCTGTTATTCTAAAGGCAACCTGGAAAACACGGCAGTCTGCTAAATGTCAGGCCCTGTCAGCTCTTTGACTGCAGTTCCATGCCTACATTGCATCCTACGGATTCGGTTCAAGCAACCACAACAATGCACTTTGTAATCTCATTCTTAAAACAATCTGGGCTCCAAGTCAATTTTTCTCTTAACATTTACAATTGGCAACCCTGTATTAAGATTATTTGAATGCCTTTTGAGATGGAAATGTAGGCAGTAGTAATTAATGATGTACAATAATTGGAAATGATTTTTTTTTTTTTTATTTCCAAGGGAAGGGGAAAAAAAACCCCTCAGTTGCTTTTATAGTTTTGAAGAATGGCTGTCAAAATTATGCTGTTAAATGTGCCTTTTCAAAGTTTCCAGCATCTTTTAATTACCGCTTTCCTCTTCTGTGGGATTTTCAGATTCCTGTCACTTTTCACAGATGTGTTAAGTTCCTAGCCCTCAGCCCTGGTACACTCGGGCTCCACACAGTATCTTCAATTCCAGCAAGGCCCGTGTAACCTGTAGCCCATCGGCAACATACAATTTGAGGATTGGGAGAATCTATGGAAGGAAGGTCTGGACTTTACGGCGTGTATAACGGTGAAAGAGAATGTCATGAAGATGTTTTACAGGTGGTATATAACACCTGTGAAACTATCGAAAATGTACAAAGTAGATAGCAAATGCTGGAAATGTGAAGAGAAGGAGGGCTCCTTTTACCACATGTGGTGGGAGTGTGGGAGAGTGAGAGAATTCTGGGAAAAAGTATACACTGAGTTAAAGAAGGTGTTAAAGTATACGTTTATAAAAAAACCTGAAATCTTCCTGTTAGGAATATTAGGTAATGAAATAAAAAAGAAAGATCATAAATTTGTATATTACGCAGTTACAGCAGCAAGGATAACCCTCGCTAAGAAGTGGAAAAAACAGGAAATGCCAACAATAGAGGAGTGGAGATTAAAGTTACTAGACTACGCGGACTTAGATAGACTGACGGGAAAGATTAGACACCTAAGAGACCAAAAGTTTATCAAGGAATGGGGAAAATACGTAGATTACCTGGAACATATTAGTAAAGGACAAATAACGTTAAGGGGATTCAGAGAAGCACTGTGAAAGACTAAGAGTTATTGTTTAATGAAAATAGAGGAAGAGAAATGTATAATGACAATACAAACTAGGTAATGCGTAATTTTGATTTCTACTACGGAAGATTTACGGACGAGCTGAAGGAAGCCCAGAAAGAGACGACAATGTAAAATTGTAGGTGAAAATTTCTTTATTGTGCATATTGTTCATTGGTTTTGTGTTCTGTTGTTGTTTTTCTTTTTCTTTTTGTCTGTTGTATGTGGTTTTTCCTTTTTGTTTTTCTTTATCTTTGGAAAATCAATAAATATCTATCTGTAAAAAAAAAAAAAAAAGGCCCGTGTAACCTGAATGCAACCTACAGTTCTGTAATTAGTAATTTCTACGTTCTGATCACTTGACGCATCCCACTTAACACCCTCACACAGGACCTTGGTCTCAAACAAATTAAATATCAATAAATTTCACAAGATGACATATAGCAGAATAAATCAAGAGTCACTTCTGGATCGATCCCTGTCGAAGAGGGATGGAGAGTCTCTGGCGGTTCCAGATATTGTTGGACTGTAATTCCCATCACCCCCAGCCAGCATGGCCCCTGATCAGGAATAGGGGTGGTTGAGACCAATTCAGTCCGCATTCGAAGGCGAAACCACCTATATTTGCACCTTCCGAAACTATATGCAAAGTGAAACCCAAACATCCTTAGAAATTTCGCTGTGCAGTTCTCCAGCTAAGTAAGGCATAGAAAAAATGCATATACTGGGGGGTAAGATAATAGTAGTAATAATAATAACAATAATAATAATAATTTTTTATTTATACCCCGCCCTTCCCAGTTCAGAAAACTGGGCTCAGGGTGGCTATCAACAAATTTAAAACACTTAATTGATGCAACAAAAAACAGCATAAAATACAGTATAAAATATGAATAACAATAAATTCAGAATTCAAAAACCAATTTAGGGGAAAATCCATCCAATAAACATTAGATGATCACCAGGGCCAGCTAGCTAAATTAGTCCTATTTGGGCCAGTGAGGAGACCAGGGGAGAATTAGCTGTGGGATCCCAGAGCATGTAATCTTCATAAAAAGGGGGAGAAGGAGGGAAGGAAGGGGAATGAAAGATCAGGCTAAGTTCAAATTGAAATCCAGGCAGAATAGCTCTGTCTTACAGGCCCTACGGAAGGAAATTAAATCCTGCAGGGCCCTGGTCTCATGGGACAGAGCATTCCACCAGGTCGGAGCCATCACTGAGAAGGCCCTGGCCCTGGTGGAGGATAATCTGACTTCCTTACAGCCCGGGACCTCTAAACTATGATTATGGGTGTATTGCTTTGCAAAATGTGAATGTTAGTGTCGTGGACTGGCTGGATGCAGAGGAATGGCGGGAGGCACCAGTTGGGGATACTCCACGCAAACCCCTAAGTGGAGAAGGCTCAGAGTCTGGAGATTGGTGGTGGGATAGTGCTGAGCAGTTAGAGGGAGAAGAGGGAACAGACTGGGAGGAGGAGATGTTGGAAGCAGAAGAGGTAACTGGGTTTAGTGAGCAGGAAGAGGCTGTGGCAGAGAGCAGCCCAGATGCAGAGACAGAAGCAGAGGAGATTCAAGAAGTAGAGTGGAGGCAGGCTGCTGAAGAAGCCAGGGAGTCTGACCTGCTCCTGATTCTGCCTCCTGAGAGTTAGGAGAAAGCTGGTGAATTTTCATATACATATTGTAGACATATTGTCATGGAATTCTACTCAATATTGATCCAGAGTAGATTCCAATGTATAGTTAGAAGAGTAAGAACTTAAACACGTTGCAGGATTTCCCCAAAATAGACCAGAGGCAATTGTATTTCATTGCAACAGAGCTTTACTGCTACTGAAGGCAAATGACATAATGGTCACAAATCCAGTGCATTCAGGATTGGCCCTGTCCATAAGAAAGCCAGTTGCAGCAGACTTAAACTTACAATAACTTATAATAAATCTAAGCCTTGACACTAAGCATACTATGTAGAGAACACCACAACAGAAGGAAAAGAGATAGAAAGAGAAAGTGAAACGCAGGCTCCTTCTGGCCTTCCTTTTATGGTCAGCATGACCTTGACAGAAAGAGATAAGAGAAGCCATTTATGCCTGCTGTACTCAGCTTCTCGGAAGGAATAACCCAAACATCATGAATCTTCTGCTTGTTTCTTTCACGGAGAGAAGCTTCCAGAAGCTTCCAGAACCCTCTTGAATTAAGTAGAACAAGAAAGATCTCTACCCATCAGATCAATACTTCATGTACCAAGAAATGCAAACTGACACATATAAGGACTTAAAACATATAAAGACTTAAAACATATATGTATTTGTGTGTATATACATTGTTGTTGTTTTTGTTTAGTCGTTCAGTCATGTCCGACTCTTCGTGACCCCATGGGCCAGAGCACGCCAGGCACTCCTGTCTTCCACTGCCTCCCGCAGTTTGGTCAAACTCATGCTGGTAGCTTCGAGAACACTGTCCAACCATCTCATCCTCTGTCATCCCCTTCTCCTTGTGCCCTCAATCTTTCCCAACATCAGGGTCTTTTCCAGGGAGTCTTCTCTTCTCATGAGGTGGCCAAAGTATTGGAGCCTCAGTTTCAGGACCTGTCCTTCCAGTGAGAACTCAGGGCTGATTTCCTTCAGAATGGATAGGTTTGATCTTCTTGCAGTCCATGGGACTCTAAAGAGTATACCCATAAACAAAAACACAGAGGTTCCTGATGTGGACCTCTAAGCATATTGCTGATGAAACCCCAAGTTCTCTGACTCTGAAAACCTGTCTCTGCTAACCTTGACTTTGGCTCTGCCCAAATCTTTTTGGCCGCTGCTGTCCAGTCAGCATCAGTAGGCCAGTGACACATGATTTTTCTCCTCCGCTGGGGAGCACAATCCAGTAGATGGCTATGCTTTGTTGCGTCAAGCTGCAAGCACAGCACCAACAAGAAGTTGTGGGTTGTCCTCTGCCTGGTCTGCTGCCCTCGCTAAGCCTCTAAGAAGACTCTTGTACATCTTTTCATCAATTCCCTTGCAAACGTGTCTAACAGATTCCAAAGCGAAAATGAAACTTCACATAGTTTAATTTTCAATTACTGCCGAATCCCTTAACTATTATCTAGGGAAATTACCTAGAGAAGAGAGCCACCTTTTCAGCCACATCCTTTGCCGTTGCTGCACACAATGGGAGAGCTCAATAAGATGTTACAGCCTGCATGGACTATTGCATCTCACCTTCTGCCACATATTCGCACCTGAAGTGTGGTAAAAAAAAATGTTTTCTTCCTATTTCTCAGAATGATACCGCCAGCCATCTGTATGGGTTTCTCCCCAATCAAATACAGTGAGCTTTAATGTGTGTGCCGCTTTCTGGATTTAGAATTAAATGTGTTGGCCTTGCAGCTAGAATTGTAGGAGCAGGATTTTTTTTCTTCCTTTAGTGTTTTGCTTCCTTGGTTCTTGTAAAAATAAGCAATGAATATGCTAATTCTCTTTCAGTTGCACTCTCATTAGCAGACAGGACCAAATAGGAGTCAACAAAGGAGTTCATTCTGTACATACAAAACACCAAATCAGGGCTGTATTTTTCGCACTAAGAAGGCGGTGGCGGCAACACTTGCAAAGGGTTGGTTTTTTAAAAAAGCATCTTAAGGAAAAGAAATAGAGGAAACCTAAAGCTGGAACGACTTTTGCACCAGAAAATCTCCTTCATATATTCTGATGGTGAATGTTTCCCAATAAAATTCTCTGGCAGCGCAGATGTTTTACATGCCTTCTGTCGGCAGCCTCCCTAATCTGTTTATTGCTTTGCCAGTCTCAACATTGGACATCCAAAGATGTTGCAGCAGAGTTCACCATTTTACAGCATTAACGTCTTGTGGGTAGTAACTGAATAGGTAACTACCTATTTCTGGTAGATGTAGCAGTCAACAACTGAAAATGTCTGGCACGTGACAGTCTGCAGCAATAAGTAGGTTGTACCCAACAATGTATAGGGACGCGGGTGGCGCTGTGGGTTAAACCACAGAGCCTAGGACTTGCCGATCAGAAGGTCGGCAGTTCGAATCCCCGCGATGGGGTGAGCTCCCATTGCTCGGTCCCTGCTCCTGCCAACCTAGCAGTTCGAAAGCATGTCAAAGTGCAAGTAGATAAATAGGTACCACTCTGGTGGGAAGGTAAACGGCGTTTCCATGCGCTGCTCTGGTTCGCCAGAAGCGGCTTAGTCATGCTGGCCACATGACCCGGAAGCTGTACGCCAGCTCCCTTGGCCAATAAAGCGAGATGAGCGCCACAACCCCAGAGTCGGTCACGACTGGACCTAATGGTCAGGGGTCCCTTTACCTTTACCCAACAATGTTCCACTCAAGGGTAGACCCATTCATCTGAGCTGGAGTTCTGCAGGCTTAGACCCACAACATTGAATGTGTGAGCTGTGAAGATGAACACTACAAGCGACCACCAAATGAGATTCCCTCAAAGACTTTAGTGATCAGGCATGGGTATAAGGGATTAGGCTATCCTTAAGATATCCTGGACCCAAAATGATTAAGGACCTTGTAAATTAATACAAGAACCTTGAACCTGACCTGGTAACATATAGGCAGCTCGTGCATGCTTTGAAGCACCGGTGTTACTTGATGACAAAATCACTTAAATAATGCAGAAGGAGTCCAGAGATAAGTCTTGATGCTACTTTGCTGAAGAACCAGTGTACAGTTTTAGAAGAAAGGAGCAGAGTGGTTTCTTCAGGCTTTGTTCATGAAAGGTTAAGTACTCAACCAACCCCACAGTGCAGAACTCCCTCAGAACTACACAGCCAATCAGGGCACAGCACATCATGCCACTCTTGGCTAGTTGCTAAGCAACTCTTTCACCACCCCCTCTTGGAGAATTGACTAACACCGAGAACAGAATTAACCCTTTAGCTGCACACTGAATGATCTCTGCTGTTCACACATAATATGTTGGCGGCAGCCTGTCCTCACCAGCAGGCTGGCCACAACATTTTGCCCCAGATGTTATGGAGCCATGTGCAAATAACCTCTCAAAATTATTCCCCTTATTTGGGGGCAGAGAAATTGTGTGTGTGTGTTCGACTTTCTTCAAGGAGAGATTTCCATTCTTTTTCTCCTTTTCATGGCCCTGCAGGCTTAACACATCCAAATTCCTGTCCATTTTGGACCAAGTGCAATGCAGAATCAAGGAGGCTGCTGCTTCAACACAGGTTCCTCCTGGGGTTGATATTCTGCATGATTTTACTCCCTCCCCTCTCATTTTGTCTCTGGTTCACCCAGGACTAAACAAAATTTATAAATGGAAGCAGCTGAGGGGATTTCCTCCCCCCTCCACTTCTTTCTTTTCTGTTTTTCCAGCTGCTAGAAAGAAAGAAAAAAGGTTAATAGGTTTGGTTGCCTGGGGATACAGTTCTAGTTCAAGACTCACAAAAGTCTAATCTAGTATCTCCATGGAAGGGAATGACAGTAGCAAATTTTGTCCCTGTTGTGTGTTTCTAAAGGAAGAGGAATTAAAAAGATTTCCCCCCTACCATAATAGTTTGTTTATATCCAATACACTGTTGCTTGTCCAATTAGCCCCGTATATTTGTGACTAATTTGAAGTGCAGGTCTGCAATAGATAACAGAAATAACATTTGAGAAAATGTCTTCTTACACCTGCCTTCCCGAAACATTTGAAAGCATTTCTTATAAAATCCTGGTGTGAGGGTCAAGGATTAATATCTGTCTAAGTTGCCTACTCTGTTTTAATGGGCTTGTTTTAATATATATTTTCTCAAAGCCCTTGAGTAGGTACAGGCCACAAACTGGGTAAATATAACTCATGTTGCAATCCTGTAAAGTTGTATGTGTGTGTGCAGCAGGAGACTATAAACTATCCTGGCTACCAGCCATGGTTGACCTCAAACTGGTGACCTTCTGAATGCTCACCTTAGTCACCATTCTTTGAACCAAACCCAAGAACCATCTGGATCCCAAAGTATTTTACAAGTGGGGGCGGTGCTGCCATACTCATGGTGATGGCTTTCCCAGAGATATCTGGTGGGCCACTGTGAGAACAGGACACTGGACTCAATGGGCTTTTTGACCCAGCAGGACTCTTCTTGTGTATAAGTTAGCATTCACTGTAATATGAGGCTATTGCATTTCATCACCCATGATCAATTTCACCAGCAACATCAATTGTTCTTTTCTGGAGGGAGCAAGGACGCTGTCCACATCATGGCGCCAACTCACATGGCTGAGTTGTCCAATATGAACCAGCATGGTGCATATAACACCAAGACTGTTTTTTTGGCAGCATATTGGTACCCAAGAATTAAGGGATGTTATGAGGACCTAGACAGCATCTTAAAAAGCAGAGACATCACCTTGCCAACAAAGGTCCGTATAGTTAAAGCTATGGTTTTCCCGGTAGTGATGTATGGAAGTGAGAGCTGGACCATAAAGAAGGCTGATCACCAAAGAATTGATGCTTTTGAATTATGGTGCTGGAGGAGACTCTTGAGAGTCCCATGGACTGCAAGAAGATCAAACCTCTCCATTATTAAGGCAATCAGCCCTGAGTGCTCACTGGAAGGACAGGTCCTGAAGCTGAGGCTCCAATACTTTGGCCACCTCATGAGAAGAAAAGACTCAAAAGACCCTGATGTTGGGAAAGATGGAGGGCACAAGGAGAAGGGGACAAAAGAGGACGAGATGGTTGGACAGTGTTCTTGAAGCTACCAGCATGAGTTTGACCAAACTGCGGGAGGCAGTGGAAGACAGGAGTGCCTGGCGTGCTCTGGTCCATGGGGTCACGAAGAGTCAGACACGACTAAACGACTAAACAACATGAGGAATTGAAAAGTGGAGCTTGTAAACATGGTCTCCTCAATCCATATTCCTGACATGTAGCATTGACCCTCTTAATTTGGTGCTGAGTTTAGATGTGTTCCGGTGATCCACCAGCCGATTAAATCCAAGGCTTCAGATCTACTTTTTCTGAAGACTGACATGGTATTTTAATGGCAACTGATGAACATGCAAACACACACATACCCAAAAAGGCCATGAAAAGCATTCTAAGGCTACACTCCTTTGCACACTAACTTGGGAGTAAGTCCTATTGAACACAATGAGGCTGTCTTCTGAGTAGATATAGGTAGGCTTGCACTGAGAGTTTTACAGGCTGGCTAGCTGCAGGTCGGAGGAGATACTTGTGTAAGCTACATACCGCAATCAGTGAGTCACCATCCTGAAAATATGAGCAAGGTAAAATGCTTTTAGCACAAGGCTAACCACTTTTCAATCAACACGCTCAATAAAAGAGGTCAGGAAATGTATCCCTTTAGATGTGCTATGTATTATCAGCCTTATAGCTGCCTGCTTCAAAAGCAGGCTCACCTTTCGTCTACTGAGCACATAAATTCCCCCATTCTTTTTCGTTCCACAGGAAAACACACACACACACCATAAATTATCTTCCATCAAAGACACCACTTTCTTGGAGATCTTTTGCTTGTGTTGCATGAAATATGCAACAATGCGATCGGATAATCTACAGCCCTCATTAGGGGATGGGGAAATCTGTCGGTTTGTTTTTCATTTTTGCAACATTAGGTTCCAGCCCTCCACTTTCCCACATCAGTTTGCAATGAAAATCCATTAGCGTTTTAGCATGAACATTTTTGTGTGCTATTTTGACCAATATACACATTTAGCTTCACAAATATATGCATTTTTATGCACAATTTACCCTAGAATATGCATTTTTCTACACATTACTTGGCTGGAGAACTGCATTGCAAAATTTGGGGAAATCTGACTCTAGAAGGATGGCTGTGTTCTGGTTAGTGTATTGTTTCAGAAAGTGCAGATTATGTTGTTGTTGTTGTTGTTGTTGTTGTTGTTGTTGTTGTTGTTAATACCCCACCCATCTGGCTGGGTTTCCCCAGCCACTCTGGGTGGCTTCCAACAAAGATTAAAAGTACATTAGATTTAATTGTGAACTAAGTCGAATTTCTCCCCATCAGCAGGCCCCAGTTAGCCAGTCACTCGCCCTCCCATGCAATTAGAATAATTTAAATACTGTTGCTCCGTCCCCCTCCATAGCATCTTCATCTCCTGCCCTGTTATGTTGGAGACTGAAAGTCTGCAGCAGGGAGCTTGTGTAGACAAGGCTTCTCAGTGAAGAAGTTCAATCTGCAAAAAGTGAAGGGTGAAGAAGCCCCAAAGGTGAAGCGAAAGGGGATGGGGTTTTCATCTGAGCAGGCACTGCAGGAAAGGGAGGTCATTTCCTTCCATCTCATTCCTCCCTGTGTCTTCTGTATACAGTGGTACCTGGGGTTACAGACGCTTCAGGTTACAGACTCCGCTAACCCAGAAATAGTGCCTCAGGTTAAGACCTTTGCTTCAGGATGAGAACAGAAATTGTGCTGCGGTGGCAATGGGAGGCCCCATTAGCTAAAGTGGTACCTCAGGTTAAGAACAGTTTCAGGTTACGAACAGACCTCCGGAACGAATTAAGTTCTTAACACGAGGTACCACTGTACAGTCTTCTGTCTTTAAAGAGGTGTAGGAGGTGGGAGGAGGGAGCAAAAAGCACACCTGAAGGACAGGAGGGACAGACGGAGGTCAGGATTCCAAATAAATGCTGGTGTATATTTCCTGGGAAACGTTGAAGGCAATTTTAAGGGGAGCATGAGTTAAGATAAGAGGCTATTTTGTCAGCTCAGTCAGCTTTGCCCCATAGAGTGCATTTAATTGCTCCTTCCTAACTGCCTCGCACTTCGCACTAGTCTAAATCAGATCAAAGTTGGATTTGATTGCACTTTAAAGATTCTTAGTAATTATTATTCCTAGGCAATTTAGTCTCTTAAGGTAGCTGCTTTTAAAAGCTCCCTTCTTTGGAAAGTTGAAATGTTCACCGATTTAGCAGATGGGCTAAATCCGCTCCAATTACATTTCTAACAGCTTGATGCGGCACAGATCTTCTTGCTCGCATGAAAGGGTGGGGCTGGGGGCCTCTGACTGAGCTACAGACTTCCTCGGCTCATGTCCTCCTCAGATCAATGCCTGGACACCCAAGATTTATTCGACAGACTGTTGGCTCCAGATCTCTGTCCAGCAGCAACACCTCTTGTTGACATGGGGAGGGACTGCAGATTGCTTCAGCCACAGACTCATTAAGAGCTGAACTATATATTCAGAATGCCTTTCACATGGCAAGGCCTTTCTGGCCTTGAAATAGAGCTAGCAGATGATGAATTAGATGTCTGAATCGTCCCCCATGTCAATGCTCCCTTGTCCATGGAAAGCTATCATGTCAACATCTTTTATGTGCCAGAGATTTTATGAAGGAGGGGCATTAGAAAGAAAAACAGGGTTGCTTTTGTCGGTGCTGGGTAAATTCAGATTTCTTCTTCCCAAAATTCCCCAGCATCTGTGGCTGCACTAAGCCACTGATAGATCTCTCCTGTTCCCTGTTTCTATCCCACCTTGAGGAAAAGGTGGGATAGACAAATAAGTAAATAAATGCACGAACCGAAAAAAGCATCCGTTATCTTTCGTAATTCACATTTTCTCTGGATTTTTCAGTGCAATTCTCCTGCCAAACAGTGTGCACAGAAAAGCATATATTAACAGGAAAGTGTACCCCCCCCCAATTGCTAACATTAGTGAAAATAACATGAAAAGATGGGGAAAATTCTTGCCAAAAAACATGGGCTTTGGGAGAAATTTGTACGGAAATTCTGTTGAGTTTTCAAGAGGAGTGAAATTCGTGAATTGCTATGGCGGTGTAGAGAATGAAATTTAAGGTTAGAAAAATGAGGGGCTGAGAAAAACTGAAACTGTCAGATTTGCCCAGAGTCCTTCTATCATCTCCAATTAATTTAGCACAGCCGAGCCATTTCTTGCTTGGACTCTTACCCATATTCTTTGATCTGCTATTTCCCTCCTTACTTTAACATCTAGGCTATCCATCTTTCTGCCAGTTTCTATGGTTAAGGTTTACCTGTTAATGAGGAGAGAAGCCAGCAGGAAAGGAAACCCATTGAAAGCAGTATAATGTAGTGCGGCACATTGTGTCTTTGGCAGGAGGAGAAGAACGTTAACCCAGTGTAGCATTTAATAATAGTTAATCCACGGTAAAATAATTATCTGCAAGCGCACACATGCCAGAGCCCCAGTGCCTACTTTTTCAATAAAGGGAGGGGGGAAATGCAGTGTTTGGCACAGAGAACCATCGCTTTTCTTCCCAGCCAGATTTTCATTCCAGCAGGAGAGTCGGAAGAAAACAAAGTGGAACTGATGGGGGAAAGTGAATGTTGTTTCTCTAAAGGGAAAAAAGAATGTTTCTTCCCCGTATCTTGTTTATGGGAGAAAAAGAGGAATCATAGAGTTGGAAGGAACCCAAAGGTCATCTAGTCCAACCCCCTGTAATACAGGAATCTCATCTAGATCATCCATGACAGATGGCCTCTGTTGTAAACAAAATAGCCAACCCTTATGGGGTATCCAAGAATCATAGAATCATAGAATTATAGAGTTGGAAGAGACCACAAGGGCCATCGAGTCCAACCCCCTGCCAAGCAGGAAACACCATCAGAGCACTCCTGACATATGGTTGTCAAGCCTCTGCTTAAAGACCTCCAAAGAAGGAGACTCCACCACACTCCTTGACAGCAAATTCCACTGTCGAACAGCTCTTACTGTCAGGAAGTTCTTCCTAATGTTTAGGTGGAATCTTCTTTCTTGTAGTTTGGATCCATTGCTCCGTGTCCGCTTCTCTGGAGCAGCAGAAAACAACCTTTCTCCCTCCTCTATGTGACATCCTTTTATATATTTGAACATGGCTATCATATCACCCCTTAACCTCCTCTTCTCCAGGCTAAACATGCCCAGCTCCCTTAGCCCGCATAGAGCCCTTATGTGGGTTCCCTATTGGTAGGAGAAAATAACAGAGGCCAACCAGAGAATATTGAGAAGCAAAGCAGCTAGTAAGCCTGATCTTTATTGATCTGATGCAACAGGGTGCTCCCCTCACACGCAGGTAAGGAGGAGGACCTCGAACAATGGCGCACAAGGCCTTATATCAGTGGTTCTCAACCTGTGGGTCCCCAGATGTTGTTGGACTACAACTCCCATCATCCCTGAGCTCTGGCCTTGCTAGCTAGGGGTGATGGGAGTTGTAGTTCAACATCTGGGGACTCACAGGTTGAGAAAGGCTGCCTTATATAGACATTTTAAATTCCCTGCCCTGGAGCTCAAGACCACCCCTCCGTACATCATACATACATCACAGAAGGGGTGTAACCCAAGACCACCACCCCACAAACATCATACCTACATCACAGGAAAGGCAGTCTACAACAGAAATTTGAATGCTGTTGTTTTTCCTATCGGTTATCTGATAATGCCTTATCTGATTGCCTTTCCTGGTAGTTTTTTCCTGGTAGTCTATCACCCTTTGAAATGGTGATTACTAAATTCCTGTAAGAAGGAAGGTTTTTTTTCCACCTCCTCCCTCCTTGCAGAGAAATATTTGGTCAGCTTGGGAGTCAAAATGCTTTCAGGACTGTCTTCCTGTGCTGCTTCAGACGTGTGGTTTATATATTTATGTACGTGTTTGCTTGGTACATTTATGAACATTTATTACATATCTTAGACCTTAAAATCCTTATTACACCATCCAACCTCTGCTTAATAACCTCCAAGGAAGAAGAGTCCACAAACTCCCAAGGGAGTCCATTCCACTGTCAAACAGCTCTTACTATCAGAAGGTTTTTCCTTATGTTTAATCGGAATCTCCTTTCTCGTAACTTGAAGCCATGGGTTCGATTCCTGCCCTCCAGAGCGGGGGGGGGGGGAGCTTACTCCACCTTCCATGAGACAGCCTTTGAGATATTTGAAGATGGCTATCATATCTCTTCTCAGTCTCCTCTTTTCCAGGCTAATCTCTGGGTAAACCCATCAGAATGATACCAGTACCAGAGACCATTCCAAGAGCATCTTACCCCCCCAAAATCAGATTGTTAGGAGGGGTATTTTAAACCACTCTCCAAGTACCATTGTTTCTGTTTTAACAAGATCCCATTAACTTAAATTAGACTAAGACGATTGAGTTTGCCTGTAAAAGTTTCAGTTGATAATGATTAGATCAAAGAGGCACAGGTATATATTCAAAAGGCAAACATTTATTTTTGTCTATTTTATTGCAAACCCTCCTGTGATCCTCGGATGAAGGGTGGTATATAAATTTTATTAATAATAATAATAATAATAATAATAATAATAATAATAAAGCACCAGAAAGTGGCTTATGGACTGCAGCATCCAGCAATCCAAGATCAAGCAACGGCAACAGTAAGAGGGTCACCTGATCCGCATTAATTATGCTTCATTACAGCAGCCCAATCAAACACTGTTTACCTAATAAAGCAACACTGTACATTTTCGGCAACTTTAAAGAGACACGTGACATCTTGTAATCTGGCTAATTACATTTGTATAAATAAAGGTTGGAAAACAATGGGGAAAACAAAAGATTGCCTCTCCAACTAGCCTGGAACAGAGCATGGCACTTAGACAACTGCTTTCTTCTCTGCAATCCAGACATACTGCAAACATACTGGAAGATAACCAAAAGGTTCATGCATTTTTTTGGCTTGGGTTATGAGGCAGCCATTGTTTGTGGTTGCCTCTCTGCTTCTCTGCCCCCCTTTCAATTTCTGGGTTTTTCCCCAAGGAGTCACAGTAACCAATGAGTCTTGTCCTTTTGTTTCTGCTGAGCTTTGATAGGTTGGGGGACCAGAGTCATATCCAGTGGGCCAGCCTCCCACGAGATTCATGATAGTGATGTGCCCCCATGTGAAGTGTGGCCCTATGCCCCTATGTACATAGGGCAGTGTTCTTCAACCTTTGGTGTTGTTAGACTACAATTCCCATCAGCCCTGGACATAAGATGATCTGGCTGGGGAACATGGGAGTTGTAGCCCATCAACATGTGGGGACCCAAGGTTGAAGAACAGTGACATAAATAGACCCTTCACGTGTCCCTATTTTCCAAGGACACTGTAATGATCCCAGGCAGGAAACCAAGCTCCGATAAGAATTAATGAGTCTCTGGCAGTTTTATGGTATGTTTATTTACAATTAACATCCAGCACGAAGGGCGCCAAAGTCCAGTTCTTCCTCTCTTGTACTTCCATGGTATTTGAACCCTTTCACCTCTTCTGATTCGGGGAGAAGGTGGGTGAACTCCCCTCCCCACTCTCAAACAAAGAGCCCTCTAAACTCTGTCTCCCTCCTGGTTGCATAGCAACCCCCTTAATGCCGTCTATCTCCTCCCCTCCTTCTGCCTGTGAGCTTTCCGAGTCTGCTGCTCTATCTGAGTCTGGGAACTCTGAATGAGGGCCGAACTAACCCACTCCTGCTCTGTCTGTTTCCTCATCTCCAGAATCGAACTCTTCCCAGGCATTAAATTCACCCTGACAGACAGTCCCATATTTACAAAAGCCATCCCAGTTTCTGATTTGACACTGGAATATCCCACTTTTCCTTAGAACGTCCCTATTTTTATCGGAGAAATGTTGGACGGTAAGGAGATCTGCGACCTCTGATAAGTAGCTAACCTTTTGAAGACATCTGAAGGCAGCCCTGTATAGTTGTATTATGCCTGGATGGAAGACAGAGATGTAAGTAGAAATTAGCCTGCTGTAAAAAGGTGAAATTAACATTGTGTTGTGCCTGACTTTGCTCCTGGTCCTGACTCCCACTGGTGTCTCCTCCCTAGAGGGTTACCCAGAAGGGAATCTGGCCCTCTGGCTGAGAAAGGTTCTCCGCAGAGAGCAGCTCCATGCAACTGGGGATCTCAACCAGTTCAGGTTCACTCTTCATGTGCAGGAAATAACAACAACCATTCAAATGTATTAGGGATACAGATTCACCTGGCCTAAAATGGTCATGGAAGCACAAGTGTGTCATTTAACTACTTTTGACAGATCCTGAGATAGTATGTAGAGCATCTGCAGAAGAAGTCTCAATGCTGGGGTGGGAAACCTGTGATATGTCAGGTGTTTCTGCACTACAACTCTCATCATTCCAGTCCATTGGCCATGCTGAGTGGGGCTGATGGGAGTTGTGGTCCAACGGCATCCAGCGGGCAGCATAAATTTCCCCACCACTGTTCTTGCAAAAATGTGTGTGCGGAGAGAATTTGCGTACAAAAATGTGATGAATTTTCATTAGGACTTTTTAAAAGCTTTTTTTAAAAAAAGATTTGGTTGATTGACATTCGATGCCCTTTTAAAACGTATTATGGGGGGTTAGTGGGTTGTTGTTGCTTTTATTTTGATTATGTATTTTTTGTTTTTATATTGTGATTTTATTCTGCGAACCGCCCTGAGACCTGCGGCTATAGGGGGCGTGAACAGATTTAATTAACTATTATAATTCAAAAAGTTAACAAACTGATGTGAAAATGTAGAAAGCTGAAGATTAGACTGGAAAAACAGGAAACTGAAATGGAGATACAGTGGTACCTCTGGATGCAAACAGGGTCCGTTCCAGAGCCCCGTTCACATCCTGAAGCAAATGCAACCTGTGTCTGCGCATGTGTGGGTCACGATTTGCTGCGTCTGCGCATGCGCGTGATGTTATTTTGAGCGTCTGCGCATGCACGAGCGATGAAACCCGGAAGTAACATGTTCCTCCGCGGAGCGTAAGCTGAAAACGTTCAACCTGAAGCATATTTAACCCGAGGTACAACTGTATTTGTATTCTCAAAATCCACCCAGTAGTGATGTTTGGAAGTGAGAGCTGGACCATAAAGAAGGTTGATAGCCGAAGAATGGATGCTTTTGAATTATGGTGCTGGAGGAGACTCTTGAGAGTCCCATAGACTGCAGGAAGATCAAACCTATCCATTCTGAAGGAAATCAGCCCTGAGTTCTCACTGGAAGGACAAATCCTGAAGCTGAGGCTCCAATACGTTGGCCACCTCATGAGAAGAGAAGACTCCCTGGAAAAGACCCTGATGCTGGGAAAGATGGAGGGCACAAGGAGAAGGGGATGACAGAGGACGAGATGGTTGGACAGTGTTCTCGAAGCTACGAACATGAGTCTGACCAAACTGCAGGAGGCAGTGGAAGACAGGAGTGCCTGGCGTGCTCTGGTCCATGGGGTCATGGAGAGTCGGACGCGACTAAACGACTAAACAACAACAACAATGCTCTTTTAAAAGCTGGTATAAAATGAATCGGTGCTTCACGCCCATTAAATAGATGGTTGCGAGACCTCGCCAGCTGTACACCCAAAGATAGTCTTTAGACCATCCATGTTCCTAACAGCTACTCTCTCCCACCATATACACACAGAGATTGCAACGTCCCCTCAGGCAGCCCACCTACTGCACTGACACCAGGCCTTGGCCAGCTGGGCTTGTTCCTTTGAGAGCTTTCCTGCTTCCAGCAGCTCCCCCCCCCAAAAAAAAAGCTTGAGGCCACCACAGTTGCCTTAAGGGGAAACCCTCTGGAATCTGCTATGCAAAAGTGCAGACTTTCCCCCCTCCCTTCAAAACCCTTTCCCGAAGAGAACCACGGCTCTTTCTTGTGACATGGTGTAAACAGAGATGTTAAGGAATATGTGCAAAATGGAACCACATGCTGACTGTTGTAGCTGCTCTTAAAAAGATAAATACCAGATGGGAAACTGCGAGACAAGCAAGAAGGATGAGGCATCTGGTCCTGGGCTGGGAGCAGACAAAAGGGTTCCCTTTCCCCATATCACGCTTCCTGAGAGAGTCAGGCCTGTCTTGTTAGAAGTGCAGCCGCATATCTTTACCTCCCAACGTTTTGCAGATGAAAATAAGGAGACGTGCTCAGAACACCCCGATCCGCATTCAAGACGTGCCTGGAACACCCGTAGTCTCACGCCAAGGGCAATTTCCCCCATCATTATAGGTTGTTAAAGGCTCTGATCCACTTCACTTCCTCTGCAGTACCATGTCCTTTACCGATTGGAAAGACGAAATGCCGGAGTGTTTCTTGGTGTTTTGGTTATAGATAGACAAGAAAAACAGAACTGTTCTGAAATATACTCGGAGTCGAGTGTGAATTTCATGCTCTTTATTCAGCTCATAGTAACAATGAATGAAACTTTCCCCAAAATGTCTAGCTATATGTACATTAGGGACGTGGGTTAAACCACAGAGCCTAGGACTTGCTGATCAGAAGGTCAGCGGTTCGAATCCCCACAACGGGGTGAGCTCCCGTTGCTCGGTCCCTGCTCCTGCCAACCTAGCAGTTCGAAAGCACGTCAAAGTGCAAGTAGATAAATAGGTACCACTCCGGCGGGAAGGTAAACGGTGTTTCCGTATGCTGCTCTGGTTCGCCAGAAGCGGCTTAGACATGCTGGTCACATGACCCGGAAGCTGTACGCCGGCTCCCTCGGCCAATAAAGTGAGATGAACACCGCAACCCCAGAGTCGGCCACGACTGGACCTAATGGTCAGGGGTCCCTTTACCTTTACCTATGTATACATTACACAATGGGCCCCGCGTGATTGGCTAATTCCGGGCTGCTCCTTTAGGCCAATCAGGTTGTTGATTCACTTCATCAAGGAGCCTGATTAGCTGCTCTTGCAGGCCAATCAGGTTGCTGATTCACTTCCACCTGGATTGGGTGGCTCCTGCAGACCAATCAGACTGCTGCATTCTGGATCCTATTGTTCTAGGATTCAGCTCAGTACATAACATGTTCTATAGGGCAGGATCCAACTAACTCATTCTGTCAGTGCAGGGATTTCCATTTGTGCAACATTGAGCTCTTTGGAGAAAAAGATGGGATGTAAATGCAATAAGCACAACTCTACTCCTCTCTTTTCCCCGTGTGTTCCCCATGCCCTACTCTGGAGGGTTGGGGAAAACTACTGGGGGGAAAGGAAAGAAAGCGAGAAAGGTATTTATTTACACAGCACAGAGTTAAACTGTGGAGCTAGCTCCCACAGCGGCCAGCCACTGAGCCTCTTGGGCTTGCTGATGAGAAGGTCGGCGGTTCGAATCCCCACAACGGGGTGAGTGCCCGTTGCTCTGTCCCAGCTCCTGCCAACCTATCAGTTTGAAAGCACACCAGCAGATAAATAGGTACTGTGGCAGCGGGAAGGTAAACGGAATTTCTGTGCACTCTGGTTTCCGTCACAGTGTCCCATTGCGCCAGAAGTGCTAAGAGGCAATAATGCTTCTGAATACCAGACACTGGAAACCACATGAAAGGAGATGATTTTTGTACTTGGGTCCTCTTTGAGGGTTTCCTATGGGCATCTGGGTGGCCACTGTGAGAACAGGATGGTGGGCTAGATGGGACATCAGCCTGATCCAACAGGCTCTTACATTTTTCTAGTTTGTTGTTGTTTAGTCTTTTAGTCATATCCAACTCTTCATGACCCCATGGACCAGAGCACGCCAGGCACTCCTGTCTTCCACTGCCTCCCGCAGTTTGGTCAAACTCATGCTGGTAGCTTCGAGAACACTGTCCAACCATCTCGTCCTCTGTCGTCCCCTTCTCCTTGTGCCCTCCATCTTTCCCAACATCAGGGTCTTTTCCAGGGAGTCTTCTCTTCTCATGAGGTGGCCAAAGTATTGGAGCCTCAGCTTCAGGATCTGTCCTTCCTGTGAGCACTCAGGGCTGATTTCCTTCAGAATGGAGAGGTTTGATCTTCTTGCAGTCCATGGGACTCTCAAGAGTCTCCTCCAGCACCATGATTCAAAAGCATCCATTCTTCGGCGATCAGGCTTCTTTATGGTCCAGCTCTCACTTCCGTACATCACTACTGGGGAAACCATAACTTTAACTATATGGACCTTTGTTGGCAAGGTGATGTCTCTGCTTTTTAAGATGCTGGATACCACTCATACTTAGGAAGCTGCACTATACCAATTGAGAATACTAGTCCAGGGTTCCATGCAGACTTCTTGTCCCAGCCACATCTGGCTGGTTGCCAGGAATTGAACTTTCAAACTTTTGATGGCAAAGCAGGTTCTCTATCATTATAGATGAGGTGGGGTGAACTCCCTAATTTCCACTTGCCAAAACAATGCACTAACCCAAACACAACTACTCTGTAATTTGTGAACACCCCAATCCAAGTTTGTGTAGTGACACACTTTCCTACAAACTTGTGAACCTGTTTAGGCACAGCTTGGACCTGCGTTCAGTGTAATGTCTGACCAAGCCGCAGGGCAGGTTTGCTTGGGAAGCTGGAGAGAACTTGACAGAGACAAATAGGGGCAAGTTCCCTTTCCCCTTTCCCTAAGAATTCTCTCTTACACCTCAGAGGGGGTGGCAACAAAACGTCACTCGCACTTCATGGGAATTTGAAAATCTGCAAATTTTAAAATTCAGATATGATTCCAAATACGGGGACTTACAGAGAGAGGGGGAGATTTGGTATGAAGCAAGAAATGCACTACAGTAAGATATAAATTTATGCATGTTTAACTTGTGCACGCGGGTGGCGCTGTGGGTTAAACAACAGAGCCTAGGACTTACCAATCAGAAGGTCGGCGGTTCGAATCCCCGTGACGGGGTGAGCTCCCATTGCTCAGTCCCTGCTCCTGCCAACCTAGCAGTTCAAAAGCACATCAAAGTGCAAGTAGATAAATAGGTACTGCTCCGGCGGGAAGGTAAACAGCGTTTCCGTGCGCTGCTCTGGTTCTCTAGAAGCGGCTTTGTCATGCTGGCCACATGACCCGGAAGCTGTAGGCTGGCTCCCTTGGCCAATAAAGCAAGATGAGTGCTGCAACCCTAGAGTCGGCCACTACTGGACCTAATGGTCAGGGGTCCCTTTACCTTTACCTTTAAGAAATGCACTACAGAAAGATAAAAAATTATACATGTTTAACTTGTGCACATTCACCTGTATGTGTTCGGCACTATTTTTTATAAAAGAATTAAACAGTCTTTGGCAATCCCATTCGCCATTGCACACAATGTGTTTTGACTAGACACGATTTTGGATTTAGGCATGATCTCCAGAACGTAACCTCTGCGTAAGTTTCAGGCTTACTGTATATAGTTACAAAGTAGGTGCAGACATATTTTTAAGGATACTTGTAGATTCACTCCCAGGATGTTCCCTCCCTCGCTCCCTCTTTTCAAGAACGTCCCATGAGTTTTCAGCCTATCGGCACCATCCGAGAACTTAAACAGGCAAATCCCTTTCTTTTATTTCCAAATATTTATGAACATGCAACTCGACAGCATTCCGTTCCCAGCAGAAATATTTTCAACGAGGGACTTTTACTGATGAAGGAAAGCAGAAGAGAAAATAATTGAAGTGCTATCTTTTGGTAGAGGAAATATTTTGATTCTCTTTGCTCATATGAAATTGGCTCTTCGCCGAAATAAGCCCAATGGGAAATGACTTACACGAAATGGGAAGGATATACAACTTACGGCCCAGACCTACACATGCTTACTCCAAAGTTTTCTTCGGCAGTTTAAATGAATTTACTGCCACATGCACCCTAGTCTCGAAGTAGTGAGTTGCAAAAATAAAATAATATAAGCTGGCCCAATAAACAACAAATGAACAATTATGTCACAAGGTAAACAAGCAAAACTTGTTTAATTAAAACGTCCAAGTCCACCAAATAACGAGGTAAAAAACAAACGTAAGACAGCCCCCTCAAAAAATAATAATTTGGGGAGCGGAACTGCCTCAATCCCTAGGAGTTGGCCCCTATGCCTTTCACCCCAGCTACTGGCAGCCAGTTTATTTCTGGACACAGTCCAAGGTGCTCATGTTAGGGTTTCAAACCCTAAATGACTTAGGTTCCAAATATCTGAAATACCACCTCCTAAGTATTAAAATCTTGGTAGTTCCACCTCCTTCAGAAGTTGGGGAGTGGCCTTGAAGAGGGAATTTTCTGTAGCACCCCCTACGTTGTGGAATTCCCTCCCCACAAAGGGACATCTAGTTTCATCAATGAAGACACATTTCTTTACACCTTTGACACATGAGTTGTGGTTCCTCCTCTTCCTGTGACTGTCCTCAGATTTAAACCTTTTGAATTTTAAGTTGCGTGTCAAGGTCCCCAGGGCCACCCCAAATAACTCACACATCACACAGAAATTTTGTTTAAGGTTTTTGGCATAATTTTGGCCACAACTTTATTAAAATACAAAAATGTGAGTGCTTGCTTTGGCATTGGTTGCGACTATCTGCCCCCCAGACTGATATTCCGCAAGCCTGCGAAAGTCAGAAAAGGGGAATACATCTGGGGGTAGCGACGGAGCAGGGAACCTGCCCTCAGCCCTCCCCAAATGCAACCAGGGGCTCTTGCATGGCCCTAGCCCCGTGACAGGGTTCGGACAAAAGCAGTGGTGAGCCCCTGATTCCTTTAACGGAATCCCTTGCAGCAACAGCATTAGAGGGGCAGGCACAGCCAATCCATGCCCCTCAACCAACCAAACCATAAACCAATGCCTAACCGCAACCTTACAAGTTGTGACAATTTGCTATGCAGTAGGCAAAAACCAAATGGCCCCAGCCAATCAGCCAGATGGACAAAATTCCTACCGGGCCCCTGCCCCAAGAGCAGAGGACCCCATGACAGGCATAGCAAGGTCAAAGCGAACAACCCTAAATATAGGGAGGGGGAGGGGCAATCCGATGCACAGGGTGAAAAGAGGAAGCTCAACGCCTCGTGGAGGGAGTTTTAACATTTCTGGCTGTTAATCAACAAATGGCAACATCAACTTATTCCCAACAACAAGGGAAGCCCAATCACAACAGTGGTCAATGATGAATTAGCCCGCCCCACACTTTGGAGTGTCCTGTCGGTCCCCACCGCAACACGTGCTCTCCATGAAGGAGAACACGCTTTGTCACCTGCCCTGGGACCTGTGGTTTACTGTAATGAATGCAGTAATAGAAATAAAAATATCCAACCCTCTCGGGCTCCCATCTTGAGGGGGGATGCATTGTTGGCCACAGGCACCCACAGCAATAAATTCTGCCCTGTCCCTGGTCCATAGAGCAAAAATAGAGGATAAAAAGATGGTGGGAATAAGGGCCAGTGGGTGTTTCTCTCCTCTTCCCAGTCCTGAGGGAACTCACGGGCCGCAAAGTGGTGTGTTGGTGTGGGATGTATAACTGGATTTGGGCATGTGTGTGCATGTGCGGTTATGCAAAAACATCTCGATAAATAAACGAATACCTTTTGGGTCCCTTATCCAATTAGCCACAGTTGTTAAAATACCTCGTATTTGTGATCTTTAGATTTGATTTACTGCCTGGTAATTCACTATTAATGTTTGCAAGTTTTGCCATCTCGTTTGTTAATTATCCCGCCGCTCCATTTTGATCGCATTATTAATCCTTTGAACACAACATCTCTTTCTTATTTATTTATTGCACTGGATGCTTGTTAGTTTTGGAATTACTTCATTTTCGGAATGATGTGATAGCCCATCATTAGTAATCAGTTACTGTGTGGATACGGCTCTCATTTAATTGTTTTCATTTCACTCGCAACAATTTGTTTGCCTTATTTTTGAACATAGCGTACGTGGAGTGGAGCTCAGCTACAAGCCTGGATGTCTAGATGAGCGGGAGGGCGGCCATTTTTTAATCTGGTGCTGGAGCTATAATTAATCACATGCAATGCAAGAAAATCAAGCAAACCCTAAACAAAAATTATCTATTGTGTTCTTCTGGAACTTGGGTATCACTGGGGAGGTTGTAACCATTACTGGAGGGCATAGCTAGAAAGAATGGGTAGAAATGGAAGGAAATCAGGTAAATATTAGGATATACTTTGGAACAGTAAGAGCTATTCAACAGTGGAACAGTCTGCATCAGAAGATGGTGGACTATTCTTCACTGGAGGTATTTAAGCACAGCTGGAGGGCCATCTGCCAAGTATGCTAATATTGCATCCTGCATTTTTAGAGCCAGCATTGCACCCAGGCTACCTGAAAGATCCTATCTCCCTATACAAACCTGACCAAGTACTATGATACTTGGGTGAGGACTATCAACATCAGAAGCATGGTTGGTAATGAAATGTGAGACAGCCTTTTCTGTGGTTTCTCCCTAAATGGCTTCGGCCCAGTATACCTGAAGGAGCGTCTCCACCCACATCGTTCTGCCCAGACACTGAGGTCCAGCTCCGAGGGCCTTCTGGTGGTTCCCTCACTGTGAGAAGAGAGGTAATAGGGAACAAGGTAGAGTGCCTTCTTGGTGGTGGCGCCTGCCCTGTGGAACACCCTCCCATCAGATGTCCAGGAAATAAACAGCTATCTGACTCTTAGAAGACATCTGAAGGCAGTCCTGTTTAGGGAAGTTTTTAATGTTTGATGTTTTATTCTGTTTTTAATCTGTTGGGAGCAGCCCAGTGTGTGTTTCTGTGTAAAATTAAAATAAATAAAATAATAATTTGAAACTCAAATATCAGGAGAGGTTAGATTGGCTCCCTCTTTGTTATTCTTCCACTCACAGACTAAGTTCTTCCTATTCAAACAGAACTTTGAAAACTAAGGTGTGGACAGTGCTAATCAGGGCAAACTTTATTTTAATCACTGATTCTAAATGTGTTCTGATGCATTTCAGTTACTAATTCAGTTTTTATTACTTTGTGTTTTATAATGTTCTTAAATGCTGCAAGCCATCTTGAATCCCGACTTGGGAGAAACATTAATAGATTAAACTATAACAACAACAATAATATCCATTGAGTGGGGGATTTGAACAAAATGACATGCAAGGTATTTGATGCCATAAGAATCACTGTTGCTCGCTCTTTCTTTCTTTCTTTCTTTCTGCATCTGAAACTGAAGGTAGTGGCCTCTGAGCCTCAGTCTAATCTGCTGTTAATAAAGCAATTCTATTACTTCCATGTCGGAAGCATGTCTTTTTAGTGATGCTAAAGGCTTGAGTTCGGCACATTTGTCAAAGGCATCACTCTTATATATATAAAAAAAGACTCGTAATTCCAAGGAGCCACAAGAATTGCAGGGAAGGCAGGTCAAAGGAACATGTAGTTGCAAAGCAGCGTTGAGGAGCGGCCGAGGCACTTGTCTGTAAATGCATTTCACATTGGCAGGGCCCCTTGTGGCTTAGACAGCTGTCAGATTAATGATAAGAAGACTCAGACAATAACTGAGATGTTTCCAATAAGGGAAGCAGCTGCCGGCTGGGTCCTGGTGGATCCAATTTTCTATCTTCTGTGTGATTCTCCCCACAACAAAATCCTCTGTGGCTGTAAAGCTGAATCACATTTTAACTGACTATCGAGCGATGATTGTATTTGAGGTGGGCGGCAGAAAGGAAGGGAGTGGCACAGATCATCCAAAACAGGCTTCCAGAAAAGGGCTGGCTGGCTGGCAGCTAGACTCTTGACTCCACAAACCAGTGGTGCAAATGGCCCAATAGAAGCCGAGTTCGGACTGTACACGAATCCTGAATTTGAAAATGTGCTTCCTCTTCAGGTACACTTATGTATTCAATTGCAGTTAGGAATGGCTTCACATGAACCACATCATAGTGCTTGGCAATAATAGCACCACCAATAAAAAATAATCACAGTTTTATACAGTGGTACCTCGGGTTACATACGCTTCAGGTTACAGACTCCGCTAGCCCAGAAATAGTACCTCGGGTTAAGAACTTTGCTTCAGGATGAGAACAGAAATCGCATGGTGGCGGCACTGCGGCAGCGGGAGGCCCCATTAGCTAAAGTGGTGCTTCAGGTTAAGAAAAATTTCAGGTTAAGAACGGACCTCCGGAACGAATTAAGTACTTAACCCGAGGTACCACTGTATATGAAAGCAACTGGAACAAGTTCTCCCTTAACAGAGAACTTCCAACAAGAGATGGGTATGTTTAGCCTGGAAAAGAGGAGACTGAGAGGAGATATGACAGCCATCTTCAAATATCTGTCACATGGAAGAGGGAGCATACATGTTTTCTCCTGCTCTGGAGGGTAGGACTCAAACCCATGGCTTTAAGTTGCAAGAAAGGAGATTCCGAATAAACATTCAGAAAAACTTTCTGACAGTAAGACCTATTCAGCAGTGGAACAGACTCCCACGAGAGGTGGTGGACTCATGAGGGGGGTGAGAATTGCCACACACAGGAAAGAACAATGATTACAGACTGAGTACCTCACTTGAAACTTTATAAACTTCATTAACACAAATTGAAACCATAAGGTTGTAGCTGTGGTATAAGGGATTATTATCATGAAGGGAATGTAATTGAAATTATTAAGATTTTTGAATGTGGAAAACAAAGAGGAAGCCATAAAATCTAGCACGCGAGGAGGCCACTTTAACTGAATTGTATAATTTGGCATATAAATAATTGGTTTTAATAATTGTATTAATTGGATAAAATTGGCATTGTTATAAGGAGGCTGTTATTGGAATGATATTGGAAAAACAATAAAAGTGCAACTGGTTCATCCCCACTGCATGCCACGTCCTGAAGGAACCACAGGAGATGCTGCAAAACTGACTAAGAATGAAACTGACTTTAAAACCTGAAGACTGCTACTGGCTTCAATGGATGTCTATGACGACTAGTAAATTATTATTATTATTATTATTATTATTATTATTATTGCTGCTACTACTACTACTTTTTTTAATAACCTGCCCATCTAGCTAGGTTTCCCCAGCCACTCTGGGTGGCTCCCAACAGATTAAAAACACAATAAAACATCAAACATTAAAAACTTCCCTAAACAGGGTTGTCTTCAGATGTCTTCTAAAAGTCAGATAGTTGTTTATTTCCTTGCCATCTGATGGGAGGGCGTTCCACAGGGCAGGCACCACTACTGAGAAGGCCCTCTGCCTGGTTCCCTGTAACTTCACTTCTTGCAATGAGGGAACCACCAGAAGACCCTTGGAGCTGGACCTCAGTGTCCGGGCTGAATGACAGGGGTGAAGATGCTCTGTCAGGTATGCAGAGCTGAGGCCGTTTAGGGCTTTAAAGATCAGCACCAACACTTTGAATTGTGCTCGGAAACGTACTAGGAGCCTGTGATACTTTAGGACTGGTATCATATGGTCCCAGCAGCTGCTTCCAGTCACTAGTCTAACTGCCGTGTTCTGGATTAGTTGTAGTTTCCAAGTCACCTTAAAAGGTAGCCCCACGTAGAGCTGCCACCATGCATAATTTTATAAACTTCTGTCTTGTCTCACCTTACCTTTTCTACAAACTAAAAAGTCCCAAATGCTGCAAGCTTTCCTTAAGGTAAAGGGACCCCTGACCATTAGGTCCAGTCGTGACCGACTCTGGGGTTGCAGCGCTCATCTTGCTTTATTGGCCGAGGGAGCCGGCGTTTGTCCGCAGACAGCTTCCGGGTCATGTGGCCAGTATGACTAAGCTGCTTCTGGCGAACCAGAGCAGCACATGGAAACACCGTTTACCTTCCCGCTGGAGCGGTACCTATTTATCTACTTGCATTTTGACGTGCTTTTGAACTGCTAGGTTGGCAGGAGCAGGGACCGAGCAAAAGGAGCTCACCCCGTCGCGGGGATTCAAACCGCCGACCTTCTGATTGGCAAGTCCTAGGCTCTGTGGTTTAACCCACAGCGCCACCCGTGTCCCTAAGCTTTCCTTACAGGGGAGTTTATCCACTCCTTTGATCTTTCCGGTTGCCCTTGTACTTCCATCCATTTTGATAAATATATGTGTGTGATTGTGTGCATTGCACATAGTTGTACAAATCTGAGTTGCTGAGAATTTCAGAAACATGCCCACCTTAATTTCTGTCTCAACCTCTGAATATTTCCCTGTTTGTCCCGTCCCTCTGTCCCCTGACATAAAGGAGGGGGAAAAGGATTTTGTAAATAAGCTTTCCATGTCTCTTTAATTTGTAGCAAAGAAAATCTCTTAACTAACCTAGTAATAATGCTACAATTGGATTTCAGCTCCCCCTTAGGAGAACAGACTGGACCAACGAGGGAACTATAAAGGAAAATGCTTAAATCATTCAAGGTTTAATAAGCAGGGTAGCAATACTAAGTGTTGAACATACACAGGGTTGCAAATAATCTTTTAGACAAGGAGACAGCAGAGGAAGAATGAAAAATTGTTTTAATTTAAGTCCAGCAAATTAAATGGATTCCAAAAACAAAAAAGCTGCCTCTTCCATTAACATCCTACTAGATTCTCCTATAATTTTTCCACCGCTGGAAATGCTTTTCTCACCCCTCCTTTTGATGGTCGTCTTCACAGCCTTTACAGCAGTGATCACTCTCTTTCAATATACATCAGCTGCCAAATCCCTCCCACCACAACTGTTATTTGCTGGAGAATATCCAAAAGATCACCATAATTAAGTCAGTGATCTTAAGTTCGTGATCTTTGTTTAAACGAGGTGATTTGCCATTAAGCTCTTTGGCTCCATTTAAAAGGCGGGTGGGGGTGGAAATCAGATAATTTGCCAAGGAAACACAAGGGCTGTCTTTGCACGGGTGCTGTAGAAAAGCCACAAGAGGAATCCCATTGCCAAGTCAGCTTTCCCAATCTGGAGCCATGGAGATTCCATTGGCTGAATATAAAATTGCCTGCTCTCTAATTGTTCACTGCTTTTTCATGTGCTTGTGACCTTCCAGACTCCACACTACAAGCCCTATTGTCCTTGACCACCGGAGATGCCGGCTGGATCTGATGGAAGTTGGAGTAATTGGGGAAGGGGCATACCTCAGTAGTAGTATGGACCTCCGAAACGAATTAAATACTTAACCTGAGGTACCACTGTATTCTGGCTCCTCCTGACCTTGACATGCAAGCTGGTAAGACATTAGCGGAGAGCAGGCTAGAACGCAGTCAAAGCTCTCCGGAAGCACAAACAGGCAGGAAAGAGTTAATGGGGAAGAGGTGGGAGCTGAACCACTAAGTCTGAGGTCTTGGAGAATGGGAGGGCTCCAAGACAGAAAGCAAACAAAAGACGTAAGGTTCGTAAGCTCAGTATCTTCTGTCGACGTCATAAGCAGTCTTCAGAAGGGTCATCTTGACTAATGGCACCAGACGCTTTGTTAGAGCCGGCCGGAGCTACAGTATCTGTTCGTTTTTGCAATCAATCCACCTTTTTAATTAGCTACGCTTACTGTGTTTTCAAGCTGGGAACCTGGACTCCTGACAGATCCCTTGCATCTCCAATCAGGGCTGGGAGAAACTTCTGGTCTGAAATCCTGGGGAGCTGCTGCCAATCAATACTGTCTGAATCGGTACAAGGCAGCATCCCATGTTTCTTGAGCTAAGGATTAAGGAGCAATCTCTTTTAAACAGATTTATATATGGATTTTGCTGGTTCATAACTGATCAAGCGTTGCCCGTATTGGGCCAGCTCTTGCATCAAACACCCATTTATGCAGAAGGCACTCGCGCATTGCTGTTGCTTAAAAAAGCTGGAATACGTGCAAAATTACTTGGAAAAATATGTATACCATCCATATATTACATACAAGAGTCAAGCCCCATGCAGGACTACATTTCTCCAGCACAATTTTATTAGTATGATTACATAAGCATTTTATACAGCTATGGGCATCTATTAATGTCCTGGTTAATTTAAGAAATATGGAAGATATATGCATATAATATTATAACAATTAGCATAGTAATGCATATACAATATAATACATGGTTGCATTTTTTGTGGTACCAGTGAAAAAATGGCTTGCTTCTTGTTGAGTTCAAGATACAGTATGGGGATTAATAAAATGCATGTTGATATGTTTGTTCCATCCTTACCCTGATCTATACTTTGGATATTGGGGTTACACTTGTTTCCAGTGCTGCTCATACCACACAATTGTTTTGTCCTTTAAAAAGTTTTCTGACTGTCTCCCAGGAGATAAGAAAGAGAGGCCTATCTCCATTGCAGGGCACCAGAACCAGTGGAAATGAGCAAGACGGCTTTCCCTGTGGAGATACCACAACTCTGGAACTCACTTTGTTTTGGCTGTGCTCCATAAAGTTGCCACATTTCAGGTGTGGTTCTGGTGATAATCCATCTTGTAGCTCGGTGGCATGCAGATGGTCCCAGGTTTAGACCCCAGAATCTCCGGATATTGCTGGGCGTGTCATAAGAGCACAATAAGAGCTAGTATCCTGATCCTCTGGCCTACCTGGCAGCCAGGCAGTTTGACGAGACCAAGGCTCAAAATCCAAGGGTCCATCAGCACCAGCAAAGTCCCAAGTTTGAAATCCAAAGGCTGTAAAAAATTATTTTCTTACTAGATGATTCTGAAAACCTTTCTGTACTTTTGCTTTTTCATACCATAAACATGCATGCCAGACAAATCTGTTATCATGTCCTTTCAAATCTAAGATGTCTGCATTTTTCAGTGTTGTCCATTCCTGGAGCCAACCGAGACAGGACACCTCATAATATAATTTTAAATCTGTCAAGGAGAAGCCACCTTACTCCTTAGCATCTGTTAATAAGTTGTATTTTATTCTTGGTTTCTACCCCGCCAGATAAATCTAGAAATATCTTTTTGCCATTCTTTGAAGTGTCTTGCGCTGTTGATCACAGGTACCGACTGAAATAGAAATAATGTTCTTGGCAATACATTCATTTTTATTACTGATATCCTTCCCCATAACGATAATCTCATCCTTCCCCAAATCTCTAAGTTCTTCTCTATTTATTTCTAAGTAGTTGTGTATTTGTCTTTAAAAATATTTATGTTCTTAGCTGTCAACCATACACCTAAGTACTTAGCTTTTTTGCCCCATTGGTAATTCCGTGGTTCGTTTTAAATCCTTTTTATATTGCTCTGTCACATTTTTTGCTAAGACTTTCATTTTATTTTTGTTTAATTTGAAACCTGCTACCTGACCAAATTCGTGGATCCTCTCCAAGACCCTCGGTATACTACTCCTTGGGTCAGTAAAAGATGTTCAGGGTCAATTCAGGTCCAAAGTCGGAATGCAAACCAGCATTAAGCCTGAAGTATAGTCTAGTGGAGGTCCAGGAATATCCACAACAAGGTAACTCAACATGGGCAGTTGAGCAGACACAGCATCTCAGCTCTGCTGCCCTCTTATACTGTGCCTGCTCATTGCAGCATCTGGGCTTGATGACCATGACCCTCACCTGCTCTCAGCCTACCCCAGCTGAGGACTCACATGCCTCCTTCTCCACATGGCCAGCTAGATGAACTGGCCTGCACCTCCTGGCCTGCCTCTGCATCCTGGAGTGCCCTGCCAGCTGTTCCCTATGCCTCAGGAGCCCCTGTGTTTCTGGAGACGGGCCCTCCTCCAGCTCTGGTGAGGGGTTCTGCTGCTCTGCTGCCTGTGTACTGGCCCACGTCTCCTCCTCATCCTATATCACCTAATAATAATAAATAATAATAATAACAGCAACAACAATAATAATTTATTATTTGGACCCCACACATCTGGCTGGGTCTCCCCAGCCACTCTGGGCGGCTTCCAACAAAGATTAAAAATACATTAAAATGTCACACATTAAAAACTTCCCTGCCTTCAGATGTCTTCTAAAAGTCAGACAGTTGTTTATCTCTTTGACATCTGATGGGAGGGCGTTCCACAGGGTGGGTGCCACTACCGAGAAGGCCCTCTGCCTGATTCCCTGTAGCTATGCTTCTCACAGTGAGGGAACCGCCAGAAGGCCCTCGGTGCTGGACCTCAGTGTCTGGGCAGAATGATGGGGGTGGAGACGCTCCTTCAGGTATATTGAGCTGAGGCTGTTTAGGGCTTTAAAGATCAACACCAACACTTTGAATTGTGCTCAGAAACGTACTGAGAACCAATGTAGGTCTTTCAAGACTGGTTTTATGTGGTCTCAGTGGCTGCCCCCAGTCTAGCAGCCGCATTCTGGATTAGTTGTAGTTTCCAGGTCACCTTCAAAGGTAGCCCCACGTAGAGCGCATTGCAGTAGTCCATGAGTACTACTTACACCAACCACTCCTTCCCCTTCCCCAACTTGCCCCAGTATGTCCGAGTCCTGGCAACATCCCTCGCTGAGATCTTCTTCCTCCTTTCTATAGTCTTGCCAGTTCATGACAGCTTGCAGGATGAGGCCAATGGCCCATCTAGTCCAGTATTCTGTTTTCACAGTCACTGGTATTTCCAGCCACCATTTCTCTGTGCCCTGCCCTGGGAGAGCTTCTGACTGTCAGTGAAGACAATACTTAGTTAGATGACCTATTATAACGCAGCTGCCTTTGTTCTTCTGTTCCAACTCACTGTTCATGTCGCTTTTGGCTGATGGATTTGTTACAAACTATGTTTTATTTCTGGTCTGGGATATTATTGCCGGTTTTATTAATGTTTATTAAAGTTGTGGTTATGTTTGATTTCTATCTCTCTGCGTTGTATTTTATCTTTTCCATATTCGAAGCTGCATTTTTATTTTTGCGCAAGGCGCCTTGAGGGAGTTCTGCTCATAAAGGTGGCCCTATAAATATTTTACAAATAAATAAGATGACATTAACATTTACATCACAACCTTATGCATGCTTATTTGGGCGTACGTTTTGTTGTGTTCAGTGGTTCTCAGGTGCAGAGATTGCAAGTCCCTGTGATTTATATGCATGCTTCTTTAACACATTGCTTCGCTGCATCATGGGTTTTGTAGTCAACGTATTTACTTTTCACAAACATCAAATGTGAAATGGAGTTACTGGGGAGAGTATCCACTCTGCAGTTACGAGCAAGAATAACTGATATGAATGACATTGCAGGTTAAATTTGGCATGAAAACCTCATGTTTTGGGACCAAAATGACATTTTCAATGAATAACTCCTTTCCTTAGCTGTGAGCCCTCACCAAAATCAGAATCTCAGAATCTCTTGAAAGTGTTGTAAATGTATTTGCCAGGTTTAATCTGACCATGGTGGCATTAGGGTTGCCATACACCCAGGAATTCCCAGACATGTCTTCATGCACATCCAGGGGGAATTTTACATTTTAAAGCAAATGTCCTAGACTTTGAGTATATATATATATAAAAAGTGCAGCTCTGGTTCAGGTTCTGCTTGCCCTAAAAAAGCTCAACAACTTTGTGTGTCTGGATTTTTACCACTCGAAATACGGCAACCCTGCATTTACTAGCAGTTTTTAAGCAAACTAAGATATTACTACTCAACCCATGCCTTACAAATGGCTTCCAATTAGCTACTGAGCTAAGTTAAAGGATCAGAGGATCTTTATAAGGCTTAGGACCAGAACACATAAATGATCATCTCACCCCTTACATGTCCAACCAGTCACTGTGCTTTGCAGGAGAGGGCCTCCTGCAAATGCCATAATTCTGCATAATTCTGTGAACCGCTCAGAGACCTCTGGGTATAGAGCGGTATATAAATTCAATATGTCCGGGATGCGGGTGGTGCTATGGTCTAAACCCCTGAGCCTCTTGGGCTTGCCAATTGGAAGGTCAGCGGTTCGAATCCCTGCAACGGAGTGAGCTCCTGTTCCTCTGTTCCAGCTCCTGCCAACCTATCAGTTGGAAAGCATGCCAGTGCAAGTAGATAAATAATTACCGCTGCTATGGGAAGGTAAATGGCATTTCCGTGTGCTCTGGTTTCTGTCATGGTGTCTCGTTGCACCAGAAGTGGTTTAGAGAGCCAGTGTGGTGTAGTGGTTAAGAGCGGTAGTCTCGTAATCTGGGGAACCGGGTTTGCGTCTCCGCTCCTCCACATGCAGCTGCTGGGTGACCTTGGGCCAGTCACACTTCTTTGAAGTCTCTCAGCCCCACTCACCTCACAGAGTGCTTGTTGTGGGGGAGGAAGGGAAAGGAGAATGTTAGCCGCTTTGGGACTCCTTAAAAAGGGAGTGAAAGGCGGGATATCAAATCCAAACTCTTCTCTTCTTCTTCTTCTTAGTCATGCTGGCCACATGACCCAGAAAGCTGTCTGTGGACAAACGCCGGCTCCCTTGGCCTGAAAGTGAGATGAGCACTGCAACCCCATAGTTGCCTTTGACTGGACTTAACAGTCCAGGGGTCCTTTACCATTACCTTTATAAATTCAAAAAATAAGAATACCATCTCCTCAGAGAGTCTATTCCATACGATACAGGAATCAGGCATTTAATGTGGTGGCACCCAACCCCTTAGATTTCCCTATTGTTATATATCAGATCAGAGCCATCCTTTGTTGTCCTTTCGTCACCTGCTATAGATACTTGGGGCTACCTTTGAAGGTGACTCAGAAACTGCAATTAATTCAGAATGTGGCAGCTAGACTGGTGACTCGGAGTGGCCGCCAATACCATATAACACCGGTCCTGAAAGACCTACATTGGCTCCCAGTACATTTCCGAGCTGACCTTTAAAGCCCTAAACTGTCTCAGTCCAGTATACCTGAAGGAGCGTCTCCACCCCCATCGCTCAGCTCAGCCCAACACTGAGGTCCAGTGCCGAGGGCCTTCTGGCGGTTCCGTCGCTGTGAGAAGTGAGGTTACAGGGAACCAGGCAGAGGGCCTTCTCAGTGGTGGCGCCTGCCCTGTGGAAAGCCCTCCCAGCAGATGTCAATGCAATAAACAACTATTTTACTTTTAAAAGACAACTGAAGGTGGCCCTGTTTGGGGAAGTTGTTAATGTCTGATGCTGTATTGTTTTTAATATTTGGTTGGGAGCAACCCAGAGTGGCTGCGGAAACCCAGCCAGATGGGCGGGGTATAAATAATAAATTCTTATTCTTATTCTTACTCAGTTCTCCACTTTCCACTCTGGGTAGCTCAGTTAGTTAGTGTGTGATGCTGATAATGCCAGGGTTGCAGGTTCAAACCCCATTTGGGACAGCTGCGTATTCCTGCATTTCAGGAGGTTGGCGTAGACGATCCTCAGGATCCCTTTCAACACTATGATGCTATGATTCCTTTTTGAAGAAGCCTTGTAAGTCTTGATTTTTCACACCAGTCTGTATCTGTCTTCGATTGTGACATTGTTTTCACATCTGAAATGGTTTTAATTGCTGCCATACCTGAAATTGTTTTAGCTATGTTGTTGTTGTTTTTTTGCTGATGAGTGTGTGCTAGGGAGCAATTAATAAATAGAATTAAATAAATAAATAATAAGCCAGGCTCGGAGATCGAAACAGCTGAACAAAAAACAAAACAAAACAAAAGCCTGGGCTCTTTTAATAACATTGAGATGTGCTATTAAGAGTCAAAGATATCATTTTGCCTTAATAATCTGAGTGGGTCCTTTGGGAGGAAAAAGTCCATGCATCAGTTACATAGACACCCCCAGTTAAATTATCTTTCGTCCCACTGGTTCTTTGCTCCGAATGGTCTGCCTTCCCCTTGAGACGCGAAGCAATCTAATTGTGCTATTGCTGTTTAATCCCACAAGATGTCTCAATATGGATGAGTTTTTTTCTCTCTTAAAAAAAAACACAAAAAACTAAGAAGATAGTATTGAGACACCAAACTAGAGACCTAGTTCTTATGTAAGTGGCAAATCTCTGGCTGGGTTATGCATCGCCCACAAATGGCTGATCAAAAAAAAAAAAAACAGCCACCAGGAAAACCATTAATGCTATGAGCAAGTTATGGACATGATACTAGGGAGGGGGGCCTTTTGTACAGGGGTTGATGATTCTCACGTGATATGCCAGATTAATAAATAACTGGGTATAAAATGCACATATATGTTGGCGAGAGATATTTCAGGTAATGTCTGAATGTAAGATTATGGAGGGTAGTGATTACTGGATATTCATGAGTACAGTGGTGCCTCGCAAGACGAAATTAATTCGTTCCGCGAATTTTTTCGTCTAGCGAATTTTTCGTCTTGCGAAGCACGAAATCCCATAGGAATGCATTGAAAATCAATTAATGCGTTCCTATGGTCAAAAAAAGTCCAAACAAAGCCAAATTTGGTACAACAAGAGTTTACTAAGTGCTCTTTAAAGTCACACATACTGTAAAGAGCATTTCAAAATTCAAACCCAGAATTTTTTTAAAAAAACAGCAGAGTTGCCCAATGGTCACAGAAAATCATAAAAATGCAGAAAAAAACACACAAGCTTCCAGATTCTTGCAAACCCCTCCCCAACTGTTCCCCCAGCCACCCAGCACACAGAAATTCAAATCCAGAATTTTTTTTAAAAAACAGCAGAGTGGCCCAATGGTCACAGAAAATCATAAAAATGCAGAAAAAAACACACAAGCTTCCAGATTCTTGCAAACCCCTCCCCAACTGTTCCCCTAGCCACCCAGCACACAGAAATTCAAATCCAGAATTTTTTTTAAAAAAACAGCAGAGTGCCCCAATGGTCACAGAAAATCATAAAAATGCAGAAAAAAAACACACAAGCTTCCAGATTCTTGCAAACCCCTCCCAAACACCAAGTCCTTGAATTCCAAACACCCCAACCCAAAATCCAACCCCCCCCAAAAAAGTTTTAAAAGCTTAACTTACCAAATGGCTGCAAAAGAAGTTTTGGAAAAGCTTCAAAAATCACCAAAGTCTTTAAAAACCTCAAAAAAGGCTACTATGTACACTGTGTTCTATGAGTTGCTCCTCGAAGTCAAGTCGCAACTGTATTAACGGTGTTAAGAAAAAGGAAACAAACTTGCAAGACATTTTCGTCCTGCGAAGCAAGCCCATAGGGAAATTCGTCTTGCGAAGCAGCTCAAAAAACGGAAAACCCTTTCGTCTAGCGAGTTTTCCGTCTTGCGAGGCATTCGTCTTGCGGGGCACCACTGTATATACAATGATGCACGATGTAGATATGAGGACGTGGGTGGCGCTGTGGTCTAAACTACTGAGCCTCTTGGGCTTGCCGATCAGAAGGTCGGCGGTTCGAATCCACGAGATGGAATGAGCTCCCGTTGCTCTGTCCCAACTCCTGCCAACCTAGCAGTTCAAAAGCACACCAGTGCAAGTAGATAAATAGGCACCGCTGCGGCGGGAAGGTAAACAGCATTTCCGTGCGCTTTGGCTTCTGTCACTGTGTCCCATTGTGCCAGAAGCGGTTTAGTCATGCTGGCCCTATGACCTGGAAAGCTGTCTGTGGACAAACACTGGCTCTCTCAACCTGAAAGCGAGATGAGCGCCCCAACCCCATAGTCGCCTTTGACTGGACTTAACCATCCAGGGGTCCTTTACCTTTACCTTTTACCTAGCTAGAACGTTCTTAAATCAAATAAATAGGTTAATAATACATGCTTAATAGGCATATGGAAGATAATAATATGATCTGTATTTTTCTTCCATACAAAGCAGTTCATTTCACATAAGAGGAGAGTGTCAGGATGCAGGCGTGTAAGCCAATGGCATAGAGTGGTGGGGGCAGAGGGGGCAGTTGCCCCAGGCACATTTTTTGGAGGTTCCCAAAATTTGGAGGGAGCAAAAGGCAGCTCCCTCACAGGCCTGGCTCCAGCGTGTGACCCAGGGGCAGAATGAAGAGTTGGCAGCAGAGAGCTGCTGTCCCTCTCCTCCGCTGGGCTATGTGCATGACAGAACTGCCAAGGCTTAAGTTTATTTTGCAAGGAAATTCTGGGCCTTTATGCTCATGGCCCTTAAAAAAATAAAAAAAACATTGGACATAGTGATATATAAAATCTGCTTCTTAGCAATGTAGATGGGGAAAGTATGGGTCCACCGGGTGTCATCAAATTTCTTAAGGTTATATCAGCATTATGCCTATGCAACAGTATTATCTCTCAAAGAAGAGAGAAGCGCCAAAGGTCACCAAGTCTGAAAGCCGAGACACGAAAGCCCCACAGTGTTCAGCATTTTCAGGTCACCAGTGGCTACGTTTGCATTCGGGAAAGTAGATTAACTCATTTTGGATCTGAATTACATGAACCTGAAGAGTCACCTTTCTTGCACTCCTGCGTGACTGTTCTGCAACTGCAAGGAAGGAAAAGGTCATTAAGTTGGAATATTACCCTTGGCGTGAGCAGCATCTGCAGAAGAGATTTGAAAGGTGCAGGCAGAGCCGTGCTTCAGACACAGGGCAATGATGGACAGACCCTTTGACACTTTCAGTTATCCAGGGATAATGCCTGGACACTCGCTCTGGTCTCTGCATCCTCAGGGGGTATATTGGATGCTGAAGTTAGTTGAAGGAGAATCAACACATCTCGAGAGGCCATGAGCAGAGATAGGCAAATGCTTGTTTACCCAAATGACAATTCAGTCAAATTTTGACATTAATTTGGATTTTTTAAAAAAAGAATTATGAGGGGAAAAATGCATTTAAATACTATTTAAATATAGTTTTAAAATATATCTTCTCTCAAAACACTAATAATAATAACAATAATTTATACATACATACATATGGGACGCGGGTGGCGCTGTGGGTTAAACCACAGAGTCTAGGACTTGCCGATCAGAAGGTCAGTGGTTCAAAGCCCTGCGACGGGGTGAGCTCCCGTTGCTCGGTCCCTGATCCTGCAAACCTAGCAGTTCGAAAGCACGTCAAAGTGCAAGTAGATAAATAGGTACTGCTCCAGCGGGAAGGTAAATGGCGTTTCTGTGCGCTGCTCTGGTTCACCAGAAGCGGCTTAGTCATGCTGGCCACATGACCCGGAAGCTGTACGCCGGCTCCCTCGGCCAATAAGCGAGATGAGCGTCGCAACCCCAGAGTCGGCCACGACTGGACCTAATGGTCTGGGATCCCTTTACCTTTACTTTACATACATACATCCATACATCCATACACCGCCCATCTGTCTGGGTTTCCCCAGCCACTCTGGGTAGCTAGCTCCCAACAGATTTAAAACAAAATAAAACATCAAACGTTAAAAACTTCCCTAAAAGGGGCTGCCTTCTAAAAGTCAGACTGTTGTTTATTTCCTTGACATCTGATGGGAGGGCGTTCCACAGGGCGGGCACCACCACCGAGAAGGCCCTCTGCCTGGTTCCCTGTAGACTCACTTCTTGCAGTGCGGGAATCATCAGAAGGTCCTCAATGCTGGACCTCAGTGTCCAAGCAGAATGATGGGTTGGAGACGCTCCTTCAGGTATACTGGGCTGAGGGCTTTAAAGGTCAGCACCAACACTTTGAATTGTGCTCAGAAGTGTACTGGGAGCCAATGTAAGTCTTTCAGGATCGGTGTTATATGGGCTCAGTGGCCACTCCAAGTCACCAGTCTAGTTGCTGCATTCTGGATTAGTTGTAGTTTCCGGGTCACCTTCAAAGGTAGCCACACGTAGAGCTCATTGCAGTAGTCCAATTCTATCAGAGAAAAAATTCCAAGTGGGGTCTTTTTGAATCCACAGCTCAGCCCTCTAGGTACTATGCTGCAACGGTTTTGCAGACAGCCGTTAAGCTTATGCAAACTTACCTTTTGCTCCACTCTTTCCAGGCACAAGTTGGCACTTTAAAACTCTGTGTCCAAGCGCTGTTTGGTTTCCGCTGCAGCTTTCTGCACGAAAACATGCTCTTTAGTGCTTAGTCGGAGCAAACAACAATTTGGGCTTTCATGGGGAGAGCTCCAGAGCAAAAAAGAAAAGAAAAGAAAAGAAAAAGGCACACGGACACAGACCGTATCTGGAAAGAGCAGAGGAAACTTAAGTACAGATAAGTCCATTATCTCCTTGGTTTCACCACTGCTGCCAAATTGCACATAGCCAAACCAATCACTAGTTAGCTTTGAGTCCTTGCAGGACCCAGTGGTCTTATTCGATTCCATTCCCCCAGCGCGCATGTAAACACTTTGCCTCCTTTCTCATCAACGGCCAATCACTAAATCTCACTTTACTTTCCCTTTCCCAAACCCCGTTGGAAGGAAGAGAGGTTGCAAATAATACCTTATTTCATGTCTTGCATTTTGGGTGCTTTGTTCAGAGTCTCCTCTCTGTCTTTCTGCGTTGAGGTGACTGAAATTGGATGAAGCGCTAAAGCTTGGGTTTATCGACTGCCTCGTATTGCATCGTAACTGTAGCTGAGCCACAGTTTTCATTGATTTTGCCAGAGCTCCCTGCAGATAACCTGTATCCCAACTGCCTTTGCTCTGCATTTTAACCGGGCCAACAGCTTTAAGGATTTTTTCCCCTTCACCCTTCCTTAATATTTTTCAAATCCTCTTTCCCCCCCCCCTTCCTGGACAATAGGTTGGAGGATGTTTCATTCTGAAAATATATTTTGCAATCAGTTTTTGAACGGTTGAAAGGCTTCTCAGTTTCATTCTTATCTAGTTTACTCTGGAGCAAGGATGTTGAAGAATTCCAACAACAATCAAAATGGAAACAGGTATAGCTTCCTGTCTACTTTTCTTCTGACCCCATCCACCAGTGGCATGTGTCCCCCATACCAAAAAAAAAGGGGGGGGGATATTAACAAAGGAAGTCCCACCAGCACCTGCTGGATTCCAAGTGATACTTAAGATGGACGTCACACAGAATTGGGAAGAGGAAAATGGGATTTCGGTTCATAATCCTGGTTATAACCAAGAACTTTCTTTTGCGTGTCGAGGTCCCCAGGTCCACCCCAATAACTCACACATCACACAGAAATTTTTGTTTAAGGTTTTTGGCATCATTTTGGCCACAACTTTATTAAAATACATAAATGTGAGTGGTTGCTTAGGCATTGGTTGCGACTATCTGCCCCCCCCCCCATGGGGGACAGACTGACATTCCGCACGCCTGTGAAAGTCAGAAAAGGGGAATACACTTGGGGGTAGCGACAGAGCAGGGAACCTGCCCTCAGCCCTCCCCAAATGCAACCAGGGGCTCTTCCATGGCCCGAGCCCCCTTGACAGGGTGGACAAAAGCAATAGTGAGCCCCTGTATTCCTTTAACGGAATCCCTTGCAGCAGCAGCATTAGTGGGACAGGCACAGCCAATCCATGCCCCTCAACCAACCAAACCATAAACCAATGCCTAACCGCAACCTTACAAGTTGTGACGATTTGCTACGCAGTAGGCAAAAACCAAATGGCCCCAGCCAATCAGCCAGATGGACAAAATTCCTACCGGGCCCCTGCCCCAAGAGCAGACGACCCCATGACAGGCATAGCAAGTTCAAAGCGAACAACCCTAAATATAGGGAGGGGGGGACAGGCAATCCGATCCACGGGGCGAAAAGAGGAAGCTCAATGCCTCGTGGAGGGAGTTTTAGCATTTCTGGCTGTCAATCAACAAATGGCAACATTAACTTCTTCCCAACAACAAGGGAATCCCAATCACATCAGTGGCCAACGATCAATTAGCCAACACAACTTTGGAGTGTCCTGTCGGCCCCCACCGCAACACGTGCTCTCCATGAAAGAGAACACGCTTTTCCACATTTGCATTGTATGAAACGTTTTGTAAAAATTTTTGAAAGAGAAGGGGGCAAGTTAAAAGTAGGGGGTCTTACCAAAGCTGCACCAACCTGGCCCCATCCTGGACTGTAAAGTTTACGGGAAATGTTTTCCACTATATTTCCAGAATTTTGCAAGCCAGGATATAAAGGAAAGAGGATCCTCTCTTATATGCTCACACACATGAACCTTCATCTACCCAACAATGAACTTATAGCTTAGCCCTGGGTGGGGAAAGTCACCTTACCTCTCTCGCCCGGACCTAGCCAATGTGAGCCACGCAACGGTCACCTCCAGACTGGATTATTGTAACTTGCTCTATGTGGGGCTACCCTTGAGACTGACCCAGAAACTCCAGCAGGTGCCTCACCACGGGATCACATTCACCCGGTGCTATACCAGCTGCACTGGAGTACACGATCAGGTTTAAGGTGCTGGTTTTAACCTTTAAAGCCCTATACGGCCTAGGACCCTCATACCTACGGGACCGCCTCTCCTGGTATGTCACACGGAGAACCTTACGGTCTTCAAACAAAAACACCTTGGAGGTCTCAGGCCACAACCAGAGCCAGGGCTTTTTCGGCTGTGACCCCAATCTGGTGGAACGCTCTGTCACAAGAGACTAGGGCCCTGCGGGACTTGACATCTTTCCGCAATCCCTGCAAGACAGAGCTGTTCCACCAGGCCTTTGGCCAAGGCACAGCCTGACTCCCTCCTTTGGTAATCCTCACAGAACTGATTTTAGAATGCTGTATTATTTTACTGTTGTTAGCCGCTCTGAGCCCAGCTTCAGCTGGGGAGGGCGGGATATAAATAAAATTTTATTATTGTTATTGATAACAATGGCAGTTTTGTTGTTGGGGGGATAGATAGCAAAGGGGGCTAGGAGGGACAAGGACCACCACCCCTCACCCCACAGCCAGGATCTGGTCTGATTTTGCAACTAAAATCCAAAGATAATCAATTCAGAAAAATAGGGAATAATTCAACTAAGTTTTATTCAGAGCACACCCATTGAAATTAACGTGGTCACGTTACTGAATTTTGGCAGGCGAAACTTGAATGCTACATATTAGCGTCGTTTTGTAGATGGACAAATGCACTTAGATCACATCTATATTTCCAGCACAAATACTTCTAGTATAAACATTGCGATTCATTTGGAAACATAAACTCAGCACCCATGTTCCTTAAGTTTTAAATACTACACAGCACACTTCTCAAAATATAGCAGAGCCTTTAGGAGAATCTCACAAAAAAACTTCAGTAGTCCACATTAATCTTGAGGCAAGATAAATATTCTGCTGCAGGACACTGAAGAATCACACAATTGTTTATATTTGTCGCCTCCCTTTAGATAAGTGGACCAGCTAACCAGTGATAACAAGGCCCAAACATTTATTTATTTTAAAAAAACTCATACGCCCCCCCCCCCAAACACACACATACCTATTTCTACATTGCCAGAATGTTGCAAATGCCATTCTGGCTGCAGTCAATAGATGCTAAATTAATACCTCAATTCTTTGACATAATACAGTGGTACCTCGGGTTAAAAACTTAATTTGTTCTGGAGGTCTGTTCTTAACCTGAAACTGTTCTTAACCTGAAGCACCACTTTAGCTAATGGGGCCTCCTGCTGCCGCCGCACCACTGGAGCACAATTTCTGTTCTCATCTTGAAGCAAAGTTCTTAACCCAAGGTAATTCTGGGTTAGCAGAGTCTGTATGTAACCTGAAGTGTATGTAACCTGAGGTACCACTGTACAGAGGTGGTTTTAGGGTGGCACAACCGATTTGGCGTCACTGCGACACTGCCGGGAGTGTCATAGCAGTCCTTAGAACAGAGCAAGGGGTGTTTTGTTTGGTTTTTGCTGAATTTTAGCATTGCAAAAAGTACCACTGAAATTTGAGAGCCCAAAGTCGGACACTGCAGAATGGGTTTCATCCATCTCCTGTAGAACTCAGTGGCAAAAATCCCACCAATTAAATAGAGATGGATTGTTCAGATCCCTGGCACAAGCAGACCTGCATTTATTTCGGTGGAGGAACCCCATCCACATACACAAAGCAATGCATATATGGATCCTGCTTTTGTATTGGAATAATTAGGGGAATCACCTGGCATTGGGACAATACTTTGGAAATGGGGAAAGTCCTTTCCTCCATTTAAAGAAATACTCTACCTGGATTCAACCTAAGTCACTTTCTTTGTTTTCTTCTTCTTGGGTTTATGAAATTATTATAAGAAATATTCTCTGCCGCCTTTTCTGCTTGTAAAGGAAATTGGTGTTGTTACGGTAAGAAGAAATACACTCATCGCTTGGTTCTTCATACCTCAGGAAATCGTTGTAAGGAATAATTCAATGATTATACAGCAGGAGCAAATCTTTAGTTTTAGCAGTAGCTAAAATTAACAGCTAAAGGAGACCTGCTAGTAGGATTCACATAATCAGAAGCCTCGAAGTGACTGCAGCAGCTAAATCCATTTGTAGAGAGCTCTTTTCTAACATTTTCTCTGTGACGCTGCCTGCTGGAAGCACTCAGCAATCACAGAGAGTAAGAAGTTATCTTCTTGTTCCAATGCCTACAAGATCTGAAAAGAAGCTTTCTACAATGAATGTGCATGTACCCAAAGCAATTCGACACATGGTCCTGTGTTTTGGAATGACCCGGGCTTGACCTGGATTCCATCTATAAACCAATTGTTCAAGCAAAGATCAGGCAGGAACTGAGAGGTTTGATGCCATTGCAGGTAGACCTGTTGAGGGAAACCTGTGGTCCTCAGACCACATCTGAAGGGCCACAAGTTCCTTCACTGTGAGTTTGATCTACCTCTTCTTCATCACCAGGGCTGGATTTAGGTTTGATGAGGCCCTAATCTACTGAACGTAATGGGGCCCTTTATATGTCCAGCTGTCCTTTGTCAACAACAAATTGTCACTGTTTTTTGTGTTGAATATATGCTAGATGGTAATTTATGGACCTAATAGGTATCTCAAGTCATTTGCACATGTTGCCATGCAACCAGGCCATGCAGAATGTAGGCACCCTATATATAGAAATGAGCAAACCAGTGATATTTTAGGGAGCAGGCTAGCAGGTGGGGCCCATGACTTACATCATTGGAGCCTACACAACACAAAACACTGATGCTGTATGTACGTTTTATTTTATTTGTTTTTTATCTTATATTTTGGAAATGTACATTCAGGTTTATCTTTCTTTTAATTTTTTTTTGGGGGGGGCCAAGAGAGTGGGCCCCTAAGCTATAGCTTGTTTTGCTTATACGTAAATTTGGCACTGTTCATCAGCTGAGCAACAAGATGTACAAGATGTTCCTCCTTATCTTGAATAGATCCATCTTTCAGAGTAGACCTCCAGTTCTGAAATCTCCTTGCAGCTAGGTAGTCATTACTCTGCCAATTCTATTTCATCCAGCAGACGCACATTCTCATTAGGACCTGGGGGTTGAAGGGGGGAGAGCCTAGATCCATGGGGTGAGGCAAGGGCTCATTTAGGGCTTCAGATGAGAAGTCTGAGAGACCAGGTGGGTTGGACTTTCTGCAGGGTCCCAAGGCTTTTGCTCCAATGAGGTTTCCCCAGGGTCCAGATCAAAATGACTTCTGACATCATCAGTGGCCAACAGGAGAAAATAAACGTGAAAGTTAGCAAGGCGACAGAAAGTAGCAATAATTGCAAAACTTTAATTGCATGTGACGTAGCCAGCCAGGCAAACTAAGAGTGACTAGGAAGAACCTTTGAAGGGCATAGTTGAAAAATCAGTGAAAGACTAAATTGCCATCTCTGAGGGCATTAAGCAATTTCTCCATATAGGCAAACAGTCAGAAGGCACAGTAACATTCCCAAGTGCCCATGATACATTTTTTTCTGGAGGAAAACCGAAATGTTAAAAGGCATGTCTATTGCACCAGAGTTGCTAATGAGGCAATTAGAGCTATTTGAAATTGACGAAGCATCAGTTCTCAAATGAATTCCATCTCATAATTCTGAGGGAAATTTTGAGGGGGGAAAGGCCTAGGAAAAAGCCTTTGGCAAAGATTTTTTATGATACTCTGAGGAAGTGGAGGAAGGCAGACCATAAGGGAGCATTAAATATGGTGGCAACCATCCACAGAGCAGGTTGTAGACCTCAAGATGACTTCATTGCTAAATCTTCTTCCAGTACATTCTGAGAATGGTAGTTCTGAGCAGCTACAATAAGAGAGGGTTCTCGGATTAATGGTTGTGTGGTTCCATTGTGCCTGGTTCCATATGTTTATAACATTGAGATTATTGAGAACAGACCAACGACATCATTGCTTCTCACTTAGTTATCTGAAGGAGCGTCTCCACCCCCATCATTCTTCCCGGACACTGAGGTCCAGCGCCGAGGGCCTTCTGGTGGTTCCCTCACTGCGAGAAGACAAGTTACAGGAAACCAGGCAGAGGGCCTTCTCAGTAGTGGCGCCTGCCCTGTGGAACGCCTTCCCACCAGATGTCAAAGAGAACAACTATCAGACTTTTAGAAGACATCTGTGTTGGGTTGAAATAAACGACAGACGAATGGCAAGGTGTCATACGGGAGGCATCTCTCGAGCAAGTCTCGGAGAGTCCCTTTTATTGAATATTACAGCATTTGCCACATATGTGCTTGTTGCTGATTGGTTAACATGAATACAATGCAAGGGCATTAATCATGAAGGTTGGGAAAGGGAACACATGGTTACTAGTGATTGATATTGCATGACTTGAAAGAACATAACAATCGCAGTCCGTAAATGTGGTCAACAATGCATTAAGAACAGGTCAGAGTATAATGTTTTCATGAACTCAATATGAACTGTACACTCTAGGATGATGAGGGAATGTCTTAGTATTAGTACGGTTTGTGCAGCATGTGCAGAAGAGAAGCTTAGAAGCAAGACTTCCCATCATGCCACAGTCATGTGCAGAAGCAAGGCTTCCCATCATGCCACAGTCATGTGCAAAAGCAAAGCTTCCCTTCATCTCCCCCTTTCTTTTCTTATTTGCGAGGTGTTCTGGGTGAATAAGACAAAAATACTTCGGGATACGTGGTATGCCAGCGCATGCCCGAAATAAGTTCGCCAGGGTTGATGGGACAAAAATACTTCGGGATACGTGGTATACCAGCGCATGCCCGAAATAAGTCTGCCCACATCTCCCCTAATGTTTACTGCTGGTGTTGCAACTTCGCAAAGTAGGCAGCAATGATTTTATTGGGTGGCTGAGGGGGAGAGAGAAGCCGAGACAAAAGACTTATGAGACCAGGAATGCATTGGAGGAAGCAACATAGCAAAATTAATATACATATTATGACAATGGCATATTGGAAGAGATTACGAAGCCAATTTAGGTTTGGCAACCAACTGGTGAGCCACTGGGTGAAGGAATCCCACAGGCCAGAAAATCCAACGTCCTGTTTAATGTAGTGTGTAAGATTTTGCAAATGAAAGATTTGCTTTTGAATGGCTTTAGAATTATCAGTAATATTAAAACAACACATGTCATCCACTTGTTCACAGCCGTAATGATGAAGCATCAGCAAATAATCTATAGCAGCGCAGTTCTGCAAAAGTCCATGCTGGAGTTCACTTTGTTCTTTATTCAAAAGGTGAAGAGCTTGAGAAGTATAATTCAGGGCTTTTGCTGCAGAACAAGCTAAAGAATTAATGTTCCTACTATTGCGTACAGCCAATCCAGGGACTCCTAGGAGAGAAACAGCTAAAGAGATATATTCAGACCTACTGGGAAGAGAGACATGATCATCACAATCATTAGTCAAGTCCACAGAGCGGCGATATCTAGAGTGGGTCAAATGATGCTTTTTGGGTAAAACGATGGACAAACGGCTTAAACAGCAAGGTGTGCCATGGCTGATGTATTGTTGGCACATGGTAGGGGAATTCAGCATTCCTTGCGGTAGGACTTTCCATTGATACCGTTCCGTGGGCTGGCTATTATTTAACACAGGAACAGTGAAAGCAAAGAATTTACAGTCCTTCTCCTGTAGGGGAATGGAGAAGAAACAATATTGCAAATCTATAATAGCCAATTGATAAGAATGTGGCATCACATTTGGATTAGGCAGACCACACTGCAAAGGCCCCATGGGTTCAAGGATTTCATTAATTTTCCTTAAATCCTGGAGAAATCTCCATTTCCCACTCTTCTTTTTTATGACGAAGATGGGGGTATTATAGGGGCTAACTGAGGACTCGATATGGTCTGCTGATAATTGTTGATTCACCAATTCTTTTAAAGCAAGTAGCTTTTCCCCCGTTATGGGCCATTGTTCTACCTATACCGGGGTGGTTGATTTCCAGTTGAGGGGGAGTGCAAGCTTACTCGTTAAATTGAATGGTAGCTTGTAATTGTTGTAGTAAGTCTCTGCCCCACAGATTAAGGTGGATTTTTAGCACGCAGGGCTGGATATATGCAATGGTTTCAGAGCTATCAGGCAGAGAAACAGGCAGCCACTGTACGCTTTTGGAAGAGGTTTGAGGTCCACCCACACCCCAGACTGCAGAGGCAGACTCAAGGGGCCATGTGGGGTCCCAGCAACTACTGGAAATTACAGAAATGCCTGCGCCCGTGTCAATCAAGCCTTCCAGAACTGTACCATTGATTTTATACTTACGAAGAAGCTTCTGCTCACCAATCCGCTGGATTACAGCTAACAGGAAGTAGCGCGCTGAGACTTTTCCAGTCGAGTGAAGTATCGAGGCTGCGTAAAGGGATCTGGCATGTCGAGGGTCACCAGATGTTGGGTTGAAATAAACGACAGACGAATGGCAAGGTGTCATACGGGAGGCATCTCTCGAGCAAGTCTCGGAGAGTCCCTTTTATTGAATATTAGAGCATTTGCCACATATGTGCTTGTTGCTGATTGGTTAACATGAATACAATGCAAGGGCATTAATCATGAAGGTTGGGAAAGGGAACACATGGTTACTAGTGATTGATATTGCATGACTTGAAAGAACATAACAATCGCAGTCCGTAAATGTGGTCAACAATGCATTAAGAACAGGTCAGAGTATAATGTTTTCATGAACTCAATATGAACTGTACACTCTAGGATGATGAGGGAATGTCTTAGTATTAGTACGGTTTGTGCAGCATGTGCAGAAGAGAAGCTTAGAAGCAAGGCTTCCCATCATGCCACAGTCATGTGCAGAAGCAAGGCTTCCCATCATGCCACAGTCATGTGCAAAAGCAAAGCTTCCCTTCACATCTGAAGGCAGCTCTGTTTAGGGACGCTTTTAACGTTTAATGCATTACTGTATTTTAATATTTTGTTGGAAGCCGCCCAGAGTGGCTGGGGAAGCCCAGCCAGATGGGTGGGGTATAAATAATAAATTGTTGTTGTTGTTGTTGTTATTACTCCACCCCAAAAGAGGAGGGTGTTGTGATGGGAAGCAATCATGACCCACACTGTTTTTCTAGTAGGATGGATTGAGATGATGGCACCTACCCCACTTTCAACCTGTTAGGGCAATACAGTGAGAGATCCTATGTGTGCCACCTAAAACCCCTTTGGAGAATGCTGGGATATTGCTAGGAATTTAGGATGCTACCTAATTCTGAATCAGACCCTTGGCCCATCGAGCTCAGTACTGCCTACACAGGCTGGCAGTGGCTCTCCAGGATTTCAGACAGAGGTAAATTCCAGGCCCACCTGGAGATGCTGGAGATTCAAATTGGGGCCTTCTACATGAAATTGCTTCAGGGATGGATCTCCGGCAGAGTGCTGACTCCCAAGGTGGCACAGGGTGAATTTGGCTGATTTGGGCCACGGGGCAGATGTAGGGGTCGGTGGTCACCCCTACTATAGTTCATATACCTACTACAAAATCCATTTAAAGTAAGAATCAAATAACCATAGGGCTGTAAATATAATATGACCCACTTGGTGTTAGCAGGCCTTGCAGCTTTGGTGAATTCGATTGACTAATCACTTAAAGCTTCTGGAGTTCAAAGACTTCATTCATGCAGGAACTTTTGACAGGAAGAGTAAAGCTAAGAGGAGAAAATAGCAAACACCTTGTCTCAACAAGTTGGAAGAGAACAACAAACAAAAATGGCTCCGCTTTTAGGGGTGGAGTTAACTTAGATACAGAGGCAAGCAGGTGTTGGCTAGATTGCTATACAGACAGCGGTTTAAAGCAACATATGCATTAACTAGAAGCTTAAGAAGAGTAAATGCATTTGTTTTCCTCCAATAGTTGGTTCATCTGCCTCTGGCCCTGCTGTTCTGAAGCCCTTTCTTATTGATATTTGCAGTTATGGAATCTCATTGCAAAGCTCCACAAATACTGATATTTTGATATGAAGATTTGCCCAACCATATTGTGTTGTTTAGAACAATGTACATGCACATAGCAAAGCTCCACAATCCGAAAAATTTTCATGTGAAATTTGTTTACGAAATTGGAGTAGAAAATAATTTTGTTTAGTCTGAAATTTAAAGCAAATTGTCCAAATTCACACCTCTCAGTCTAATATATGTTTTGTCTCTATCCTTCAGATTTTGTCCTTTTCCATATTTTACAGTACAGTTCTTAATACAAATATGTATTTTATGGTAAACTCCGTTTAGAAGTACATTCATTGATATAAAATATGTGCTTAAATCTATATTTAAATATGAATTTTCTTGAGTGTTTTAAATAATAAAAAAGAGATTAATGCAGAATCTTAAGTCTGAACAAACACAGGGAAAGTGGAACTGGAATAGACTGATTCGTGCTCCCCTAGTCTTGAATTCATTTTCGTGGATCACAATTTCCCAAACCTCCATCAACATAGAAGAGTGGACTGTAGCTCAGTGGTTGAGCCTCAGCTTTGCATGCAAGAGATCCCAGTTTCAATCCCTGATGTCTCTTGGTAAAAGGTAAAGGTAAAGGGACCCCTGGCCCTTAGGTCCAGTTGCGGATGACTCTGGGGTTGCGGCGCTCATCTCGCTTTACTGGCCGAGGGAGCCGGCATACAGCTTCCGGGTCATGTGGCCAGCATGACTAAGCCGCTTCTGGCAAACCAGAGCAGCACACGGAAATGCCATTTACCTCCCCACCTGAGTGGTACCTATTTATCTACTTGCACTTTTTGGCGTGCTTTCAAACTCCTAGGTTGGCAGGAGCTGGGAGTGAGCAACGGGAGCTCACCCCGTCGCGGGGATTCGAACCGCCGACCTTCTGATTGGCAAGTCCTAGGCTCTGTGGTTTAACCCACAATGACACCTGTGTCCTGATGTCTCTTGGTAGGAGTGGGTAATCTCCCAGCCTGAAACCCTGGAAAGTCACTGCCAGTCACTGTAGACTATACGCATCAAGATGGACTAGTGGTCTGACTCAGTACAAGGCAGATTTCTGTGTTCCTAACATCTGCTTCAGATTTTAACTCACAGCTTGTGCCTCCTTCAGAGACATGAGATATGGGCTAGGAACTAGCGGCGAGCTAAAATCTGAATCAGCAGCTGATGGATGCAAAAGGGGCTGGGTGCAGTTTTATTGCTACCTTCCCAAGAAGGTGCTTGGAATTAAAGGAATGGCAAAAATGTCATGAAGGAAAGATTGACTGCTAGGAATTTGCAATGCAACGATCCTGTCCTTATCTCCTGTGCTGGGAAAAAGATAAGTGGCATTTTAGAAAAATGGCATAAAAGTTCTCTCCCTAATGGAGCACATTATTTATTACTAATATTTATTTCTAGTTTAAATGTCTGCATGATTTGCAATCTGATGGCTGCGCCTGTAGTTAAACCTTTTGAGATGCAGTGCATTATGGCTCTGGTGACGGTGATCTGTGCATTATGTGTGGATATTGAAAACTCCCCCAATGTTTTCTAATGTATAAACCAATTCTCCCGGGGAAGGCAGTTGTTGCTGACCCTTCTGTCTTCTAAGTTGTGTTGTGTGTGATTTTGATATGAGAGCATGGTCCTCCCCACACTTCTGCTTTTTTCCAGTTTTCCCCCTTTTCGTCTTGTTACAAAATTGTACACAAATAAATCACAAAGCATGACATGACTAACAAAAAAAGGGTCACGGGGGGGTAATACGAAAAGTATTACCGTATTTTTTGCTCTATGAGACTCACTTTTTCCCTCCTAAAAAGTAAGGGGAAATGTGTGTGCATCTTATGGAGCGAATGCAGCCTGCGCAGCTATCCCAGAAGCCAGAACAGCAAGAGGGATTGCTGCTTTCACTGCGCAGCGATCCCTCTTGCTGTTCTGGCTTCTGAGATTCAGAATATTTTTTTTCTTGTTTTCCTCCTCCAAAAACTAGGTGCGTCTTGTGGTCTGGTGCGTATTATAGAGCGAAAAATACGGTATTTTACAGTCTGTAATGATGAGATAATTACAGAAAAGCAGTTCTTCAGAAACTTAGAAAACACAGAGTAATAGGTGAGAGCTAATAGACAGTGCCTGCTTATCTATGCCTTATTGCAATGCTTGTTGTAAGCATTTCTCGTCCAAGTGTTGTTTCATTTGTATATTTAATAAAATCACACGATAAAGTGTACAAATTATCTTGGGTTTTTTCCTTCCCCCCTTGCCACCTTCAATTTTTATGACAGCTTCTCTCTTATTGACAGTGGTGATCACACACAGGCCCTCTAGGTTTCAAACCCCATCAGCATCTGAGCACAGGGGAGTCTTGTGGGCTTTGGGGAAAATCAGGGGGTTCCACTTTTGCAGAAAAATTAAACCAAGTCCCTATGCAGGCTGCGTAAAGCCTACATTGGGGGCCAGCAACTGGAAATTCTGGAGCTAAATCTAGCCCTACAAGTGTGTGCTGGGTGCACCACTTGAGAGCAAGCCTACAGGCAGTCAATGCACACCCCTCTCACATTTCTCTGATGAAAATAGAGGCACCCTGTTCCATACCCTCCAATATTTCTCCAATGAAAATAGAGACATCCCCTCCAACATTTCTCCGAATAAAAGAGGGACATCCTATTCCATACCCTCCGAACAAAAGAGGGACATCCTATTCCATACCCTCCACCATATCTCCAGTGAATATAGAGACGTCCCTTCCAACATTTCTCTGGTGAAAATAGGGACATCCTATTCCATGCCCTGGGATGTGGGTGGCGCTGTGGGTTAAAACCACAGAGCCTAGGGCTTGCCAATCAGAAGGTCGGCGGTTCGAATCCCCGCGACGGGGTGAGCTCCCATTGCTCAGTCCCTGCTCCTGCCAACCTAGCAGTTCGAAAGCACGTCAAAGTGCAAGTTAATAGGTACCGCTCCGGCGGGAAGGTAAACGGCGTTTCTGTGCGCTGCTCTGGTTTGCCAGAAGCGGCTTAGTCATGCTGGCCATATGACCCGGAAGCTGTATGCCGGCTCCCTCAGCCAATAAAGCGAGATGAATGCCGCAACCCCAGAGTCGGCCACGACTGGACCTAATGATCAGGGGTCCCTTTACCTTTTATTCCATGCCCTCCAGCATTTCTCCAGTGAAAATAGAGACATGTGGAGGTAGAGGGACAAGAAAAGGAACAGAGCCTGAGATGTAGCAAATCAGACGGTGGACCAAGGCGTGGGATGCATAAGGGAAAATAGTCATGACAATAATTTAAAACCCCTGGCTCAAAATCAAGCAAAACACCGAACCTGAGATTAAAATACTGGTCAGGCCAAGCAAAGTGGGCCCTGCAGGTGGCAACAATGTTTGTGGACATGCCTGATGAGAACTCTGGTGGACTCCCCAAGAGGGTAACAGGCGCCGCATCCACTGTCAGCTTACTCTGGTTTCGAGATTAAAGTTATAGGAGGCACAGTCACGGCTAGGAACACCAGGGAAACATAACAGAAAATAGTGAAGAGATGGGATTCTGGGAAGGGAGGGGACAGTTGAGGAGCAGAATAATATGGGGAAAGGTGTCAGACTGTCATGTTTGCCTCAGCAGAGGCTCGGAGTATTAACGGTTGTCACGGTAACAGTTGCGACAGGCCCAGGCACTTAACTTTTTCCCCCTTCTCCCCATTGATAATTACAAACGCGAACAAGCACTGCCTTGCACTTTACACACCTGCCTGGCTTGTGAGTCTACCTTAATTGGATGTGCCAAGTTTGAGAGAGAAAAAAAACGTAATCTGCCCTTTCAAGGCATGTGACAGGTAGATAAAGCGGTGTTTAGGCCATTTCCCTGACAGAATTGCTAAGGAAATATCTTCCCCTCACATTCGATAGCGGAATCTGGGGTTTATCCAAACTTTTAACGCAGCTAATTTTGCAAAGGTTTTGCAGGGTGTGGAAGCCAGACCTGTAGCAAGCTGAATGGAAGAATGACATCTTGCCGTCTTCTTCCCTGACCCAGAATGTGGGATCTCCCTGGGGAGTCCAACCATCAGTTTGAAAATTTGACTGGCTGGCAAAAAGAAAAAGCTGCGCGATCCTAGGTCAAACCATTGGTCCTTCCAGCCAAGCATTGTCTACTGCAGATATAAGAAATGTAGGCTACACTGGCAAGGCGAACAGTAACTGCTTTTAATTTTTTAAATTTCTGTTACACATCATTTAGTCTGGCGTCCATCTTGGAACCACTCCCAAGGCAAGTACAGTGGTACCTCGGGTTACAGATGCTTCAGGTTACATACGCTTCAGGTTACAGATTCCGCTAACCCAGAAATAGTACCTCGGGTTAAGAACTTTGCTTCAGGATGAGAACAGAAATTGCAGGGCGGCAGCGTGGCGGCAGTGGGAGGCCCCATTAGCTAAAGTGGTGCTTCAGGTTAAGAACAGTTTCAGGTTAAGAACAGACCTCCAGAACGAATTAAGTTCTTAACCTGAGGTACCACTGTAATAGTACCGCTCTATTCTGCCTTGGTCAGACCACACTTGGAATACTGTGTCCAATTCTGGGCACCACAATTTATGAAGGATGTTGACAAGCTGGAATGTGAGCAGAGAAGGGCAACCAAGATGATCAAAGGTCTGAAAACCAAGCCTTATGAGGAATGGTTGAAGGAGCTGGGGGTGTCTAGCCTGGAAAACAGGAGACTGAGAGAAGATATGATAGCCATCTTCAAATATCTCAAGGGCTGTCACATAGAAGAGGGGGGGAAAGCTAGTTTTCCCCTGATCTGGAGGGTAGGACTCAAATCAATGGATTCACGCTACAAGAAAGGAGATTCCAGCTAATCATCAGGAAGAACTTTCTGACTTGACAGGGTAACAGTCTCCCTTGGGATATAATGGACTTTCCTTCCTTGGAGGCAGAGGTTGGAAGGTCATCTGTCATGGATGCTTTAGCTGAGATCCCTGCATTGCAGGGGTTTAGTTGACCCTGGGTTCCAGTTCCAGTTCTACAGTTCTCTGATTCTAACATGGGTCTGAATGATGCTCAGTTCCAACCTTCTTCTCAAGAAAATGCTGTAGCCATTCGGCCACTAGGTGGCGACCACATACACACATATTTCAGCAGGGGCAGCCAATTGTGATGTTCTCCAGATGTTTTCAGCCACAACTCCCATCATCATCCTTGATCACTGGCCCTGCTGGCTGGAGCAGATGGCATGCTCTCAGCCCACCCAGAGCTAGTCCTTGTGCAGGTCTCAGGCTGAATGCTAATAAAACCTTTCCGTCCTGGCAGGTCAGATCCTTATCTCACTACTCCACCCCCACCATTCTACCCAGACACTGAGGTCCAGCTCCGAGGGCCTTCTGGCAGTTCCCTCATTGCCAGAAGCTAAGTTACAGGGAACCAGGCAGAGGGCCTTCTCAGTAGTGGCGCCCGCCCTGTGGAACGCCCCCCCACCTCCCAGGAGATGTCAAAGAGAACAACAACTACCAGACTTTTAGAAGACATCTGTTTAGGGAAGTTTTTAATGTTTGATGCATTACTGTATTTTAATATTTTGTTGAAAGCCACCCAGAATGGCTGGGGAAGCCCAGCCAGATGGGTGGGGTATAAATAATAAATAATAAATCATTATTATTATTATTATTATTATTACTCCCACCTCCCACACGGACTGACTTTGACAGGCGGGTGTGACAACCTGCTTGTCAACCATTTGGCACATAACCCAAACTTCATGAACCTTCTGCTTGTTTCTTTCTCACAGAGAAGCTTCCAGAAGCTTCCAGAACTCTCTTGAATTAAGTTGAATAGGAAAGTTCTCTACACATCAGATAAATACTTTTTGTACTAAGAAATGCAAGCTGACAACTAATTCATCTAGTGGACATGCTTTTGGGTGTGGGAACATAAAAAGGGCCACACAGGTACCATTATGGATCTCCTGATATCTCATGTAGGTTGATCATCACCCAAGAGCCAATGAAACTGGGATATTTGGATTTAGGAGAACTCAGTGAGGCTAAACAACCAGCAAACATTCGAAGGACTGGGCTGCACTGTCATCTTCAAATGCAGTTAAGATTTCTTCCATCCAAGAATAAATATGTTGCAATCTATAAAGAATTTTAGGGGATGCGGGTGGCGCTGTGGGTTAAACCACAGAGCCTAGGACTTGCTGATCAGAAGGTCGGTGGTTCGAATCCCCGCGATGGGGTGAGCTCCCGTTGCTCGGTCCCTGCTCCTGCCAACCTAGCAGTTTGAAAGCATGTCAAAGTGCAAGTAGATAAATAGGTACCGCTCCAGTGGGAAGGGAAACGGCGTTTCCGTGCGCTGCTCTGGTTCGCCAGAAGCGGCTTAGTCATGCTGGCCACATGACCCAGAAGCTGTACGCCGGCTCCCTTGGCCAATAAAGTGAGATGAGCGCCGCAGCCCCAGAGTCGGTCACGACTGGACCTAATGGTCAGGGATCCCTTTACCTTTACCTTTGTAAAGAATTTTAAAAGCCAAGCAGAAAAAACCTGAACTTCGCTTGTTATTTGGATATTTTTAGAAAATGATGGCAACATAACACGTCTTTTCTCTCTTAAGATGACTATATCTAGCGGGGATTTTCCTTGATACTTTCAATATATATTGTATGATTCTAGTTGATTGATCAATCCATAAAATTAGCATATAAAATAGTATATAGATAAAAACAATCGTTCAGCAGCAGGAAAAAAAAGAAAGAAATTGAAATAAAATAAAATCTTCCAAGTTCCATTGTTTGTAAATGATGACTGCATATGCATAAAAACAATCATGTAAAAGAAAGGGAAAAGGAACTATATTTGTTTTTAGATGATGTGCAGATCTGTTCTGACTTGTAGCAATTGTCTTCTTAGAAAGAACATTCCCTCCCATGTAACAGAAAAGAGCTGCATTTTCTTAGATACTGCTTCAGATATGCATTGTTTATAGGTACTACTTATACCAAATTAACCTTTAAATCTGCTGCCTAATCAATGCCTGGGCACCTTTTTAGTTTATTAAAAAGTTAATCAATTACACATTGCAACCCTTTAAAAAACAAAAACTCCCAGGAGTTCAAGGTGGTATATTGTTCTTCCCTTCTCCGTGTTATTCTCCCAACAATCCAGGTTAGATAGGCTAGATCAGCCAATGAACTTCGTGGCTGAGCAACTAGTACCCATTGATAGGTTTACCCTCAATGAAAGCATCGATTTTGCATACTCCAATCCATCCCCCACTTTTCTTCTATTTCCTGCCTCTCTGAAAAGATCAGGAGCTTGGTCTGATCTTCTTGTGCTCTTCTTATAATTCCCCACAAGTGGGAACTGCAACAGAATGTTGCAGAATGGGATGCATTCTGTTCCAGCCAGCCAGCTATGGCTGTCTCCGGGATACTCTATTCCCTGCCCTGCCCTGCTTTTCCATTTCATTCCTTCCTGCAACAGACACACAGCAATCTCCTGACCACTGGTCATGCACAGTCCTCAATGATCTGCTTTTATTTCTGCCCTTCTTGTTTGTGGTTCTTTTCTCCTAAGGTTTTTGCATTTCTGCAAAACATGAGTTTACTCCGAACCTGCTAATATCCACCTCTTCTTTCTCAGTAGCCCTCTTTTGGCAAGCCAGCCGTCAAAACTCAGCACCTGAGTTCACTATCCGTATACATGATAGATAATTGATTAGCTGATCAGAATCCAAGTAGCTGTCTAGCCATTCAGGAGAATTTTTTCCTTGAATCACTACCAAATTGCAGTCATCTCTAATTTTTGATGGGGGAATTGCTAGAAGCCCAGTCATGTTCCACTCACAACACAGTCACACACTGCTCAGTTCCTAAAAAATAAAAAGGAAAGGAAAGGAAAGAGGGGAGAAGCTTGCAGTTGTGTGGCATATTAATATTACCAAAAGAAAAATGTACTTGTACCTTTTATAATTTATATAGAATAGGAGAATATTCATTTAACATAAGGCATAGTTGTGATAAGGGAATTGGAATGACCCAAGGCATCTGTTGTACCAGACCCAGTTATGGAATGTGTGTAGCATTTCTCACAAATATATATATATACAGTCATACCTTGGATTACAGATGCTTCGGAATGCACAATTTCGGGTTGTGCACTGTACCAAACCTGGAAGTCCCGCCCCGACCTGGCCACAGTGATCCATGCGGCGGTCACCTCCAGGCTTGACTACTGTAATTTGCTCTACACGGGGCTGCCCTTGAAGCTGTCCCAGAAACTCCAGCGGGTGCAGAATGCTGCAGCGAGGCTCCTCACGGGGTCTCTGCCATGGGAGCATATTCACCCAGTGCTTTTCCAGCTGCACTGGCTCCCGGTGCAGTACAGGGTCAGATTTAAGGTGCTGGTTTTGACCTTTAAAGCCCTTCATGGCCCAAGACCCTCATACCTACAGGACCGCCTCTCTCGGTATGCCCCACAGAGGACCTTAAGGTCCAACACCCTAGAGGTCTCAGGCCCTAAGGAAGTTAGATTAGCTTCAACCAGAGCCAGGGCCTTTTCAACACTGGTGGGACGCTCTGTCTCATGAGACTAGGGCCCTGCAGGATCTGATTTCTTTCCTCAGGGCCTGTAAGACAGAGTTGTTCTGCCTGGCCTTTGGCTTAGAATCAGTTTGATTCCCTCCCCCTCTTTCTTTTCCCTTTCTCCTCCTGTGAAGAGGCTGCATCCTAATGTTTTAATGTTGTATCTTAATCTTTTAAATTGCATTTTAATCAACTTGTTTTTATTATTGGTTGTTAGCTGCCCTGAGCCCGGTCTTGGTTGGGGAGGGTGGGGTATAAATAAAAAGTTATTTATATATTATTCCAGGTTTTGGTGCTTGCGCATGTGCAGAAGCGCTGAATCGTGACCCGGGCGTGCGCAGACGCGCGGGTTGCGGGTTGCAAATGCTGCAGGTTGCGAATGTGCCTCCCGCACAGATCACGTTCGCAACCCGAGCGTCCACTGTATATAAGAATGGGCCGCTGGATCATTCCAGTGGCCCATCTTAGACCAGCATTCTGCTCTCACAGCGGCCAACCAGGTACCTCTGGCAGAGGTTTTCAAGCTTTTTGATTCCATGGCTCCCTTGACCAACTACATTCTTTCTTTGACACCCCTGTGGGGCTCAGGAGCAAAGTAACGTCACCCCTTGCCTGCAGAGCTGGCAGCCTCTCACCCTTTTTCGAACATGCTCCCTTGTGGAGTGTTCCCTCAGCCTCCTCTCCTCTCCTTGGAAGTCGTCTGGGCAGCCGCTGCTGCTACCCTGGCCTCTGAGCCACCGCCACCCATCCCAAAGAGAGGTGCCTCCTCACACTGCCCCACAAGGGCCTGGGAAGAGGATGCCCCCAGCCTTAGTGGCCCAAGGGAGACTGGCCAACGGTGAATGTGAGGCCAGCACTTTACCTTGGGAGGTGGTGGCAGCCGGAAGGCTCCCCTTCAGACCTGCTCCTAGGCAGACCTTGCACACAGCAAGCACAAGAAAGGCCAGGGCCTGCCTGGCATCTATAACCCACTTGTTTGTTTACCCTGAATCCACCTCAGCTCCTGGCAACCAGCACCCCCTGGCCAGCCCCAGAGGCACCATTCGTCTGGGGAGCTTGCAGTCAGGGCTACTGCAGCAAACAGCTGTGCAAGCCTTTGGGAGGCAGAGATGAGAGAGGGCTTCAGAGGAGGGAGGGAAGGAAAGGGGGACAGAGGCCAATGTTGCTTGCGGCACCCCCAACCATCATTCAAGGCACCCCAGTGGTTGAAAACCACTGGCCTACAGGAAGCCCACAAACAGGACCTGAGAGAAACAGCCCTCTCCCTACTTGTGTTTCCCAGCAAAGGGGAATTAGAGGCATATTGCCTCTGACAGCTGAAGTAGCAAACAACACTCGCTGCAGTCAACTAAAGAAGAAGAATTTGGGTTTGATATCCCGCTTTATCACTACCCGAAGGAGTCTCAAAGCGGCTAACATTCTCCTTTCCCTTCCTCCCCCACAACAAACACTCTGTGAGGTGAGTGGGGCTGAGAGAATTCAGAGAAGTGTGACTGGCCCAAGGTCACCCAGCAGCTGCATGTGGAGGAGCAGGGAAGCGAACCCGGTTCACCAGATTACGAGTCCACTGCTCTTAACCACTACACCACACTGGCTCTCAACCACTGCAATCAACCATGCCCTGCCCCCCCCCCAACTGCTGAGGAAAAACAATTAATGAATAGAAAGAGAACCCGCCCAAGTGACGCTGACACAAAACCCCCACACATACACTAAGTAAAAGAATGTAATCTTACCACCCCCTCTCTTCTCCCCCATGTTATATTTATATGCTTTAGTTTAACCAGGCACTGTGAGAAGAAGTTCTTTATCTGTCCTAGATCTTACATCCTTTCACTTTACTGGATGTCCAGAGATCTTGTATTATGGGAAGAGGGAGAAAATTGGGGGACACATTTTTGCCTTGCTCCAATGAAGGGGGACGGGGAAGGAAGCCAATTCTCTGAAGCCTGACACAGCAAGATTATCCAATGGACCTTCTGCATGCCAAGCACAGGCTCTGCCACTGAGCTTATGACACTTCCCTTAAGATGCCAGAACAAGGGTGGAAAGTGTCGTGAAGTCAGCTAATTGTGTGGCAACTCTACCCAGTAAGGCCAAAGAAAGATGGCGGCTGCAAGACAACTCCCATCCCCTCTGCCAATGGCAGGTTGGAAGGCCAGCCCTGTTACTTGGCCCCCACTCCCGTCCGTACTGGGTAAAATCCCAAAGAACATAGCAAAGGCTGTGAGTGCAACTTATGAGCTTATCGTGGGTCCCATCTCCCTTGTACATTATACAGCAGGCAAACGGCACACCAGCACTAACAATGGCAAAGGAATGACAAACTGTCTGAAAGAATCACCGGCTGCAATTTGCAATGGCGACGTTTGTCACTGTAGCTTTGCAGTTTGTCCTTCACACTTTAGGACACAGGGCTACGTGCCTCCTGTGCGTTGCGTGAGGAGCTAAAGGGAAGACTGCGGAGCGATGGCAGCGAAGAGGACTTGTGGCTGTCAACCAAAGGACTGGGACTTGCCTTCCGACCAAACTACAGTGGTACCTCAGGTTAAGTACTTAATTGGTTCCGGAGGTCCGTTCTTAACCTGAAACTGTTCTTAACCTGAAGCACCACTTCTGCAGAAGATTCTAATTTCAGTCCCCAGCATCTTCAAATATGCTCTGCAGAAGGAGCTGCAGTCTCTGGAAAGACTTTAGCACTGATCAAAGCATTTTTAGGAGCGACGGAGGCAGGCACTGAGTCCGAGGCTCTGGAAGGGCGAACGCTTAAGCCTATTACCACCTGATAGAATATCAGCTTTTTTCCCAAGGCTTATTTGTTTCCCTGTGTCTCTGCAAAGTGACAGGAGAAGGTGATGCCTGCCATTAAAGGGAGACATTAGTTACGATGCTGCCCATAAATACAGCTCCTGCTACAGCAGAAGGGCAGCTAGCAATGTTCCACTTAGCAGGGCATGGTGCTACATAATCGAGGTGTAACTCCCTTCTTTTTGTCCCACTAGCTATGCTTCCAGCCTAGGTGAGGGTCTCATAGAAGGGCCTCAAGGAGATCTTAGGCATGAAATTTGCTTGCAGCAGCCATCGTACCAAAGGCATAGCTAAAAACCCTTTCTAGCTGCCCTTGAAGCTGACCCAGAAACTCCAGTGGGTGCAGAATGCTGCAGCGAGGCTTCTTATGGGGTCCTCGCGGTGGGATCACATTCATCCAGTGCTTTACCAACTGCACTGGCTCCCAGTGGAGTACAGGGTCAGGTTTAAGGTGCTGGTTTCGACCTTTAAACCCCTATGCTGCCTAGGACCCATGTACCTACGGGATCGCCTCTCCTGGTATACCCCACAGAGGACCTTAAGGTCCACAGATGACAACATTTTGGAGGTCCCAAGTCGCAAGGTGGTTAGATTGGTCTCAACTAGGGCCGGGGCCTTTTCAGTACTGGCCCCGACTTGGTGGAATGCTCTGTCACAAGAGACTAGGGCCCTGCGGGACTTGACATCTTTCCACAGGGCCTGCAAGACAGAGCTGTTCCGCCTGGCTTTTGGTTTGGACTCAGTCTGATCCTTATGTTTCCCTCCTCTTACGGTTTTAATCTATGGGCTATTATTAAAATGTGGCTGCTTTTTAAATTGTATTTTAACCTGTATTTTAAATTGGCCCCCCCCCCCATTATGTTTTTATTGTAATTTTACTGGTGTTAGCCGCCCTGAGCATGGCGCTGGCTCGGGAGGGCGAGGTATAAATAAAATTTTATTATTATTATTATTATTAGGAAACAAGTTCCATTGCATTCTGTAATTTTCCATTACATGCAGCAAGTTCTGTTATGTCCACCTTCCCTGTGCCCTAAGATCAGCAGATGTTGCCCTCCGGGTGCACCCTTCTCACTGCGAAACAAAGTGGTACCTTGGTAGTCGAACGCCTTAGCTGTTGAACAAATCAGCTACTGAACATTGCAAACCCGGAAGTGAGTGTTCCGGTTTGCGAATGTTTTTTTGGAAGCCGAACATCTGGCACGGTTTTCAGTCGGCTGCAGGAAGCTCCTGCAGCCAATCGGAAGCTGTGCCTTAGTTGTCAAACCATTTCAGGAGTCGAACCGACTCCCGGAAGGGATTAAACCAAGGTACAACTGTATGTGGTGTAGGGTCCCAGGAAAGGGCCTTTTCAGTGGTGGCCCCTTACATGTGGCTCTCCCTCCCTACTGAGATGTGTCTGGCCACATCTCTCTACAGTTTTAGGTGGTTAGTTAAGAAACTTGTTTTTCAGCAGCAGGAAACCTGATCACTTATGCAGCTGCTATTGGTTACCTTTATTTAGTGATATGTTATCTGCTTCTTTAAAAAAGATTGTATTATTTCATGGCTTTCATAGATTTTAATCTGTCAGCTGCAAACATCCTTGTGGCTTGTGCAAAGGGTGGCATACAAATCATCTAAATAAAACTAATTGCTTTAGATTGTATGTTTCTAAATAGTAGGGAGAAGGGTGCTGGCTATATGGAAACCGAACAGCCTGCCCATATTTTTCACTTTCTAGCAGGGTGCCACATACGATTTTCTCCTCACAGGCTATTTTTCTCCATGTGGAGAGTTTCCCCCCGACAAGGGGAAGTCTTCCAATAATTAATCTCCTATCTGCAGCCTACGGTGGCAGAATCCATAGACAAACTTTAGCGTTTGAATCTGCTGACCGTGTAATCTGTTGGCACCAAGATGCTTAGACCAGGGGAGAAAGAAAGCTTTCAGTAATATATGGAAATGTGCAATTATGAAGACAATAAAATCTTAAAACTTTCCGACATTTTTTTTCCTTATGAGGAGGAATGAGTCATTTGTCTTGGCATTTTAACTTTAATATTGTGCAAAATGAACTGAATCCTTCCGAATTCTAATAACTGTTTTAATGCTGTTTCATTTCTAGGATGGATACCCTTTATTTCTCTGCAAAACAGTTTCCTCACTTCTTCGTGGATGTTGAAGGAAGGTGCTAATTAAGGTACTGGAATGATTAACTTGCTTTTCTAAAAATGCCACCGTCCCGTGACTTTGTGCTTTTTGAAAGTGTCTCTGCGCTCGGCTTCTCGGAACCCAGGAGACTGCCTTGATTTCTTTGCTGAGTGTGTTGTCCGTGCTGAGTCTTGTGATGGTTTCTTGCAAACATTGTGAGAGGTGGTTGTCTTCTATAATAAACCTCCTTTGCAATGATGCAAAGTGAGTGGGAGCAGAGGGTGGGGAGCATCTTCCCGGTGGTGGTGGGGCAAGGTCAAGGATGCTTCAGGTCAGTGCTAATATCGCTCCAGGTGACACCTGCAACAGGGGTGGACTTGGGTCTTCCAAATTTCAGTGGCGCCCTGTGAGAGCCCAAAATTGGAGCACTTCTCGCCTTCCATTCTGCGCATGCGCTACATCAGAGGTAGTCAACCTAAGGTCCAGGGGGCAGATGTGGCCCAATCGCCTTCTAAATCTGGCCCGCGGACGGTCCGAGAATCAGTGTGTTTTTACATGAATAGAATGTGTCCTTTTATTCGAAATCCATCTCTGGGTTATTTGTGGGGCCTGCCTGGTGTTTTTACATGAGTAGAATGTGTCCTTTTATTTAGAATGCACCTCTGGGTTGTTTGTGGGGCCTGCCTGGTGTTTTTACATGAGCAGAATGTGTGCTTTTATTTAAAATGCATCTCTGGGTTATTTGCGGGGCATAGGAATTCGTCCATTTCCCCCCAAAAAATATAGTCCGGCCCCCCGCAAGGTCTGAGGGATGGTGGACTGGCCCATGACTGATAAAGGTTGCTGAGCCCTGCGCTACATAATTGTTGTGGTGTAGTGGTTAAGAGCAGTGGACTCGTAATCTGGTGAACCGGGTTCGCTTCCCTGCTCCTCCACATGCAGCTGCTGGGTGACCTTGGGCTAGTCACACTTCTCTGAAGTCTCTCAGCCCCACTCACCTCACAGAGTGATTGTTGTGGGGGAGGAAGGGAAAGGAGAATGTTAGCCGCTTTGAGACTCCTTTGGGTAGTGATAAAGCGGGATATCAAATCCCAACTCTCTTCTTGTGGTGCCCTGCTGCACAATCCTTGGCTCAGCCCCAGTGTGAGGGAGCCAGTCAGGATGCCTTAAATTCTCCTTTGCATGTAGCTCCCCGGAAGGGTCATTTTGGGCTGAGAAACTGTTCCCCTCCTCTGACTTAGGGGGAACGACTGGAGCTGACCTTTCTTACCATTCCTGAACTTTGCAAAGGGATTCTCCGCTGATCTGTCCCATTCTCTTTAACTGCTTAGCTTGATCGATGGCCTTTTTGTTCATTTGACAGCCTGTTTTACTATGCGGGGTTGTTATTTTAAGATTTGGTTGGCAGCGGTTTGGGTTGTGCTTTTTGTGCCTATACCAAACACGTGGGCGATGCGTATTTTTAAAAAATGAAATAAATAAACCATGCAGCTCCATCACTGGGTGTGCGCTAACAGTATGCTCCAGGAGAGAAACATCTGGAAAACCGGTGAGGTGTTCGTTTCTCCCTCATCCCCCCAAACATCTCACTGAGGATACCTAGCTAATGTTGAATGGAAACATTTTATTTTGGATCATTTTCTCTCATTGCTTTTTTGTTTTGTTTTTTTTAAATATTTTATTTGCAAATATAACAAAAAAAAAAGGAAGAAAGATGGGGAGAATAAAAACAGCACCAGCTGGTATTGACAATAAAACCCTAATATAGATGCATAGGTTAATGTAAGCAGTCTCAGGTTGTGGAATGTCGTCCCTAGGGAGAGTCGCCTAGCTCCATCATTATGAACTTTTAGGAGGAATTTGATAACTTTCCTGTTTACTTAGGCACTTGGCTGAAGGATCCTGTTCCTAGCAAACCTGAGATCATTGGATGGGAAAATGTTTTTAACCATAACTGCTTCTGGATGCTTTTAACGGCAATTCTTTTCCGGCTATTATTGTTATTTTAGAATATTTACTTGCATTGTTTCTGCTTTTAAATTGTGCATCTGTTTGTCCCCCTTGTGCAGGATACAAATTCAACAAATGATAAATAAAACAAATAGGTATTGAAATGAGATTGATGCATATACAGTATATATAAGCCATGCATTCAAACGTTAGAAAGGGTTGTGAGATGTTCAGACTAAGGCACAGTAGATGGGGGATGTTTATCCTTCCAGTCTTGCAATTTCCATCTCTTAGCTGAGAGGTGTTTCCCCCATTTCTGGCTCAAAACATTGTCCATTCTGCTCCTCAGGGGAATGAAAGGGGGAGGGCTACTGATAAATTGTGACACAGACCCCTTTCCAGATCTACGGTCTCCAGGATTCTGTAGGCTTGGCTAATGCATCTCAAGTCTGTTTTAAGTCTCGGATACAGATATGCCTGCAGTGTGACAGCAGTTGTGGCTTTTCTGGCTATGGGTTAGACATGTGGCTTTCTAGGACTTGGAGAGATTCAATTTTCACTTTGGCAGCAAGAGGTACAGTTGATTGTTGCTTTTCCTGCTGTTACTTGCTTGCAGGATTTTCTTTTTGTCTTCTCACCTCCCAGGCATCATTCAGAACCTCCTTGCATTATTTTTAACAGTTCGAGTATTTATTTAGTCCTTGGTATTGAAAGCTACAAAGTACAACCCATTAAAGATTGCCTTTTCTCATTGGATGCCAGCCAGCATTGGACTTTGCATTCATCTATCTATCTATCTGTGACGCGGGTGGCGCTGTGGTCTAAACCACAGAGCCTAGGGCAGCCTTTCTCAACCTTTGGGTCCCACAGATGTTGTTGAACTACAACTCCCATCACCCCTAGCTAGTAAGGCCAGAGCTCAGCGATGATGGGAGTTGTGGTCCAACAACATCTGAGGACCCACAGGTTGAGAACAGCTGGCTTGTTTAAAGGGATTTATATACCACTTAATCATCAAAAACCTCTAAACATCAATGTTGCCTATAAACCAAGCTATTAAAAGCAAGTTAAGTCTAATTTTCTCCCCAAAATAAAACCAACCATATATATATATATATATATATATATATATATATATATATATATACACACACACACACACATTATAAAATAAGATTACATATTAAAATACCTGTCAGATTTATCTGGGTGGGCTTCCTCAAAGAAACAATTTTTAGCAGGCACCAAAAACTATGCAGAAAAAGGGGATGGGCAGGGAGTTCCAAAGTGCAGGTTTCATTCTACTTACTGTTTTCCACGGTGACCTATGGTGAAGCAATAAAGATTGAGTAACTGACTGTCTTTATGAGTGAGTGAGTGAGTGAGTGAGTGAGTGAATATACATGCTGGGCTTCAGAGACCCGGCTTCCTCCCCCACCCCTTTGGCAGTAGAGTGCTGCTGCTGCACCGTGAGTGTTGGGGAAGGCCGCTCCCTCTTCAGGCTGATTCCACCAGGCCTAGGGGGCGGGGCCCAGACTCACCTTCGCCACAGCTTTAAGAAGCCTCACTGAGGCATTGGGACATCGCTGCTGCTGCACCGTGAGTGTTGGGGAAGGCCGCTCCCTCTTCAGGCTGATTCCACCAGGCCTAGGGGGCGGGGCCCAGACTCACCTCCGCTACAGTTTTAAGGACACTGGTGCTGCTGCAGCAAATGTTAAAAATGTTTTTATATATTTTAAAGTATTTTAAAGGTGTTTTTACTTTTTACTTTACTGTACCACCGTGAACAGTGGTTTTTATCTATGTATTTTTATTTTGTTCTGTTTTATTGTGGTTTGGGGTGGGGATTGGTTTTGTTTAGGTAGAATTGTTTTCAGTTTGGTTTGGTTTTCTATTTTGTAAATGGAGGCTTGTATGAGGCTTGGGATTGCTACCGTGGAGGGGCGAGGGAGGTATGGTGGTGGGGGCAGATGTTATAGGCGAAGGGGATCGAGATACGGATATGCTCGTACCCCTTCCAATCTGCGCCCCATCCCGAGGGACGAGGGTAGGGTGAGCAAGGATTACTCACCTCCGTCACTGGTGTTGTGCAATGCCAGGTCTATAGGCAACAAAACCGCCACTCTGCGAGATTTCTTTACCTCGCAGGGGGTCGACCTGGCTTGTGTGACGGAGACCTGGGTACGCGAAGGGGCAACAGTTACCTTACGAGAGATGGCACCCCCGGGTTTCTCCGTCCTCCACCAGTCACGGACTGTGGGCCGGGGGGGAGGGGTGGCATTATTAATCCGGGAAGATTGTCCTTTCAGGGCTCTACCATCGCCATCGATCCCCGGCATTGAATGTGTTGGCCTAGTGTGGGGCTCTGAGGTGAGCTTGGCTGTCTGGCTGGTGTACCGGCCACCTAGCGCACCAGCAGCCACCCTGTCAGGCCTACTGGAGGCGGTGGCCGGCTGGGCCTTGGAGTTCCCTAACCTATTGGTATTGGGGGACTTCAACATCCATGCTGATGCCACTCCCTCCTCACAGGCTCTGGACCTGGTGTCTTCCATGGCAACACTAGGGCTCTCCCAGTTTGTTTCAGGCCCCACACATCAAGCAGGCCACACGCTGGATTTGATCTTTGGCGTAGGTATAGATGTGATCATGTCTCCTTCAATTAAGGTGCCATGGTCTGATCACTACGCTCTGAAAGCCAGGATTGACTTTCCACCCCCACCCTGCTTAGGTGGCGAGCCGATTTGGGCTCGCCCGCAGAGGCTGATGGACCCTGATAGATTCCGTCAAGCCTTGCGGGACCTTGCTCCCCCTGGCGACTCATTGACTGAGCTTGTTGAGGGCTGGAATACCCAGCTCCTGGCAGCCATAGATGAGATCGCACCTAAGCGCCCTCTGCGACTCCGCAGAAACCGGGCTCCCTGGTTTACCGAGGAGCTTCGGAAAATGAAGCGGGACCTCAGACGGCTAGAGCGAGTATGGCGGGGTGCCCGTGACGGAGCCTCAAGAACATCTTATAGGGTTTTTATGAAAACCTATGAGATGGCGGTGAAGGCCGCTAAGAAGTCTTACTTCTCGGCCTCCATTGCATCCGCTAGCTCTCGCCCGGCGCAATTATTTAGTATAATTAGGTCTTTAACGTCCCTTGAAGGACAGCCAAATTTAAATAACAATCTGACACACAGCTGTGAGGCATTTGCGAGCTTTTTTGCGGAGAAGGTCCTGTTGCTCCGCCATGACCTCCCTGCCAATTTGGATACAATAAAGGAACTGGAGGCCCCTCGACTGTCCTCGGGTCCAGTATTGGACCACTTTGATCGGATATCCCCAGCCGATGTGGACAGACTCCTCCGAGCTGGAAAGCCCACCACCTGTCCTCTTGACCCGTGCCCGTCTTGGCTGATTAGAGCGTGTCCAGACGAGGTGCGGGCCCCCCTGGGGGATATCATCAATTTGTCCCTTGGCACCGGGATATTTCCAGGGGAATTGAAGGAGGCAGTGGTGCGCCCGCTCTTAAAGAAAACATCATTAGATCCCTTAGATCTATCCAATTACCGCCCGGTTTCGAATCTTCCATTCCTGGGTAAGGTGATTGAGAGAGCGGTTGCTGAACAGCTTGGTAGGTTTCTGGATGAAACATCGGCTCTGGATCCATTCCAGTCTGGCTTCCGCGCTGGTCATGGGACCGAGACGGCTCTGGTCGCCCTAACAGATGATCTCCGCAGGCAGCTGGATCGAGGCGGGTCGGGGCTGCTGATTCTTCTAGACCTGTCAGCAGCCTTCGACATGGTTGATCACGAACTCCTGGACCACCGCCTTGCCGACGTGGGGATCCAGGGCACAGTCCTTCAATGGCTGCGCTCGTTTCTCTCTGGTCGGGGACAGAGGGTGGCGCTTGGGGGGGAATTGTCATCCCGCCACTCCTTGGTGTGTGGAGTGCCTCAGGGTGCGATACTCTCCCCGATGTTTTTTAACATCTTTATGCGCCCCCTCGCCCAGCTTGTCCGGAGTTTTGGGCTGGGTTGCCATCAGTATGCCGATGACACCCAACTCTATCTGTTGATGGATGGCCATCCTGACTCGGCCCCAGACACACTGACCAGATGTTTGGAAGCTGTGGCTGGATGGTTACGCGGAAGCCGATTGAAGTTAAATCCTTCGAAGACAGAGGTCCTCTGGCTGGGACGGGACGATATGGGATTGGGGGGGCAACTCCCATCTCTTGCGGGGGTGCAATTAGTGCCAGCACCGTCCGTTAAGAGTCTGGGTGTAATCTTCGATACCTCCCTCTCTATGGAGGCGCAGATTACAGCTATAACAAAGGCGGCATTTTTTCATCTCCGCCAAGCTAAGCAGTTGGCCCCTTATCTCTCTCGCCCTGACCTAGCCACTGTGATCCACGCGACGGTCACCTCCAGACTGGATTATTGTAACTCGCTCTACGTGGGGCTGCCCTTGAGACTGACCCAGAAACTCCAGCGGGTGCAGAATGCCGCGGCAAGACTCCTTATGGGGTCTTCGCTGCGAGATCACATTCATCCGGTACTATACCAGCTGCACTGGCTCCCGGTGGAGTACAGGATCAGGTTTAAGGTGCTGGTTTTAACCTTTAAAGCCCTATACGGCCTAGGACCCTCGTACCTACGGGACCGCCTCTCCTGGTATGCCCCACAGAGGAACCTACGGTCTGCAAATAAAAACATCCTGAAGGTCCCAGGCCTCAGAGAGGTTAGGCTGGCCTCAACTAGAGCCAGGGCTTTCTCAGCTGCGGCTCCAATCTGGTGGAACGCTCTGTCACAAGAGACTAGGGCCCTGCGGGACCTGACATCTTTCCGCAGGGCCTGCAAGACAGAGTTGTTCCGCCAGGCCTTTGGTCAGGGCCCAGCCTGACTCCCACCTCCGGCAACCTGCACAGAACTTTGCTTAACGGTTGCCATTAATTTGATTTTAATTAATTTTTATAATGAAATGTTTTAGAATGTTGGATTATTTGATTGTTTGATTATTTGTTTGTTGTTAGCCGCCCTGAGCCTGGCTTTGGCTGGGGAGGGCGGGATATAAATAAAATTTATTATTATTATTATTATAAGCAAAACAAAGCGAAAGGTGTCTCTTACCAGTTAGAAATTTTATGATCATAGCGAGAGAACAAAGAATCCAATTCTAGGAATGAAGGTGCTCCCAATTCAGGATTCCACCCATTTCCCCCCTAGTCAACCACATCACTTCCATCACTTCTGCATCTTGCAACCTGATCTCACAACCATTGGGCTTTCTGTGCAGTCACCTTATCTGCTCTCCTTGATCTTGGGCTGAGTGAATGGATGCTTTCCAGCGAAAGGGAGTCTGTTAATTCTATCTCTCCCAGGTCTTCTCCTCCAAGCTGTTCCCCACCCAGTTCTTCCCAACTTCAGTCTTCTGAAGTGTGTCCCTCTGCGAACCACTGTTCTAAATCTATACTGTCCCATTGCTCCTGGGAAGATTCAGGATCCTGAGCAAGAGCAGGGAGAGGCGCCCACCATTCCTCATTGGTGCAGCCCTCCTCAGCACGTTCCCTGACAATTGCCTATTGCCACTCTCTGGGCTGGATGTCTGTAAGTAGGCAGGCAGGTTGGGGTCTGCCACCAGACCGAGATTAGTGAGGCCCCATTTACCTGAATAGACTAGCCTTCACTCAGAAGTGCCAACTTGTAAAGGAGACTGGGTCGGCCAAAGTCACACACATGATGTCAGCACGCGATGCACAACATTGCGTCGTGATGTCAGGACATCAGGAGGAGCCAGGGGTGGATCAGACCATGGGGGCAATGTGGCTTCAATGGCCAGCAGCTCCTTCTCTCTGACACTTGGCCTCTTCCTCCTCCTTCCACCACCACTAGCTGGGGGCTGCTTCCCCCCTCCATCCCCTCTGTGGCAGGAAAAGGAGCCAGCCACTGAAACTGCATCTCACTTGGCTCCTCTCTTGGCCTCCTCCACCCCCGATTTTATTGAACATGTGGGGGTAATCTGGACCCCAAAAACATTATTGGGGGGGACCAACAGAGCTGGGCCCCTAGGAGTTGGCACCCATGCCTTCACTGGCTCCATGTAGGTTTTCTGTGGGCTTAGCCCCTGTGGGAAGCAATATCAAAATTCAGGGCTCTTCTTTTGCTTTATTCTGAGCTCCTTGTTATGCACCACACATATTGAATTATTCTTGTGCAACTAAGATAATGATAGAGATGTGTCCCCATGAATGTTTTCTTCCATTTCCTAGATCCACCTTTGGAAGCTCTGTGGATAATGGCATAATTGTGAATGTGTGTGTTGGAAGCACATGTAGCGAGCACCTTTGCAGCTTTGCATCTTCCAAGAAGGGAAATATCAGGGCTCATCTACTGAACTTTTAATTCCTGTACAATCATGCAAAGCATAAATCATCTAGAGGGTTGGGGGTGGGATAAAGCTATGAGATTCAGCTTTTGAAGCAGAATGAATATGTGATTTTTATTGTTATGTGATTGTAAACTTTATATCTGATTGCATTAACCAAACGCAAATGAGATAGGGCCCTTCAACCTGCTGTAACACTCCTGTTCGTTGGTAGGTTGAGGCACATGCAATGTGCCTTTAATATATGCATTAGTACTTGTCCCACTTGCAGTTCCCTGAAACTGGCATTGGAATATTGTTGTTGTTTTGATAACAATTTATTGATTTTCCAAAAATAACAACAACAAAACAGAAAAAAATATCATAAACATATTAAACCATAATTTTTTCTTTTATTTGGTTGTCTTCCCTCCACTCCCCCTCTTGGTTCCCTTATAGTATACTTGTTTATGCATGTCCATAAAACCTTATACACTTAACAATCCAATTTTAAAACCTTCTTCATCTTATTACAAGTGACTTTTACAAGATATACTAATGTAAAAGTCTATAGACAAAGCTTAAAAAATAGGCATTGAGCAATTGTCCCTTTTTTGGAATAATATGTCCTGCATAGTTCAGTGATTTATTTTGCCAATATTCTTCTTTTCCTCTTCTTTATCTTCTTTGGCCAAGGCTTCTTCCTGCCATAAGGGCTGACTGATCTTGGCCTGGCATTGGAATATTGTGGCTAGTAGCCATTGATAGCCCTTTCCGCCATGAATTTGTCTCCCTTTTTGTAAAGCCATCCAACACATCTCATGGGAGCGATGACTATCTGTCAGAGTTTCTTTAGTGGTGATTCCTGAATTGCAGGGGTCTGGACTAGATGACCCTTGGGGTCCCTTCCAATTCTACAATTCAAATGATTATATCCCAAGGGTAGGGTGCTCCCAAAGAGAATATGGTCCCCAGTCTGAACAAGGTCACACACACACACACACACACACACACTACCCTGAGATCTTGTGACCGCCTTGAGATCTTGCAGTAAATAAATGAATAAATAATATTTATTTATTTCATTTCAACAATGAGTGTACCATTTAATCACTCTTGTCTCTACATGGTGAACTCAATAGAATAAGACCAAAAATGAGTTAAAATTATAAAACCAGAATTCAATTTAAAAGCCTGCTGGGATTGAAGTGGCAGAAGTTCTCCAAGGAGGGGTCCTGTCTGATCTAAACTGAACATGAGTTCCATAAAAATTGGGCCCAAAATACTGAATACACAGCTCCTAGTGGATATGTCACTCATCCAAGCCAGTTGAAGACCACTCACAGTGACTCTCCTGAAGGCTTTAGCAATTAGCATAAGAACGTAAGAAGAACCTGCTGGACCAGGTCAATGGCCCACCTACTTCAGCATCCTGTTCTCACAGCGGCCAAACCGATGTCTGTGGGAAACCAGTAAGCAAAACCTAGGCAGAAGAGCATTCTCCCTTCCCATGGTTTCCAGCAACTGGTTTTCAGACACATTACTGCCTCTGACTGTAGAGGCTGAACACAACCAGCATGGCTAGTAGGCAATGATGGCCTTCACCTCCATTAATTTGCCAAATCCTCTTTTAAAGCCATCCAGTCATAGAATGGTAATAGTTCATAGAATTGTAGAGTTGGAAGGGATGCCAAGGGTCATCTAGTCCAACCACCTGCAATGCAGGAATCTCAGCTAAACCCTCCATGACAGATGGCCATGCAACCTCTGCTTAAAAACCTCCAAGGAAGTCTACAACCTCCCAAGGGAGACAATTCTACTGTCAAACAGCTCTTGCTGTCAGAAAGTTATTCCTGATGTTTCATCAGAATCTCCTTACTTGTAACTCAAAGCCATTGGTTCAAGTCCTACCATCCAGAGGAGGAGAAAACAAGCTTGCTCCATCTTCCAAGTGAGAGCCTTTGAGATATTTGAAGATGATGATGATGATTGTTATGGTTGTTGTTGTTGTTTCATTTATACCTCACCCATCTGTCTGGGTTTCCCCAGCCACTCTGGACAGATTACAGCACAGTAAAACATCAAACATTAAAAACTTCCTGATACAGAGCTGCCTTCAGATGTCTTCTAAAATTTATGTATTTCTTTATCGTCTTGACATCTGAAGGGAAGGCATTCCACAGGGAGGGTGCCACTACCGAGAAAGCCTTCTGCCTGGTTCCCTGTAACTCTGCTTCTCACAGTGAGGGAACCAGCAGAAGACCCTCGGAGCTGGACCTCAATGTCCGGGCTGAATGATGGAGGTAGAGACGCTCCTTCAGGTATAGATGGCTATCCTATCTGCTCTCAGTCTCCTCTTTTCCAGACTCAACATACCCAGCTCCTTCAACCGCTCCTCATAAGGCTTGGTTTCCAAGTCATCAGCCATCACAGCCTGTTATGTGTGAGTTTCATAGTATGACTATGCACTGTGTGAAGAACTGGTTTCTTTTATCTGTCCTGAATTGTAATGTTTCCAAGGGGTTGCTCGAGAGCAAGCAGGCAAATACCTCCCTGCTCGGCTGTGAAACCTTGCTTTTGCTGCAAAAATAAACTTTGTCAGTCCGGAGCACCACTCTCCCATGGCTGACTCATTCACTGGCAGAATCCGTGAGTGGGTGGTTCTTAAACTTCCCCCAGCAAAACAACTTCTTGACGCCCAGTCTGCGCCTCCCCTCTCTGCGCAGAAGCTTACTGCGCAAGGAGGGCATGGGTAACAGAGGACCCCTCTCCTCCCAGCTTTGCCCAGGCAAGGTGTCCTGGCACCGCCTCACCTCCTCCGAGCCCTGCAGCTCCTCTCCACTGGAGGAGGTGTTGTTACTTTCCTACGTTGAAGAGGCGCTGCTTCCCACAATCCTTGGAGGCTCTCTATAATCCATTTGGCTTTTCCTCTCTCCCTCCTGAACCGATGGCAGTTCCCTGACAAGAATCTTCCGGCATAGCACATTCCTTTGTATTTATGTCACAATTTCATCCAAATGTCTGAAGAGCACTGCTGGATCAAGCAAGCACCCCTGTTGCCCAGCATCCTGTTCTTACAGTGGTTAACCAGAAGCCCACAAGCATGACCTGAGTGACAAAGGTTCTCTCCCAATTTGTGATTCCTAGCAATGGACATGACGAGTGATCCATCTATTAGCATCTCCAGTATGGTCAGCATGTGAGGATAGCCAAAAGCCATTTGGCCACCTCAGCTGTATCGCTACCCTGATAGCTGACATCCCTCTGCCCTGAAACGCCCTGAACTCAAGGAATGGATAGTTCTATTATATACTCTGCCCTTTGCCACAGTTATTCCCCGTTGCTTTTCTCCTCCATGACAAAGGCATATTTCAGGACGAAGACTCCATTCTTCACTAATGGCCGCACATCCAAATCACTGTCAGAACTGCTGAATGTGGAAGATTGGGGGAAGTGGTGGATAAGTCCCAATTACACTTGCAATGCACTTGAGGTTCCATGACCTTCCGTGGCCTCATTCTCATTATTAATGATAAGTCACAGATTGCTTGTCTTCTTGACCTCATTCATAGCTGCTGTCCTCCTAGCGCCCTTCAAAAGTTTTAACCAGACCATTAAAAAAAAAAAAAAACTTTCCTAGGAGGCAGAAAAGTCTTTACCCCCTCCTGTTCCTAACCTACTAAACTAACAGAACGCTACACAAAGAAATTTCCCCCCTCTTCTTATTACATCCAATATGTCATTCTACCTCTGAAGTAGGAAGAAGGGCAAGAGGCCACTTCTGGTCTGCCATCTTGGCTGGCATGCCAGTTTAAGGGAGTTGGTCAAGTTATGTAAAGTGTGCCCTGACCACATCCTTCCCTCTGTGAAATAACACTCCTCACAAATGCTCCCATGGGGGAAGTGTGGTGTCACTTCAGTTTCCTCAAGTCAGGAGTATTTCCACTCCATTCCTCCAAGAGAGTCAATTTCCTCTAGAAGGGCACGAGAGCCCTTTCTGCTTCTGCGCTGCTGCGAGAATCAGCTGGGAAGCGGGAGCCATGCTGAGGCCACAAAGTTCAGTTGCTCTGTTCCCGGCTTTTCTGATGTGAGTTAGGCTCCTAGAGAAGCTACACTCCCAGGAAACTCCCTTTGCCTCTGTGGCGATCACACAGGGTCCCCGGACGTTTAACGGTTCATTGATCCCTGTGCCACCACTGTGCTCGCTTCCCCGCTGCCACCAACCAGTCACACTCTGGTAAAACACTGAGTCCAGACAGTTGTTAAAAGTGAACAACAACAACAAAAAGTTTATTTTACAAACATTAGCAAGTTTATGGTTTCTCAGATTATATTCCTGTCAGTATCTTAACGTTAGTTTCTTTGCCAGCCTATACCTTCCTAATACCTTCTGACTGATTATCTCAACTGTTTGACTGACTCCTCTTAACCAGTTCTCTCACTCTCTCACACCAGACTAGCCCAAGCCACAGACTTATCTCCTCTCTCTCTTCTAACTCCAGACTGTCTTCTCAACAACTCTAACTCCCTAAAAAACCTCTGTGCTTAAACCTTATACACAGTTAAATCTGCCCCCTGGGTTCCCATCGGTTAGTCATTTTACAATTAGTTAACCCTTTCCCTATGAACTCAGAATGATGTCACACACATAGGAGGGCAAACGCCACAGCCTCTCTCACAAGTACTCAACTGTTAAGGCAGAAAGGAATAAAAGCTTTCAAAACACTTACGTGTCCTGGCACTTGGCTCAAAATGGTGCACAGAGCCTTTCTCTGCTGCTGTGCTTCTCTGCTCTTCAGCTGTTTGAGTTGAGGCAGGAAGCTCAGCCTGAGGACTTCCTGTCCACTGAAGATGTGCTGGAGATGCGCTCTGGCACACTCTGGCTGGAAAAAGAAACCTGGTCATTACAGTGGTACCTTGGTTCTCAAACTTAATCCATTTCGGAAGTCCATTCAAAAACCATAGAATCATAGAATCATAGAGTTGGAAGAGACCACAAGGGCCATCGAGTCCAACCCCCTGCCAAGCAGGAAACACCATCAGAGCACTCCTGACATATGGTTGTCAAGCCTCTGCTTAAAGACCTCCAAAGAAGGAGACTCCACCACACTCCTTGGCAGCAAATGCCACTGTCAAACAGCTCTTACTGTCAGGAAGTTCTTCCTAATGTTTAGGTGGAATCTTCTTTCTTGTAGTTTGGATCCATTGCTCCGTGTCCGCTTCTCTGGAGCAGCAGAAAACAACCTTTCTCCCTCCTCTATGTGACATCCTTTTATATCTTTGAACATGGCTATCATATCACCCCTTAACCTCCTCTTCTCCAGGCTAAACATGCCCAGCTCCCTTAGCCGTTCCTCATAAGGCATCGTTTCCAGGCCTTTGACCATTTTGGTTGCCCTCCTCTGGACACGTTCCAGTTTGTCAGTGTCCTTCTTGAACTGTGGTGCCCAGAACTGGACACAGTACTCCAGGTGAGGTCTGACCAGAGCAGAATACAGTGGCACTATTACTTCCCTTGATCTAGATGCTATACTCCTATTGATGCAGCCCAGAATTGCATTGGCTTTTTTAGCTGCCGCGTCACACTGTTGGCTCATGTCAAGTTTGTGGTCAACCAAGACTCCTAGATCCTTTTCACATGTACTGCTCTCAAGCCAGGTGTCACCCATCTTGTATTTGTGCCTCTCATTTTTTTTGCCCAAGTGCAATACTTTACATTTCCCCCTGTTAAAATTCATCTTGTTTGTTTTGGCCCAGTTCTCTAATCTGTCAAGGTCGTTTTGAAGTGTGATCCTGTCCTCTGGGGTGTTAGCCACCCCTCCCAATTTGGTGTCATCTGCAGATTGGATCAGGATGCCCTTGAGTCCATCATCCAAGTCGTTGATAAAGATGTTGAATAAGACCGGGCCCAAGACAGAACCCTGTGGCACCCCACTAGTCACTCTTCTCCAGGATGAAGAGGAACCATTGATGAGCACCCTTTGGGTTCGGTCAGTCAGCCAGTTACAAATCCACTGAGTGGTAGCATAGTCAAGACCGCATTTTACCAGCTTCTTTACAAGAATATCATGAGGCACCTTGTCAAATGCCTTGCTGAAATCAAGGTAGGCTACATCCACTGCGTTCCCTTCATCTACCAGGCTTGTAATTCTGTCAAAAAAATGAGATCAGGTTAGTCTGACATGACTTATTTTTCAGAAATCCAAAGTGTTCCAAAACCAAGGCACGCTTTCCCACAGGAAGCAATGCAAAATGGATTAATCTGTTCCAGACTTTTAAAAACAACCCATTGATCCATAAAATGAAAGCAATAATCAATGTACTGTACTATAAAATAAATAAGACAGTATTGTAGATGATAAAAAATAAAATTAAATATTTTTCGTACATTGTTACATGAGCACTGTTCCACAGCATTTGATATTTTCATTTACATACATTCATTCGATTTTCAGAGACTTTTGAGACTAAAGATTTCATGTACATGGTCATCATGTTCCCTAGACGTTGCTGATGCAACCAGTCTATGCAGAATGTAGGCACCCTATATATAGAAATGAGTGAAACAGTGATATTTTAGGGAGCAGGCAAGCAGGCGGGGCCCATTACTTACATCATAGGAGCCTACACAGCACAAAACACTGTTGCTGTATGTAGCTTTAATTTATTTGTTTTTTATCTTATATTTTGGAAATGTACATCCAGGTTTTTCCCCTTTAAACTTTTTTTGGGGGCCCCCAAGAGAATGGGGCCCTAAGCTATAGCTTGTTTAGCTTATACGTAAATCTGGCCCTGATTCAGCATAAGGCAGCTCCTGATATCTCCCTCCTGGGAAAGGAATGACAGAAGCCAGGAGGACTTCAGCGTTGATAAGAAGCATCTTCAAAAGCGGTGGGGGCAGGCACTGAGTCTGATGCTTTAGCAGGGCGGGTGCTAAGGCTATTACCACCTGATAGAATATCAGCTTTTTCAAGGCTTATTTGTTTCTCCGTGTCACTGTAAAGTGACACGGGAAGGTGATGCCTGCCATTAAAGGGAGACATTGGTTTTGATGCTGCCCATAAATACAGCTCCTTCTGCGGTAATGCTTGCCTGTCTCTTCAAAGGTCATCTGCGATTCAGCTCTTTGATTCCTGGATTTCTTTGCGCTTTGAAGCAGTGTCTCGATTGCCATGAGCAGAAAGAAAGAAAGAGAAATATAGAGAGAGGTAATTTTGAAATAGATAAGGTATAAGCTTAGTTTTGAGTTAAGTCCCCAACAGGAGTCCCAGAACAAGGACGTCAAATATAACAACAACAACAACAACAACAACAACAACAACAACAACAACAAGAATTTATTTATACCCCGCCCATCTGGCTGAGTTTCCCCACTGGGTGGGTCCCAATTGAATATTAAAAACACAATACAGCATTAAACACAATAAAACATCAAACATTAAAAACTTCCCTAAACAGGGCTGCATTCACATGTCTTTTAAAAGTAGGATAGTTGCTTATTTCCTTGACATCTGATGGGAGGGCGTTCCACAGGGCAGGTGCCACCACCGAGAAGGCCCTCTGCCTGGTTCCCTGCAACCTCCCTTCTCGCAGCGAGGGAACCGCCAGAAGGCCCTCGGAGCTGAACCTCAGTGTCTGGGCTGAACGATGGGGTTGGAGACGCTCCTTCAGGTCTACTGAGCCGAGGCCATTTAGGGCTTTCAAGGTCAGCACCAACACCTTGAATTGTGCTCAGAAACATACTGGGAGCCAATGCAGAACTCTCAGGATCATATTTCACTCTATGATCAGTTCAGAGAGGATTTTGCCTCTCCTTTTTTGGAGTCCTTTGTAGGAGCAAGTGAAGCTGCCTTAGAATCATAGAATTGTAGAGTTGGAAGGGACCTTGAGGATCATCTCATCCAGCCCCCTGCAATGGAGGAATACACAGCTGCCCCTTACGGGAATCGAACCTGCAACCTTGGCGTTATCAGCACCATGCTCTAACCAACTGAGCAATCCAGGCCAGTCAGGTCAGTCCCCTGCCCTAATTTGAACACAGCTTGGAACACAGTCCAATCAGGGGACACAGGACCATAGGAAGCCGCCATATACAGAGCCAGACCAATGGGCTATCTGGTTCAATATTATCTGCATTGGTGGGCAGGTTTCCAAGCAGGAGTAATTCCCAGCCCTGTCTGGAGATGCCAGGCACTGAACCTGCCACCTTCTGCTTGCAAAGCAGATGTTCTGCCCACCGAGCCACAGCCCCTCTGGCTTCGCAATCCTCTCGCCTCCCTTTTCTCCCCCCATCAATCTGCAGAGCAGCCGAGAATGAAACCCGAGCAATATGCAAAAGGCAAACAATCCGTTGATCAAGATTGAAAATGAAATGTTACACCACGCGCAAGATTGATTGCACAGGCTTTTTTTTATTTTTTAAAGGTGGCGGTGTATATTATGAGCACGTCCATCATCTCGCTAACTAACCATGAAACCCAAACAGAAATGTTAGCTGTTGCACTTATTCCCCTTTATCAATAAACATCACATGGGACAATTTCAGTGTGTTGAGAGAAAGCACATTTTTAGTATGTCAATCGAGATTGCTCCTGGGGCCTGAATTTAATGAACATAAGAGGAACTGATCTGGGGAACTTGCTCTTAAGGCTCCAAGCGGGGAGGGGGGAATTGCCCTTCATGGCAAATAATTATTTTCTTTTTAACCAAGAGATCTAAACGGGGTCCTGATTGCCTCCAAAGGGACCTGCTCCATCTCTCATGTGTCCTATCACATGGGGAAATCTAGGGATAAATGGGTCAGTGCATTGTATGAGGCTGACTCTTAGACTAGTGAGTTATGCTGAGGGTGGCCTCTAGAAAAAATAGGACAAGAAAAATATAGGATTGCTTGCTTGCTTACTTACTTTGCCAAACCTTTATTAGGCATTACAAATGTAGGCCATCATAAAACATCCATACATAAAATTTTTAAATATATAGCATAAATCCCTGTATATTTTATATAAACTAAGCCATTTAGTATCCCATTATTACTTCCATCAAAACTTATTTCCACTGTTCAATTTATCTTAATGTTGCCAATGTTTTCAAGTGTACACAATTCCGCCCCCCATTTATTCAGTAAACATTTTCTAATCTTCTTTAAATGAATGTTCTTCTTGTTCTGTTATTCTATATGTTTGATCTGCAAGCTGTGCATATTCCATCACTTTAAGTTGCCATACTTCTTTGGTTGGGACTTTGCTCATTTTCCATTTTGGGGTTAAAGAAACACGAGCCGCAGTAGCTGCATACATAAATAGCCTTTTTTGACACCTGGGAATTTCCATCTGAATTATCCCCAGTATGGATTGCTCTCAACTTTAACTTAGAGTAGACCCATTTAAATTAGGAGATTAAAGTTAGTGATGGCCATAGATTGAGTAAATGGGCTATCAGTTATCTTCACTGCAGCACAGTAAACTGAAAATAGCAGTTTGGACTCTGAGTCTTTGCTAAATCTTCTTCTTCTGCATATTCTTCTTCTGACTCACCTGCAAAAGCCAGCAAGGGAACTACAATACTCCATCTATTAAACAGCATTGCAAGCCTAGAAAAATCTCTCCCTATTCTGCATGTTCCTCCATGGAGAGGTCACATTTGGCCTCCAAGCCCTGCCTTAAACACTTGGGACATCCCTGCACTAGACAAAGCTCCATTCTCTCTGCTTCAGCCCTCCTGCAAGATGAAGATGATAATATTGGCCCACCATTCAGGGCCATTTCGATATCACACTGCAAGATAATGTATGGGAAGAACACTCAGAAATGCTAAGTATGGTTAATGTGTTTTAATTTCTTTGGAATGTTTTTATGAATGTTCTCTGTGTTTTATGATTGTTAATTGTTGCTTTGAGGGATCCTCGCATACTGAAAAGGGGGAATAAAAAAGGAGAATTAAAATAAAATAAATGCCAGCCATTCTGCCAAAGCTGAAACCGGGAGAACGGAAATCTTCAGCATCCCAGAAAGCTTAATATGCATATAGTAAACTGCGTCTATTTGTAGAATGCTGTACATTTCCTCTAAACATTCCTGGAAGATGTTTCCTACCTCTAGGTGTATTGAATTAATCAATCATCTTTATTTTTTATAGCACCATTCTGGAAAATCTACTCATGGCGCTTTCCAGTAACAGTGATAAGGACTCGGGGGTGGTGGGGAGAATCCATACTGTCCAATTAAGAAGAAAACATTTGTCTTCTTGATTATGTTCACTGAACACGTTTGACGAGGAAGTTCAAACCGCTTTGTTCCCTGAAGGAACTTCTCAACTTCACCTGCAAAAAGAAATGAGATCAATAGAGGGCAAGTGAAAATGGCCTTTACTGGACTGATAATGTTGCTTCAGAGCCAGTGGGACACAGAAAATAGCCTACTGGATTAAATCCAAATTCAGGCTCACCTTTGATCATGGACATATTTGGAGGGGGGGGGGGCGCTGTGACATTGCACCATGACTGCTGGGTTTGGGTCTGAATAAGCTGTACTCAAATCTCCATGAAGTTGAGGCTGTTCGGAGTTGTCCATAACAGATGGAGAGCACCGGGTTGATTTATTGGGCTAATCAATACACAAAGTTGCTGTGAGGCTGAAAATTGTGAAGACAAAGAAACTAGGGTAGAAATGTAAAAATAGCCTCTGTTCTCCAATAACAAGAGGGAGACTAGCGTGGAGTTGTGTCAAATAATAATCCCACTCAAAATAGAATTTTGTTTGATATATGGGGAGGCCAAACAGAAAATTTGCATTCCCTTTGTGAAATGCACTGCGAGTGCATCCAGAAAATGCTCTGCTTGCACAATAACCATTATTTACACAGTCTCAAGACTTCAGAGCCCATGATGCTGTGTGACATGCAGAAACTAACAGCTATTTTAAGACTGCAAAACACGTGGTGTTCTGTGACACTGAGCAACCCACACACAACAAAGGGGCTGTAGCCAAAGCGAGGACTTGCTAGTGCGGCGAAAGGAACCGCCGAAAATCTGGCGGTCCCAGCAAAAATCGACTGTTTTCAGCCAAGCAACTATATTTCGGGGGAGAATTCCTCTTGGAGGCTTTCCAGCTTCCCCAGAAAAGCCCGTTTTTAAGCTTGTAATTTATAGGTCTCCAGACATTTCCTGCCTGCCTTGAGCTTACATTATATGGTCTTTTTGCCGTGAGATTTTCCTTTTCCTTTATTTCCCTGGGAAACTATTTCCCTCTGTCTTTGGGGGACCTAATTGACACCCTGCCTCTTTTGTAACCTCCTGATCCCCGACTCCCTCTCTTTGCTGACTTATAACCTTCCCCATTCAGTCTGGGAAGGTAATCAACTCCTACACCTTGAACCCCCCAATTAATCTGAGGCAACACTTTTCCTTGCCTGGTCTGGTTATTGTAACCGACTTCACTTGTCCTAGAGGCGTGCTTTCACTTGTTAGCAGCTTCATCCATTCACATATCTTCTGATGGCATCTGGGCGTGCTTCATGACAAATGATCAAGAATAACAACGAAACACCCAAAGACGGTGCCATTATACACAACACCCAGAATATCTGCAAGCAGGTTTTTCCTGGATCTATCTTTTCTTCTGCTTTGTAACACAAGGCTTAAGTTGCAATTAAATACCCTGATGCTCTGGAGTAGCTCATTAGGCCTGGCTTCTCTGAAGGCCAACATGGCAGAGGTGATGTACGTTGAACCCAGTCACAAGAATGTGCAAAGGCTCCTGCTGGAATAGGCTAAGGGTCAAGCCAGCCTATGGCAATTTGCAGCCAGTTGTCCTGAGAAAGTCTGCAAGCAGAGCATGAAAGCCTTCAGAGGGGCTGTGCATGAAAGCTCCATTAATCTACCATGGGTCAAGCCTGTGGATTCCTCACACAGGGATGAGGAACCTCCAGAGTACCCCTGCAGATGCTACTGCCAGTATGCAGTCAGTGTGGTGGGGCAGACCTGTGGGGCCACATCCCATTCAGAAGTAGAGCTGCTGGGAAAGGGGAGGGCAGCAATGAGGTCAAGACTACAAGGATGTACCAGTGGAGCCAATACATTGGTCCTACCGGTGTGTCTACTCAGTCACTGCTGCCCTGGCCCCATCCTGGTAAGCTTCAGCAGTGTCAGGGAGGGTGGCTGTGGGCCTCTGCCCAGATGTGGACTCTAACTCCCATCAACCGAAGCCAGTGTGACTAATGCTCAGGGATGATGGGACTTGGAGTCCAATGACACCTAAGGGGCATGAGTATGAGACTCTTAATCTCAGGGTTGTGGGTCCGAGCCCCACATTGGCAAAAGATTCCTGCAGATGACTGTGCTGGTCCCGGGGAGGGGGGTACCATGCGGCGTGGTCCGTGTCCGGTCTGAGGCTGAAGGGGGGTCCAAGGCAGGGAGTCGGGCGTGGTCAGGAACTTTCGCAGAAAGCAGGACAGGGTGCCGGCAGAAAAAGGTAACCAACGATGTTGCTCCCGCAACCTGGGACTGGGCGGGCTGGCCTTTATCTTCTATGAGGCATAGGGCAGCCCCAATCCACAGGTGACTCGCCTCTCCTGGCCTGGAGGCGAGCACTCCTCCTGCGAGAACTTAGTTTCCTCCGCCTCTCTGCCCTGAGCCTCTGCAGCTCAGGAGAAGCTGGAGGGTTACTGGACACAGAGGCAACCTCACCTTCCCCTGACAGGGCTGAGAGAGGAGCACCTGCAGGCAATGGGTCCTCGATCACCTCCAGAGCCAGAGCAGATTCAGCTGATGCCTGCAACTGAGGATCCAGCACAGGTGAGGACCCTTCAGGCTCATGCCCCAGCCCCGCTCAGCCCGCCCTGGAGGCAGGGACTCCTGTGCAGGCTGGGATTCCTCAGGTTCAGCCTCTGAATCAGATTCCCAGGCCATCACAATGACCCTCATGGTCTCTTAAAATCCTGATTGTACGAAACCCCAGAAAGCTGTTGACAGTCATTGTGCACAATGCTGAGCTAGATAGACCAGTGGATTGACTAGCTATGAAGCAGCTCCATCTGTTTCGAGTTTTATCGGCATCACAAATTATATCCTGCATCCAAATAATCAATTGCTTTGTGGACATATCTTTATTAACAGAGCTGCTTGGCTCTACACCAAGCAAGCGGGCTTGTCTTGTCAGGTCCTGCTCCTTGGCCTCTTTGAGAAGTTTGTTTTCTCTCCGCCTTGACACTTTGGGGTGCGAGAGCATCTCAGCTTGTAGCAAAGTATCTTGTCATCATAAAGCTCCCTGCCCGCCCGCCAACTGACAGCAGAGAATTTCAGATTAATTACCTGATTTCTCAAAGCTCTTAGCTCTCCACTTTCCAGCCTAGTATTGAGCGTTTGTGGCTTTCTCTGATTTCTTGCAAACCTGTCTTCCCACGTAAGCTCCTAGCCATTTGCTGTTGGTTGTCCTGGGAGCGCTGCAACTATCAGAACAGCAGTGTGTTTTCTACTGCTTAAGGCTGTCAATAAAATTAACAGGTCAGGTGAAGTACTTATTTGCCAGGTGCAGCAAACGCAGAAGACGTTGTCAGATGCTTGGTCGAAAGGAGAGCGTTAATATGCCACATTAGCTTGAACCAGGACAACAGAACCTGGGTTCATTGACCACTTTCTCAATGGATCACTGTTCCGTTTTAAGAGACGATGATGCTCATTCTGAGAAGACCCAGGGTTTATTTGAATAAAGAAAATGGCTGACAGACGGACAGTCTGGCCATTCACCTGAAACCAGGGCCGCCTTTAGCAGATGCGGCATCAGGGTGCAAATATCCGCCCAGCACCCCCAAATTACAACAGATAGTGCGGGGGGGATGCGAAACTCTCCCCCATGCCACTGTGGAAAACAGTCCCCGCAGAGGCTTGGGAGGGAAGCTGCGTGCCCGCTAGCCATATAATTGGCGGGGTGCAGCTTCCATCCTAAGCCTCTGCAGGGATCGTTATGTGGTGTAGTGGTTAAGAGCGGTAGACTCGTAATCTGGTGAACCGGGTTCGCTTCCCCGCTCCTCCACATGCAGCTGCTGGGCGACCTTGGGCCAGTCACACTTCTCTGAAGTCTCTCAGCCCCACTCACCTCACAGAGTGTTTGTTGTGGGGGAGGAAGGGAAAGGAGAATGTTAGCCGCTTTGAGACTCCTTCGGGTAGTGATAAAGAGGGTGATCAAATCCAAACTCCTCCTCTTCTTCTTCTTCTTCTTCCCGCTGAGGCTAGGGAAGGAAGCTGTACACTTGCCAACCATATAGTTGATGGGGCACAGCTGGCGGGCATGCAGGGAAAGGGGAGGCCGCCGGCAAAGCTGCACAGCTCCCCCTCTCACTGGGGCGCCCCGGAGAGGCTGGTGCCCTGGCACAACGCACCACTAAGCCCAATGGGAAAGACGGCTCTGCCTGAAACCTATCCCTGCCCTCAAGTTTATAGGCTCATAGTACTCAAAATACAAATCTGAACTCCCAAAGGAGATACCCTGACTCCTACCAGTCCTGGATTCACCCAATAGGGAGATGAAATGTATGTTTAGGGTACCAGAAAAGCAGGGACACATATGAACACACAAATGTGATTTTAAAAAAAATAGTTTGGCATTCTGCTCCAGAGGGTAGGGCCCGAACAAAACAGATGGTGGTGATGATAATAATAACAATTTTATTATCTGTAGCCCACTTGCCTGACTGGGTTGCCCCAGCCTCTCTGGGTAGCTTACAACAAATATAAAAGCATAATAAAACAACAAACAGTAAAATCTTCCCTATACAGGGCTGTCTTCTAAAAGTTGTACAGTTATTTATCTCCTTGACATCTGATGGGAGGGCATTCTATGGGGAGGGCGCCACTACCGAGAAGGCCCTCTGCCTGGTTCCCTGTAGCTTCACTTCTCGCAGTGAGGAAACCGCCAGAAGGCCCTCAGTGCTGGACCTCAGTGCCCGGGCAGAACAATGGGGGTGGAGACTCTCCTTTAGGTACACAGGCCCAAATTAAAAGAAAGGAGATTTTGACTAAACATCAGGAAGAATTATCTAACAGTAAGAGCTTTTTGGCAGTGGAATGGACTCCCTCAGAAGGTGAAGGGCTCTCCTTCATTGGAGGTCTTTAAAAGCAGAGGTTGCATGGCCATTTGTCAGGGATGCTTTAGCTGTGATTCTGGCATTGCAAGCGGTTCGACTAGATGACCCTTGGCGTCTCTTTCAACCCTCTGATTCTATGGCATTTGAGATTTCAAAAAAGCATCAAAATAGTAATCATGGGACTGGCGAAAGGGAAAGGTCCAAGTCTTTGTCCCCTTCCTTCTCCCTCCCACTGCTGTTGCCATTGCCTGGGGAGGGGGACGGCAACGAAGGACAGACTTTCTACTCTGATTCCTGCTTTTCCTGCCCCTGGCAGGGAAGGAGGGCAAAGGAATGGAAACCTTTCTTCTCTTCAACCCCACCACAACCGCTGTTGCCACCACTCATGAGACAGAAACCTGTAATTTATTATTATTATTATTATTATTATTATTATTATTATTATTAATAATAATTTATACCCCGCCCTCCCTGGCCAAAACCGGGCTCAGAGCGGCTGACATAAAATATATAACATACAGTGGTACCTTGGGTTACCAACTCTTCAGGTTACATACGCTTCAGGTTATAGACTCCGCTAACCCAGAAATAGTACCTCGGGTTAAGAACTTTGCTTCAGGATGAGAACAGAAATCGTGCAGTGGCGGTGCGGCGGCGGCAGGAGGCCCCTTTAGCTAAAGTGGTGCTTCAGGTTAAGAACAGTTTCAGGTTAAGAACGGACCTCCGGAACAAATTAAGTACTTAACCCGAGGTACCACTGTACTACCATAAAATCAAGCAATCAATTAAAATACACCCTAAAATCAAATCAGAATCAAAGTGAAATCTAATCAGATGGCAACCCGCAAATTAGGGATGGGGACCTTAAATGCTCACTAGGCCTAACTGTTTATAATGATGAACAAGCTGAATCAAAATGAAGCATAATACGTTGATAGCCTCCATGAACTGAGGTTAAACCACAGAGCCTAGGACTTGCTGATCAGAAGGTCGGCGGTTCGAATCCCTGCGATGGCGTGAGCTCCCGTTGCTCAGTCCCTGCTCCTGCCAACCTAGCAGTTCGAAAGCACGTCAAAGTGCAAGTAGATAAATAGGTACCGCTTTGGCGGGAAGGTAAACGGTGTTTCTGTGCGCTGCTCTGGTTCGCCAGAAGTCATGCTGGCCACATGGCCCAGAAGCTGTACGCCGGCTCCCTCGGCCAATAAAGCAAGATGAGCGCCGCAACCCCAGAGTCGGTCACGACTGGACCTAATGGTCAGGGGTCCCTTTACCTTTACCTAAGCCCTTTCTTTTGTCCTGGCTCTGTCGACTGCTAGTCAGTTTCAACAGGCAACCATGGGTTTTAGTGATATGAGGGAGGGAGAATTCCCTTCGTCCACTTCTCCACACCACATGGCAATAGGATGAGAACACAAAGCACAATTGAGCTACTTTATTTATATCTGTGGTCATGTCTTCGCGACATCAGCATGCTTATAGCACCGCATGTTTCAGATACACAAGGTGGACAGTGGCAGCAATCAGAGGACGGAAGACTGAACTTCATCGATATTAAATCACCTCCCAACTCTCTCCATGGTTGAAGGATGGGGGGGAAACTGTATCATATCTGAACAGTGAGAAGGAAATGGTGATTATTGTAATGTTGTCACTCATTGCAATGTATCTGTTTTAATTAGAATGAATTAAAATTAAGCAGCGGCCTCGCCGATATCTCGCTGTGAGTCTTGCGAGTTTAACTTCCCCAAAGGATGGAGGAAGTCGAACTCCCCTTCCTGGAAAGCTGAAGTTCAAAGCACTAAAAACTCATCAACCCACCCTGCTAGCACTTTTCCCCGAGATCAATTTTCCACTCAGGCAGTTTTGACCAACTGTGCTAACTACCGCCAAATCTATACCTACTAATGGATTAAAGCTGGGAGGGCAGGGATTGTAAAATCATCAATTCCCAAGCCTCATTAATATTAGAACTGCACCCGATCTTGCTGCTCTGGTTAAAGGCCTCTCGGCATATTTGTTTTAGTAAACCAGGTTTGATTCCACCCAAATCCAGTGAGTTTGTGGCAGCTACCCGTGTCTGCTGCCTTGAAAAGTGAATGGGTAAGAATAGGTTTCTTAAGAACCTAAGCAGTGTCTTGCTGAATGAGGCCGATGGCTTATTGAATCCAGCATCCTGCTTTCAAAAAGAATGCCCGAGTCTTCCAGAGTCAGCAGCATGCAGGTGGGACACCTCATATTTCAGCAGCGAGAGCATTCTATATAACCCTGGTGCCACCAGTAAAAAGGCCCTCCACTCCATTACCACATAGAAAGACGAACCAGGTTCTACTTTTTGGACGATGGTGGAGGTGTTGGTCTGGAGTTGTTTAGGGCTTTATATGTAAATTAAAAGACCTTGCTATGTCAGTGACAATACCTCAAAACTACCATATTTTTCCCTGTATAAGATGCCCCCATGTATAAGACAACCCCTATTTTTTTTTAACCCAAAATTCAGATTTTTAAAAAAATCATTTTTATTAAGTTTTCTATTTTAACAATGCAATAAAATCACGTTAAATATTCCAAATCATACATATCAAATAATCCAAATATTCTGCCGAATTATGAATTTTTTGTTGGGACTTCCCATGCTTCAAGTTCGGATGGGGCTTTGATCATCTCATATCTGTACTGATTTTGATAGTCATTTCTAATAGTTCCTTTAAATCTTCCTGTTGTTTTCCTTCTCTCACTGCCTCTGAGTTGTTTCCACAAGCGAGTTGAGGTAAAATGATGTGTTTCTGTGTGGATTTTATGTGTATGATGCCCCTCTGTCCAAAATTCAGAAATTAAGTTGTTTAGCTTTTTTGAGGGGGTGGGGAAGGTCACTTCCGCCATTCGCTCACCCGCCTGCCCACCACTGCCGATCGCTTGCCACAGCCAATCACACACCTTGCCACAGCCGCCAATTGTCTGCCCTCTCGCTGCCACCAACAGCCCACCCGCCCACTTGCCGCAGCCGCCAATCACCTGCCCAATTGCCGCAGCCACAGCCAATCACCAGCAGGCCTTGCCACAGCCACCAATCACCCGCCCAATCACCGCTGCCAATCTCCTGCTTGCTGCTGCCATTAATCACACGCCCCCCCCTCTGCATTCACTATCCGTGTATAAGACGACACCCAATTTTTGCCTATTTTTTTTTAAAGCAAAAAAGCATGGAAAAATACAGTAACTCGGTGGCTAATACACCCCTGATTTGTCCCCCCACCCAATACCAGGGAAGCCCCAAAACAGCCCCATAGCAGAACCTAGGTGGCTCTAAATTCATGGCTTTTAATGCTTAAAAATAGAGTTAAGGAATGGTTCCTATAACCATATAGCCATAAAATATGGTGGTATATTTTTTAAAAAAAACATTAATAATGCATTGGCTCTGTCTGTCATTGCCTCTGGCTCCCCCTGCTGTTCAGCTCCCCGCTCTCTGCCCAGTCACATTGGGCACCGGACACCACTGATTTATACTCACAGGTGGCAGGTGAATTCAACAGGCAGAGCTAGCTACAATTTACCTGTCATTACATGGTAAGTTGATCTTGCTAGGTGATGGTAGACGTCTTTCCCGCTTCCCTGGAATTTAAATTAGGATCAGATGTATAACATAAAGAGAACAAGTCCTAGCAAATGGAGCATGAATATAGAAGTAAGCATTAGGGATAACAATGGTCAACAAAAGCTGATTTTTAATGTATTTTAAAAGGGAAATTGGTTTTCAAGTGCCTTTTTGCAGGACTTTATTTTTTCCTTCCCAGAGTGCATGGCGGTTAACCTAGGGAAGAGAAAGGTCTCACATCTTGCAAAACCGATTCTCTCGATGGGTTAGAGGTTACAAAAAGGGAGTCTAATTCAGATAGCATTATCTCAAGCTGCAATTCTGTTTGTTTAAGTTTCCCAATGGAATTTAAATGCTTTTTTTTTTTTTTTTTTTTTAGCAAAAAGGAAAACTGCCAAAAAGAAAAGCAGTTGCAATCAGTCTGTCTTTTGCATCTGGCTTTGGTTTTCGGATCTTGGCGTTTCAGTGGGAAGTGAATTCTGCATGTCAGATGTCTGTCCAATCCTAGTTAGGGGTGTCATCTTGGTGACTTTGGGCATGGGATACATTAGGTCAGGAATGAGGAGCCGGTGCCCATTTGCTGGAAGATCAGCTCTGACTAGCATGACCAATGGTCAGGGATGATGGGAGTTGTAGTCTAACAACATCTGGAGGGCCACAATTTCCCCATCCTTGAGCTAGATGGTTCAGAGAGGAGGGTGGGGAAATCTAAACACAGGGCTTCAGAAAACTTCATCTGTGTTCTGCTTCACCCTGTTTTGCCTGGGAATTTATTCCCATGACACTTCTAAAATGCATTGGCATTTGGGAACATCTACACCATGGGACGTGGGTGGCGCTGTGGGTTAAACCACAGACTTGTTGATCAGAAGGTTGGCTGTTCGAATCCCCACTACGGGGTGAGCTCCCATTGCTCGGTCCCTGCTCCTGCCAACCTAGCAGTTCGAAAGCACATCAAAGTGCAAGTAGATAAATAGGTACCGCTCTGGCGGCAAGGTAAATGGCATTTCCATGTGCTGCTCTGGTTCGCCAGAAGTGGCTTAGTCTTGCTGGCCACATGACCCGGAAGCTGTACGCCGGCTCCCTTGGCCAATAAAGCGAGATGAGCGCTGCAACCCCAGAGTCGGTCATGACTGGACCTAACGGGCAGGGGTCCCTTTACCTTTACCTTACACCATGGGTAGGCAAACTAAGGCCTGGGGGCCGGATCCAGCCCAATTGGCTTCTAAATCCAGCCAAGGACAGTCCAGGAATCAGTGTGTTTTTACGTGAGTAGAATGTGTCCTTTTATTTAAAATGCATCTCTGGGTTATTTGCGGGGCATAGGAATTTGTTCATATTTTTTTCCAAAATAAAGTCTGGCCCCCCACAAGGTCTGAGGGACAGTGGACCAGCCCCCTGCTGAAAACGTTTGCTGACCCCTGATCTACACCATTTTAGTATCTGTGGTGTTATGTAGCATTTATGTCATCTAACTATGAAAAAGCAGCTTCTGAATATCAGGGGAAGTTCTTGCCCTCAAACATGCACATCTCCGAGTTTGCTGCGTGGCAGACGATATCGCTTGACACAACTCTAAACATTCTTTTCAAACCTTGGCTCATTTTTACTGGGTGATCTTCCAGGCTGTTAATCCCAAATGTTTCATAAGCCTACTTTCTGTAATATCGTTTTTTTAAAAAAACCTACTGTCGAATAATTACCCTTTGGAAACTGGCTAGTGCTATAATTTTAGCAAGAAAGTTTCAGCAGATATATTTAAATGATAATAGCTGCGTATTACAATAGATCTTCAGATGGAGAGCACCAAGCGACAGAAAATAGCAGCTCCAAAGCAGTTAAATGTATGGGTGCTATTAGACTGTGTTAAAGAGCCAGCTGTTAGTCTGCATACACACGAGGGTCCAGATCCAGCTGTGGTTGCCTTCAAGTAATCACTCTTCACAGCTGGTAGTCTTGTGTACCATTCACTTCAAATGATGTCCTGCTAGTTCAAGAAATCTCAGATGAGCAGCACAAAGTTATTGACATCAGTAACGTGCACAGAGGCTTATATGGTGAATTAATGTTCCTGGCACCTACTGTAATCTCACATCTCTCTCTCCCCTGCTTCATGTTATTATGCAGCAGTAGCATTCACTGTGACATTTGCTTCGGGAAGCACACAAAGGCTGTGTACACACTGACCCATTTGTAGCACAAAGATGTACACTTTCTCGTTCCAGGATTGCTCATGCTCATCTTCTTTTTTAAAGGTTTTTATTAGCAATTTCAGCATTGTTGTTGTTTAGTCGTTTAGTCATGTCGACTCTTCGTGACCTCATGGACCAGAGCACGCCAGGCACTCCTGTCTTCCACTTCCTCCCGCAGTTTGGTCAAACTCATGTTGGTAGCTTCGAGAACACTGTCCAACCATCTCGTCCTCTGTCATCCCCTTCTCCTTGTGCCCTCCATCTTTCGTAACATCAGGGTCTTTTCCAGGGAGTCTTCTCTTCTCATGAGGTGACCAAAGTATTGGAGCCTCAGCTTCACGATCTGTCCTTCCAGTGAGCACTCAGGGCTGATTTCCTTAGGAATGGATCGGTTTGATCTTCTTGCAGTCCATGGGACTCTCAAGAGTCTCCTCCAGCACCATAATTCAAAAGCATCAATTCTTCGGCGATCATCCTTCTTTATGGTCCAGCTCTCACTTCCATACATCACTACTGGGAAAATTTCAGCATATCATATTCATTATTTTTTCCCCTCCCCCCCCCCTCAAACCCCCTCAGAGACTTCCCTCAGCTCCTCTCTCTGATTTCTCAGCACATATTATTCTCTGCATGTTATAAAATTATACATATCCTTACATTATCTGTCTACCATGTTATCAGCCAATAAATCTGTGTATGTTTATTCAAAACCTGCCAAGGAGTCCAGTTCATTTTGTTGTCTTTTTAGATAATTTGTAAGAAGCTCCCATTCTTCCTTAAAGTCACGGTTATCCTTGTCCTGCAATGCTCATGCTCATCTTCAACATGCTGCTTTCAGTCTAGATTGGTTCGAGATCCTGCCATCTGCACAGGTAGGTGTGGTTTCTTGAGATGCATTGGAAAGCCCTCCTTTTGATTAGGTTATCCGTGCCTTTTCATCCTGGCACATGACCCAGGGGGGTGAAGAAGGAAGTGGTGGCTGAGGTCTTGGTATACACCCTCCCACAATGTGGGAGCAGGTGTGAATACACCCCTTATTGTCAAGATTGCCTAATAATAAGAATAAGAATAATCAGGAGTGGCAACTTGGCCCTGTGACTATGGGTGCCTGGGTCCATAGGTGCCATGCAGCCCTGGCACCAAAATTTGTGGGTGCCCAGTCCCTTCATGGGGAATTTTGTGGGTGCTTGGGCATGCAGTGCCCCAGGGAGTTGGCATCTATGATGGTGGTGGTGGTGGTGGTGGTGGTGGTGATATCCTGCCCATCTGCTGAGTTCCCCAGTCTACATTTGTTTTCAAATGGGGACACTGTGGGGTAATGTAGAATCAATCTGCAATGAGCTTATATTTTCAGAATGAAACCAGTTACTCAATACAGTGGTACCTCAAGTTACAGACATTTCAGGTTACAGACTCCGCTAACCCAGAAATAGTACCTCAGGTTAAGAACTTTGCTTCAGGATGAGAACAGAAATCGCGCTGCGGCGGCATGGTGGCAGTGGGAGGCCCCATAGCTAAAGTGGTACCTCAGGTTAAGAACAATTTCAGGTTAAGAATGGACCTCCAGAACGAATTAAGTTCTTAACCCAAGGTACCACTGTAAGCGCTTTTTTAGGGGCAAAAAAATAGTGATAGATCTAGATTGTGTGTGAACTACATAGACAAAACCTTGCAATACACCTTGAAAAGGCCCACTCAGCTGGACAGAAACTGATACAGCGTCATTTGCTACAGATTCAGAATGTGGTGTAGACTTTGCAAATAGACCAATGTACGTTTTCCAGCCATTTGAGGTGAATTGTTGTCATGTGTCCCTAGATTATAAATTCCCAGACTGTACTTCTTCAGACCACAAGGAGGTGCATGTTAACCTTCCCAGATGAGGCTTGCCCAGTAGGATGGACCTGCAATGTTCACTTGCCAGCTGTGGTGTCGCTGCTGCTTACTGGAGGGAAGAAGTTGAAGGAGGAGGCAGGGGAAAGTTCAGTGTGGTACGGGCTCACCAGCAAGTGGTTGACTCTGTTGCTGAGTCTGTACCACGTCACCCTTCTGATCCTTCCACATTGAAAAAAGCAGAGAAAATCAGATGCCAAGGAGAATATTTATCACCTAGCCTTCTCCCTAGCATGATAGTCATCTACGTGCAGGGAATGTTGGCCTCCTATGAGAGATTACTGAAACACTACAGCCCAGGTACAATTTTGCTGTGTGTTGTTAGTCATTGGTTTAAGCTTATGTAGCTCATGTTGTCAGGAGGCTGGCAGCAGCTCCCGGCTGGTGGCCCCGGAAAGTATAAAGACAAGGGAAGGATTCTTAACATCCCTTTTTTTATTCGGTAATTACAGAGAGAGACTATAGAACCCAGCCTCTTGGATAATGTCGTTGTCCCAAGTGAATCTCCACTCCCCGTCTTTCCCTCTTCCTCTTTCGTCATTCTCACCATCTCCTCTGCGGGTACTGCTATGTGCCCTCCATCTTTGAGCTCTTTGCTCTCCTACTTTTAGGACCCGCCAGGTTCTGGGAGATGGAGGGTCTGGAATGCTTTCTAATGACATGTCAGCCAGGTGTTGCTCTGGCTCTCCCATGATTTCCCAAATTTCCCCCTCATCTGCCTCTGAGCTGCGATCTCCCTCAAGGCCCTGTTGCAAATCTATACTATCTTTCTCTTCCTCCTCCCTGGAAGGGTCAGGATGGGGAGGCAGTCTCCACCATTTCTCTTCTGCCCAGTCCCTAACACATGTAAATAAATCAGGAGAGGGCTTTGCCACTATTTCTGCTGCTGGGCCCATTGTATGCAAGCATGTACAGTCGTACCTTGGATCCCAAATGCCTTGGTACTCAGACGTTTTGGCTCCTGAACGCCGCAAACCCAGAAGTGATTGCTCTGGTTTGCAAACGTTCTTTGGAACCCGAATGTTTGACGGGGCTTCCGGGGCTTCTGATTGGCTGCAGGAGCTTCCTGCAGCCAATCAGAAGCCACAATTTGGTTTCCGGGTGTTTTGGAAGTCAAACGGACTTCTGGAACGGATTCCATTCAGCTTCCAAGGTACGACTGTATTTAAAAGTTCTCTCCCTGGTTCTCAGCAAAAGTGAGCAGGATGGTGGTTGAAAACATGGGAGACTGGAATCCTGAACATTTTGTTGCAGGACCCACTTGTAATTACATAAAAAAGCAAATTCCTTTGATTTTTGGGGGACTGGGGTAGCGATTTCGCCATGCTTTTAATATTTCCCATTGCAACATTAAGGATTCCCCCAAATTGCTGATGCTAAGTTATATATTCTTTTCAGTGTGTATCATTTATTTACTTGAAACATTATTTGAATTCACAAGGCCCCTTGCATTATGCAAATAGGGAGGAAAACTTTGTCAACGGAGGGTAGAAAAAAAAGCATGCATCTCTTTATGAGTTAGAAATAATTGTTTTACATGTTGCTATAGAAAGAGACACTGAGTGTGGAAGTTTGTATAAGAGCTCATATATAATGAATAGAATAATATTTAAGAGAAAATATATTAAGGCAGACTCAGAAGGAAGGAAATGTTCCCTTGTTGCATGCAAATGTGATTTGCATCCAGCAAAAAATGTGGTTTGGAACTTAATACCAAAACAAAATTCAAAAAGTAAATTAAAGGACAAATAATAATTTCAATGGAGCTATTTTTTGAGGTCAAAATAGAAATAGATTTGGGGCAGAGGGGGCTTGATCACAGGAAAATCACAGAAACAACTGGACTTTTTCAGTGTTATATAACACTCTCTGTAATGACTTTCCATAGGACGAACTTTTTAGGATGGCTTTCGAACCCAATGCTTGCCTCTTCCTTGCGGTGGCAATAATTGCCATGGTTATGTTGTTTCTGATTACTGTTTGAGCAGAGCAATCCAATGTGGTTGAGAGAGGGAGGTTTTGTGGTGGTTGCGCAGGGAATTAATTTTAGAGGACTTTTAATTCGGTACCAGAAGCTTGATTTGGAAGCTCCTTCAAAAGTTCCTTACCATCTCAAAATATCTTGCTAATGTTGCGTTGTGACTTGGAAATGTGAGGACCTTCCCTGAATTTGCAATCATACTCAGCATACACAGTAATTGCTGAGACATCTTTCCAAACTCAGGAATCAGGGCCCACTGGGAGCTGACCATGGTCCTGATTTGCCTTGTCTTGAACCTGGACCTGGAGTGGGCTAGCCTAAGATCATCACAACTTCCCTTACAAATACTCTTGTTATTGTCTTGTTGGGCTGTGGGTGTAATAAAGGGGAGCCACACTGGGGTGAAGGCATCGTCTTTTTATTTGTCCCCCTGCTAGTTTCAGTTCGTTGGTTAGCTTTTCTAGTTAGGCTGTTTCCCATACAGGTTGGTAAGAACCCACCAACAGCATACAAATCAATATGGCTAAATTGACTCAGTGACCCACACACACTCCTCCCCACACAAGGAAAACTCACTGCAGTCAATTGTAGGCAACCTTACATGCCCTACTGCCCCACAATCTCTCTCACTGCCAGGGAAAACGAATAAATGAATAAAAAGAGAACCTGCCCACATGACGCTGACACAAAAAACCTGCACATACACCGTGTAAGAGAATAAAAATTTACTATCCCTCTTCTCTCCCTCCTCACCTGTCTTCTCCCCCCAACCTTATACATCAAAATCCCACACAGAATAGAACTGGCTTTATGTAGACAGGACTTTATGATCTGAAAACAGAGATGATGTACAGTGGTAGCTTGGTTGTCGAACGTAATCCATTTCAGAAGACTCTTTGACTTCCGAAACGTTCAAAAACCGAGGCACAATGGGCGGCCAGCAAATTCCATCGAGACAATGGAGAAACACACCTTGGAAGGCGTTTGACTTCCGAGGCACATTCAAAAATGGAAGCATTCAATTCCGGGTTTTCGCCGTTTGAAAACCGAAACTTTTAGCTTCTGAGACACTCGAAAACCGAGGTTCCACTGTATGTACTTTTGTAACCTATGAAATTCTTTAATAACATCAGTTTTTAAAAAATAGTTTTGCTCTGTCTGTCTGTGTGTCCCCCTCCTCTATATAAATATAAATTGACCAAACCACTCCTGGCACAACGGAACACTGTGGCGGAAACCAGAGCACACGGAATGCTGGCCACATGACCCAGAAAGCTGTCTGTGGACAAATGCCAGCTCCCTTAGCCTGAAAGCGAAATGAGCGCCATACCCTCATAGTCACTTTGACTGGACTTAACCGTCCAGGGGTCCTTTGCCTTTACCTTTTCAATATATATATGGAACTGGACTAGCGAATGAACTCATGTGAAATTCACATGAACCAGAAATACATTTACCCAGCTATCCGTAACTATAACTCGGCAATGCCTCCACCTCACCACAGTTCATTCCAGCATCACAAAGCAGGTATAGCTTGCAGATGATGGAGGAAAGGACGTCATTCATAAAGGAAAAGAGACAGAAAATCCAAGCTGTTTGTAAACAGGCAGTTTTTCAAATCGTGCCATCCCCTTGCTATTAAAAGTTTCAGCACAAACATACTTGTCAGGAGGAGTATTTTATTTTTATTTTTTTAAGTGAGCTTTCAGGCAAACATCCAATCCAGGAGATTCTCTCCCCCAGCCCCCCCTCTCTCTCTCTCTCTCTCTCTCTCTCTCTCTCTCTCTCCGTGTGTGTGCAATGAATAACAACCCCCTTGGCTCCATGTTGTCAAGGAATTAGGATTCCAGGTAGAGCATGACATCTGATTCCTTCAGTTCTGTGAAGAATATTTCATAAGCGACCACAGTCCCGAGGGATTCCATTCCCCACTGAAATTCAAGAATGACACTCAATCAAATAATTTTATGGTACTGGCAGTTAAAATGGGAGTTAAACTGCATGTAAATGCTGGCATGTCAGATATCCCATGATTATACAAAAGCCCTTGTCAGTCTTGGGAGTGTATATTTCCTTGAATGTGGTTTTGATATATAGTGTGACCTCCCTGTTTTTTTTTCAAGAATAAAAAAGTGCAGAAGGAATACATCTTTGTAGATGCTCACTTTGAAGGGGGAATGAAATAGTGTGTCTCCCACCCCTGTTGTTGTTTAGTCGTTTAGTCGTGTCCGACTCTTCGTGACCCCATGGACCAGAGCACGCCAGGCACTTCTGTCTTCCACTGCCTCCCGCAGTTTGGTCAAACTCATGCTGGTAGCTTCGAGAACACTGTCCAACCATCTCGTCCTCTGTCATCCCCTTCTCCTTGTGCCTTCAATCTTTCCCAACATCAGGGTCTTTTCCAGGGAGTCTTCTCTTCTCATGAGTTGGCCAGAGTATTGGAGCCTCAGCTTCAGGATCTGTCCTTCCAGTGAGCACTCAGGGCTGATTTCCTTCAGAATGGATCGGTTTGATCTTCTTGCAGTCCATGGGACTCTCAAGAGTCTCCTCCAGCACCATAATTCAAAAGCATCCATTCTTTGGCAATCAGGCTTCTTTATGGTCCAGCTCTCACTATGGGAAAACCATAGCTTTCACCCCTACTTTGGAGCAAAAGAAACAGGGGATCCCTGTAGGTATCTCCTGTGCTGGTTTCACTTTTAAAGTCACAAGGAATTGTCGTTTCATTTCAATACTCTGTTTTGCAAAAAGGAAGGCGTACCTGGAATTTGCAGCAATGGCAGCCAGCTATGAAGACTTTACGAGAGGATTCATGGAAGATGAGGGTATCACTGTCTGCCAACTATGATTGCTATGTTCTGCCTCGACTCTTGGAGGCAGCATGCTTCTGACAGTGCTGGATTTACGTATAAGCTAAACAAGCTATAGCTTAGGGCCCCACTCTCTTGGGGGCCCCCAAAAAAATTAAAGAAAAAAACCCTGGATGTACATTTCCAAAATATAAGGTAAAAAACAAATAAAATAAAACCTACATACAGCAACAGTGTTTTGTGTTGCGTAGGCTCCTATAATGTAAGTAATGCACCGCCTGCTAGCCTGCTCCCTAAAATATCACTGGTTGGCTCATTTCTTTATATATATACATTTTTATTGATTTTTTAACATATCAGTTCCAACAGTCATACAACATATCTTCACATCTTATACAATATTTTTGACTTCCATCAACACCTCTGATGATTTTCCGTTCTTTATCATTTATTTCTTAATTTCCTATTCCATTTAATTATCCTTAACTAATAATTCTTTCCGTAGTCTTTCTTGCAATATTTCAAATAATCCACCTTACAAAACTTCTTGCAGTCCTACTAGCGTGATCTGTTCATCACAATTACTTTTCAAATAGTTCATATATTTACTCCAGTCTTCTAAGAATCTCTGATCCCGCAGGTTTTGAATCCTTCCTGTGGTTGGCTCATTTCTATATATACAGTAGGGTGCCTCCATTCTGCATGTGCAAATGGCTTTAGAAACCTATTAGGTCCATAAATAACCATATAGCATTTATTCAACACAAAAAACAACGACCATTTGTTGTTGACAAAGGACAGCTGGGCATATAAAGGGCCCCATTACCTTCAGTAGCTTAGGGCCTCATCAAACCTAAATCTGGCCCTGCTTCTGAACACCAGTGGCTGGGAATCACAGGTGGAGACAAGTCACAGGTCGCACTCAAGTCCTTCTTCTGGACTTCCTATTGGGGTATCTGGGGGCCACTTTGAGAAGAGGACCCCGGACTAGGTGGGCCGTTTTCCTGATCTAGCAGCTGGGTTCTTATGTTCTCTGTTTAGAGAATTATACAGTTATACCCCTTAAAGATGGCCTGGGGAGAGGGGCTGTGGTGATGAGTATAGCCTGCAGAGAATTCTGAGGGCCACATAGAGAGGCCTTTGGCCCCTGGGCCTGAGGTCTTCCTCTCCTTTCATAGGCAACGGTTGGCATTTGTCTGTCTCGGGAGACAATGGAGGAGTGTGTATTTTAGGGTGAAGTCAAACTGTTGGAAGGTTGCAGCACCTGCTGTGGCTGTAGAAACCGATACGGGAGAGACATGTTTTGTTGCAACTGGGGCAGATGAAGTGCTGCTGCAGTTGAGCTCCCCTCAGCAGGCCTTCCTCTTCTGGTCCCTGATCTGGATGCACAATCTGACTGTTGGTCTCCAGGCACTGTGGTTCTCTGCAAGGGATTTCCAAATAATAATAATAATAATAATAATAGTAATATATATATATATATATATATATATATCCCGCCCTCCCCAGCCGAAGCCGGGTTCAGGGCGGCTAACAACAATAAAATAGTACAACATTCTAAAATCATTTCATTATTAAATTAATTCAACTCAAATTGATGGCAACCATTAGGCTAAAGTTCTGTGAAGATTGCCAAAGGAGGGAGTCAGGCTGTACCCTGACCAAGGGCCTGGTGGAACAGCTCTGTCTTGCAGGCCCTGCGGAAAGATATCAAGTCCCACAGGGCCCTAGTCTCTTGTGACAGAGCGTTCCACCAGATTGGAGCCACAGCCGAAAAAGCCCTGGCTCTAGTTGAGGCCAGCCTAACCGCTCTGTGGCCTGGGACCTTCAGGATGTTTTTGTTTGAAGACTAACCCATGGCAGGGTTAGTCTTGCCAGCCTTCATGTCATGTTTGCAGACATCTTTGTTGGTCTGCCAATGGGCCTGGTGCCAGAAGCCAGCTCCCCACAGAGCACATCCTTCGGGATCCTGCCATCTTCCATTCTGTGGACATGAGCAAACTGTAGACATCACTAAGACATGAGTGCAAGCATAAATATTGGTCCAATATTTATGTATGCAACTACGGTGGCAAGGTTATTGATTGCCAAAAATCGGAAAAGCAGCAGTGTCCCAACTAAAACAGACTGGTTATCTAAAATGATGGAATACTTCCATATTGCCGAACTAACAGGGAGAATAAGAGGAGATATGTTACAAAAAGTGAATAAGGAGTGGGCTATCTTTAAGGAATACATCAAAATTTATGTGGAAAAAGTAGAATTTCTGACAGATATTGAGTGAATCCAGAAAACGATTAGAGTGAAAGGAGAGTAAAGTCAAGATAGAAGAAGAGATTAAAGAAATGATGAAATACGTTTAAGCTAGTTGGAAAAATAAAGTAGCGTAACAAGAACGGCTGGAAGTCAAGTCACTTGGTGGGTGTCCATGTGGGGTAGGTGTGTAGGTATGTTGATATGTACAGTATAAAGGTAAAGGGACCCCTGACCATTTGGTCCAGTCATGAACGACTCTGGGGTTGCGGCACTCATCTCACTTTATTGACCGAGGGAGCCGGCGTACAGCTTCCGGGTCATGTGGCCAGCATGACTAAGCCGCTTCTGGTGAACCAGAGCAGCACACGGTAACGCCGTTTACCTTCCTGCCAGAGCGGTACCTATTTATCTACTTGCACTTTTATGTGCTTTCGAACTGCTAGGTTGGCAGGAGCAGGGACTGAGCAACGGGAGCTCACCCCGTCGCAGGGATTTGAACCGCCGACCTTCTGATCGGCAAGTCCTAGGCTCTGTGGTTTAACCCACAGCTCCACCTGCGTCCCTATGTACAGTATAAGTAGGTATTATATAGAGTAATGTAGGTATGTTTTATGTTATGAAAATAAGGTAGTGTGTTGTGTATGTGTGTTGTGTAAATGTATATGTATGTGTTTTATATGTTAATAAAATTTAAATAAAAAAATCATGAAAGACATGAGTGCAAGCATATGCAATAAAATAATATAAAAGGAGAGCAAGTAGATAGAGCTTCTGTGGTGGCCACTTTTGAATGGCGATATGAGCCGTATTCGAGCATTCAGTTCCTGCAGGGGTTGGAATCCCAGGCAGCAGTGTGGAGACATGCTGCCTAGGTCTATCCCCACCACCATTCCTTCCATGAAGCAAAGGCTACTGGGAGTCTACTCCCCCTGCCTATAAGGAAGAAGGCAATGGCTGGATACAACCTGACCCTATACAGTGGTACCTCTGGCTACGTACTTAATTCGTTCCAGAGGTCTGTTCTTAACCTGAAACTGTTCTTAACCTGAAGCACCACTTTAGCTAATGGGGCCTCCCACTGCTGCCGCACTGCCGGAGCACAATTTCTGTTCTCATCCTGAAGCAAAGTTCTTAACCCGAGGTACTATTTCTGGGTTAGCGGAGTCTGTAACCTGAAGCGTATGTAACCTGAAGCATATGTAACCTGAGGTACCACTGTACATCAACCAGAGAAGGATCAGCTAGAAGGAGCCCACATCACTGCTTGAAAGAAGACTTGCAATAACCTTGCAACTAAGAATTGTTGCTGGCGTCTACTTTCTTCCTCTTCCCTCCTACTCCTTAACTTTTCGTGCGGTGTATTTTAGATTGTTATCATGAGAAGAAGAGCTTGCTTATTGCTCAAAGCTGTTCTGGGAGCCTTTGGAGGCTGACAAATGCCATCAAAATTCTTTAAATAATAAACAAACACCAGCAACATCTAACTTTTTGTTGGATTGTACCCTTTGGGCTTAAATCCTGGAATGGATTTAAATTCTGCGGTGCAACAGAAGCTCATGTTGGGGGATGCAATTCTCAACTGGACCATTTGTTCAGTTGCTAAACCGTTATTATACTTAGAAAAATTCTTCTGTAACATTACGCCTAAATCTGTATTGCAGCTTAAAGCTGTTGCCTCCAGAATAGTATTATTGACACAGATTTTTTTATTATAAAAAACCTGAAATGAAAGCCCTCAAAGCAAAGCTTAAAATATCTGGGGATATGTGTTATAATAAAGAGTGGGGATAATTAATTATTTGCTGTAATAGTTTTCTACATGGTAAAACTCTTAAATCCTTACTGGAGGGTATCAAAGGAATCTGATTAGCTTTCTCATGAGATAAACACACACATTCACACATAGTAGACCTAAAAAACCAAAACCAAAATATATTACAGAATTTGAATTTGAGGAGGGAATAGAGTTGCAATCTGAAAATACACTGGAGGGGGGAAACTTATGTAGGTTATGGGAGTATAAGGTTACACTAAGTAATGTAGCTTGGGGAACAAAGAGGGAAAGTTTTAAACTCTCAAAGAAGTTCAGTTCTAGCTGCAGCGGAATAGATGAAGAAGGCAAGAACGCGATCAACTAGGAGGTGCGATTCACATTTCGCCTTTGCAGAGAGGGTGTCATGTTTCCCGTGGCTTCCTTCCATGCCACACTGAAAATGCTTGCAGCTCAGAACCAGGTGCACGGGTGTGATCCAGTCCTGCAGCTCCTTTCCACCAAAATATGATGTCCCTTCCTGGCCAGGGAACAAGACAACAAGGATAGGGATCCTGGATTTGACACTGGAAACTCAGGTGACTTGGCTGGGCGATATCTGGTTTTCAACATCAACCTATGTCACCAGCTAAACATCGCAATATACTGATACATCACAATGTTTGAAATAAGGATGAAGCTATGTAGATTGCAGTCAGGAGAACAGGATGGGTGCCAAAATGAAAAGGCCCCTGAACCTATTTCTCTGCAGTTTGACAGGCTTAACTCGCCTAGAAGGGACTCTTCTGCCTGCAAATTTCATCCACTTTGGACAAAAGGGGGAAATGTTAGCTGTTTTTAGATTTCCCATTGTACTGAATGGGGCACGCAGACCTTCATTTTATGCAGAGAGGCTCAGGTCAATGCTAATCAAAGCAGAGAGAGCACAGAGTGACTTGGAAACAAATCAGCATTTCAAAAAATGTCCAGGTGCCAATACAAGGTGAATCTTGGTGCCCATGTAAAGCCCCAGTAGATGCAAATTCACCCTCCACAACATGCAAACTCAAGCAAATTCATTTGGAAGTTGTGCTGGTTTTGCTCGACGATGGAGCTTTCTTCAGAAACGGCGACTTCTTCAAGTGGAGTTTAATGTGAGGACTTTGAAGCTTTAAAGAGAAATAAAATCCAGTGATGCTTTATTGTAACAGAATGTTAACTTGAGTCCCAGAAGCCCAAAGACATATACGGCAGCCACGTTCCCACCAAAATAGCTCGTCATAACGGTTAATGTTATATGGAATGAATCCCTGAGAAATATAATTGGGTTTTTTCCTTTACCAAAGTTGCAAGTTCTGCACATTCTAATAGAGGGGGGTATGATAGCAAATTACATTTAGGTAAGTTATTACAACGAGCTCCTAGGCTGTTGTGTTGCATGTGGCACAGCAACAGGAGCTGCACAGTGTCACTAAACCCTCAGCCTCCCTTCCCACAATCTTGAGCAGCGTGATTTCCATTCTATGCAAATCGGTGTACTAATTATGCTAATTAAGTGCGCTGAATTAGCATACACAATTATTTCCAGCACTTGCTTCATCCCTTCTCCTTCTGAGGAATGGAGGCGGTGAGGAAAGTTTTCCCCTTAAGGATCTTGCAGGGACTTGCACGAAGGTGAGATTCAGAGCACCATGGGATACGTTTCTGCATGTGCTCTGACTTTCAAATGCCACCTCTTCTAACCACAGCTAAAGATGGAGGAATCCTGAGTCGCCGTCCCCCTCCAAAAATGCTCATTTCTTCCACCCTTAAATTCAGTGTGCTTGAACGCAAGTAGACCATCAGTGCTTCTCAACCTTGGGTGCGCAAAGGTTGTCAGACTACAACTTCCATCGTCCACAGTCAGCTGAGTCGCTTAGTCACAGATGATGGGAGTTGTAATCCGACAACATATGGCGATGTGAGATTGAAGAACACTGCTCTGCCCAAGTGGGAGCTCTGATAAAGCAAGGTTGTCAATCATGCAGAGGCTCTCTGCTCACGCTCAAGCAAGAACAGGTATGAGCTCTGTTCAGATCATCCCAGCTCAATATAGGAAGGTCAAGGAACTACCTCCACTCTCAGAGTTGCTATGCTTTTAAATAGGTGTGGTGCCCCTATAGTCATATACACAGATGCCTAATACAACTGCATTTTTTTAACTATAACTGCAAATTAAACAAAAAACCCCAAACAACATTCGAAAAGAGAAGCAACCAAACCAGAAATACATCAGTGACATGAGTAGACAATAACTGATGTTATGAGAATCTGTATTAGATCTTTTTTATTTCTATAATCGTATATATGCAACTGTTTTAATTCGTTTTGTTTAAATATGATGTTAGGTATAGGCATATATTGTGTCACACCCTCTGCTATTACTGGGATAATATATGCACAACTCTCAAAGGTTTTGCACAAATGCAAAGAAGAATAAATGTGTATATATACAGATAGATAGATACATCTATCTATCTATCTATCATCTATCTATCTATCTATCTATCTATCTATCTATCATCTATCTATCTATCTATCTATCTATCTATCATCTATCACCTATCTATCATCTATCTATCTATCTATCTATCTATGTATCTATCTATCTATATCTATCTATCATCTATCTATCTATATCTATCATCTATATCTATCTATCATCTATCTATCTATCTATCTATCTATCTATCTATCTATCTATCATCTATCTATCTATCTATCTATCATCTATCACCTATCTATCATCTATCTATCTATCTATCTATCTATCTATATCTATCTATCATCTATCTATCTATATCTATCATCTATATCTATCTATCATCTATCTATCATCTATCTATCTATCTATCTATCTATCTATCTATCTATCTATCATCTATATCTATCCAGTGCTTTTGTTCTGGGGGGATGCAGGGGGAGGCATACCCCTAAAGATTTTGTGAATCTAAGTTTGGCCTCATTGAGGGGCAATATTTCAATATGAGTAGGAAAATGAGGGCACCCCAAAATATTTTTATAGAAAAAAGCAATCTCTCTCTCTCTCTTGATAATAATTTATTATTTATACCCCGCCCATCTGGCTGGGTTTCCCCAGTCTCCAGCCACTCTGGGCGGCTCCCAACCGAATATTAAAAACACAATACAGCATTAAACATTAAAAACTTCCCTAAACACCTCTCTCTCTCTCTCTCTCTCCTTGGCACGCTTGCTGTTCCAAGGAAGCAACGTAGAGAAGGGAGTTTGCTTTCTTTACTCGCTTGGCTGCGAGAGGCTGTCAGAAACAGTCTCACCTCCAGGGCCTTTTTTGAATTAGCACCAGCTTGACATTTTCTGCTGGATTAAAAGTGTGCAGAACAGAGATGTCACTCTGACCACAAGAGGAGATGACATTCGGTAGATTCTTATTGGATTGCATCTTTATTACAGGGGAAAGCATGTCTCCCTTGTTCTAGTACATGTCTGGCTCGCTTTTCATTTGGGCAGGCACCAAAACAATGCAGGCTGACAGACTGATTAGCTTGAGTATCTCTCTCCCTTGATGATTCTCTACTCGGCTGGGTTCTGAAGGGGCCAGAGACCGCTTTGAGGCAAGGACAAGAAAGGCAGGACATTAACGTCAAACCCGCTCATCGTCACGTTTCAGACAGTCGAGCTAATGAGCCAAATTTTATTAGTGCGGACTTGGAACGATGGACAAGGTCCCCCTCAAATTTTGACAAGGCCCTGTCAAAAACCAAGTCTTTTGCGTTGCTCCCCTTCGACTACAAGAAAAAATTATTTAGACCTCTGTTTTTCCTCAGCGAAGGAGACATTGAAGTAAGACTAGTGGGAGATAGCTGGGTTGTTTTGATAGGAATTCAAGAAAGGAAGGGCCTTCATGGCAACAGAGCCCAAGATGTTGATACTGCCTACTAGAGATGGGTGAGAAACTCTCTTCAGTTGACAGTCAAAGGTGAATTTATCAAATTTGCACTTTCTGAAACAGAACGAGCTCGAAAACACAGCCGTTCTTTGAAATTCACACTTCTCTGACTTTCACACTGTAGACCCCCCATCAATGCATGCATTAGAGGAAAGTGTGCTTCAAAATGAATATATTCACAACCACAGCTGGCAGAGATAGATTATATTAGGGGGAATTTATTTATGAAAATGTGTACACGGGTTGAAAATTGGGGGGGGGGGTGCATTAGGAGAAATTCTACCCAAAATGCTGGTGAATTTTAATGAGGTTCTTTTTAAAAAATGCAAATTGCTGCAGAAATGTGGAGAGCTGAATTTAAGACGGCAAAATGAAAAAGGAAGAGAAACTGAAATTGGCATGTCCACCCATTGCTCTTCCATAGTGGAACTGGCTACATGTCCAATTTACAGAGCAAAATCAGTGTTTGGGAATTCTGTTTTAGTAATTAAGTGGGGCTGGGTAGGTTGTTGCTTCTGAAATACAGTACATGCTGCAATTCCAGGATCCCAAGCCTTGTTTTGTGGTTCTTTGTACCCCAGTGTAGAATACTTTGACAACCTTTTAGTATTTTAATGTGGCAGGCCCTGCCCTGTGGAACTCCCTGTGCTAGAGGTTGAGCAGGAATCATTCCTCCTTTCTTTTAGACATCTTCTGAAAAATGTGTGATTCAGACAAGCCTTCGAAATGTGCATTCCTTTTTCTCAACCAGTGCTTATTGGGGGTTTAAAAAAAAGAAAACATTTTCTCATAGTTTTGTTTGTGTGTTTCAAAGTGCCCTGCTGTATTTTTATGAAAGTGAGATCTAGAAATATTTTAAATAAACAAGCAAGCAAGCAAATTGTGGTGCATTACAAAATCAGATCTAGCAACCACCAAACCACTATGGTTTACTTTCAAAAAACAGTGACATATTTTCTAAATAAAGACCCACAGGAATCAAGGTGGTACCATTGTTTTATTGATGCGAGCTGTCTTGTATTCTAATCACCCATTTTAAGTCATCACAGTTACTTTTTTTTAAATTTCCTTTCTGCTCTGTGCGTTAATCATAACTCAAGAAGACATGTATCCATCTTCCAAGCAAATCTGAATGACATCTGATTTGCTCAGCAGGATGTGATCATTAAATTTAGAGGAGGCAAATTTGATTAATATCAAATAAAGCTCATTTGAGCAAGTCGGTTGATCAGGATGGAGTGGCACGTGCAATAATTACATTTTAAAAACGCCTTGATTTCCTACTGGCATGAACAGAATTGTCTTTTCTTCTAACTTGACAGTGCCGGCTTCTTTCAATGAGATTTATTGCTGGCAAGTTCTTTTTCCTGTAGGCTCCCGCCCCCCTCCCCTCGAGGTAACATAATTTCTTGCTTCAAACAGAAATAATTTAACTTATTTATGCCTTTCTATTGTGCAAAGCTTCCAGGTTTCACAAAGAAAGGAGAAAGATGTGTTTTAGATTTACTAGTCCTGCTGGAAGTTTAATCATCCAGAAGATCCGAAAGAAAGGCAATGAAGATGCATTATTCCATTTAGGAAGAGTTACAACCCATTTAGCCCCTATGTAGAATTATATTCTCTCCCCACGCCCCTTATTTATTCAGCTGTTTTTGCGGCAATGAAGAGCAGTCAACGGGATCTGCCACAATTCACCATTGGTTCTGAGGAACCTGCCTGTGGTGAAGAACTGGGATGAATCAACATGGGAGGTCTGGAGCTCAGCCATTTCCTTCTTCTTCTTCTTTGGTGATCACTCGTAGCTGAGTAAGATTGTCTTCCATAAACTCTGTTTTAACAATGAGTCCATAAGTGACTGTGGAGGCCAATTCTGGATCCACACAACCTTCCACAGTGGGGACATTGGCTTCCGGGTGGGGGTTGATCACAGTGTGGATTCCATGTGTGGCGTTAACATATGAGAGTGCTGGAGGTGAAATAGTTAAACAGGTTACCCAATCAGGACCCAGGGGGGTGGAGTCAGAGGGACTATAAAATCAGCAAAGGGAGGAGTTCGTTGGGAGTTGGGTGGTTGGTTGGAGTGGGAGTGAATTGGGATAGAGTCTGTGGGTAGGTTGAGTTAGTGTAGCAAAATAAGCTGAGTCAGGAACAGTTAGGAACTAGGAAGACAAGTAAATATCTGAGAGGTGGTTTAGTGAGTGAGAGCAGGTAGCGGAATTTAAAGGTCTGGATAGGCACCCCATGACTGTAATTGACCGATACCATTTATGAAAACACACGCTTGTTAAACTGCAGTAAATAAACAGAAGTTTATGTTCCATTTTTTTTTATTTTTTTTAAATGATATTTATTAAAGTTTCAAAGAAAAGAATTATATAAATAAAAAGAAAGAAAAAGAAAATACAAAAATAAAAATAAAAGGAAAATACAAAATACAGAAAAAAGATAACAAACAGTTAAAAACAAACAAACAAAAATATATCAGTCTTTCCTTGCCTTACATTCATTTCCTTGCTTCCCGGACCTCCTCACACCTCCCTTTTTTGTATTCCAATTCTGTTAGTTAATTCAGCAATTTCTTTCCCTCTTTATTTTTATCTTAATCCTTTAACTTAATATTTTATAACTTTGGATTCTCACCTATTAACAGTCCATTTTTACATACACCTTTATAACATTACTGCTTAAACCACTTAAGTTCATTTTGACATCATTCTAACATTCATTAATTTTGCAATATTTCTGTAAATAGTCTTTAAATTTCTTCCGATCTTCTTCCACCGACTCTTCTCCCTGGTCTCGGATTCTGCCAGTCATTTCCGCCAATTCCATGTAGTCCATCACCTTCATCTGCCATTCTTCCAGTGTTTATGTTCCAATTTAACCCTGACTGGACTCAGTATTGTACCAGGTAGGGCCTGGGTGCTGGCAGCGAGAAATAAAGTGGTGGCACAGGGATCAATAGACGGTGAAACGTCCGGGGACCCTGTGTGATCGCCACACCATGTTCCAAAGCTCAATTGTCTTTTACAACCTATGGGTGGTGATCCCACTGAGCGCGGTAATCCAGTCAGGGAAAAGGGAGGCAGACTATGTTTAGGGCACCTTTTCTAGCCCCTCCCCCTTTTCGGGGTAAGCAGAGTGGATCCTAAAAAGGGCTGCTCAGTCATGGATATAGCTGCCGAGCTGCTCAACTGCCTCATTCCTTGAGTCAGAACGACTGAATCTGTATCCACCGCTCATGTGCTGGTTCATGACTAGGGGCTTCCAGATTTCACAATCCTGCCCCCGTTACCACTTGCCAATCTCCATGGGACTTTGGGGGGGTTTGGGATGGGTTTTTGGAAGATGCCCGTAATTGAATTTGTTTTCTGTGTGTAGATCAGTGCACGCTGACCAACGCACAGTCTTTGCAGTAAGGCTCTGTTCCGATGGCATGAGTAGTCACGACGACTGGTAGATTCTTATCTGCTGCAGCCTTCATCCGTGTTCACAGCCGTTGTAACACACTTGTTATCATGTGCCTTTTCTGTCATTGAGCACATTGCATCAAGGAAAGGCAGAGCTCTTCTGCACTGCTCAGTGGTAGTTCCCAGGCTCAAATCCACTGCTAAGCCCAGACCCTCTAAGGACTCAGCTACATTCCTAAAGATAAATCGCTTTAAGTGAGTTATGACACCGTGACACCAGATGGCGCTGTGGAGTCCCATCTTTCGTCCATGTGATTTCCCTTTACGAAGTTTACAACGTGTTTCACTGAAACACTTCTTTGATATGTCTAGATCTAGCCCAAGTGTCCCTGATTTCCAGGGACAGTCCCAGATTTACAGAAGCCTTCCTGGTTTCTGATTTGATCCCTGGAATGCTTTTCCTTAGGAAATCCTGATTTTCGTTGGAGAAATGTTGGGGGGTATGGTAGGATGTCCCTATTTTCATCGGAGAAATGTTGGAGTGTATGGAGTTATGTGACACACATATACCCGAGCCAAGGAGATAAATAATTATACAACCTTTAGAAGGCAGCTCTGTATAGGGAATTTTTTAAATAAATAAATAAATAATATTTTTAATTTATGTTGGAAGCTGCTCAGAGTGGCTGGGGCAACCCACTCAGATGCATTATTCTATTGGGCGGGGAATAATAATAATAATAATAATAATAATAATAATAGAATGTGATGTCTCTATTTTCGTTGGAGGAATGTTGGAGGGTATGCTAAGTCAGATGGCTCAATGGTCTGACTCAGAATAAGGTAGATCATTTTCTGGGAGTTTTATAAGGTGCAAGAATATTCAAAGCCGAATGCAGTCTGAAGGCCCATATTCTTCCATCCAAACCTGCTTGGTCTCTCAGTCCAATTAGCCCACAGGCATGCTTCGTGGAGATGCAGGAGAGGGTCTTCTTGGTGGTGGCTCCCAGACTTTGGAACTCCCTCCCTAGAGAAGCCCGACTGACTTCCTGTTGTCAAACTTCCACTGACAGGTGAAGAATGTTTTATTCCAACAGGCTGTGGGGAACTGATTTGGGTTGTGTGTGTGTGTGTGTGTGTGTGTGTGTGTTTGTGTGTGTTTAAGGAAAGTGTTTTTAATCGTGCTGTGCTGTTTCTATGATCTGTATTTCCATAGATTTGTTTTTATATTGTTTTAATTCCATTATAGTTTAATTACTTTTTAACTATTATCCATCTATTTAATCATTATGCTTTTAGCATGATAATTTCTGTTTGTATACAAGTTAAAATTGTGTCTCATGCCATTAATCTACTTAACACTTCAGAAAAAAAAACAAAAAAAAAAAACAGTTGCATGTAACTCTTAACAAGCGTTGCATGTAAATTGTATTGTACAGTGGTACCTTGGTTCTCAAACTTAATCCGTTCTGGAAGTCCGTTCCAAAACCAAAGTGTTCCAAAACCAAGGCTTGCTTTCCCATAGAAAGTAATGCAAAACGAATTAATCCATTCCAGACTTTTAAAAACAACCCCTAAAACAGGAATTTAACATGAATTTTACTATCTAACGAGACCACTGATCCATAAAATGAAAGCAATAATCAATGTACTGTAGTATAAAAGAAGTAAGCCAGTATTGTAGATGATAAAAATTTAAATTATTATTTTTTCTTACCTGCACTGATGATAGTCATTGTTTGGATGGGGGGGCTTTTACCCATTTCCACAGTCACACAGTCAATCAATCAGTAGCCATAGCTGTCAACTTTTCCCTTTTCTTGTGAGGAATCCTATTCAGAATAAGGTAATTTCCCCTTTTAAAAGGGGGAAAGTTGACAGATATGATCAGTCGCTGAACTGGGTTCCACACAGTCACAAAAACAAATGAACCGAAAAAGCCTCAAAAACAAAAATGGAAAATAAATAGCAAAAACAAAAGAGTCAAACTTAATACGTTACTTCCGGGTTTTCGGTGTTTGAGAACCAAGGCGTTTGAGAACCAAAGCACCACTGTATCTGTTTTGTTTAAATTTGTGTAAACTGCCTTGAGTCTCAGTCAGGGGGGGAAATAGGATATAAAGGAGGAGGAGAAGGGGAAGACAAAAAAATGTTGTATCTGGGAATCTATCCATGAGATCTTGCCTGGTTGCTTTTCCTACAATATCGGTTCCTTCTAAGTTCAATGATTAGAATGCCTAACAGATTGCTTAAAGTTTAATGAACTTTGTAAATGAAAAAAGAGATGATCTCAGCAGTTCCAAGGCCTGCATAAAATAATCTAGATTTCAGCTGGCAAGGAAGATTGCCCAGGAGGCCTGATTATCTAACCTTTTGCTCAGACATTACCTTCCCCACTATTGACGGAAATGAGACACTTAACACAATGCTCGCTTTGTCCCAGAAAATTGCAGGGTTTTAAACAATGCAAAATGGCCCTGTTCTGATCGTAACCACCAGTCCCTGTCAAGCAGGTATTAGCCAATAAATAATCATTAAAAATAGAGATTTAGAAACGTGCAGCTCATTTTTCAAATGGAATTGGGGAGGGGAGGGAACTATTCCGAATAAATCAGCCCCACAGCTGGCTGCTGACACTACAAGGATTTGAGTTAAAAGTCAACAGGAAGGGATTTTACCCGCTAGGGTTTATTTAAATTAGCAGCTAAGTAAATGTAACCTTCTGCTTCAGCTCTCTGTTTTTGCATTTGAAAATGAACTCAGGCAATCGGAAGCAGACTTACCAGGCAAGGCTGCATTAACCATTGTGACCGGTGCTCTCTAAAGGAAGGGGCTCAGTTAAATTGGTTCCTCTCCGGGGTTTCAGAGAAGGATCCGTCCCTATCCCACAGCTCCCTAAAAATGCCAGAGATTGACCTTCGGGTCTTTTCCCAAAGTTATCTCTTGCTTGGACTACTGCAATGCGCTCTACGTGGGGCTACCTTTGAAGGTGACCCGGAAACTACAACTAATCCAGAATGCGGCAGCTAGACTGGTGACTGGTAGTGGCTGCCGAGACCACATAACACTGGTCTTGAAAGACCTGCATTGGTTCCCAGTACGTTTCCGAGCACAATTCAAAGTGTTGGTGTTGATCTTTAAAGCCCTAAACGGCCTTGGCCCAGTATATCTGAAGGAGCGTCTCCACCCCCATCGTTCTGCCCGGACACTGAAGTCCAGCACCGAGGGCCTTCTGGCGGTTCCCTCATTGCGAGAAGCAAAGCTACAGGGAACCAGGCAGAGGGCCTTCTCAGTAGTGGTGCCTGCCCTGTGGAACGCCCTCCCATCATATGTCAAAGTGATAAACAACTACCTGACATTCAGAAGACATCTTAAGGCAGCCCTGTCCAGGGAAGTTTTTAATGTGTGATATTTTAGTGTATTTTTGGTCTCTGTGGAAGCCACCCAGAGTGGCTGGGGAAACCCAGCCAGATGGGCGGGGTACAAATAATAAATTATTATTATTATTATTATTATTATTATTATTATTATTCTTTCCATGCAAGGCAGCTGGTTAACCACTGAGCTACTGCCCTTCCTCCAATTTCCAATACGGGCTGTCACCCAAAATAGCATCGTTTGTGCTTATCTCCCCTTGAAAACTGCTTAAAACATGACACTTGCGGGTGGTGGGAAACGTCCAGGGGATGGATCTTGAAGCCAGATTCCTCCTCTTTCGCCTCTGCATCGCAACTGTAGAACTCAGTGTGGGATGTGAAACACAAGAGCAGTCAAGTACAATATTCCTAGAGTGAACATGTTTACACATGGGGAGGAATGTTTGTCCAGCCAGCAGGTAAACTTCCTGTTTCCTTCTGGGCTGGGACAGACTTCCTTTGCATGTGACTAGAGGTGGGCATGGCCTCACCTGTGCAGGTAACGACAAAAGCACAGGGCAGGGCAGCCATCTCTCTCTTTCTGACTACATGCATCGAAGAAGCAACATCTGCTTAGCCAAAGATGCTCTCTTGGCAAGAGAGGACAAAGGGACTGTCTTCTTATGAGATAGTTTCTAGGTATATGTTACTTTTCTAAGCTAAGTCTGCCTTCTGGGATCCTATTGTGAACAGAATGATATGTGAGCAAACTCTTTTTATACTTTTATAGAAGGCTGTGTCGTGTCTTATCTTTTATGAGGGAATAAGGGGGAAATACCAGAACAGTTATTATAGAGGCTTTAGCGAGCCTGAGCAAACGCATCCGCTGCAAGTTTAAAAGAGGGAATGTTACTCTGCTAAATTGTGGAACTTGTTAACACAAGTTGGAAAAGGATATAATCAGACAATATATCCTCTCCTGCATCCCTGAACAATCCCACACTCAGCACCTAGGAAGGTCAAGACAAAATTGGAATTAGTTGGCTCTGCCCTCCATTGGCTCTGGCATCACCTGTGGTTGGGCTCCCTGCCTCTGCCCCCAGCAGTCCCAAAGAGCATCAGTGTGAAACTCTTAATCTCAGGGCTGTGTGTTCGAATCTCATGTTAGGCAAACATTTCCTGCATTTGGGGGGGGGGGGTTGAACTGGATGACCCTCGTGGTCCCTTCCAACTCTACAATTCTCTGATTCCATGAATCTTTCTTTGGGTCTCATTCTTACCAAAGTTGCCTAGTAGCTCCACCTGTGGCACTGAACAGTATGCTGTTGCTCCAAGAAGGGTACGAGTGAATCTGCAAATTTCCATTTTTCTCTGTTTTTCCTTTTCCCCATTCTTAAGCTCACTTCCCCCCATTTCCACATCAGTCTACAATTTTTTAAAAGGCCCTCATGAAACCTCGTCAGCATTTTAGCCCGCTTGTCTCCTAATGCTCTCCTCTCTCTTTTTTGCAAGCAGTTTTCTCTTATTATAATCCACTGCAGTATGTTATTTTCACTAATATCTGCATTTTTATGCAGTTTCCTCTAATTGGAGGGGGGGTTGCGCTGCAAAAAATCGGAGAAGTGCAATTTCTTGAAGGGTTTGGGTTTCAGTTTGTGAATCATATCAGGAACTGCAGAGCGTTACTATTTATCACCAGAAGGTTCTCGGGTTCTGGGTTACACAATATAAAGGCACAATTAAAATTGTGAAAACAAAGCAATAAAAAAACAATAACTACCCAAAGGCAATAGTTCATATAATACATAGCAGCACGTTTGCACTAAAATGTGAACTGAATTTCTGCGATGCCTCTAGTTCCAAACTAAGCATGGAGGGACATCTCCCAGATGAGATGTCCTCTTTATCATGTCCATTGTATGAGGCCAGCAGAAGTGTTGAGGGAGCACCTAAAATTATCCATTCCTTCACAAGCTTTCCCAGGGATCATTTGTGGCTTAGTCAGTGCACTGGCGCACTATGTGCTGGGTAGGGCAGAGACTTCCCTTCTCCCTGCTTATCAAGAAGGGGGCTCGGAGAATGGCGCCATTATTCAAATTTTGGCTTCCCATGGCAAAGAGCCAAGCTATTTCCTGATTTGGGCGGCGTGGCAAATTTCTGAGCTACTCCAATGCTAGTTCACCCATCACTAGTCTTTTATTCCCCCATAACATTTTATTTTAAGGGACGTGGGTGGCGGTGTGGGTTAAACCACAGAGCCTAGGGCTTGCCAATCAGAAGGTCAGCAGTTCGAATCCCCACAACGGGGTGAGCTCCCGTTGCTCTGTCCCTGCTCCTGCCAACCTAGCAGTTCGAAAGCACGAAGTGCAAGTAGATAAATAGGAACTGCTCTGGTGGGAAGGTAAACAGCATTTCAGTGCGCTGCTCTGGATCACCAGAAGCGGCTTAGTCATGCTGGCCACATCCCTCGGCCAGTAAAGCGAGATGAGCACCGCAACCCCATTTGTCTGCGACTGGACCTAATGGCCCTTTACCTTTACCTAATGTTTTATTAATTTTCTAACAATAACAAAGAAAAAGCAAACAACAATAAAGATAAAAACAAAACAAAACAGATTGACTTCCCCCTATTCCCTTCCTTGGTTCCATTGTATGTCAATGTACTACTTGTCCATTATAAAGTTTTAACCATTTGAATTACTTTTTGTCCATTCATAATAAAATTACAAGTATTCTTAAAACCCTGCCAATGTATTAACCGTTGTACATTGCTTCTCTATATATGTAATGAAGTCCTTCCATTCTTCCTTAAATTCGTTGTCATCTCTTCCTCTTAATTTCATTTTCAATTTTGCCATTTCAGCATATTCTGTTAATTTAACTTTCCAATTTTCTTTAGCTGGGACACTTTCTTCTTTCCAATGTTGTGCTAATAATGTTTGTGTAGCCATGGTTGCGTATATAAGCAAGTTCTTTTGTGATCTTGGTAACTCCATTCCTGTAATACCTAACAGGAAAGCTTCAGGTTTTTTGACAAAGGACATGGGTGGCGCTGTGGGTTAAACCACAGAGCCTAGGACTTGCCTATCAGAAGGTCGGCGGTTCGGATTCCCGCAACAGGGTGAGCTCCCGTTGCTCGGTCCCTGCTCCTGACAACCTAGCAGTTCAAAAACACGTCAAAGTGCAAGTAGATCAATAGGTACCGCTCTGGCGGGAAGGTAAACAGCAGTTCCGTGCGCTGCTCTGGTTCGCCAGAAGCGGCTTAGTTATGCTGGCCACATGACCCGGAAGCTGTAGGCCGGCTCTCTCGGCCAATAAAGCGAGATGAGCGCCGCAACCCCAGAGTCAGTCATGACTGGACCTAATGGTCAGGGGTCCCTTTACCTTTACCATTATCTGGCAGGGGAGACACCTTGATCATCACCCATCACTAGTCATGACCACCTTGCATCAGGGGCAATTGCATCTCAACTGGGAACTCAAGGGCTTGGTTTGAAGCATATAAAGCTACCTTATGGCCAGTTGGAGCATTGAACCACCTATCCCAAGATAGCTTGCCATGGCAGTGTCCCTCTGGAATCTCAAACAGAGGTCCTTACCATCACTTGCTTCCCAGAATCTGTTAAACTGGATATGCCAAAGATTGAATATGAGACCATCTATAGACAAAACATGTATTGTATTGTACTGTGCTGGGCCCAGGGGTAACCCGAGAACCGCGGTCCCGGTCTGGTCCAGAGTCCGAATGTTCCACTAGGAGGCAGGCAGGCAGGAAACCAGGCAAGGACAGGTACAGGATCTCAGGCAGGATCAGGCATACAGCAATGTTGCTCCCGCAACCTGGGGTGGGGTCCGACAGCCTTTTATCTTTGTCGGGGTAGCGGCCGGTCCTGATCCCCCAGTGACTCACCTCCCTGTTTCACCCGAAGGCGAGCACTCCTCCTGCGAGTACTCAGGTCTCTCCTTCTCTCAGTCTCTGCAGCTCGAGAGACGTCGGTGGGTTACTAGACCCAGGAGCCGCCTCAGCCTCCCCTGACCCAACTGGTAGTGGAGCAGCTGTAAGTGATGGCCCAGCTGGAGGCAACGAGGTCATCCCCGCATCTGGAGCCAGGGCAGGCTCAGGCCCCTGACTCGGCCCAGCTGGTGTTTGTTGCAGGGCAACCTGTGCAGACTGGGACTCTTCAGGATCAGACTCGGCTCAGATGATGCCTGAGGCAAAGAACCCGGTGCAGACTGAGACTCCTCTGGTTCCGAGTCTGAGCCCGAGTCCCAGGCCATCACATGTACAACCGAACAAGGGTGGCTCCTCCTCTTCAACACAGAGCCCCTGGTGTCAGGGCTCAGCCCTGCCAATATCTGAGGTCTCCTCAGGGGATGAGCAGAGAGAGGAGGAGGAGCTCCAAGCAGATCTCCACACTGTGAACAATTTCAAAGAGATGTTGGATCCATAGATCTAGCACTGGAGTCTCCCCTACCCTGCTGCTTGGGCTCCTGGCTAGCTGTCAAGACCCTACTCAACTCCCCCAGAGCCACAGGAGCAGAGAAAGCCAGGCATGAGATTCAGGGCTAACCCCACTGAAATGAGGCTATTCTGGATGAGGGCCTGGCTGAGAACAAGCAACATCTCTCTTTCCAAGCTGCAGCCTTTCTGAATGGGGGAAATGGACCACTGAGGTCACTTGCTTGATGCCATCATCAGAAGATGAAGAAGCTCTGGAGTCTGAAGCACAGAAGTCTGAATATTACTGCTCTGTAGACCAGGCAAAGGGAGGGAGGGAGCCAGAATGCTTTTATTCATTCCAGGCCTGGTGCATCCAGTGGCTTCATTTTGCCTGCCAATTTCTCGAGTGAAATGTGAGAGAAGAGGTTCCTTTCAATATCAATTGATTCACACACACACACACACACACACACACTCCTGGCTGGTAAGCAGGCTTCCTACAAGTGGAACTGGAAGCTGTAAATTTCATTATCCAGATTATATCGCAATGGCTTGCGAGAGACGGGAAGAGTGTTTTCAATAAATAAACGCTAATCTAATCTCTACAAATATTTCAAACATAGCACCCTGAATGCTTAATTTGCCAGCAGAATTCTACTGCAAGCCAGGCAATGGACAAGGACAACATATCTCTGCCTGGCCCCATAGTCTGCACAAGGAAGGTTAGCAACGTAAGACGTTGCCTCATATTGAGTCCTGGTTCCTCTACCTCAGCGCGGCCTACACAAAGTGGCTGTGTCTCTCTTGTGCAGGAGTGACCCTCCAGATGTGGTGGAACTCCAGCTCCCATCAGACAAAGCCAGGCAGTGGCGAAGGTTGATGGGATTTGTAGTCCAGCAACACCTGGCAGACCACAGGTTCTCCATCCCTGTTGCACACCCTCCAGCATTCCTCAGATAAAAATGGGGATGCTGGCCTGGGCTTTGAGGCACAGCTTCTTCTTCCGCTCCAAATGGCTCTGACAGACACCTAACTCCGTCTCCAGCACAACCACTTTCTCTCGCAGGGTTGAGAGCTTGGAAGTCTGGTGGTCCCAGAGCTTTGGCCATCCTTCCACCGTCCCATTGCTTCACCTTCTCCTCCTCTCCAAGGCCGAGGCAGCAGCACAGCCTCAGCAGCCGAACAAAGCATGATGGCATCAAGCAACCATAATGGCTTTGCAGACAGGACCTGCCCCCTTAGCTCACCCACTCACCGACTGAGGAGAGGGAAGCCTTTCTTAGGGACATGCAAGTGACCCAGAACTTGTTTTCACAGACCAAAGAGCTGCCTAGTTCTACTTTGTATTCTCACAGTGGCCAACCAGTCCACAAACTCTCCTCCTTGTGTTTCTTAACAACTAGAATTCAGAGACACCCTGTCTCTAATACCTGAGGTAATATATAGCCATCTGTTGGGTGGGGAAACAGGGCAGAGTGCCGGACAGGTTGCAACTTAATGACCCCTGGGGGTGGTCCCAATTGGTTGGTTGGGCTTGCCGCCAGGGGAATACCCAAGCAAAGCCTGCTGGCATAGGCCAATTAGATGGCAATAGGTCCATCTGGCCTGCCATTTGCTGGATCACCTGCATGGTCTGAGTCCTGGCCACATCACTGCCCACCAAGGAAGGTGAGTCGACCTACGCCACACTGAGTCTACAGCGAGATGTAGAAATGAGCATTGAAATGAATAATTGGGATGCTGTTTCCAAGAAAATCAATTGTCTCATTCCACAATTTGGAAAACCCTTCCATCAGATTCGGTAAGCTGCCAAGTCCTTGTGTTCGCTGAGACGATTGAGCAGTCCCACCTACAGAGAACATGTGGAGAAGTTACAAGGGGTGGGCATCTTCTTAGTTGACTGAGAGTCATGTTACTCCTGAGTGTGCCAGGCTATCTGTGGGTTGCAATTTGCCATCCTCCTGAAGAAGCTTGTGCATTGTATTTCCCCCAGATTGCTTGCTCACAGTTGTTGTGGAGTCCTCTGCCTGGTGCTCCATCTGTTACCCAACAGGTGGAATTCTGAGCAGTTTGCTCCATTGGAATCCTGAGCTGAAACGCATGTGCTTGTACACAAGGCTGTCTGCTCGCAAATGAAGTTACATCAGAGAAACTTTGGGTTGCCATATTTCAAAAAGTAAAAACCAGGACACCCCGAAAGTTGTTGAGCTTTTCTTAGACAAACCCCAAATCGTTGGCAAACAATTGCCTTCTGTAAATTCCCCTGGACATCACTTCTGTCTTGGAAATCCTAATAATGTCCGAGATAATCTGGACGTATGGCAGCCCAAGAGATACCAAGGATCACAAACTGTGCTTTGCAGTCTACGTTGCATAGGTTTGTGGAACAGAGCAGGAAGAAAATGGGGAGAGAACTCCAGTAGAGATCATGGAGGCATAAGTTTCATTTTAAAATATAATCTTTTTCCAAATCAAGGAATTATATTCTTACATGTGAAGTGATGATGATAATGATGATGATTTCGATTTATGTACTGCCCTCTATAAAAAGATCCCAGGGTGGTGTACATATGGGGAGAGGCAATCCTTAAAGTAATTCAGTCCTGAGCCATGTAAGGCTTTATAGGTCAACGCCAGCACTTTGAATTGGGTCCGAACATTAATCGGCAGCCGGTGTGGTTGTGCCAGGATGGGTGTTACAATGTGCTCAAACTGTCTTGTTCTGGTGAGCAGTCTGACCATTGCATTTTGCACCAACTGAACCCTTTTCAGAGGCAGCCCCGCATATAGCACGTAAGTAACAATCCCATGGACTGCAAGAAGATCAAACCTATCCATTCTGAAGGAAATCAGCCCTGAGTGCTCACTGGAAGGACAGATCCTGAAGCTGAGGCTCCAATACTTTGGCCACCTTATGAGAAGAGAAGACTCCCTGGAAAAGTCCCTGATGTTGGGAAAGATGGAGGGCACAAGGAGAAGGGGACGACAGAGGACGAGATGGTTGGACAGTGTTCTCGAAGCTACCAACATGAGTTTGACCAAACTGCGGGAGGCAGTGGAAGACAGGAGTGCCTGGTGTGCTCTGGTCCATGGGGTCACGAAGAGTCGGACACGACTAAACGACTAAACAACAACAAAAACTAACAATCTGTTGTACCAGAAACATAAGAGCCAGTGTGGTGTAGTGGTTAAGAGCAGTGGACTCATAATCTGGGGAACCGGGTTTGCTTCCCTGCTCCTCCACATGCAGCTGCTGAGTGACCTTGGGCCAGTCACACGTCTCTGAAGTCTCTCAGCCTCACTCACCTCACAGAGTGTTTGTTGTGGGAGAGGAAGGGAAAGGGGAGTGTTAGCTGCTTTGAGACTCCTTCGGGTAGTGATAAAGCGGGATATCAAATCCAAACTCTTCTATAAAAGGGACATTTTAGATAGATGATAGATGATAGATAGATAGAGATAGATAGATAGATAGATAGATAGATAGATAGATAGATAGATGATAGATAGATAGATATAGATAGATGATAGATAGATAGATGATAGATAGATGATAGATAGATGATAGATAGATAGATGATAGATGATAGATGATATAGATAGATAGATAGATAGATAGATAGATAGATAGATAGATAGATAGAGTGGTACCTGGGGTTAAGAAATTAATTCGTTCTGGAGGTCCGTTCTTAACCTGAAACTGTTCTTAACCTGAGGTACCACTTTAGCTAATGGGGCCTCCCGCTGCTGCCGCACGATTTCTGTTCTCATCCTGAAGCAAAGTTCTTAACCTGAGGTACTAGTTCTGGGTTAGTGGAGTCTGTAACCTGAAGCGTCTGTAACCTGAAGCGTCTGTAACCCGAGGTACCACAATAGATAGATATAGATAGATGATAGATAGATAGATAGATAGATAGATAGGTGATATAGAAAGAACCTGCTGGATCAGACCAGTCTGTAACATGAGCTAGATCAGCCATTTTCACAACCTGATGCCCTCCAAATGCTGTTGGACTACAGCCCCCATCATCCCTGGTCACAGTTTCTCATCCTTGATACACACATGTGCACACACACAATTTATTCCAGGGATGGGGAACTTGTAGCCCTCCAAATGTTGCTGGACCAGTTTCCATCATCTGTGACCATTGGCCATGCTGACTTGGGTGTTGGAGTCTAACTACAATGATCCAATGATCCAAACTTAGCCTGCGCTCAGTATGGAAGTACTTTAAACTGTACAGAAAACCTCTCAAATGCTACACCTTGGCATTACGGTGATCCGTTTTAATGTTTATTAGCTTAATACGGCAACATTTCTGTCATTATTTTTTGTGTGATGTGGTTTTTTTTTTTAAAAAAAAGACTAGGGAAGCAAAATGAATAGAGATGCTAAAAATAATCAAATATTACCATTTTACTCCCCTCTCTGCTTTGAAAAAAGAAAAGAAAGGGGAGAAACCGGTATTACCTCCTTGCAAAGTCGAAAGTGCATTAAAAAGTAATATTGTGCTGAGCTCACGTATATGCAAACGCCTCTAGATATCTTGTCTCAATAAAGTTTATAGGATGCATTCCCAGAGGTCTGACAACAAAAACAGAATAAATCGCAAGGCTCATAAAAAGATAATGCATGCTTTCTTTTTTTTTTTGCTTACATAAACACAAACAAATGTAGCAAGTTGTGATGGTGGTGGTATAAGTAGTGTGTGTGTGTGTGTGTGTGTGTGTGTGTGTGTGTGTTTGAGAGGCAGTCTCTCCCAGCATTCCAGCCCATTTTCTTCATCCTACAATTGTGAATAAATTACCGCCAAGGAAACGTGGGGAGAGGAGAATTGCTACTGTAGCTCAGACACACGTCCTAAGCTTTAAAAATGGCAGACGGGCCAAGCCTACAGAGGGTTGTTCAAATTCCCCCTCCCCTTTTCTCGTTTTTCCTTTTCTTCCAGCGAGCTATTCAAAAAGCTATCTTTGGGAGGCCCCATTCCCCCAAAGATGAGAAATCAAGGGGTAAGAGAAGGCTAAATAAGTCATCAGAAAAAGACCCGTGCAGAAGAGAGGAAGGGGGCAGGCCCCAGAAGAGAATCCACACACTGGGGAAGTCTCTTGAATAAGTCCCACCCCGATCCAAGCCACAATGTTATGCAAGGGAAAATGTACATTTATTTGTGTTGGAAGCCACCCAGAGTGGCTGGGGAAACCCGGCCAGATGGGTGGGGTACAAATAATAAATTACTATTATTATTATTATTATTAGTTATTTTTCCCCTACCAGTGCAACCCAAAGAGATTTACAGCAATAATTTTAAAAAATAAAAAAAACAGACATCAAAGCATAGAAAAATCTAAAACACATACTCTTTTTAAAAGGCAGGATTAAAACATTCCACCCCACAGATAATTAAAAGCCAAAGGTCAGGCAAAAATAAAATGTTTTCACCTGGCACCTAAAGATATGCAATCATGACGCCAGGTGCACCTCCTTAGAGAGAGTTTTCCTCAAGTGGGGAGCCACCACCGAAAAGGCCTCTTCTTGTGTTGACACCCTCTGGACCGTCCACGGAAGGGGCGCGTCTCAGTTGACGACTGCAGGTTCCAGGTTATTATTATTTATTAAATTTATATATTTACCCGGGGGTAAATATACCCGGGGGTCTCAGGGCGGTTCACAGAATAAAATCAAGATATAAATAAAATACATGATAATAATAAAAACAACCCAAAAGCGCCCCCCTCTAAAAAAACTCACATTTTAAAAGGGCATAGGTTATATATCAGATCAACCAAAGGTTTGGTTAAAAAGGAACGTTTTTGCCTGGTGCCTAAAGGTGTATGATGAAGGCGCCAGGTGAACGTCTCTGGGGAGATCATTCCACAGACGGGGAGCCACTGCAGAGAAGGCCCCATTCTAATGTCACCACCTTCTGGACCTATCCTGGAGGAGGCACATAAAGAAGGGTCTCAGAAGATGATCTCAGGGTAGGGTCATATGGAAAGAGACAGTTCTTGAGGTATTGTGGTCCTGAGCTGTTTAAGGCTTTATAGGTCAAAACCAGCACTTTGAATTGGGTTCATATGGGGAGAGGTGGTCCTTGAGGTATTGTTGCCCTCAACCGCTGGCTGCCAATTAGTTTCTGGGACCAATTCAAAGTGCTGGTTTTGTCCTATAAAGCCTTCAGTGGCTCACGACCACAAAACCTCAAGGATTGTCTTAGTTTATGCAATTTTCTTATTTTACGCAATCATTGGAATCGTTTTTAGATATACTTTGGTTTTAAGGGGCTTGTATGGATGCCATTGTTTTAAGTGTGCTTTTTTTGTACTGTGAAATCGCTTTGAGATGCCTTGTAGGAAGAGATTCATAAACTAAACTAAACTAAAATATTCCTGATCCCGTATTATACGCCCAATAGGGAAAGGCCATAGCTTAGCAATAGAGCAAAAGTCTCGCATGCAGAACATCAGAGGTTCAATCTCAGGTGTCTCCAGCTAAAGTTGAGAGAGCCCACTGCCGGTCCATGTTGACTCCACCAGGTGCAATGGACCAGTGGTCTGATGCCGTACAAAACTGCTTCTTTTGTCCCTATCTTCAAGACAAATAGCAGTTTCGCGGCGCTCTTTCTTAGCGTTTGTGATTGCCCCAGCCCAAAGTGGTCGGCGATGTCTCAGTACAATGGGGCTTTCGTCAATATATTCAGAAGAGGCTGTAATCATCAGAGACAGAACACTGTAATTTTTAGCTCATGGCTTTCTTTCACATTCTTCAGTACTCCTTTCCTCGTTGCATTAGTGATTACATGATACACGGTTTCGAAAGAAAGTGTTGCGTCGAGCTGTCGCTCGTTTCACTGAGTCTTTTGATCCAATCGCTGTAAGTGGGAAATGTTGAGCCTCGCCCAAGCACTGTAATGACTTATTCAGAACCAGGTTATGAGTCTCTTGCCAATCAAAAGGAGCACTTACGAAGATGTGCGTATCCTATTATCAGCACTTATGAAGCATATGCTATGTAAATCAATGTGTTTTCATGTTGGCCTTGCTATTTGTGCCTGATGCACACACCCAAGGCTTGCTTCATGCATTAATCTGTTCCTACACGAGAGTAGTGCCTTCACCCCAGCGTGGTTCCCCTTTATCACATACATAGCACAATAATACATACCACCCGGGACACAGGAGGCACTGTAGGTTAAACCACAGAGCCTAGGACTTGCCGATCAGAAGGTCGGCGGTTTGAATCTCTGCAATGGGGTGAGCTCCCATTGCTCGGTCCCTGCTCCTGCCAACCTAGCAGTTCAAAAGCACGTCAAAGTGCAAGTAGATAAATAGGTATCGCTCCGGCGGGAAGGGAAACGGCGTTTCTGTGTGCTGCTCTGGTTCACCAGAAGCGGCTTAGTCATGCTGGCCACATTAACCAGAAGCTGTACGCCAGCTCCCTCGGCCAATAAAGCAAGATGAGCGCTGCAACCCCAGAGTCGTTCATGACTGGACCTAATGGTCAGGGGTCCCTTTACCTTTAGCACAATAAAGGTAAAAGCTAAACGACCCCTGGATGGTTAAGTCCAGTCAAAGGTGACTATGAGGCTGCAGCGCTCAACTTGCTTTCAGGCCAAGGGAGCCGCCGTTTGTCCACAGACAGCTTTCCGGGTCATGTGGCCAGCAGGACTAAACCCGCTTCTGGAATAACGGGACACTATGACAGAAACCAGCGTGTGTTTTTACATGAGTAGAATGTGTCCTTTTAGAGGGGACGCGGGTGGCACTGTGGGTAAAACCTCAGCGCCTAGGACTTGCCGATCGTATGGTCGGCGGTTCAAATCCCCACGGTGGGGTGAGCTCCCGTCTTTCGGTCCCAGCTCCTGCCCACCTAGTAGTTCGAAAGCACTCTTAAGTGCAAGTAGATAAATAGGTACCGCTTTATAGCGGGAAGGTAAACGGTGTTTCCGTATGCTGCGCTGGTGCTGACTCGCCAGAGCAGCTTCGTCACGCTGGCCACGTGACCCGGTGTCTCCGGACAGCGCTGGCCCCCGGCCTCTTAAGCGAGATGGGCGCGCAACCCCAGAGTCGGTCACGACTGGCCCGTAAGGGCAGGGGTACCTTTACCTTTACTTAATGTGTCCTTTTACTGAAAATGCATCTCTGGGTTATTTGAGGGGCCTGCCTGGTGTTTTTAGATGAGTAGAATGTGTACAGTGGTACCTCGGGTTAAGAACTTAATTTGTTCTGGAGGTCTGTTCTTAACCTGAAACTGTTCTTAACCTGAGGTACCACTTTAGCTAATGGGGCCTCCCATTGCCACTGCTCAGCCGCTGCACGATTTCTGTTCTCACCCTGAAGCAAAGTTCTTAACCTGAGGTACTATTTCTGGGTTAGTGGAGTCTGTAACCTGAAGCATCTGTAACCCAAGGTACCACTGTATAGGTAAGATAGCTATGGCAATGGCTCACCTCAACAGGGGTGGGGGGAAAGCTCAAATAAGATCAAGTGCTTCTCTGTCTGCCTATCTCCCTGGGCCCCATTCCCTGAACAGTTTTACACCAGCAATCAGAGTACAGTGGTACCTTGGGTTAAGAACTTAATTCGTTCTGGAGGTCTGTTCTTAACCTGAAGCACCACTTTAGCTAATGGGGCCTCCCACTGCCACTGCGCCGCCGCCGCACAATTTTTGTTCTCATCCTGAAGCAAAGTTCTTAACCTGAGGTACTATTTCTGGGTTAGCGGAGTCTGTAACCTGAAGCGTCTGTAACCCGAGGTACCACTGTACTTTTATTTAAAACGCATCTCTGGGTTATTTGTAGGGCGTAGGAATACGTTCTTCTTCTTTTTTCAAAATATAGTCCGGCCCCCCACAAAGTCTGAGGGACAGTGGACCGGCCCCCTGCTGAAAAAGTTTGCTGACCTCTGATATAAGGCCACCCTTTCACGTTGACAGACTGCTGGCAGTTTTGATTATATAAATAGCACTTTGCAATTCCAAAGCAGTCGTGGGAAACAAGGGAAGGGGCTTGCAGGCTGCCTTTTGCAAGCCTCATCTATCATTGCATCGTTTCTCGCTTGCCATACATCATCTGCCTCCCCCCCCCCCCCCCGGTGCCTTCCTCGACATCTGCAGGATTTGTAGCCGGCTAAGTGGAGCACGGCCTCTTCTGAAATTCCTTACCATGTACCTGGGCTGGCTGACACACTTCTGCATTTTTTGCCGCTTTAGCTTTACTTTAAATAAAGTTGACAGGTTCAATATATCCTTCCTACGAAAGGATATATTTGGCAGGATCATAAGTAAAAGGGAGTAAACTGAAGGTCTTCAGCTGGGGAAGAGAGAGAGAGAAAGGGAAAGGAAGAAAAAGTGGGGGGGACGGGACTTAGAGAGTCGGAGAATTGCTCATCTCTAATGCTTGTGCGCGTTTATAATAACAAGCAGCTACTGCTACAATAATTGTATTTGCTCTTAACTCAAGGGGCCTATAAAACAGCATAATGTAGAGTAGGCATTGCTACTCAGTCCTTATTTGTGCAAAGTATTATTTCACATAGGAAGCTCACTTCCTGGACATGAATGCATGTAAGCCTTTTCTCCTGCAGGTCGTTCCTCCAAAACTTCGACTTTTTCTGTATCCTCACTCGAATTTCTCTCCATGTTTCAGGCGTTTTGGGGGAGTGTTGGTTGTTTCCAAAGTGGAACCAAAGCTCCTCCTCCTCCTCTCCTCCTCCTCCTCCTCCTCCCCCTCTTCTTCTTCTTCTTCTTCTTCTTCTTCTTCTTCTTCTTCTTCTTCTTCTTCGCCTCCTCCTTCTCCTCCTCCTCCTCCTCCTCCTCCTCCTCCTCCTCCTCCTCCTCCTCCTGAATTTTGGACAGAGAATTTCCTATATAATACAGTGGTGCCTTGGTTCTCAAACTTAATCCATTCCAGAAGTCCATTCCAAAACCAAAGCATTCCATAACCAAGGCACGCTTTCCCATAGAAAGTAATGCAAAATGGATTAATCCGTTCCAGACTTTTAAAAACAACCCCTGAAACAGCAATTTAACATGAATCTTACTATCTAACATGAATTTTACTATCTAACGAGACCACTGCTCCATAAAATGAAAGCAATAATCAATGTACTGTACTATAAAATAAATAAGACAGTATTGTAGATGATAAAAATTAAAATTATTTTTTTTCTTACTTGCACTGATTATAGTCATTGCTTTTACCCATTTCCTGCTCTAGATCAGGGGTCAGCAAACTTTTTCTGCAGGGTGCTGGTTCACTGTCCCTCAGAACTTGTGGCGGGCCTGACCGCACACACACACGTGTTCCCTCCCTCCTTCCCTCAGAGACAGAGTGGCTGAGATACCTCCACTCACCGCGTTCAGATGGAGCGGGCTGGGCTGGGCTGGGAGGGGTTCCCCGCCAGCGCTGGGTCTCTGCTTGCGCGGAGGGGCTGTAGCCACCCTGCCGGGAAGGGCCTCTACCCCGGGATTCCCATGACCGTGCTGCTAATGTGCCACCACCAATCAGCACAGAAGAGTCCTTCTCCTCTTCCTCCTCCTCCTCCTTGCAGGCTCTCTGCTCCCACTCTCTGCTTCTCACTTCTTTGCTTCTCCTCCTCCCTTCTTGGAGCTAGACGTCAACCAGGCGCCCAACAAGGCAATTGGAGCAGCGGATCTCAGGAAGGGTCGCCATTGGCCGCCAGCTTGCGTCAAACCGGCCAATGGAGGGGAGGCCTGAGGCTGCTAAGGCTTCAGATTGGCCAGCATCGCAGAAGTCTGAGCAACCTTGGAGCATGCTGGGAGATGTAGTCTGCAGGGGGAAATTGCAAAAAATGGCACCAGAAAAAAAATGGCGATTGTGCTGATCCAAGTGGTGACTGCAGAACTGTTCCTGGGTCGGATCCAGCGGGCAATTGGGCCAGATCTGGCCCGCGGCCCGTAGTTTGCTGACCCCTGCTCTAGATGTTGCAGGATGACAACATTGACCCATCCCTGTCCAATAGAAATGCTGGCTGGGAATGATGAATGCTAGAGTCCAGCAACATATGGCAGGCCAAACTTTCTCCATCACCGGTGTAGATCATTCTGAGCTAGCTGAATGGTGTGGATTGGTCCAAGCCAGCTCCCTCTCTTCCTATTTAAAATAAAGATATATCCGGAGGGACTCATATTTCAGCCATCATTGGGAACAACGAAGAGAGAGTGTTGTACCTTCACCTTTCAAGCACACACTTTAAAAAAGATCTTCAGGAGAGACTTAATAATTGCAAATGTCGAATAACATAAAAATAGACAGGTCTTTTTTTCTGGAAGGCTTTTTTCCCTTTTCTTTAACAAGCTTCTTCTGTCTTTCTTAATCAACTAAGAATAGGCTGTGATTACAGTCATCATTATGCAATTAATCACTATAATTACATTTTATTGGGGTAATAGTTTAAAAATCAGTGAACATACTCTGTACTTTCGCTTGACTGGGAAACATCCTAGAGCCTGTCAAACAGGAGTTTCTCTGAAAAGTTCCATTGTTATTTCATTTCTTGTTGACATTTGTCAAGTGGCTTCCTCCCCTTATTTTCCTTTTGCAGATATAGCTCTTGTGGTAGAAATTGAGGGAAGTTGACCATCCTGATCCAGAAAGGGAATTTGGACCTATACAGTTAGAATTCCAGATATTTGAAATTTGTTTGTGTGAATGTTTTCAGGTCAGGTCAGCCTCCATCCTTGTTGAACAGTGGAAGATTCAGGACAGATAAAAGGAAGCACATCTTCACACAGGAGGCAGGGAGCCCACCATTAGGTGGCGCCAGAGCCACCGACAGACTGAACCAGAGCCTATGACTGGTGAAACCAATTAATTTCAGCTTTGTCCCCATCCTTCTCCTTGCTGAGGCAACATGGAGACTTAAGAAGGAAGAAGCTGACAGGCAGTGCTCCCCCGCACCCCAAACAGGTGGCAAGGAAGAAGGCTGGGTGATCAAGGCAGGCTGTAGTTGGTAGGACAATGCCCCCATTTCCGCCACAGGCTGACCTACACTGGTCAGGAGGCTGTTTGCACATCTTCCGTGTGACACCTCGTTTGGCCCTACGTTTCTTATCATTGTCCAGTTGTAAGCGGAGGTAGCTTGGCTTCCTTTTCCTTCCCCCAAGTGCTGCCACGGAACCGAGAGCATCACATGAGTTCAATTATGATAGACAAGATCACCCAGTAAGTCACGGAAATAGGATTTTGTGTTTAAATCCAGCCAGATTTAAGGAAGGCTTTGATGAGTGGAACACAGAGGGAGAGAAATACCAACAGGAGCAAAGGTTTCTTATGTGAGTGTGTGTTCAGTTATAATGTCGCTAAACTCTCAAAATGCAATGAAAGCCTTTCTAAAAAAAAAATACTCAGAAATGTTCAGATTCACGTTGTTAGATCAGAGGTTGAGAAAACCATTATATGTTACTATTTCTTCTCTTCTTCTTTTTGGCTCGCAAGAGCAATATACATATTCAGAAATTCCCTCAGGAGGAGGTGGCAAAGCATTTCATAGCTCACCAGAAAGAAATTATAGTATATGAGATTCTAATTACAGCACGTGAAAAAGGCGGTTGAATGTTCTTGTGGCACTTTATCTGTCGGGTCTTGCGGAAGCTTCCCTTGCCTTGAAAAGCATTAAAAAATGTCTCTTTTATGGAAACGGTGTACACAAAATGGATACAGTTTGCATGGAAATTTGTCCTGTGGAAACCTGCCAAAATCAAGTTGGAATAGATCGATGCCTAGTGAAACTGACAGAGAATTCAGCTTCAGCTGATCTTTGCATTCCTATCTTTCTTACGGACATCCTATAGAGCTGGGGTTTTCAGACTTTCTACTCCTTATGCGTACTTGAGATGGTTGAGAATTACTCAGGCCCACCATCCATAAAATGGGGTGGACAGGAGCAGAACCAGCCACAAAATGGCAGCAGATGGAGTGGAGTTTGGCATAATCAGCTGGCAAGTCCTGACATCACTTTCTAATCCACTTATGGAATTGCCTAAATTATTTGCTGCTGCATTTTCCTTGTGGCAAGGAGTTCCATGGCTCATCCCATCAGCAGATAAAGATGTATGGACCACCTTAATTCCATTCCATGCCAATTTCACTGGTACTCGGTTATGTAATCTCATTTCTACACATTTATTGCTCTGGACATGACTTCCAGAATGAAGAAAAACGGCACCTTTGGCAACTTTGGTTAAGTTTTCTTTCTTTCTTACCAAAACAAACGTACAATGCTATCAGGAAATCCGTGGCGTTTCTGTTGAACAGGGGCTATTGGCTTATATCTATAACACCCAGCTCCAGTATTCTGTCCCCTGCAACACATAGACTCTTCTGTCTTCTACCTAGCACAGAGGTTGTGTTTTTTAATAGCTCTGTAAATCAAATGTGCCCAGCTAATAATTTCTGTCTATGGAACAGAAGATTATTTATGGGAGGCAAAGCACTCTAGGAAATCCATCATTTTGTTCCTAAAACGAACTTGTAGGAAGCAGTTAAATCTTTTCTGGAGGAGAAACTTGCCCAGAAATCGTTTCCTCAAAAGGATAAAGGGAAGAGTCGCAAGAGTAAACACGGATGCACATTTTCCATCTCTCTCTAAATTGTAGTTATAGCCACAAAAAAGGTAGGGTTGAATGAAATCAGTCTGTTTCTAGTCTGCCTCCCTTTCACACATGCTCACAAAGGTCCTTTTTCGACATCAAACTGCAAAAATAAATGAATAGATGAATTCTGCATGGAAATTTGCTGATAAATATGTAGTTAAATACAGAGTTGAAAATGTGTCTTCTTTCCACATCTCACTCTCTGCTTTAAAAAGAAAGAAAAAAGCTTTCAGGAAGTGTAAAGTAAAGGGACCCCTGACCATTAGGTCCAGTCGTGACCGACTCTGGGGTTGCGGCGCTCATCTCGCTTTATTGGCCAAGGGAGCCGGCGTACAGCTTTGGGGTCATGTGGCCAGCACGACTAAGCTGCTTCTGGCGAACCAGAGCAGCGCATGGAAACACCGTTTACCTTCCCACCGGAGTGGTACCTATTTATCTACTTGCACTTGACGTGCTTTCGAACTGTTAGGTTGGCAGGAGCAGGGACCGAGCAACAGGAGCTCACCCCATTGCGGGGATTCAAACCACGACCTTCTGATCGGCAGGTCCTAGGCTCAGTGGTTCAACCCACAGCGCCACCCACGTCCCTTCAGGAAGTGTGAAACAGGAGAAATAACCAAGTCCTCATCTGCACACTAGTCTGGTGGGGGCATATAAGACCAAAATTCAAATTCACAAAAAACACAAATTCCTTAAGCATATGTATGTGGGAGAGCTTATTCTGTTTATAACAATAATCAGACATGCCAATGAATTCTGGTGTTGTGGGAGAGGGAGTCAAGCATAGTTTTATAAAGATCGGACACTTCTCATTGCTTCTCTAAACTAAATGCTGCAATCTTTCTTAACAGGAAAGTATCTTATTGATCATTTTTTGGTTGCCTTTTTCTGATGGTGTTGGCTGAGCCCCAATCCCTTCTCTCCCTGGCTGAAGCTTAGCAGTATGAATGTCTGGACAAAATATAAAGACTTGTTGGAAAATAAAACTCCAAGGTGGCTTTCACCTTTGGAAGCTAAGGCCCGAAAAAGACCCAATATGGAGGCCAAATGGCCAAAATATTGGGAAATACTAGAAAAAGATGGAGACAACTGGAAATTGCAGAGTTTGGAGAAAATGAAGGATAAAGTGCGAGACTGGTTACATTACGCTCAGATTAAAGAAGTTTTTAAAAATGATAAGAAACTAGGGTTCCAGGTGGAAAAATCGAAACTAGAAACAGAACTGTTAGAACCAAAGACTAAGGTACTTTCAAGGATGTATAACTTGCTGTTAAAATGGAATACACAAGATGAAATGGTTAAATCGGCTATGATAAGGTGGGCGCAGGACATTGGGTATAATATCATGTTTGAGGACTGGGAAAGGTTGTGGAGTACTGGGTTGAACTTTACTGCATGCAATGCTTTGAAAGAAAATGTAATGAAAATGATATATAGATGGTATATGACCCCAGTCAAACTTGCAAAAATATACCACCTGTCTGATAATAAGTGTTGGAAATGTAAAGAGAATGAAGGAACATTCTTCCACCTCTGGTGGACCTGCCCTAAAGTGAAGGCGTTCTGGGAAATGATCTATAATGAACTGAAAAAGGTATTTAAGTATACCTTCATAAAGAAACCAGAGGCCTTTCTTTTGGGTATTGTCGGCCAAGGGGTGGTAAAGAAGGACCGGACATTTTTTATGTACGCAACAACAGCAGCAAGGATACTTCTTGCAAAGCACTGGAAAGCTCAAGATCTACCCACACTGGAAGAATGGCAGATGCAACTGATAGACTATATGGAACTGGCTGAGATGACCGGCAGAATCCGTGACCTGGGAGAGGAGAGGATGGAGGAGGACTGGAAGAAATTCAAGATTTATTTACAAAAATATTGTAATTTGAGTGAATGTTAAGCAGGATGCTAGATCATAAACAATTGAGCACCACTAAATTAGATGATTTAAGATGATAAGTGAGATTGAGAAAATATAAACTTTTTTGAGAATTACAAGATTATAAATAAACAGATGGGACATAAGAATGCAAACAAGATGATAAATTGCTGGCAAAAGTTATAACGATGAAAGTGGGAGCGGGAGATGTGAGGAAGTCCAAAGAAGATGTGAAATTATGTTAAGACATATGCTATATTGTTTATTATATCTATTTCTATTTTAAACCCTAATAAATATTTTTTTTTTTTTTAAAAAAGAAGCTTAGCAGTATGGCTGAGATGAGGTCCACGCTCTCTCCCTCAAACTCACTGTGTGGTGTGACATCATCATGACATCACTGTGTGTCGAGTTTCGCCTGCCTCTGCAATGCCCAGCCAACTGGAATGGAATGAGGGTCGGGGGGGGGGGGCAGGACATACAACTAGCTTTTTGTTTTTTGCACAGTACTAAGAAGTGGGGAGAGGGGGTGTATTTATCTGTTCTTCCCTCTCATCCTCAGCGAACGTTCAGAGCTACTGCAAAACCATCAGCTTCCTTTACCTTATTAAGGCTGCTTTGAAAGTAAATCAAAAGAGCGTGGAGTATGAAGTGATGTAAAACTACGAAAACACCGTTTACTACAAAGACAGCCGGTCGCGGTAAAGTAAGAACTGATCTTTTCAGACATGAATGCACGATCAGATAACCCCGCTTCGCTTTTCCGTGTTGCGGAAGGGTTTGCAGAAATCAAAATGCTTCTTTTAATAGGCTGGCTGAGTTGCAAATACATGTGTTTTTCTTTCCTTCAGAGATAGCACTGATTTTCTTCTTCTTTCTTTATCAAAGAGTGAGTTAATAGACTCAACACATTAGGAAACACATTCCATGCATATTCAATTGATAAATATTCCAGAATATTAATGCGGGGAGAGAGAGAGAGAGAAGTTGCTTTTTAAAAAAGTGCATTACTATGAGTTGCATTGCTCCTTTAGCTAGTATAAAGGCAAAGGGACCCCTGACCATTAGGTCGAGTCATGACCGACTCTGGGGTTGCGGCGCTCATCTTGCTTTATTGGCTGAGGGAGCCAGTGTACAGCTTCCGGGTCATGTGGCCAGCATGACTAAGCCGCTTCTGGAGAACCAGAGCAGCGCACGGAAACGCCGTTTACCTTCCCGCCGGAGTGGTACTTATTTATCTACTTGCACTTTGACATCCTTTCAAACTGCTAGGTTGGCTGGAGCAGGGACCGAGCAATGGGAGCTCACTCCGTCACGGGAATTCAATCTGCCGACCTTCTGATCAGCAAGTCCTAGGCTCTGTGGTTTAACCCACAGTGCCACCTGCGTCCCTTAGCTAGTATAGGCTTCCCCAAACTCGGACCTCCAGATGTTTTGGGACTACAACTCCTATCATCCCTAGCTAACAGGACCAGTGGTCGGGGATGATGGGAATTGTAGTCCCAAAACATCTGGAGGGCCGAGTTTGGGGGTGCCTGAGCTAGTACAACATGGGTCGCCAAGGTGGTGCCCACCTGCAACACTCTGCCCACCAATACTTCCTATGAGACCCATGGAAGGTTTCAATATATATATCCCCTCAAAAATATACTACAAATGAGGCAGTTGGTACTTTTTACTCAGTTCCTGCTTGATAAAGAACTACAGTGGACGCTCAAGTTGCAAACGTGATCCGTGAGGGATGCACGTTCACAACCCGCAGCACTCGCAACCCACATCTGCACGTCTGTGCACGACTGGGTTGCGATTCGGTGCTTCTGAGCATGCACAAAGCACATTTTAGTGCTTCTGCGCATGCGCGACCGCCAAAACCCGGAAGTAACCAGTTGCAGTACTTCCAGGTTTCAGCGGTCTGTAACCCAAAAAAACGCAACCTGAAGCGTCTGTAACCCGAGGTATGACTGTAGACAACTTTTAGAAGACATCTGAAGGCAGCCATGTATTGGGAAGTTTTATTATGTTTTATTATGTTTTCATATATGGTAGAAGTCACCAGAGTGGCCAGGGATACCCAGCCAGATGTGTGGGGTATAAATAATAATAACATTATTATTATTATTATTATTATTATTATTATTATTATTATTACCATAAACACAGCCCCTTAAATGTACCCGCATTTCATCAGTTGCTACATTTTGTCGGACATCCGTTCCCCATCCATTTTGATCATAGTGGAAGCTGATACAGGAGTCCCTTCCCTTAAGGATGGGGCAGCTGATGTGGAAGGGGAAGCTGAAGGCTATATGAAAATGCTAACGTTCTCTAGGGTTGCCATCTTTTGAAGAGCAGAAAACAGGACACATTTGCTGACTTCTACTTTTAACTATGGATCGCTATGACGGCTCTCATTTTACATGAAAAAGAGATGACAATTTCCCCCCCTTTCTTTGATGACTGTTCCAAGGTGACTCTGTGGGACTCGTGAGTAAAAAGGTAAAAGATAAAGGACCCCTGGACAGTTAAATCCAGTCAAAAGTGACTATGGGGTTGCAGCGCTCATCTCACTTATCAGGCTGAGGGAGCTGGCGTTTGTCCACAGACAGCTTCCGGGTCATGTGGCCAGCAGGACTAAACCACTTCTGGCACAACGGGATACCATGACAGGTGCCAGAGCACATGGAAACACCGTTTACCTTCCCGCCGCAGCGGTTCCTATTTATCTACTTGCACTGGTGTACTTTCGAACTACTAGGTTGGCAGGAGCTGGGACACAGCAACGGGAGCTCACCCTGTCGTGGGGATTCGAACTGCCAAGCTTCCAATCAGCAAGCCTAAGAGGCTCAGTGAGTACACATGGATTGGGTCAGACTGTAATTCGGTATTGCCAGAGGAAGCCTTGCTCAGAGGTACAGCACCTGCTTTTTGTGAAACCAGGATATGGCAGCTAGACTGGTGACTGGCAGCCGCCACTTAGACCACATAACACCGGTCCTGAAAGACCTACATTGGCTCCCAGTACGTTTCCGAACACAATTCAAAGTGTTGGTGTTGACCTTTAAAGCCCTAAACGGCCTCGGCCCAGTAAAGCTGAAGGAGCGTCTCCACCCCCATCGTTCAGCCCGGATGCTGAGGTCCAGCGCCGAGGGCCTCCCTCACTGCGAGAAGTGAAGTTACAGGGAACCAGGCAGAGGGCCTTCTCAGTAGTGGCACTGCCCTGTGGAATGCCCTCCCTTCAGATGTCAAGGAAATAAACAATTATCTGACTTTTAGAAGACATCTGAAGGTAGCCCTGTTTAGGGAAGCTTTTAATGTTTCATGTATTTATCGTATCTGAAGAAGTGTGCATGCACATGAAAGCTCATACCAATAACAAACTTAGTTGGTCTCTAAGGTGCTACTGGAAGGATTTTTTTTATTATGTATTTATCGTTTTTTTAATATTCTATTTGGAGCCGCCCAGAGTGGCTGGGGAAATGCAGCCAGATAGGCAGGGTATAAATAATAAACATTATTATTATTATTATTATTATTATTATTATTATTATTATGGTTCCAGATTTACAGAGCTCAATGGGATATCATCACAATTATTATTATGGTTGTCAATAACATCATCATCATCATCAAATGGAATTTGCATCACTGCCTGGTTTTTGCCTCTACAACTCGGGCACGTCGAAGACTTGTTTGTCACTGCATCACCTTCTCAGGGATGTTTGTCACTGTCCCACCTTCTCAGAAAACAGTCGTGCTCAAACCTGAACTGATGTTTTTGGGGCCAAAGTGTTAACTTCTCTGTCACACGTTTCTCTGCAAAGTCGGTTAATGTGCGCTGTAAAGATCACTAATTATCACGTTCTGAGATGCCCTTGGTAGTTCTTTTTATATATATATGTATAAAAGCCTCTGGCACATTTGTGATGCAGCATATATTATTCCAACCCCAACCCCCCGTTCTTGCTATTAGGAGATATTTGCTTCTTTTAATCTCTGCACAGCAGGCCGGCTTGGACGTTGGGTGGCACAGAGAGATGTAGGGAAGAAAATGAGAAGGCGGACGGCCTCATTTTATCTTCCTTCAACATAGCATGGCATCACAGAAGTAGAAGTGGAGTTAAGTCCCATTGAATACAGCGGGACTTCTATCCGAGTTAAGCAATCAAAGGCTAGCCCTGTGGGACAAGAATGTTATTTTGCGTAATGTTTAATCTGAGGCTGAAATCCTCACACACTTACTTGGGAGTAAGATGTGTTGAAGACACTGGGACTTAACTTCCGAATAGGGGCTGGAAGAAAAATCAGTTCAGTTTGCCCTTAACAAGTGAACATACCTAATTTGAATTTTCCAAAACAATATGGAAACTGAAACACAGCTGCCCTTCAAAATTCACAGTTCCCTTAATTTTACAATTCGCACTGCTCTGGCTAAGCAATGTGCCTACAAATACATACAAAAATGCATTCTATTCTCCTTTGAAAAATTGCATCAATTAGGTATTAGGCAAAATTGCATTTAAAAGTGTGTATATATGGGAAGAAATTTGCACTAAAAGGCTGGTGGGTTTTCATGGGGAGGGTTATGTGAGAGAATGTTAGAAGCATATTGCTGAGTGCATGGTGCGCCAACCCATTTTGAAATAATTATCCTTTGGTGTTCATGGAGCGATACACCAATCTTCTATCTGATTATTATATGGAGGACTGGTAGATTAAAAGTTTGTTCACCAGCCCTTAGTACTGGAGTGGAACTGGTTAAAAAACTTAGGAGTCACTCGCTGAAATGGCAAAGCTTACAGGAAAACTCAGAGACAAGGACAACTGAGACTTTAAAAAAGACTTGGAATTGTTTATGATGTACTTACAAAAATACTGTAGAGAAGTGAACTCACCAGCAGCGTTTGAGTAAACATTTGCAATTAAGAAAACTAACGTTAAAGTTAAGGAGCAATAACAGGGAAAATAAAATACAAAGTGTAAGATGCAATTTGAAAAGATATGGTGTAAGAATATAAGAACATTTAAGTAAAGGATTTCAGAGTTAAGGTAATATAAAATAAGAAGGAGAAGCTAATGTCAAAACAAACCAGAAGAGGAAATTGAGGGAAGTCAAGGGAGGAGAGAGATTTGGATTTGCATATTTCTTCTTGTGATGCTGACAACTATGTTCACTAGAAATTTGTAAAATTCAACAAAATATATTTTTTTTAAAAAACTTAGTAGGCACTTATCAGCTGACCATTCCAACTTTTTGAGAGTGACAGACGATAGTAGTAATTATTGTTGTTGCTGTTATTACTGAGAAGGCATAAGTTGCAGCAGATGCATGATTTCACATGAACGTTCTCCAATCTGCGTATGCTATAATAAGCATTTCGTCGTACATCGTTATGTTGGCCACAATCCGAAACTGAGCTAAACATGCGGCAGCCCACTGATTTCAATGGGCTTTAATATGCTTCGCTCCATGTATGACTGCAGCTTTTGTCTTGTGGAATGTGTTCCCCCCTTATGGGATGTGTAGTCTATCTGCTCCACTGACTGGTGCAGACACAACACTGCGTTAAGAAAAGCAAGCTGTCCAGAGTTTGAGCCTGTGGGCTATGATTAAGGTTTTTTGTAGATTGCAGGTGGCTTTGGGAGCAAAAAATAAAACCATCACAAGATCTTGCAATGATATACTTCCAAGGTCTGTTTTTGTGAAATGACAATTCTTCTCTGCACATAAGCTGGCTAATAAGACCAGGTACAGGGGTACAGTTCTGAAATCAATGTGAGAAGCCCATTTAGACACAGGAGAGTTTTGTGTGCATTTTTTTTTGGGGGGGGGGCACATTTTCTCTCTGCCCACACAGGAGCGCTGTGCATTCTTTGAAACTCCGGCACACATGCAACGCCCCCAGACCTGGCTGCCGTGTTTGATTAAATTAGGCTAAAAATAAAACAAGTTTTCATTATGACTCAGAAGGGTGATTGGTTCTGACAAATTAGCAGCTGAAGTGATTTGACGCTGTCCCTCAAAGACGGGAGCACAAGCTCGTGAGTCACGGTGCAAGTTGTGCAAGTGGGATGATGAGCCCTGGTGCCGTCCTTCCTGCCTCCAGTGTAAACTTTGACTCAGGACCTGCAGCAGCTGGCAAAGCGATTGCTCGTGGTGGGAAAAGGCACACCATGACCCCCAATTGGAGTGGTACAGAAGCATAGATGCACTTCCATTTTATATGCATACAGTTGGCACACAACTGGCGCACATTTAACTTGTGCAATCGCAGCATTGTGTGCTTGGAGGCTGGTCGGTATGCAATTGCACAAATTAAATGCCTGCGAGGCGGGAGGAATATCCCCAGACAGCCCAATGGTGTCCAGGCTTGCTCAGTGGCCAACAAAATGCCAACTTGTGTGGAGGATGTGTGCGAAATTGCTGGCAGGGAAATGGAAAATGATCAGGGAGGGGGATGGAATGTTCTTGTTGTTTAGTTGTTTAGTCGTGTCCAACTCTTCGTGACCCCTTGGACCAGAGCACGCCAGGCACTCCTGTTTTCCACTGCCTCCCGCAGTTTGGTCAAACTCGTGCTGGTAGCTTCGAGAACACTGTCCAACCATCTCGTCCTCTGTCATCCCCTTCTCCTTGTGCCCTCCATCTTTCCCAACATCAGGGTCTTTTCCAGGGAGTCTTCTCTCCTCATGAGGTGGCCAAAGTATTGGAGCCTCAGCTTCAGGATCTGTCCTTCCAGTGAGCACTCAGGGCTGATTTCCTTCAGAATGGATTGGTTTGATCTTCTTGCAGTCCATGGGACTCTCAAGAGTCTCCTCCAGCACCATAATTCAAAAGCATCAATTCTTCAGCGATCAGCTTTCTTTATGGTCCAGCTTTCATTTCCATACATCACTACTGGGAAAACCATAGCTTTTACTATAAGGACCTTTGTTGGCAAGGTGATGTCTCTGGGGAATGGAATAGAGTAGTTCAAAAGATGTAACTCAGGCTTCCTCCAGATGTTTTGAGACTACAATTCCCATCAACCCTGACCTCTGGTCCTACTAGCTAGGGATCATGGGAGTTGTAGGCCAAAAACATCTGAAGGGCTGAGATTGAGGAAGCCTGATGTAACTATCAACTCGCGTCTGACCTTGCTTATTTCCTCTTCCCTCCCAATCCATCTTCCTTTAGTGTGGTGTCTTTCTTGATTGTGAACTTGAGACCTTTTGCATGCAAAGGAGGTATGCGCTATGGACGTTAGCAATTTCATGTGTTCCACAATAGCCTGCATGCAAACTACTATTTTATGCATACGGATTGGAGTCTGTTTTTTTTTATTAAGCGGTCTATAAATCTTGTTAAATAAATGAATGAATATTAAATAATTAACAGCTATTTAACCATTCAATGCTATATACGCCTACTCAGAAGACCCACTAAGTTAAGTAGCACTGATTCCAAGGTTTGTGAGAATAAGACCTCAGCCTAAATGGAAGAATAGAATAAAAAAATTTCCATGGGGATGGCAGATGGGGGGGGGGGAGGCATGTAGCTATTGTGAATGTACGCCATGGAAGTCAAATCAAAGCACAGCGCCGTTCACATTAAGAGTTCGTCAGATCTGGCAATTACAAGGCGAGTCTGATCTACACGATATATAAATATTTGTGAGTATGATTTTACTGGTAAAATGATCAAGGGGCTGCCTCACCTTTCCCTCACAGGAAAAAAAAAAGCGCTGAAGTGTTTGGGGATGTTTTATTTCAACAGAAAGTGATGGGGCCCAGGGAAGGCCTGTGTTTATAAAACTATTTATGGTGTTGAGAGATGGATCCACCACACACCCTCCTGTTTTCATAATACTGGCGGCCAAAGAAAAAGGAAAAAGAAATACTGCTTCATAAGGCACATAATTTAATGCACAGGATTTTCTAACGTAAAATCTGGGAACCAGCTTAGGTGATGGTTTTGAAATGCTTTCATCTATGCAGAAGGTGTTAGGCATTTTCGATGGCTTTAAGCAACAATAGCTAAATTGAACCTCCATTTTGATACGTAGCACACCTCTGATGACCAGCAGCTGAAGACAAACCACAAGAGAAAGCCGTCCTAGATATGGTCTACCACAACAGCTGGAGGCAGTGATGCTTCTGAATGCCTGTTGCTGGGTACCACCGAAGGAAAGAGAGCTTCTGTGCCCAGATCCTGCTTGAGGGTTCCCAACTGGTATCTATCTGGACCTTGTGAGAACAGGATGCTGGACTAGATGGGTCGTTGGTCTGATCCAGCACACTCTTCCTGTGTACTTAGGGAAAGCTTTTCTCCTGAGTGTCCGGAGGCATTTGGTGACGGCTGTTTAAATCAGAGGGAGCATGTCCCTGAACACCCATGGATGGGAATTGTGGGTTGAAATTGAAATTGAAATACTTTATTGTCGCTTGTACAACTTGTATACAGTGAGATCACCGTGCTAGAGAAGAAACTTTTTTTTTTTTAAGTTTCTCCTCCCGTTAGATTCACAAAATGTTTAGGGGTATGTGTACCCCTGCATCCCCCCAGAAAAAAGTACTGGACTTAACCGTCCAGAGGTCCTTTACCATATATTATTATTATTATTATTATTATTATTATTATTATTATTGGCTTGTGGGCCAGAGGTTCTCCAACTCATTCTAAAAAGTAGAGCATAACTGTATAAGCTGGGTAGCTCAGTTGGCTACAGAATGGTGTTGATAATGCCAAGACTGCAGGTTCAATCCTGGACAGCTGCATATGCCTTCATTTCAAAGAGCTGGACTAGATCAGGCATCCCCAAACTCGGCCCTCCAGCTGTTTTGGGACTACAACTCCCATCATCCCTAGCTAACAGGACCAATGGTCAGGGATGATGGGAATTGTAGTCCCAAAACAGCTGGAGGGCCGAGTTTGGGGATGCCTGTATTAGATGATCCTCAGCATCTCTTCCAACTCTATGATTCTATTCTTTTCTATTCTGAAGTTGTAAAGTATTCCCTTAGCACTCCCCTTCATTCATGTTTGCTTTTGTGTTCACCGCTCCCCACTTCATTCATGTTTGCTTTTGTGTTCACCGCTCCCCACAACCTGTTGTTTTACTTCGCAGAGTAACTTCCGCTTACTCCTTGTCTCCTAGCGATGTCCTTGTTCTCCAAAATGGCTCGCCCTGGATTTGTGCTGCACACCCAGCCATTTAATATCTCTGATCAGGGTATGCAAATGAATTCAGATTGGATTCCTGCTATCTACATCTGGCACGTCTCATTGCATTATCATATCGCTGATGTACGGCCTGATGCAACATGACACCTTTTAATGCCACGCGAACCGAGTCGGCAGCCGTGCAAAGGGAAGAGCTTGCACACGCACACACACATTTGGGTTTCCACCTTTTCTTTCTTTCTGATAGGCCTTCTGATAGTCTAAGACAAACTGATCTGATGGGGAGGAAAGCAAACAGCGAATGTTTGAAAGAGAAGGCAGCTTTGTCTTCATTCCGCTTCCAGCGCCGCTCGTTCATAATCGTCTGCGTGAGAATTCACTTAATGTTAGAGCTGGGCAAATTCTCTGTGTGTGCATAAGTCATTTGTGTAGCCTCACTGCAAAGTGCCCTCCACTATCCCAAAGCCCATGGGGAAAAGTTAGGACAGGTGTTTCAGGACAACGGATAGCTCCAGGTGTGGGATTTGCTGCAACAATGGCGGGAAGCAACAGAGCCTTTTCAAAGTTTGGCCCTGGCCTACCTCTCCCATTCTCCGACCCCATGTGAAGAACTTAAATGCTTAAGGGCCAGCCTTCTGGCCTTTTCCCTGTAAGGTGGTTTTGTTGTAGTTGTTTAGTCATTTAGTCATGTCCGACTCTTCGTGACCCATGGACCAAAGCACGCCAGGCACTCCTGTCTTCCACTGCCTCCCGCAGCTTGTTCAAACTCATGTTCATAGCTTTGAGAACACTGTCCAACCATCTCGTCCTCTGTCGTCCCCTTCTCCTTGTGCCCTTCGTCTTTCCCAACATCAGGGTCTTTTCCAGGGAGTCTTCTCTTCTCATGAGGTGGCCAAAATATTGGAGTCTCAGCTTCACAATCTGTTCTTCCAGTGAGCACTCAGGGCTGATTTCCTTCAGAATGGATCGGTTTGATCTTCTTGCAGTCCATGGGACTCTCAAGAGTCTCCTCCAGCACCATAATTCAAAAGCATCAATTCTTTGGCGATCAGCCTTCTTTATGGTCCAGCTCTCACTGTAAGGTGGCTTACAGATAAAAATAAGAACGGCACAACACCAGTCCTTTCAGTCAGTTCCCCAAAGCCTGTTGGGAAAAAGATGATCTTCACCTCCCAGCCAGAAGGACAGCAAGGACAGAGCCAGTCTAACTTCCCTAGGGAAGAAGTTCCAAAGTCCGGGAGCAGCCACAAAGGAGTTGATCTGTGTGGTCTCCTCTTAGGCTCGGTGGTCGCTGAATTTCCAGCTGCAGATCCAGAATCCTGAAAACAATAATAATAATAATAATAATTTGGCCAACTTTCATCAGGAGCTCCCATGGCAGGTTCCAACAATTCAAAATTCAGAATGAAAGACAGTCAAAACGGAGGACAGTCCCAGGACAGGCACATCTCAGGTTTCAAAGGCCAGGGGGAAGCGATGTTTCTTCAGCATCTGCCGAAAGCTACAGAGTGAAGAAGCCAGATACACTTCTGTGAGGAGGGAATTCCACAACTGAGGGGCTGCCACAGAGAAGGCCCTCTCACAAGCCGCCACCACTCTAGCTTCTGAGGACAGTGATACAACCAAGATGGCTGCCTCTGCCGATCTCAACACCTGACAGGGTCTCTAGGGAAGGAGAGGCTTCAACAGGGACCACACCCAGCTACCTAGTGCTGCTTGAGTGCTTTGTCAGATTTTAAAACTTCCTTCAATTGAGGCTGTATGTATGTATTCATTTGCAGTTATGAATGGCTTCACATTAACCACATCATAGTGACTGGGCATAATAGCACCACCAATAAAAATAATCACAGTTTTATATATGAAAGCAACTGGAACACGTTCTCCCCTAACAGAGAACTTCCAGCAGGAGCTGGGTATGTTTAGCCTGGAAGAGAGGAGACTGAGGGGAGATATGGGAGCCATCTTCAAATATCTGAAGGGCTATCACATGGAGGAGGGAGCATGCTTGTTTTTTCTCCTGCTCTGGAGAGTAGGACTCGAACCAATGGCTTTAAGTTGCAAGAAAGGAGATTCCGACTAAACATTCAGAAAAAAACTTTCTGACAGTAAGAGCTATTCAGCAATGGAGCAGACTCCCTGGGGAGGTTGTGAGTTCTCCTTCCTTGGAGGTTTTTAAGCAGAGGTTGGATAGCCATCTGTCATGGATGCTTTAGCTGAGATTCCTGCATTACAGGGGGTTGGACTAGATGACCCATGGGGTCCCTTCCAACTCTACAATTCTACCATTCTATGATACTATGATCCCAAGACATACATCCCTGGGGCCCTGGCAATGCCTTCCCAGGATACCAAGTGCTAATGCCATGCCAGAATTATTAAATTATAAGTATGAATTTGATATTTTCTCAGTTTTCCCGTGTACTCTTGATTCTTGCCAACTGTCATTACGAGAGTATGCGTCAGAGCTGCAACAAAATGTTGCAGTGCGGAATGTGCAGTGCTTCAGTCAGCCAGTCACACCTTCCTCCAGAACAGTCCATTCCGTTTCCCATTCCTCCTCCCAAAAGCCAGCCAGCTTTCTGGTGCCACTAAGTATACTAAGCCATCACTGGGGGGGGGGGTTATATTCCCCCCCCCCCAATAAATATATTTCCCCATGCTTTCTGATATCTCCCTCTCAAGAGGCAACACTCACCTCTGAACATTGGAAATAGTATTCACAATCAAGCTACCCCAACACTTGAAGATAGCACTTGAAAGATTGGATGCGAAAGCCGACAGAGGATTGTTAGGAAAAGCAATAAAATGTGACTATCTCTTATGAACTGGTACATCTTCTCTTCCCCACCCCCCCCTTCCTGCCTGACATTACATCCTTGCATCTGTCATGTCCCTTTTCTTACAAACACATTCATCAAAACTTCCCTCTGCCAACAACGGCTGAGCCACTCGTGCTGGCCAGATTTATCATAAAACTCTTTCCTGTCTCTTTTGGGGAAAGGAAGTAAATGCACACAGTTGCTAGCTTCTGTCTCACTTTAGAACCCAGCAGTGGGAGTGTTCATTCACATGGCAGCTTATTCCATTTTTGCAACGTTCCCCTGTTTCCAGCAACTGGTATTGTTGCCTGGTATGCCACGCTGAGGACCTTAAGGTCCACAAATGACAACATTTTGACGGCCCCAAGTCACAAGGTGATTAGATTGGTCTCAGCTAGGGCCAGGGCCTTTTTGGTACTGGCCCCAACTTGGTGGAACGCTCCGTCACAAGAGACTAGGGCCCTGCGGGACTTGAAATCTTTCCACAGGGCCTGCAAGACAGAGCTGTTCCACCTGGCCTTAGGTTTGGACTCAGCCTGACCCTTATGTCCCCTCCCCTTATGGTTTTGATCTATGGGCTACTTTTAAAAGGAGGCTGCATTTTAAATTGCATTTTAACCTGTATTTTAAATTGTGGTGGTTTTTTTCCTATTATGTTTTTACTGTAATTTTACTGGTGTTAGCTGCCTGGAGGGGAGGGTATAAATAAAATTTATTATTATTATTATTATTAATTGTCTCCGAAGATGGAGACACAGCATAGTCATCATGGCTGGTAGCCATCGATAACCCTACCCTCCATGAATTTGTCAGATCCTCTTTTAAAGCCATCTGAGCTTGTGTCCAACACCACATCTAGTGGGAGTGAGTTCCATAGGTGAACAAGGCACAAAAGTATTTCTTTAGTCTGCCTGAATGTGCCAACATTCATCTTCCCTTCCCGACTTCCAGGGACTTCCTGAACTTCCGCGTCATTTTCTCACTGCGTTCTCTTTAACTTAGATCAGCATCCCTCACCCCTCTTTAAGAAACAAAACCCCAAAATGACTCTTTTGCATTGCGCTGGAAAAAACCCACATTATGAAGAGCTACATAAATGCTTTGTTCTCTTAGGAACAACACAGCAGACTCGCACAGGATTTCTCAAACTATTTACATTTCTCTCTGCGTGTCCCCAAATCACCCAGCCGCTGCAATGTCTCTTTTATTATTGCTTCTGGGAGCGATTTATGAGTTCTTAGAAGAAGAAGAAAATCTCGCTCCTGTGTTTCCACTATTTAGGAACATAAATAGTGCGAGGAGACTAGGCCTGGCGTTATTAAGGCCTCGCCTGAGGCACCGAGTAAAACCTACGAGACAGCGGAGGGGGAAAAGAGAGGAAACAAATGGAAGTGGCTACAAAACAACCACTCTTTCCCACACACACCTGGGGAGACTGCTCACGGAGAATGCTTTGTTCAAGGATCACAAAAATGCCCACGATAGAAAAGCTTTTGAGGAAGCCCAAGGATTTTTTTTAATGAGGGGCTAATTGGGGGCCTCTCAACATTAGGGATGGAAAACCTTTCAGGGTCACATTCCCTTGTGGGCTGCCGAGGCAGAAATTCTGCAATATCCATTATCAGGAAAGCCAGCTTTACGAACACTCGGGTACAGCAGGACCACAAAACTAGTAATAACCAGTTTTAAGAGGAGACTAATGCTGATTGCTGTAGGGGGAAACAAGTAACAGGTAAAAACTACATGGCTTTTAGAAGACATCTGCAGACCCACCTAGTGTCCCTATTTTCCAAGGACAGTCTCAGATTTACAGAAGCCGTCCTGGTTTCTGATTTGATCCTGGAATGTCTTGCTTTTCCTTAGGTAAAGGTAAAGGTACCCCTGACCATTAGGTCCAGTCGTGACCGACTCTGGGGTCGTGGCGCTCATCTCACTTTATTGGCTGAGGGAGCCTGCGTACAGCTTCCGGGTCATGTGGCCAGCATGACTAAGCCGCTTCTGGCGAACCAGAGCAGCGCACGGAAACGCCGTTTACCTTCCCGCCGGAGCGGTACCTATTTATCTACTTGCACTTTTACGTGCTTTAGAACTGCTAGGTTGGCAGGAGCAGGGACCGAGCAACGGGAGCTCACCCCGTCACAGGGATTCGAACCGCCGACCTTCTGATCGGCAATTCCTAGGCTCTGTGGTTTAACCCACAGTGCCACCCATGTCCCTCTATGTGCTTTTCCTTAGCACATCCTTATTTTCATCAGAGAAATGTTGGAGGGGAGGGAGTTAGGCAACCCTGAACCAAGGAGATAAGTAACTATATTGTATAATGTTTAATATTTTATTATGTTTTATATATGTTGGAAGCTGCCCAGAGTGTCTGGGGCAACCCAGTCAGGTGGATGGGGCATCATCATCATCATTATTATTGAATAGGATGTCCCTATTTTTATTGGAGAAATGTTAGAGGGTATGCATATGAAGGCAGTCCTGTATAGATAAGTTTTTAATATTGGTCTTACTGGGTTTTTATGTTTCTTTGGAAGCTGCCCAGAGTGGCTGCGGCAACCTAGTCAGATGGACGGGGTACAAATAATGAAACTACTACTAATGAGGCCTCTCTGCACAGCAAAAACTCGGGTTCAATCAGTGTTTTCAAGGATTGTGGTTGCATGAGGAGGCGCTGAGGTGTCAGGAGGTGTCAGGCTGGAGAATAAAGCAGCTGAGAGGACATGTTTTTTCTGTGCTGAATGAAAAGGCTGACTATCTGAGAATCTGGTTTGAGCCTCTGCACTGAAGCCACGGAGGGAATTTCCCCCCTTTCTATGTGCATATGGCAGTGAAGGGCGGGGCAAGAGGCAAAAGTGGGTGGAGCTTTCTTACAGCCATGCAGTAGTTGGACCAACCTCAGCCTCCTGCCAGCCTTCTTTCTTGAAACTAGTCCTGGAATTGGCAGCAGCTGGCTATCTGCCCCCCCCCCCCAGCCTTAGTGCTGCCCTTGGAGAACTCTGCAGGGAGGAGGATGGAGACAAAACCAGAATAGGCTCTGCCTTTTGCCCTACCAGTCCTAATGGGCATCAGCCACCAGTGAGTGGAATTGCTTCCTGAGAGCAATGACAAACCTAGACAGCATCTTAGAAAGCAGAGACATCACCTTGCTGACAAAGGTCCGTACAATTAAAGCTATGGTTTTCCCAGTAGTGATGTATGGAAGTGAGAGCTGGACCATAAAGAAGGCTGATCACCGAAGAATTGATGCTTTTGAATTATGGTGATGGAGGAGACTCTTGAGAGTCCCATGGACTGCAAGAAGATCAAACCGATCCATTCTGAAGGAAATCAGCCCTGAGTGCTCACTGGAAGGACAGATCCTGAAGCTGAGGCTCCAATACTTTGGCTACTTCCTGAGAAGAGAAGACTCCCTGGAAAAGACCCTGATGTTGGGAAAGATGGAGGGCACAAGGAGAAGGGGACGACAGAGGACGAGATGGTTGGACAGTGTTCTCGAAGCATGAGTTTGACCAAACTGCGGGAGGCCATGAAAGACAGCAGTGCCTGGCGTGTTCCGGTCCATGGGGTCACGAAGAGTCGGACACGACTAAACAACAAAAGCCCAGAGCGTAGGGAAGCTCAAGCCCAGGCACCAAATGCCTCTGTATTTGAACCCTGGGACTCTCTCCAGGACCCAGGCCCACTTGACAGACCACAGCCCTCAGTGGCCTGACTTTGCACTCCCCTTGATTGTTTTTGTGTGGCTGGAACATGTCCTTGAATTCTACAAATGCCCTTTGCTTTTGCCCTGATGCATCGAGGAACTCTGATAAAACCTCTTGCTCGCCTGGGTGGATGATAACAAGAGGGGCATGTGAGTACACTGGTGGAGGAAGAGGAGTGCGGGGGGGGGAGTGCACTGCCTCCGGCAGCGCAATCCCGGTGGGGTGCCATCGCGGCTGCCCCCCCCGCCTGCACTGGGTGCCATGCCCCCTGGATGCATGCCAGCCCTGCCCCCGCCTGCTCTCCACCCCCCAGTGCCGGAGCATGAAGCTCCGCCACTGTGTGAGTATATATAGAAACCAGACTACTGGACAAAGCTGAATTTTGCATTCATTTTTTTGCAATGAAGGAAATGCAGCCCTGCTTTAACCACTTCAGAGAGCCTCCGAAACCTGTCCTGGCATCCTTAAAACCACGTGAGGATTTATTTAATTTTCCTGCTATTTTTTAAATAGTTTGAAACCGCCGTGCTTTGGGACGTCAGGCGGTTAAGAATACAAAGCCAGCGAGAGCGCTGCGAAAAGTGATCACCGGGGACTACAATGCATAATAAGGTATATAAATAAGTGTCACGCCAAATTCTTATAAAGGAACACAAATCGAGGCCTGCGCCGTTCCCCCATTTCCCTCCGTAATGGCTTTGTGGAAAAGCCCATGTCGCTTTGCAAAGAGCTCTGAGTACAATGGGGACCCCTGCAGATACTGAAATTTTGCAAGCCGTGGGACACGGGAGCCTACAGGGAAGTGAAAGCGCAGGTTTAATGGCATTTTAAATGTTATGACTCTACAGAAGGCCAAATCTGCAATATAATCCCTTTTCAGAATTCTTTATGCACTGCGAGACATGTGGGAGCTCGCGTTCTGCTCTGTAAATCTGACTGTGACCCAGCAAAGATCAAGTGCTGATGGGTAAGGAAAGGGCTGCTGTTAAGGGAAACCTTTGCAAAATGAGAGCTCAGAGGGCAATTACCGTCCCTGTAGCTCCAGGCTTTGGTCTGCATTGTGTTAATCCTGAAGAGCGACTGGCAGTTATGCACATTCCCGGTTCCAATGCCACAGAATCATGGGAGAAGGAAGGGACCCCAAGAACCGTTTGGTTCAACACCCTGCAATGATCCAAACTGTTGCACACAACCCCAGTCTCTGAGCTGTGAGAATCCAGGGGTTCCAGACAACTAGTTGGGGTTCAGTTTCCTCGGAACGAAGGTCAAGGGAAACTTCAGGATATGTGTTTGTATTTACACACAAAGGATGAAGGGGCTCACAGCATTAACACCCCAACAGATTTAACTTCTCTATTAGCCACAGTCTTGGTTCCAGCACAGAACAATCATGGCTTGGTGTCTCCAGATTCCGGCCTGCTTCCTCCCCAGCTCACACAGGAACACTCCCTCTATTGTTCTTTTACCTAACAGCTAGATGATGATGATAATGATAATGATAATAACAATTTATTATTTATACCCCGCCCATCTGGCTGGGTTTGCCCAGCCACTCTGGGAGGCTTCCAACAAAATATTAAAATACACTAGTCTATTAAACATTAAAAGCTTCCCTAAACAGGGCTGCCTTCAGATGTCTTCTAAAAGTCTAGTACATTGGTACCTCGGGTTACATACGCTTCAGGTTACAAGCTCCGCTAAGCCAGGATAAGAACTTTGCTTCAGGATGAGACAGAAATCGTGCTCCAGCGGCGCGGCGGCAGCAGGAGGCCCCATTAGTTAAAGTGGTGCTTCAGGTTAAGAACGGACCTCCAGAACGAATTAAGTACTTAACCCGAGGTATCACTGTAGTTGTTTTTCTCTTTGACATCTGGTGGGAGGGCATTCCACAGGGCGGGTGCCACTACCAAGAAGGCTCTCTGCCTGGTACCCTGCAACTTGGCTTCTCGCAGCGAGGGAACCCCCAGAAGGCCCTCGGAGCTGGACCTCCATGTCCGGGCTGAATGATGGGGGTAGAGACGCTCCTTCAGGTATACAGGACCAAGGCCGTTTAGGGCTTTAAAGGTCAGCACCAACACTTTGAATTGTGCTCGGAAATGTACTGGGAGCTAGTGTAGGTCTTTCAAGACCGGTGTTACATGGTCTCGGCAGCCGCTCCCAGTCCCCAGTCTAGCTGCCACATTCTGGATTAGTTGTAGTTTCCAGGTCACCTTCAAAGGTTGCCCCACGTAGAGTACATTGCAGTAGTCCAAGCGGGAGATAACCAAAGCATGCACCACTCTGGTGAGGCAGTCCGTAGGCAGGTAGGGTCTCAGCCTGCGTACCAGATGGAGCTGATAAACAGCTGCCCTGGACACAGAATTAACCTCCTCCAACAGCCATCGTGGGGTGGGGGGAAAGTCCCACCCATTTACCCAGAGGGCACCATCGCTTAGTTGTAGCTTTTGCAACCTAGCCGATTCTTTTTGGATGCTGATGAGGACACTTAAGTGGCCAGCTAAGGCCACTGTCTTACAAAGAAACCTTTCTGACCAGTCCAGCAGAATCCTCCTATCCATTTCTCACCTCACTGGGTTGAATGGCAAAGCATACAGAAAGCCTAGAAATTTGTACTCTTTAAATGTGAATTTTTCATCTTTCTTTCTTTTTTTTTAGTTACAGAAAATGGGACAAACCCAAGAACTTTCAGTGCATCCTATGTTCATTCAAGCTGTGTGCTATATTCATCTGTACGTGTCCGTTAGTGAGCAAAAAATAAAAAATCCTCATAACACGGAGAAAGATGATTCATATTGTCACCTATTTTTACTATTTTATGTAAGCTGGTCTGGCCTGGCTATTATTTTTATCCTTGCCTAAACTTAGCATCAGTTGAGCTTCTATGGAACTGGAGTTCTAATGATGCCACAAGCCTTGAAACCCATCTGTATGACAACAGTGTGACAAAGCAGATTTTACTGGGGAGACTTGGGTTCAAGTCCCTCCTCACTGGGTGACATTGGGCCAGTTACTATCTTACACCCTAATCCACAGCTCAGGTTTGTTCTGTGGGTAAAAGAAAATAACTGCATCTATAATATTCTGAGTTACTGAGAAGAATACACATGTACCAAATAACAACAACAACAAATATAGCTATGTACACTTAGCTGTGAATAATCCCCACTGAACATATGGGCTAAATTCTGAGCAGACCTATAGGATCAGACTGCAATGTCCAAAAGACATTGGGTTTGGATCCAGACTAATTTTGTTGACGTTCCTTTGTATTTATTTACATGAGACCTGTGTTCATGTTATAGCTAACTTCTCCTACTAATTTCAATGAGACCTATGCTCAGTTAAGGGACGCAGGTGGTGCTGTGGGTTAAACCACAGAGCCTAGGACTTGCCGATCAGAAGGTCGGCGGTTTGAATCCCCACGATGGGGTGAGCTCCCGTTGTTCGGTCCCTGCTCCTGCCAACCTAGCAGTTCGAAAGCACGTCAAAGTGCAAGTAGATAAATAGGTACTGCTCCGGCGGGAAGGTAAACGGCATTTCCGTGCGCTGCTCTGGTTCCCCAGAAGCGGCTTAGTCATGCTGGCCACATGACCCGGAAGCTGTATGCCAACTCCTTGGCCAGTAAAGCGAGATGAGCGCCGCAACCCCAGAGTCGGTCACAACTGGACCTAATGGTCAGGGATCCCTTTACCTTTATGCTCAGTCAAGTTACTCTTATGGACATTATCTTTTCAAAGAATTTTTTTTAATGCAGCTATTCCAAGAACTGAAATAAATTTTCCACATAGATACATACGTGTGTGTGTGTGTGTGTGTGTGTGTGTAATATAATATTGTTGTAGGCATCACACTGTAGTTTCAATGGCCGCCAGCAGGTGGCCACAGCAACTGCAGCGTGATAACAGACCAGCAGTCAGGCAAGCGTCATGGTTAGCAGGCAGGCCAGATGAGTTGTTGATGGAAGAGTAGCATTTAAAGGAGGGTGGGAGGTGCTTCGGAGAGATCAGCAAATTGCTCTCTGACATGACCCCTCTGTTAAATGTTGCTGGAGCGAAGGGGGAACATAAACACTGCCTGGACCCAAAATTCCTGCCATCGCTGGGACCTAGGAACATGGAAAGCTACCTTAGACCAGGCATAGGCAAACTCGGCCCTCCAGATGTTTTGGGACTACAACTCCCATGATCCCTAGCGAACAGGGCTAGTGTCAGGGATGGTGGGAATAGTAGTCCCAAAACATATGGAGGGCTGAGTTTGCCTATACCTGCATTAGACCATTAGTACATCTAGCTCAGTACAGTGGTACCTCGGGTTAAGTACTTAATTCGTTCCGGAGGTCCCTTTTTAACCTGAAACTATTCTTAACCTGAAGGACCACTTTAGCTAATGGGGCATCCTGCTGCCGCCACTCCGCCAGAGCACAATTTCTGTTCTCATCCTGAAGCAAAGTTCTTAACCTGAAGCACTATTTCTGGGTTAGCGGAGTCTGTAACCTGAAGCATATGTAACCCGAGGTACCACTGTATTGTCTGCTTTCACGGGCAGTGGCTCTCTCCAGGGTTATAGGCAGGGGGATATTCCCACCGCTACCTAGAGATGTGAGGGAAGGAGCCTGGGGCCTTCTGCATGTCAGGGATATGCAGTAATGCTGAGGTACAAGATTGTGCTCATGTCCTGCATGTACACTTCCCATAAGGCAGCTGGCTGGTCTATTAGGATGCTGAACTAGGTGAGCCTTCGTTCTGGTCCAACAGGCCTCTTATTTATCTAGAAAATTTATAACCTGCTTGATTTGTTTTTTAAAGTCCTCCAGGCAGCGTGCAAATCAAAAGGAAAGGTGATGCATAGCCAAAGTCCCCAAAACAAATATACATAAAACTGTCATGGTTAAAAACGAAACTACAGCTTTCTAAACAAAAATCGGGAAACTAAACTGCATTTCTGGAAAACAGAATTATTTTCAGCCATCTAAAGCTTCTTATGTTCTTTTCAGGTGTTGAGGGGCAGGGAAGGGTTTTGTGAAAAGTTTGATTGTTTGTGGGTCTGAGCACAGCTTAAAAGAACTTGTCCCCACTGTAGACATGAATGCCCAAGAGTAGCCCTGTTTTCATCTGTAAAATAACAGGGTGTGAAATCAATGTCTTCTAATGCAACAGTGTGTTGGAAATGGAGACGGGGAGGGCCTGGAAAGCTGTGTCAAGCAAGACCCAGCTGTTGAACATAATGAAAACAAACAGTCATAGAGGAGCAAGATCTCTGAGAAACGAGCTTTCATTCCATTGTCTTCAGCCAAAGCTTTGTCGGCCACAAACCCTGCTATTAGCCAGCTGTTTGGTTAACTGGGGCATCAGTTGCACCTGTCGCCATCTTCTTTGTCAGGGACAAGGGAAGGCCCTGACCCTTCACAGAAAATGTCAGCGACTGGGTCTGCAATTTGATAAGTGCTTGTTCAGGGAGGAGTTCTGTCTGTGGGTCACTGTGATGCCCAATTACTTGTGGTCTCCTTTGTTAGCCTCATAAGATCAAGTTTAGGCTCCAAAAAATCTCGACAGTTTGAGGAACCAACGCTCATAATTATGGCCAATTTGGGGAGCATCTCTTATCATCCCCATCCTATTCATTCATTCATTCATTCATTCATCGTCTTCTGCAGCTCCAGAAGGTAGGACCCAAACCAATGGGTTCAAATTACAAGGAAGGAGATTCCAACTAAACATCAGGAAGAACTTTCTGATGGTAAGAGCTGTTCAACAGTGGAACGGACTTTCACAGAAGGTTGTGGACTCTCCTTCCTTGGAGGTTTCTAAGCAGAGGTTTGATGGCCACCTGTCACAGATGCTTCAGCTGTGGCTCCTGCATTGCAAGGAGTTGCACTAGATGATCTTCAGGGTCCTTTGCAACTGTACAATTATATGATTCCATATATTAAGCAACTTTGAATCCTGCATGTCTGTGTTAAGTGTCCAAGGTGGGTAACAACAATATATAATTTTTTAAAAAATCCATTGAGTTGTTGGAGTTAATATATTGTAGCAGAATGCAGATAAAAACATTATGGTAAAACTGCTGGTTGAAGGGATAAAGAAAATGCTACATTTATTAGTTGTGGCAATCAAAGCATAAGTTTTAAATGTGGGCAAGATGGAGCCAAGTTCATACTAGCACCTGCTAACTCATACTGGCTGAATTGCAAGAAGAAGCAGGAAGGAAATAAAACCTGAAAGGAAGTGATCTACATTACCAACAAGTACTTCCTGCAAAGAGAAGAAATCATAGAGGAGGAAGAACAGGTTGACCTTCTGCCTATCGCTGCCCTACTGGTTTGGACAACTTATTGCAAGTGTTTTTGCTTTACTCCCAACACCGACAAAGCTGAATGTTGGAAGATACAGGGCAGGCAAAAGAAAGTAACAGATGAAAAAAAAGACACAAATGCGTGACTCCATGATCAAGAAAGCTGGCCGAAAAATTAGGTACTCCTGATGAATAATGGAAGGAGAATTTTTCCTAAGTACGTTTCTACTCCCCTAATTTCAGACAGGAGGTGGATTATCCATTGACACCGTTAAAATAAGCGATTACTGTTTAAGTAGAGCTGCAGAGAAGTTGCATTCGTTTTTATAGACAAGATGGGAAATTCCCATGGTAGATGGGTCCTTTACAGTCAAGTAGAGTATTCCCCCCAAACAAGCCAACGATAGTCTGTGATAGGGGTTATCCACTCTGGCTCCATTACAGAAATCAAACTTTCCATAATTGCACCTTCCCAGGACAACTCTCATCTACATTCCCTTTTCTCATAAACTCCTACACACATGGCACTTTGGAGAAGCACTTAATTATCTGCAATCAGCCCCCACAGTGGCCTTCCACTTTCTTTCCTTCCAGCTGCTGCAGCTTACCTCGGGAGGGGTGAGATTCGACTCATCCCACACATTCAAGGAATGACCTAGGGCCTAAGAGTTTCAGGCTCACTGTTATGTCAGCAATTTAATTGGGGGTGGTGGGGGGGTGGGGGAGAGAAGGAATCTCCAAGCTCGCATCATTATCCGGGAGGAATAGCTTCATCCATCAACAAAAACCATCCATGTATCTTTCTGTTACCAAGGCAATGGCAGATTAGCATACGACCTAAAATTACACTGCCGCTAATGTATCTTGTCACTTGGCAATTCTGATAACTGATCGCAATGTGTGAAGATTCGCCTCTTAAGACAGAGAATTTCCACAGATAGACCGGGTAACTAATTCCTGTGTGCAGGGGAAGTGGGGGCAAGGGGATGATTGACACGCAAATCTTGGCTGGTCCAAGAAAAAGCTGTCACAGTTTGATTGGGGATGGGGAAGTAAAGTGAAAAAAAATCAGAACAGGGTTGCCCAGTGGGGCAGAGATGCTCTGCTAGCTTCCCAGCAGATGGGTCACTGTTGTTTCCCAAGACAGGGATGGTCAAGGTGGCGGGAAGGTTGGTGCAGTGCAAATGCAAATGCATCAACAGAGCCAGTCAGGCGCTCCTGCCAATTGGTTTGCACCATGCTGTACTTCTCTCCCACTAAAGAACAGATGATCCACCTGTTGGGAATCTAGTGTAGTCAGACCACTCAACCCAGTAAGCTGTTTCAAGTAAGAATGCACCGTTCCCTTGATGGCTTAGGCAGAGAGTCCATTCTGTCCAGGGTTCTGTTTCCAACTGTTAATGCACTACTTCTGAGCAAATTAGGTATGTTAGCGAAATATCAACACTTTAACCTGGTTGCTCATATGTTATTGGGCCAAGTTCAAGGCTCTTGTGTTTATAGACAATGCCCAGAACAACTTGGATCCAGATCTTTGGTAGGAAAGGTAAAGGTAAAGGGACCCCTGGCCATTAGGTCCAGTCATGGCCGACTCTGGGGTTGCGGTGTTCATCTCGCTTTACTGGCCGAGGGAGCTGGCGTACAACTTCCGGGTCATGTGGCCAGCATGACTAAGCCGCTTCTGGCAAACCAGAGCAGCACATGGAAAACCCGTTTACCTTCCTGCCGGAGCGGTACCTATTTATCTACTTGCACTTTGACATGCTTTCAAACTGCTAGGTTGGCAGGAGCAGGGACCGAGCAACAGGAGCTCACCCCATCGCGAGGATTCGAACCGCCGACCTTCTGATCGGCAAGTCCTAGGCTCTGTGGTTTAACCCACAGCGCCACCCGCATCCCCCTTTGGTAGGAAGTGACCCCCAAAGTCATCTAGTCCAACCCCCTGTAATTCAGGAATCCCACCCAAAGCATCCAAGACAGATGGCCATCCATCCTCTGCTTAAAAACCCCCAAGGAAGGAAATTCCACCATCTTCCGAGGAAGTCTGCTCCACTGTGGAACAGCTCTTGCTGTCAGAAAGTTCTCCCTATGGATACCGTAAGGACTGCCTGATTTCTTGCTTCCCACAAAAAACCAGCAGGCATCCAGGCTGCTGATTTTCAGGAATCTCTTGAATAAATGTCTTTATATTACTCAGCAGAAATCTAATATTTTATGAACAGGTGGTATATACTTTTATAAAGAAACAAAGGTGCCTTTGTGAAGCTGAATTTGCTGTGAGATGTGACATAAACACCACCACTTGCTACTTAAAAGCATGGCTATTGTTCATATTGTCTTTGTCACGCTTTATGATAGTAACACACCGAGAACAAAGTAGCCAAGGCCATCTTAACTCGGGGGTGCAACGGGGGCAGGGCACCCAGGCGCCGAATGGGGGGGGGCGCCCGCCACTGAAGCCGTCTAAGCTCTTAACTATCTACCTGTTATGAAATAATAAATAATTTTGATCAAGCTAGAAAAACAAAATACATATATACCTAGGTGTTACCGAAATGTATACCTACTGTTTCACTAAAGGACTTTCAACTTTCTGCGCTCACTTACCAAAGACGCGCCACACCAGCGGAGGCGCTTGTCATTCACAACGGTGGTGCTTGACTCAACGACGGTGCTTGTCATTCTCAACAGCGCCGTGCATGCAAAATTAACTCTTACATAATAATAAAAGGTAGCCGTGTTGGTCTGCCATAGTCAAAATAAAAAAAAAAATCTTCCAGTAGCACCTTTAAGACCAACTAAGTTAGTTCTTGGTATGAGCTTTCGTGTGCAAGCACACTTCTTCAGATACACTGAAACAGAAGTTGCCAGATCCTTCTATATAGTGAGAAGGTGGGGAGGGGTATTACTCAGAAGGGTGGTGGGAATGGGAGATTGGCAGATAGCTGAGATGAGCCTGCTGACGACTCTTAACGACTGTAATAGGTCTTACAGGAAAAGGCAAGGGGTGAGAAGGTGAGAAATGGCTTAGTCATGTATAATGGGATAAGAATCCAATGTCTTTGTTCAAACCAGGTCTCTCCATGGTTTTAAGTTTGGTAATGAGTTGCAATTCAGCAGCTTCTCTTTCCAGTCTATTCCCACCACCCTTCTGAGTAATACCCCTCCCCACCTTCTCACTATATAGAAGGATCTGGCAACTTCTGTTTCAGTGTATCTGAAGAAGTGTGCTTGCACACGAAAGCTCATACCAAGAACTAACTTAGTTGGTCTTAAAGGTGCTACTGGAAGAATTTTTTTTTTATAATAATAAAAGTTAATTTGGGGGCTAAACTAAATTTGGGGGCACTGGGCATATCTTTGCACCCCGTCAGCGCATATGCTAAAGACTGCACAGAAAGTAAAGTAAAGGTAAAGGGACCCCTGACCATTAGGTCCAGTCGTGGCCGACTCTGGGGTTGCGGCACTCATCTCGCTTCATTGGCCGAGGGAGCCGGCGTACAGCTTCCGGGTCATGTGGCTAGCATGACCAAGCCGCTTCTGGCAAACCAGAGCAACACACAGAAACGCCGTTTACCTTCCCGCCAGAGGAGTACTTATTTATCTACTTGTACTTTGATGTGCTTTCGAACTGCTAGGTTAGCCGGAGCTGGGACAGAGCAACGGGAGCTCACCCCGTCATGGGGTTTCGAATCGCCGACCTTCTGACTGGCAAGCCCTAGGCTCTGTGGTTTAACCCACAGCGCCACCCACATCCCACTCTGAAAGTAGCTCCCACCTAATGAGCAAACACGACTTCATTCTACAACCTCACCAACTTATCAGCTAATCGATTAAGCTGCCTTTCTTGACAGCCTCTCAATGTAAGAACTATTGGAGACCTGTAACTGTTTAGTGGAAGGCCTCTAAAGTATGCAAACAACCACCCGAAAGAACAACCAGTGCAGAGCTTCAAAATGTTTTTGAAAATGAATAAGCTGCAGCACACACAACTCAGCTTAATTATTTTAAGGTTTAAGACCCAAGGCCCTGCCCTGCTCGTAAGGGATTATGGAGGAAAGTGTCCCACTTTATCCCCCCCCCCCATTAAAAACTCCCAGACCTATTTGCCTGCAATCTGGCAGGCTTAATCCACTAGGGAGAGACCCCTGTGCCTGTAATTTTTATTGGTTTTATCCCAAAGGTGGGAGGGAGTTAGATGCCCCCTTATCATGAATAGAGAAACACAGAGCTCTTTTTTGGGGTGGGGGGAGGCTCAGAAGCAAAAACACCCATCAAAGCAGAGAGAGCACAGAGCCATTCAGAAATAGACCGGCATTTTTAAAAGCACACAGGTACACAATGAATCTTCGGGTCTGTGCATGCCCCTAATATATATACTACTGAATCCTGTGGTTCACAGCAACTAATTCATCCTCTGCTTCAGGTTGAAGTGGCCAGAAGTTTAAAAATAAATAAATGAAAAGCCAGCTAGGTTTTTGGAAGTTAAAAACCCAAGTTGCATTTCCAGATCTATATTATTTTCTCCAGCAGTAATAATTAGTCTGTGGTTGCTGATGAAGCTCCAACACTGGAACTGAAAGCGAGACAAGTTTACTGAGCACCGCCTAGGTATAATGGCACCTTCTGAGGTCACCTTGCACATCGCCCTTCCAGCAGTTGAATTTTAGAGATTCCATAATATTTTACGGTTTTTGAGTTGCAACATACAGCACCACAATGGCTTTGGTTTTACTGCCCTTGCTTTCAGAACCACTGGAGGGTTCCTTTGCCTAGTTATTGTCAAAGGGGAACAAGCTGCTGCTTCTGCCATAAACTGAATATCACTGGTAGAGGAAATATATATATATATATATATATATATATATATGTCTGACATGGGAGAAACCTCAGATCATTGTTTGCTTGAATGGTGCTTAGCTCAGTACTGCAAGCAGTTTTAAAATTTATTTAAAAGGGAGAGCGTTGGCAGGAGGCCCCCTTTCTCCTTACAGAGTTACAATTTAACAGTCAACCCCTATTCCCAGGCAGAGGCGCCAAGTTCTGCCTGACACTGGAGGATCTCATCACACGTGTGACACACATGACGTCACACCTGTCAGAAAAGGCTGAGAGGCCCGATGAGGCCCACTGCCACTGCAAGGAGGCCTGACAAGGCCCAGCCCCTCAAGATTGGGGGACTCAGCCCCATGCCCACATACTGGGAGTGGGACTGAGGTGTCCTTAGTGCCATAGAGTTGGCACCAATGTTCCAAGGGAACTCTGGGAATTGTTGCTCTGTGAGGGGAATAGGGGAATCTCCTAATAACTCTCAGCACCCTGAACAAACTTCGTTTCCCATAATTCTTTGCAGGAAGCCATGACAGTTTAAAGGGGTATCGTAGTGCTTTCAATGTAGGCTGTGAATGCGGCCTAGGGATAATTAAAGCAGGTGTAGCCAAAGCAGGGCCCACCAGATGTTGCTGAATTCTACCTCTCAGCTTCTCGGCAACTGGCCACAATGGCTGAGGATGATGGGAGTTGGAGTCCATCAACCTCTAGAAGGCAGCATGTTGACTACCTATGAAGTACCAGGATACATTCAGGGTCTCCATTTGGGGGCAAAGCCTAAGCTCAGGATGAGGGACACATTTGGTTCCATTTGACTCAGGCACATCCAGCGAATACACAAACCAGAATGCATCTATGTGTGCTTCAAAATGTGTAAGGTAAAGGGACTCCTGACCATTAGGTCTAGTCGTGACCGACTCTGGGGTTGTGGCGCTCATCTCGCTTTATTGGCCGAGGGAGCCGGCGTACATCTTCCGGGTCATGTGGCCAGCATAACTAAGCCGCTTCTGGCAAACCAGAGCCGCACATGGAAATGCCATTTACCTTCCCGCCGGAGTGGTACCTATTTATCTACTTGCACTTTGATGTGCTTTAGAACTGCTAGGTTGGCAGGAGCAGGGATCGAGCAACGGGAGCTCACCCCGTCGTGGGGATTTGAACCGCCGACCTTCTGATTGGCAAGTCCTAAGCTCTGTGGTTTAACCCACAGCGCCACCCGCGTCCCATTAAAATGTGTACTTTTCTGAATTTTGTGATGCTGTTATCCATCCCTGCCCCCAACAAAAAAAAAAGTTTTCAAAAATGCACACACAAGGGGGAAATGTACATAGAACTGCATATGTTAGAATCGTAGAATTACAGAGCGTCATTTGGCCAACTTCCTGCAATGCAGGAATGTCGCTGAAAATAATGTACAAATATGCACCACATTAGGTAAAGAACAATGTACAGAAATGCATTGTATTATTAGGTAAGATATGCAGAAATACGACAAAATTGCCCCAACCATATGCATGTTAAATAAAATACAGTGGTACCTCGGGTTACAGATGCTTCAGGTTACAGACACTTCAGGTTACAGACTCCGCTAACCCAGAAATAGTACCTCGGGTTAAGAACTTTGCTTCAGGATGAGAACAGAAATCGCATGGTGGCGGCAGAGGGAGGCCCCATTAGCTAAAGTGGTACCTCAGGTTAAGAACAGTTTCAGGTTAAGAATGGACCTCCAGAACAAATTAAGTTCTTAACCTGAGGTACTACTGTACTTGTGAAGGTGAATGGAAACTTCTGGATTTTTAGAAAATCACAAATGGATGGGCAGATTGGAAGAACTGAACGTAAGACTGGGAAACAGAGAGAAATCTAAATTAACAAATTTGTCCAGCCTCCCTCTGTTATTCCAGTCTTTGGGATAAGGCAGCATTTCACCAACTCCTGCTTCTGAAATATTTAGTAATGTTAGTAGACTGGGAATGTCAGGAACTGGCATACATAAGGGGAAAATGGTGCCTGTTAGTAGCTCTCCAGAAAATTATGGAGTACTGTAGACAACATCTTAAAAAGCAGAGACATCACCTTGCCAGCAAAGGTCTGTATAGTTCAAGCTATGGTTTTCCCAGTAGTGATGTATGGAAGTGAGAGCTGGACCATAAAGAAGGCTGATCGCCGAAGAATTGATGATTTTGAATTATGGTGCTGGAGGAGACTCTTGAGAGTCCCATGGACTGCAAGAAGATCAAACCTCTCCATTCTGAAGGAAATCAGCCCTGAGTGCTCACTGGAAGGACAGATCCTGAAGCTGAGGCTCCAATACTTTGGCCACCTCATGAGAAGAGAAGACTCCCTGGAAAAGACCCTGATGTTGGGAAAGATGGAGGGCACAAGGAGAAGGGGATGACAGAGGACGAGATGGTTGGACAGTGTTCTCGAAGCTATGAACATGAGTCTGACCAAACTGCGGGAGGCAGTGGAAGACAGGAGTGCCTGGCATGCTCTGGTCCATGGGGTCACGAAGAGTCGGACACGACTAAATGACTAAACAAACTGCCAGTCAGTGTTGGCAGTTCTGAGCAATGGTCGGTATAAGGCATCTCCCTATGTTTCTGTGACATAGTGAGGCACAGTCAAGGGGGAGAAGAAGGCCTCCAGACAGATTTGTACTAAAAAAAAGAAGAAGAAGAATGTGGAGAAGGAAACACGTCCTGCTCCTTTCCCGAATCTGGGGCTTCTTTGATATTTAACACCCAGTTCCTGACATTCTCGAAGGCCTGGTGGCATTGCTCACTGCACACCGAACGGCTGTAAATAATGCTGTTGAGAGGCACGGCATAATTCCCTATCTTTTGTCAAGAAAAGCCTCCTCTGGCAGCCTGACTTAGAGAGTCATCTTGCTTCAGAGAATGTCAATACGATGATTTTAAAATCCTTCTGGAGAAGAGTCCTCGCCTCCGCACTCATCAAAGTCTACTGACACCTATCAAGAACGCGGGTGTGGGGGGAGGAGGGGAGGGAGTGAAAAGGCCTCCTTTGATGGATCTGTCACTTCCTTGTTTAACAATGACTTTATTCCTGCGCTTTCAGTGGGGTTTATATGCAATGCCACAGGGGAACAGCAGAACAAGGGTCCTTTGTCGACGGGGATCGACAGCTAAAGCTTATGAACGGATACTCAGAAGGGAGTCCCATTGTATTCAGTGAGGCTTATCCCCAAGCAGAAGCAGATGCCTGGTTGACGTGGAGCTGCTATGTCACCTTCCCAGAAAGTGGGACACTGTTGCTTACCAGGGTGGGTGAGGCGGCAGAGAGGTTGGTGGGGTGCAAACACACCAGCAGGACTGGTTCTGCCAGTGCATCTGCACCACGCCAACTTCCCTGCCATCTCCACTCCAGGAAGCAATCTTCCAGGAAGTGTCAGAGACGAGGCTGAGGAGTGCTGCTCTGATGAGGAATAGTGGGAGCCTTCCCCTTCCCCTGCTCCTGGCCAGGATCCTGAAGCTGCCCAGGAGCAGTGGAGCAGTACAGTGGTACCTCGGATTACGCACTTAATTCATTCCAGAGGTCCGTTCTTAACCTGCAACCGTTCTTAACCTGAAGCACCACTTTACCTAATGGGGCCTCCCACTGCCGCTGCTGCACAATTTCTGTTCTCATCCTGATGCAAAGTTCTTAACCCAAGGTACTATTTCTGGGTTAGTGGACTCTGTAACCAGAAGTGTCTGTAACCTGAAGTACCACTGTATAGATTTGGAACAGTGGTTTGCAGAGGGGTAGAGTTCTGAATTGATGCTTTTGAATTATGGTGCTGGAGGAGACTCTTGAGAGTCCCATGGACTGCAAGAAGATCAAACCTCTCCATTCTGAAGGAAATCAGCCCTGAGTGCTCACAGGAAGGACAGATCCTGAAGCTGAGGCTCCAATACTTTGGCCACCTCATGAGAAGAGAAGACTCCCTTGAAAAGACCCTGATGCTGGGAAAGATGGAGGGCACAAGGAGAAGGGGACGACAGAGGACGAGATGGTTGGACAGTGTTCTCGAAACTACCAGCATGAGTTTGACCAAACTGCGGGAGGCAGTGGAAGACAGGAGTGCCTGGCATGCTCTGGTCCATGGGGTCATGAAGAGTCAGACACGACTAAACGACTAAACAACAACAACAAATAGTTCTGAAGACAAAAGTTGGGACGAACTGGGGTGTGAACAGCAAAGTGAAGAAGAACTGGAAGAGAGAGAGAGCTAACAGACTCACTCTCACACTGGCAAGTGTCCAGCCTATCAGTCCAAGGAGACGTAGAGCAGATAAGTTGGCTGCACAAAAAGCACAGTGGTTGTGAGATCAGGTTGCAAAGCATGGAAGTGACTAGGGGGGAAGTGGGTGGAAACCTTAATTGGAATACCTTCATTTCGAGAAGGGCTGCTTTGTTCTTTTGCTGTGATCATTAAAGACTCTTTATATGGTAAGCGACGCTTTTCGCTTAGTCCTGCTTATCTACGGCTAAAGGGGAGGAGGAAGCTGAGTCCCCAAAGCCTGACTGGATGTTAGCATGGCAGTTCCACCCCACCAGGTGAGCCACTACTCTCCAAGGTAAGCATGCAGAGGTTTGCACCGTCACTCTGAGTTGGGCGAGAGTAGCCTTCAGTCCTGCAAGCACCTGTTGGAGAGTATCCCCTGGATCATAGCTGTCAACGTTTCCCTTTTTTTAAAGGGAAATTCCCTTATTCTGAATAGGATTCCTCGCAAGAAAAGGGAAAAGTTGACAGCTATGCCCTGGATCACACGCTTTACACTGCTTATTTCTTTAGGTGATATATGCACCACCCATTGCACAAGCCGCAAGGAGGTTAGCGACAAAATCAGTTGGGATAGAAAGAAGGCATAAAATCCAGAAAAAAGTGCAATCCCTTAAAACAACAGGACAGCAACTCATAACAAATCACTAAATCACAATTACTAACAGCAGCAGCAAGTGATGAATTGTCCTCTGATTGATTAGCCCAATTTTGTACAGATAAAGCAGAAATCCATCATGTAGGGCCTGCCTTACCTTAAAAATAAATAAAAATAATTACAAACCAAATAGGTATGCCTGCTAACTAGGGTTTGGGCAGAAATTCAATTCAGTTCACATTTGAAGCGAAACCTACCAAATTTTCACATTCCAAATTTTCACATTTCGCTTCTCTGAATTTTGCAGTGTAGTTCTCCAACCAAGTAGCATGTACAAAAATGCACATCCTTGCATAAAGGTGCAAAAATGTGTATATTAGGCAAAATTGCATGCAAAAATGTGTGTACAGTATTAGGAAAAACTTTCACTAAGCAGCGATGAATTTTCAAGAAGCCTCTCTTCCGATTTCCCAAAAAGATACAAACTGATGTGGAAATGTGCACAGCTGAACTTAAGAAGTGGAAAAATGAGAAACTGAGAGAAATCCAAAAGGGTTAGATTCATCTAGCAAAGGATGTCCAGAACATGAGTGCATGACACTTATTTCCAAGGAAGCATGTGTACGGTTGTAGCCTAATTCCACCTTCTTGGTGAATCATTCAGCAGTGAATGACAGCAAACGGTATAAAACAGGGCAGGGGTCAATTTTTGGTACCCCAAGAGTTTCAGCTACAATGGGGAGTAGCAAAAAGGGAGAGTATAGTTGCTTCCCCATTTTTCCTGCATAAGAGTGGGGTGCATTTGAAAGGTGGAAGGTGCAATCTTACCCGTTCTCCCTCCTCACTAAATCTCTAATATATCCAGAATTCTCCCTGAACTAAAGTAAATAATAATAATAATAATAATAATAATAATAATAATAATAATTTATTATTTCTACCCCACCCACTCTGGGCGGCTTCCAACAGAATATTAAAATACAATAACCTATTAAACATTAAAAGCGTCCCTAAACAGGGCTGCCTTCAGATGTCTTCTAAAATCTGGTAGTTGTTTTTCTCTTTGAAATCTGGTGGGAGGGCATTCCACAGGCGGGCGCCACCACCGAGAAGGCCCTCTGCCTGGTTCCCTGTAACTTGGCTTCTCTCAGTGAGGGAACCGCCAGAAGGCCCTCGGCGCTGGACCTCAGTGTCTGGGCAGAATGATGGGGATGGAGACGCTCCTTCAGGTCTACTGGGCCAAGGCCGTCTAGGGCTTTAAAGGTCAGCACCATCACTTTGAATTGTGCTCGGAAACGTACTGGGAGCCAATGTAGGTCTTTCAAGACTGGTGTTATGTGGTCTCGGTGGCCACCCCAATTCACCAGTCTAGCTGCCGCATTCTGGATTAGTTGTAGTTTCCGGGTCACCTTCAAATGTAGCCCCATGCCATGTGTAGAACACTGAGTTGGACAGAAATATTGGTGGCTGTCCAGCTAACCTGTACTCAGAGTTGGCCCATTGAGTTGAGTAGGCTTCCTTGGACTACTCTGAGTTGGACATAAGACTATCCTGTTCTCACAGTGGCCAGCCTGTGGGAAACCTGCAAGCAGGATCCAAGCACAAGAGTCCACTCTCCCCTCTTGTGTATTCAGAAGCACTGCTGCCTCCAACTGTGAAGGCAGAGAATAACCACTGTGACTAATGGTCATCTATATCTGTGGGTACCAGCCATCCATTCCCCTGAGGATTAGCCACAACACAACCTGAAATGTGGGTGGGGAATACACAACCGCCCGCCTACCCAATCTGCTGCTGTGGTCTAAACCACTGAGCCTCTTGAGCTTGCCGATCAGAAGGTCAGTGGTTCGAATCCCCGTGACGGAGTGAGCTCCCATTGCTCTGTCCCAGCTCCTGCCAACGTAGCAGTTTGAAACTATGCACTCTGGTTTCCATCACGGTGTTCTGTTGTGCCAGAAGTAGTTGAGTGCTGCTGGCCACATGACCCGGAAAGCTGTCTGTGGACAAACACCGGCTCCCTCGGCCTGAAAGAGAGATGAGCGCCTCACCTTTGACTGGACTTAACCGTCCAGGGGTCCTTTACCTTTACCTTTTGCCGCCTCTTTAAATTTGTATCAGCATGGGACATATGCTTGTCCCAGCTTCTGCCAACCTAGCAGTTTGAAAGCACACCAGTGCAAGTAGATAAATAGGTACCACTGCGGCGGGAAGGTAAACGGCATTTCCTTGCGTTCTGGTTTCCGTCATGGTGTTCCATGCACCAGAAGCGGTTTAGTCATGCTGCCATACAACCCAGAAAGCCGTCAGTAGAGAAACGCCGGCTCCCTCGGCCTGAAGCGAGATGAGCGCTGCAACTCCATAGTCACCTTTGACTGGACTTAACTGTCCTGGGGTCCTTTATCTTACCTTTTACCTTACATAATGCCCCTTTTTAATGAGCTCTTTCTGTAGACAAACCATGACCCAAATGCCCATCCCATTGTCTTGAATATGGAAGAAACAATAGACTGGCATTTGTTACCGATCCTGGTTCCCATTACTTTTCAGTGACAATGGCTTTATGCTGGGTTCGTTTCCTGCTCCGTTCCTCTCTGCCAGAGAGAATGAGGTATCATGCAGCCAGGGAAAGATAACAGCAACGTGTATTCCACTGACTTTATCGCTGTTCTGTAATTGGCTTGGTGGACTGTATGCATTCTCGCTGCTTTTCAACCTCACTGATCATTAAGGGACCCAGTCAAAAAAAAGAAAGAAAGAAAACAGATTCTCATCCGAGAGCTTGAATACACACGCACAGAGAGAGAGAGAGAGAGAGAGAGAGAGAGAGAGAGTTTATGCCATAATCACTGATACTGGTTTTTAAGACTCAGAGCCATGAGTTACCGTATTTTTTGCTCTATAAGACTCACTTTTTCCCTCCTAAAAAGTAAGGGGAAATGTGTGTGCGTCTTATGGAGCGAATGCAGGCTGCGCAGCTATCCCAGAAGCCAGAACAGCAAGAGGGATTGCTGCTTTCACTGCACAGCGATCCCTCTTGCTGTTCTGGCTTCTGAGATTCAGAATATTTTTTTTCTTGTTTTCCTCCTCCAAAAACTAGGTGCGTCTTGTGGTCTGGTGCGTCTTATAGAGTGAAAAATACGGTAATTTCAACCAGGGCTAAGTTCCAGACAGTTGTGATACTGAAGTGTGCAGGCAGGTGGCAGCAGAGAGAATACCTCAAGGGCATATCCTCCAACATTTCTCTGATGAAAATAGGGATGTCCTATTCTATTATTATTATTATTATTATTATTATTATTATTATTATTATTAGCATCGGCCTGAATAAGAAGCTGAATTAGTTGGGCCTCTGGTCTAAACTAGCAAGGCTGCTCCTAAATTATTAGATTTGAAAGAGAAGTTTGGGTAGATTCTTTCTCCTCCTCGTCTCCTCCTCCTCCTGCTTCTCAGTGGAATCAATTAAGAATATGCTGAACTAAGAAGGGGGACCACCCGCCACCTGATTTTTAAGGAGCGCAAAGTGTGAATAGCCAGCCCACAAAATCCTAATAACTTCTGCTCTCATCATTCTTTTAACTATGTGGAACTGTACTGCGCCGATAAAAGGCACTCCATAATGTTAGTCATCTTTCGGAGGGCTGAACAGCTTTATGTCTAAAAGCTACAATCTTCTCTCACTTCTCTGACCTTGGATGGAGGGGTAGCAATGCCCAGGTGAAAGAAGCCTATTGTTTCCCCGCCTCCCCAGAGATTTTTGTCAGACGGTTGAGAGCCATAATACCTGAAAGATACTCTTATCCCTTATATGCCACACTCTTCAGGTTAGTGCAGATACCATTATATCAGGAGGTCTGTTCCACGCAACATGGCAATTGGGCCTTTTGTGTGTTGGCCCCTGCCCTTCACAATTCCTGTCCATTAAATATCAGACAGGCACCATTCCTGTTGTCTTTCCTCCTCTTCCAACAATACTTTCCCGGTCTTCATCTGTACTGGAATTGTTTTTAGATGTCTTAATGGTTTTCTCATTTGTGTGTTTGCTGCCCTGGGCTCCATTAGGAGCAAGGGTGGGATAGAATTTTAATATATAAACTAGAAATCATTGTTCAGGTATATCAGGGATGAGGAACCTGTGGCCCCAATTCTCATCACAGACCCTCCAAGTGTCCCTATTTTCCAGGGACAGTCCCGGATTTACAAAACCCATCCTGGTTTCTGATTTGATCCCAGAATGTCCCACTTTTCCTTAGGACATCCCTATTTTCAATGGAGAAATGCTGGAGGGTGTGTAGTTGTGCGACCCCCGAGCCAAGAAGATAAGGAATTATACAGCCTCTAGAAGACATCTGAAGGCAGCCCTGCATAGGGAAGCTTTAAAAATGTTTAATGTTTTATTATGTTTTTTTATATGTTGGAAGCTGCCCAGAGTGGCTGGGGTCACCCAGTCAGATGGGCGGGGTATAAATAGTAAATGATGATAACAATGTCCCTATTTTCATCAGAGAAATGTTGGATAGGGGATGATGGGTATTATAGTTCTTCAACAACAACAACAACAACAACAACAACAACAATTTATTATTTATACTCCACCCATCTTGCTGGGTTTCCCCAGCCACTCTGGGCGGCTTCCAACAGAACACTAGAATACAATAACCTATTAAACATTAAAAGCTTCCCTAAACAGGGCTGCCTTCAGATGTCTTCTCAAAGTCTGGTAGTTGTTTTTCTCTTTGATATCTGGTGGGAGGGCGTTCCACAGGGCAGGTGCCACTACCGAGAAGGCCCTCTATCTGGGTTCCCTCCGTTATGTGTGCAGTGGTCTGTGTTTGCCCGAGCTTGAATTTGGAATAGGATTCTGAGCCCTGCGTTTTGATTCGATGCATGATATCCAATCATGTAGTATTGTCAGGGTTTGGGCTGCTGGCATAGGCTCTTAAGCTCTGAGTTACGATTCGCAGCTTGGGGGGTTTAGACAACCAATCACGTTGAGAATGGGAGTGGCCCAGGCCTTCAGAAATACATATAAGCAGTTGCTTTGCCCCTGTTTGACTGTTCTGTTCTTTCAATAAAATCTCTTGCTGTAATCAGTATGCCTCGCCTCACAGAAACCCATGTACACTTCACCCCCTCTATGTTTTATACTGGGGTAGGGAACCTCAGACCTAGGGCCAAATACTCCCCATGCCCTTCACACCTCAAGTGTTATTGCCTGTCTGGAATATGTCCTTGACTTCTGATAATGCATCTTGCTTGTTTAGCTGGAAGACTGAGATGGATGCATGGCTGTGCATGTAGACAGGGCCGGATTACCCATAGGTGCTAGGAGTGTGGGGCACCCGGGCCCCAGGCTCTCTGGGGCGCCAGGCCAAGAGTCTGCGGCCGAGATTTGGAGTCCAGGGATGATGATGATGATGATGATGATGATGATGATAGTTTCTACCCTGCCCATCTGGCTGAGTTTCCCTAGCCACTCCTGGCGGCTCCCAATCAAATGTTAAAAACAATACAGCATTAAATATTAAAAACTTCCCTAAAAAAGGGCTGCCTTCAGATGTCTTTTAAAAATAAGATAGCTGCTTATTTCCTTTATATCTGATGGGAGGGCGTTCCACAGGGCGGATGCCACTACCAAGAAGGCCCTCTGCTGCGGGCACTGAGGCAGCCGGCCGGCTCCACCCTCCTGCGTGCCTGGGATTGGCACAGCGCACGCATGCTTCTCACACAAGATGCACAGGTTCCCTCCCAAGCCTCTGCGGGGATTGCTCTCCTCCCACAGCGGCATGGGAGAGAGTTGCATGCCCCCCCAAAAAAAACCTCAACAACTCCGAGCTGTCCCCCCCCCTAAAAAAAAGCTCAACAAATTTGGCTTGCCCCCCACAAATGGGGGTGCTGGGCAGTTTTTTGCACCCCGGCACCGCATATACAGTGGTACCTCGAGTTAAGTACTTAATTCGTTCCGGAGGTCCGTTCTTAACCTGAAACTGTTCTTAACCTGAGGTAACACTTTAGCCTCCCGCTGCTGTCGCGCCACTAGAGCACAATTTCTGTTCTCATCCTGAAGCAAAGTTCTTAACCTGAAGCACTATTTCTGGGTTAGCGGAGTCTGTAACCTGAAGCGTATGTAACCCGAGGTACCACTGTACAGTGGTGCCCCGCAAGACGAATGCCTCGCAAGACGCAAAACTCGCTAGACGAAAGAGTTTTCCGTTTTTTGAGTCGTTCCGCAAGACGAATTTCCCTATGGGCTTGCTTCGCAAGACGAAACGTCTTGCGAGTTCTTGCGAGTTTGTTTCCTTTTTCTTAAAGCCGCTAAGCCGCTAAGCAGTTAATAGCCGCTAAGCCATTAATAGCTGCTAAGCCGCTAATAGCTGTGCTTCTCAAGACGAAAAAACCGCAAGACGAAGAGACTCGCGGAACGGATTAATTTCGTCTTGCGAGGCACCACTGTACTAAAGACAGCCGTGCATGTAGAAACTATGAGGGTACAGGTTACATGTGTTTCACGCACTTTTCCCTCTGGCCCCACCCGCCGCTGGCATGCGGCCCTCTGAAGGTTTCCCAGGTAGAAATGTAGCCTAGGCTAGCCTGAATAAAGGCTTCCGGTCACTGCTGTGTATTCCATCCTGCTTTGTCCTGTCTCTTTGAATGGGTTTTGCAGGACCAGATGCACGAGTGGGGATCAGGTTTAATTAACCACATTGGGTAATCGTTTCCACTTCTCGTCAGCCCACTCTTGCAAAACAATTCAAAGTGATCATAAAACAAATATTAAGGGGGGGGGGATATTGGTCCATCTCAGTCAGTATTGTCTACACTGGCTGGTAGCGATATTCTGGGGTTTCAGGCAGTAGACATACCCAGCTCTACCGAGAGATGCTGAATACTGAACCTGTGAACTACTGCATGCAAGGACATTGAGTTATGTCCAGGGCCGGATTTAGGTTTGATGAGGCCCTAAGCTACCGAAGGTAATGGGGCCCTTTATATGTCCATCTGTCCTTTGTCAACAACAAATTGTCGCTGTTTTTTGTGTTGAATATATGCTATACGGTAATTTATGGACCTAATAGGTATCTCAAGCCATTTGCACATGCAGATTATAGGCACCCTATATATAGAAATGAACAAACCAGTGATATTTTAGGGAGCAGGCTAGCAGGCGGGGCCCATGACTTACACCATAGGAGCCTACACAACACAAAACACTGTTGCTAGATGTAGGTTTTATTTTATTTGTTTTTTATCTTATATTTTGGAAACGTACATCCAGTTTTTTCCCTTTATTTTTTTGGGGGGCCCCCAAGAGAGTGGGGCCCTAAGCTATAGCTTGTTTAGCTTATACGTAAATCCGGCACTGGTTATGTCCCTTCCACAGGTCTTGCTCATCACCAGCTGTCAAGGAATATTCACATTCTCTTCTTAAACCCCTGAGCCCCATCAGGTGACACTTTAAAGTAAGACCATATTGCTTAATCCATGTGGCTAAACATAACCGCACATTTCTGGACACGTTGCCTTAGAATTCAAGGTGGTGGTGAAGTGTTCGTGTACGAAAAGTACCTGGATATAAGCGAGAGATTTTAATGGAGGGTTTATGTTAACAAACGGGGGAAACCACACATGCTGAACTCTCCCAGAAGGACAAAGGAGTTATCATTCATTTTTTGCTGGGTGCTCCGGAAACCCTCAAAATATCTCTCGCCCGCAGCAAGAACAACACATGGAGACACAGACGGCAATTTACAAATGTAATCATCCACTGCTTCGAGAGCATGAGAGGAAGGGTTTAAAATATTGCATGTATCATTCTTTGGGAAATGCTGACTTGTGTGTTAACAGCTTACAAAACACAGCACATCCTGAACAAACACAAATCTGCCTAGGTGCTGAGCATTGCTCTCACAGCCACAAGGCAGAGGAAAGCCAGGCTTTCAAAAGTCAAAGCCCATTTTCCTAGCCAGAGATTGAGGGCTCACCAAGTCTCTTCTATGGAAGCTTAAGAACATGAGAAGAGAAGAACATGAAAACATGAGAAGCTGAATCACTTTTAATTTGTTTACAGCTTTTCTATATTACTATATAGTAAAGGTGTTTAAGGGATGTGGGTGGCGCTGTGGGTTAAACCACAGAGCCTAGAACTTGCCAATCAGAAGGTCGGCAGTTCGAATCCCCGTGACGGGGTGAGCTCCCGTTGCTTGGTCCCAGCGCCTACCAACCTAGCAGTTCGAAAACACCTCCGGGTGCAAGTAGATAAATAGGGACCGCTTACCAGCGGGAAGGTAAACGGCGTTCCGTGTGCTGCGCTGGCTCGCCAGATGCAGCTTGTCACGCTGGCCACGTGACCCGGAAGTGTCTGCAGACAGCGCTGGCTCCCGGCTTATAGAGTGAGATGAGCGCACAACCCTAGAGTCTGTCAAGACTGGCCCGTATGGGCAGGGGTACCTTTACCTTTACCTTTTACCGGCAAGAAGGTAAACGGCGTTTCTGTGCACTGCTCTGGTTCGCCAGAAGCGGCTTAGTCATGCTGGCCACATGACACGGAAGCTGTACGCCGGCTCCCTTGGCCTGTAAAGTGAGATGAGTGCCACAACCCCAGAGTCAGTCACGACTGGACCTAATGGTCAGGGGTCCCTTTACATTTTTTAAAGGTGGTTTAGCAATGACAAACCTAGACAGCATCCTAAAAAGCAGAGACGTAGTGATGTATGGAAGTGAAAGCTGGAGGAAAAAGAAGGCTGATTGCCGAATAATTGATGCTTTTGATTTATGGTGCTGGAGGAGACTCTTGAGAGTCCCATGGACTGCAAGAAGATCAAACCTATCCATTCTTAAAGAAATCAGCCCTGAGTGCTCACAGGAAGGACAGATCCTGAAGCTGAGGCTCCAATACTTTGGCCACCTCATGAGAAGAGAAGACTCCCTGGAAAAGACCCTGATGCTGGGAAAGATGGAGGGCACAAGGAGAAGGGGACGACAGAGGACGAGATGATTGGACAGTGTTCTCGAAGCTATTAACATGAGTTTGACCAAACTGCGGGAGGCCGTGGAAGACAGGAGTGCCTGGCGTGCTCTGGCCCATGGGGTCACGAAGAGTCGGACACGACTAAACGACTAAATAACAACAAAAGGTGGTTTGCAGCAACAAAATATACAACAGAGAACTACTTACAATAACCTGATCCAATACAACAAGTCATAATAAAAGATAACTTTAAAATGGAACGACTTATATCAAATGAAGTGCTATTCAATCATCTATAAGAATATAATACACAATCAAATTAACTCTCAAAACATCAGCAAATATGATTCTATGAAATAATAAAGAGAAATTCACTCTTAACAATTACAATAAATAATTACTAAACTGCGATCAATAAAAATAGCTGCAAGCCACAATGCATTAAATACCACAAAAAGGAGTGGGGTGGGTTCTTTTGCAAAGCCCCTTTCTTCTGGGGCCTTCTCTTGTTGCTCCACCCCATGAAGCCTTGAAAAAAATAACGGATTGAAGGATTCAGCCCAGCTCAATGTTGAATCATAATATGGGTGAGATTGAAATTTGAAGATCTATCCAGTTGCAGGGTCTATTTCTGAAATCCATCTGTTTCTCTGTATAAGGAGTGATTAGGTTCAAGAACAAGAGTTTATAATCCAAATCCCATTAAATATATAAATACCTATGCCTTGTAATAATATTTCTGCTGTATAAACCCAATTATTTCCGAATAAGGAGTCAGTATCCTTGAAGCTTAATGAGGTGTGTTAACAGACCACCGTTCAGGGGGTGTCCATTAATCTATGGTATATAAAGTCAAAAAGAAGTAGTAGTACATTCAATATGCAAAGTTCTTACAGATGTATGGTAATAAAAACCAGCTTGTTACAAGGTGAAAGGCTGATATTGGATGGTTTGCATGGCTGTTTGATGGTGAATTTTGGACATGCTCCATCAAGATGTTCTCCTGTGCAAAGCCCACCGAACCAATGAGGAGGCAAAGACTAGTGGCTCGGACTTTTTTATGTAGAGTGTAATATTAACTTCTTAGTAAAATAGCATTGATCAATTCCAACTAAGCTTTTAGAGTGCTACATGCTTGCTGCAGGCACATATAAGTAGAAAAACTGAGTAGAGGCACTCAGATAACTGAATCATTGAATCCATTGCCATGGCTTTAACTGTCCATGACATGGCCTCTCCATCAGTAAGCATGAGTGGTTGCAGGTTTACCATTAATGTCATTTGCATTTACATGACTGATATATGGGGAACATACCTCATCAAAAAGATCATGTTCAGTTTGGCCACCAACTAGCCAGATCCCAAGCTTTCCTTTGCCATCCCATTAGAGATGGACCTTTGTGGGGTTTTCAAACAGGAAATGATCTCTAAATAGGTAGCAGTAAACAGCATGACAGTTAGATCTTTATATATTTGGCATCTAGTGACAAGTGACCAGAGCTGGTTTGGGGTTCAATGATGGACCAATAATATTAGAAACAACATCAAAAACGCTTTGCCGAAAGCCCAGGGAGCTTGTGATGCTCCCATCATCAATGTATGAGGGGCCATCTATTGTTACAGCCCCACCAGCAGTGGGATAATAATAATAATAATAATAATAATAATAATAATAATAATAATAAATTATTTATACCCCGCCCTCCCCAGCCAAGTCCGGGCTCAGGGTGGCTAACACCCAATATAAAACAAATTGATTGAAATGCAACTTAAAAACAAGATTAAAATACAACATTAAAACATTAAAATACAGCTTCATTTCAATGGAAACTCAAATCAAAAACTTTTTTGGGGATGAAAGCGTCACGTCTTCACCAAGGCTAACTTTCCAGACTGGTCCTACATGGGCCAGAAAAAAGCCAGGGAAGTCCCCAAATGGGAGTTCCATCATAGAAGGAGAAAGGAGAAAGGAAAGAGGGGAAGGGGATCAAATTGATTCCAAGCCGAAGGCCAGGCGGAACAACTCTGTCTTGCAGGCCCTGCGGAAAGAAATCAGATCCTGGAGTGCCCTGGTCTCATGAAACAGAGCGTTCCACCAGTGTTGAAAAGGCCCTGACTCTGGTTGAGGCTAATCTGACTTCCTTAGAGCCCAGGACCTCTAGGGTGTTGCTATTTATGGACCTTAAGGCCCTCCATGGGGCATGAAGTTGCAGAGGGAATGAAAGATTGTTTGACTGGAGCCCGGTGCCAGTGAAACATTACCTGCCCCCTGGCCAAAATGGTCTTTATAGGAGGTTTCACTGATATCTTGGCCCAGGCACCTTCATCTATTGTTACGCCTAAGTTAACCTGAGCTCAGACGTTTACTGCAGGGACGTATGGCGGGACCCACTGCCTCCATGGGGAGGCCCAGCAAGGCCCTCCACTGCCGCAGACATATATTGTGATATATCGAGATATCGTGATATTTAGCTGGTGATATATTGCGATGTTGAAAACCAGATATTGCCCAGCCCTAGCCAGGAGGCATAGGGCATAGGACCTCACATGGCTTCCTCCAAGCACTGACGGTATAGTTGATCTGGGCAATATCACCCAATGGTTTCAGGTAGACCAGGAGCTGGAAACCTATGGTCAGACTATAGCTCCCATCATCCCTGACCTGGCCATCAGTGAAGCTGATTCCACAACATCTAGGTTCCCCATCCCAATGTAGAACATTGCATGTGTGTGCACATTGCAGGCATGCACTTGGATGTGTGTAGGGTATGGAATGGAGCCTGTTGCTTTTCACCATTGGCACTGGATGAGTCACTGGATACTGTTGTATTATAATTCCCATCAGCCCCAGCCAGCATGGCCAATGCTCAGGGATGGTAGAAGGGGGAGTCCAGCAAAAACTTTAGGGCCAGAGATTCCTCACTCCTGATCTTCATGAAATTGCTAGAAGAGGTGGTACAGAATTTTTGGTTTGGGGGGTCACCAATATAGATAGCCAGCAGTAACTCTCATTTTTGTCAAATCCAATGGAGGCCTTGTACGTCCTGAACTTAGGGTAGCAGTGGATCAGAGTCCAACAAACAAGACTTAATCTAGATGAGATGGAAATACTGTTGGTTGAGGGTGGGAGGGGCAGGTCAGCTGACCTGGAAAAATACAGCCTGCTTTCTTCTCACTAAGTAAAGGTAAAGGTCCAGTCGTGGCCGACTCTGGGGTTGCGGTGCTCATCTCGCTTTAATGGCCAAGGGAGCCGGCGTACAGCTTCCGGGTCATGTGGCCAGCATGACTAAGCCGCTTCTGGTGAATCAGAGCAGTGCACGGAAACGCCGTTTACCTTCCCGCTGGAGCGGTACCTATTTATCTACTTGCACTTTGACGTGCTTTCGAACTGCTAGGTTGGCAGGAGCAGGGAACGAGCAACGGGAGCTCACCCCATCACGGGGATTCAAACCGCCGACCTTCTGATCAGCAAGTCCTAGGCTCTGTGGTTTAACCCACAGCGCCACCCACGTCCCTTCTTCTCACTATATAAAATTCTTCAGAGGACAATCTGTCCTAAGAGCCAGATATGAGGGCCACATTTGGCCTCTGATCCTGTGGTTCTCTGGCCCTACTTATATAGTTTCAATAGGGGAAAGAAAAGATTTTGAGGACACGGCCTAGAATATTGCAGAGGGCCCCAATCCTTGCAGCCCATTCTATCCAGTCACTGCCCCGCTTCTGAGATGGTTGCAAGCAGATCCATTGACCACTTTTCAGAACGCAACAATCAACATTTGTGAGTGCTCTCTCCAATAGGGGCCATTTTTTAAAATTGTTTGCATTGATTTAACCACTGGTTTTATTTTATTTTTAAAGAAACACTCCGGTAGGGAATTCATTAAACACAGCAAGCAATAAAACACGCACATTAAGGGTGCTGCTGGGATGTTTTTTCTTGCTCCTTTCCCCTCCCTCTCCCAATGCAAATATGCACTGCAGAGGCTATTGTGACTCCTTCTGTTTTTGCCAATTACTGGGCAAACGACTTCTCAATCACCAATTAAGGGGAACTCTCTGTTTTCTGTTTAATCAATCTTCTTACATATGCTCTTTCATATCCCTGAACCCGGTCCTGCCCTTCGCTTTATTCCCCGCTGCTTTTCAAGGAAGACATGTGTCTGGGAAACATGAGATCAATGAGGCATTCCTTAAAGACAATTAAATGAAACGGCAATAAGAGGAGAATGGATGACCCAAACATATTTCCCCCCCTTCAGCGTTTGAAGGGAAGGGGGAGCAGAGGTCGAGTGGGATGCCTGAGGGAGGGACAAGTTAAGGGCATCCGTTGCATGGAGCAATTTCTCACACTCTTGGCTCAGAATGTGTTGAATGCATTGTTTGGAAGCCAAAGGGATCTATGAAATTATGGAGTTCAGTCTACTGAAACCAGCCGAGCCTCAGAACTGGTGTTACCCGTAACTAAGAATAGGGCTGGGGGGGAATTCAGTTCACCTCCCCAATTCTCATTTTCCAAAACAGTACACGAACCAAAACACTGGCATCCTTTGAGAGCCGCAGTCCTCCAAATTTTGCCTGCAATCAAGTAAGGTGTACAAAAAGCCATTAATCGGGCCCGGCAAAGTGTGATTAAGCATGCATATATCAGTGAAAATAAGATAAAAACATTGCTTTGCACAATTGTGTAATTTCCATCTGGTATGCAGGCTGAAGCCCTACCTTCCCGTGGACTGTCTCACAAGAGTAGTGCATGCTCTGATTATCTCCTGCTTGGACTACTGCAATGCGCTCTATGTGGGGCTACCTTTGAAGGTGACCGAGAAACTACAACTAATCCAGAATGTGGCAGCTAGACTGGTGACTGGGAGCAGCTGCCAAGACCACATAACACAGGTCTTGAAAGACCTACATTGGCTCCCAGTACGTTTCCGAGCACAATTCAAAGTGTTGGTGTTGACCTTTAAAGCCCTAAATGGCTTCGGCCCAGTATACCTGAAGGAGCATCTCCGCCCCCATCGTTCTGCCCGGACACTGAGATCCAGCACCGAGGGCCTTCTGGCGGTTCCCTCTCTGCAGGGAACCAGGCAGAGGGCCTTCTCGGTAGTGGCGCCCGCCCTATGGAACGCCCTCCCATCAGATGTCAAAGAAATAAATGACATTTAGAAGACATCTGAAGGCAGCTCTGTTTAGGGAAATTTTTAATGACTGATGTTTTAATGTATTTTTAATCTTCTGTTGGAAGCCGCCAACAGATGGGCGGGTTATACAAATAAATTATTATTATTATTATTATTATTATTATTATTATTATTATTCCAGATAGCTGTCATGGGCAGCCCCACAGCTAACGTATTGCAGAAGTGGTTGAGAGCGGTAGTCATGTAATCTGGGGAACCGGGTTCGCGTCCCCGCTCTTCCACATGCAGCTGCCGGGTGACCTTTGGCCAGTCACACTTCTTCGAAGTCTCTCAGCCCCACTCACCTCACAGAGTGTTTGTTGTGGGGGAGGAAGGGAAAGGAGAATGTTAGCCGCTTTGAGACTCCTTAAAGGGAATGAAAGACGGGATATCAAATCCAAACTACTACTACTACTACTACTACTACTACTCTTCTTCTTCTTCTTCTTCTTCTTCTTCTTCTTCTTCTTCTTCTTCTTCTTCTTCCGATAGCATGGGGAAATGGTACTGGCACAAAGTTGTGTGATGGCAGTACAAAAAATATGGGGGAAGAGGGATCCCCAAAGAAGGAAGTGTGGTAGCAATGAGGGCAGCCGATGGAGAAACAGGCTTACTTTTATTCCATTCCTCCATAGGAACAGATAGATAATGAAGAACTACCCTTTGGGAAGAAGGAATGGTTTGGGTGCGTGTCTGGGACATGGGTGGCACTGTGGGTTAAACCACAGAGCCTAGGGCTTGCTGATCAGAAGGTCGGCGGTTCGAATCCCCATGACGGGGTGAGCTCCCATTGCTTGGTCCCTGCTCCTGCCAACCTAGCAGTTTGAAAGCACACAGTGCAAGTATATAAATAGGTACCGCTCCAGCAGGAAGGTAAACGGCGTTTCCGTGTGCTGCTCTGGTTCGCCAGAAGCGGCTTAGTCATGCTGGCCACATGACCCGGAAGCTGTTTGCAGACAAACGCCGGCTCCCTCGGCCAGTAAAGCAAGATGAGTGCTGCAACCCCAGAGTCAGCCACGACTAGACCCAATGGTCAGGGGTCCCTTTACCTTTACCTGGTGTTAAGAGGCTTCAGTTACGCATTTGTACATCTATCCTTTTGAAAGAGTCATCCTAAAGTGAGGTTGAGGGTTAATCTTAAAAGGTGGGCAAAGAAAGCAAGGAAGGGCACAGAGATGAGGCTCAAATAGGGAAAGCAGATGTTCAGCCAAGCTTGGGTGGTTGCTATTGAGACAATTGCTCGGCTCTGGTATGTAACGTAAGCCTGCTCCTTGATGGGTGAGCTGGAGGTCATACCAAACTCTTTGAGCTTAAGTGATGGGGGAGGAGTCCCACCCCCACTCAGAAATCTGACTTCGAGTGTCTGGCCAATGTCAGGTCTCACCTGCTCAAAGAACACCTTTCTGCCTTTTTTCTTATATTTTGCCCCCCCCCTTCTGCAACCCTATCCGCTTATCATCCTGAACAGTAAATCTCCCGGATTGCTCTAGCCAGGCACCGCAAGCAATAAAAAACTACTTTTGGGATGGATCTTTGCCCCAGCTTCGAGTTTTCTTCTTCCCACCGAACCCCTACATCATTCAGCCCGCAATCCGTTTGTTTTTTTAATAAGGAGTACCTTCGCTCAGGAAAGGTGCTGTTTTCCCAAGGAGTTGTGCATTTAAGAAGAACCGGAACCCCAGAGTGTACCATTGTGAGGATTTTGCAGGCTCGTGGGTCCAGAATGCTTCTCTGATGGAAAGAACATGAAGACGTTTCTCTCCCTCATTATCGGCAAGGAAGACTCCGGCTGGAGAAGGACTTGGATTAAACAGAAGATCAGGTTGCCTTCCCACAATATCCAGTGTCATAGCAAAGCCAAATCCCATCTGAAACATTTAGTTAAATTATAGATAAACCTGTCTAATGTGACACAAGGAGGGAGTCTGTCTCGTACCAGCCAAAGACCAACCGGTTTTTAAGTGGTTGGAAGGCGATAAAGGATTTCTGCTGCATTTGAACTGGCTTTCTCATGCTGGTTGATGAGAGTTCTTACTAAGGCTGGCTTTATATTTATTCATTAATTTAACAGAATTTGTATGCTGCTTAATTGTAGCAACTTGACGGATTGCCTTTGCAGAGAGTGCAGCCTCGTTCCTGTTACTTGATCTCTTGTTGACTTTTGATACCGTGTATCTTCCTGGACTGATTCTGGTGAATGAGAATCGGTGGACCTATTTCAGTGCTTCTGATCTTACCTCTGGGAATAAGTCCAGAAAGTAGCATTGAGAGAGTTTTTTTGAACACCTCCCCCAGCCCTGGCAGCTTCCAACACTTTGAAGCCAAAATACGGGACGCCATCTTCCCAGATGCCATCTTCCCGTTGTTTATTGCGGTGGCATGACGGCCATTTTGGTTGCTGTGATCTCACGAGATTTTGCACTGTGGTTTCCCTCCTCCTCCCCCAAGTGCTTTTTTGGGCACGGCACCCTGGAACCACACTTTGGGGGGGGGGGTGCCGCATGAAATCGCAACCCCGAAATAGTGCTATTTTCAGGGGGAAATTGCAGTGGTAAAACAGAAGAGAGAATGCAAGCTGAGCTCGAAGCCTGAGAGGTATATATTTTATGAAATAATAAATAAATAAATGCTTCACTTAAAACATAGTATAATTATTATTATTATTATTTTAAAAAAAGCTGTTTTTAAGTAGACATAACGAATTTCAAAATACAAATAAAATCTCCCAGGTTTTTTTAGACCAACACTTTACTCACAACACCATGCTAGTACGTAAGTCAATTTTCCTAGTTATAATGTTAGTGTTTTTGTCCCATTGTAGCTCTTTGATTGATATGCTGCCATCTAAATTTTAAATGATGGGAAAAAACAGTATGCCAGGATACCACCCCAAGTTTCATCAAAACACAAATCCTGCCATTTTCCAGGTCAACGGGTTGCACAGGATTTTTTTTCCTGGAAGCAATCAATGTGGAAATTAGTGCTAGACTTCCACTAGATTTCCAGAACTACCATACTTTTCCGTGTATAAGACAATGGTTTTTTTTCCTTTAAAAATCATGCTAAAAAGTGGGGGTCGTCTTATACATGGGTAGTTCATAGGGTGGACGTTTGATTGGTTGCTGCCAAGGCTGTCAGCGGCTATTGTGCATGTTATTGGTTGCTTCAATGGGTGGTGTTGATTGGCTCACGCTCTGGCAGTTGGTTGGGTGAGTGGCAGATTTCTGCCGGCGATGGGACAGATGGGAGGAGGATTTTACGACGCGTGCGGGTGAGTGATTTTCCGGGCAATCTTCTGCAAAAAAAGCTCAACAGCTCTGTGCCATCTCCCCCCAGTTTCTTCAATTTGAGTCCCCAAAAATAGGGGGGCGTCTTATACATGGGGATGTCTTATAGACAGAAAAGTATGGTAGCTTCTACATCATCTGAAAGCTCAAATAAAATGCGGAAATCATCAGGTAAGGAAACATCAGGAAAATGGAATAAACTGCCATCTGAATGCAATCCGTTTGAATTGCAAACAATATATTTGCAAAACCTGGTGCATAATCCAACTGGGAGTCAGATTCTGATCCACAAATAAGTTTCAGAGTACTGGATTGTGCAAAAAGATGGCCAACCAAACCCCTCCACCATTTCTACCCCGTACTCTCCCAGGGTGGGCTGCAAAATCCATTCCTACAGCTGCAACCCATTCCGGAATTGAGGTTCAATTGAATTAAATTTCCATTAAGGGAGCGGAATAGGAATTTCAAGTGGGGGAACAGTCTTTGCTCTTGAATTCTGATTGGATTCAATCTGGCCAACTCCAAGGACTGGAGCAGCAGGAGCAAATGTACTAGGAAGAAGAAAACCATTTTAAAACGGAAGCGTTTCCTGTGTTGGAGCATAAGAGCTGGATATGCTTTAGGCAAGTGGATTTAGGGCTTTATTTTCATTGCGACGAACAGGAAATGAGATGGATGGCTCTCCATGGAGCCATGAAGATGCTAAGTTGCTGGTGTGTTGCACAAAATACAACTCAGAGAGAGGGCCCAAAAGTTAATATACAGAGGATTGGGCAACTGCTGCCAATAAGAAGGTTGTTTTTTTTGGGGGGGGGGGCGGTCTGCAAGAGCAGAGCATCAATAATATCTCTATCTTCCTGGAGGCCAGTATCTGATAATGAGCTTGGAATGTTTAAATCTATTGTTTGCAATTCAGAGAGACAGTGTGATGTAGCAGGTAAAGGTAAACGTAAAGGGACCCCTGACCATTAGGTCCAGTCACAGATTACTCTGGGGTTGCGGCGCTCATCTCGCTTTACTGGCCAAGGGAGCCGGTGTACAGCTTCCGGGTCATGTGGCCAGCATGACTAAGCCAGTTCTGGCAAACCAGAGCAGCGCACGGAAATGCCGTTTACCTTCCTGCCGGAGCGTTACCTATTTATCTACTTGCACTTTGACGTGCTTTCAAACTGCTAGGTTGGCAGGAGCAGGGACAGAGGAACAGGAGCTCACCCCGTCACGGGGATTCAAACCACCGACCTTCCGATTGGCAAGCCCTAGGCTCTGTGGTTTAACCCACAGCGCCACCCGTGTCCGATGTAGCAGGTAGAGAGCTGGATTAAGACCTGTGAGTTCTGGGTTCAGGTCCCCAGTCTCCCATGAAGTTCATGGGGGGACCTTTAGACCATGGGTAGGCAAATTAAGGCTCCGGGGGCCAGATCTGGCCCAATCGCCTTCTAAATCCCGCCCACAGACGGTCCGGGAATCAGCGTGTTTTTACATGAGTAGAATGTGTCCTTTTATTTAAAATGCATCTCTGGGTTATTTGTGGGGCCTGCCTGGTGTTTTTACATGAGTAGAACGTGTGCTTTTATTTAAAATGCATCTCTGAGTTATTTGTTGGGCATAGGAATTCGTTCATTTTTTTTTTCCTTTTCAAAATATAGTCCAGCCCCTGCAAAGTCTGAGTCACAGTGGACCGGCCCCCTGCTGAAAAAGTTTGCTGACCCCTGCTTTAGACAGTCCTCACATCTCAGCCTAATCTACCTCGCTGGGAGGTTGTAAGGATAAAATGGGGGGGACATAAACTGCATATGTCACATTGAGTTCCTTAGCAGAAAGACGGGACAGAGTTGTAATAATAAATAAATGACATAAATACAAGATCAAAATGTAATGACGCTTTGGGTTTCACACTTCGAGTTTTGCAATCTAGTTCAAAAATGTAACCAAATGTGTCAGAAATGGCATATATTAGGATGAAATGTGTTTAGAAATACACTGAGGGGAAAATAGGTGTCTTGTGTAAAAATATGCATTTGCGTATTCGTTTAAAACTATGTAAAAACACACTTTGAAAAAGCCGCATTAATGCAGAAATGGGCCACGGCAGATTTATGAATAACCACGTGTGAATTTGACATGGGAAGATATAGAGAGATCTAGCCATCTATCCATGGGAAAAGATGGGAGAAACTAAATGGCGCCAGCCCCAAAGTGGCCACACTTGAATCATCCTATTAAAATAGTTTGCCATCGTAAAAAAAGAGGGGAGGGTCGGCGTGCTAATATCACCCCTTCCCTATTTTTAGGGGGTCACAAAACAGGTTAGGAATGTCAGCAGGCTCCACAATCTGTTCCTGAAAATTGTAAACTACCCTTTTGTGCTACAGCCCATCATGCTTAAGCAACTCAAGAAACTGATATTTCCTACCATCTGGGACAAATCATGTCCCACTCACCCCCAACTAATAATAATATATATATTTTTAAGAAGGAAAATACCACCTCCACCTGAAGTCATTGAGATTACGGTAATTAGAAATCAGATACAAACGAGGCCCATCTGTTTAAATGGTTTGGCTCTGTGGGCTGACCATATGGTTCTTCAGGTACAAGGCAAGCCTTTCCGAATGCCAGCTTTTAAAGCATGTGTCGATTATGCTTTGGGATAAAGCCTTTTCTACTGGCAGTGCCCCAGTTTGGCTTGTGTGCAGGGGATTTCCACGGTATTCAGCATGATACTCAAAACAAGAGGTGAACGGGAGAAGCACATCGCATGATGCTTCCTTAGCATGTATCCTTAGCTGCAATGTAGAGTTGTGTGTCTAGACCCCACAACCACCCCCTTGTATGGAATAAAAGACACCAAAACACAGATATTAGGTTAATGTTATTGGGCAAATTTTGGCCACAACTTTATCGATTACAGAATGTGAGCAGTATTGGCTTAGGCATTGAATGGACCTGACTATATCTGACTCCTCCCCATCGCACAGGGAGTCTGGTAAGGGTAAACCACCGGAAGGGGGAGCCCCGTTGATGCAGACCAAGTCGGGCTCCCCCAGATGTTCCTGTCAGGCTCGTGGCATGGTCCTAGCCCCACCCCAGGCTTCAGACAAGGTCCACACCCCCGGATTCCTTTAATGGAATACCCTTAAGCTTGGAGGGGCAGGTGATGGCCATGTTAGTTTCTGTTCTTATCACTGAGCAGCTGCGTGGAGTCACAGGACTCTGTTTACATTCCAGAGAGAGTCCAGACTCTTGGAAGTCTCACGGGAGGGGAGACAGGATGTGACGCTACTGGTTTCCTGTTTCCTTTGTTCCTTTGTTCAGTTGCTCTCTGCTTTCATAGAGAGAGGATGTCTTTTTTGTTCTGTGTAGTTTAGAAATAAAACTTTTTACAATGTAGCCATAAATCTCATCACTTCCGCATGCTTGCTGGAAACTCTGCTGGATAGAATGTGCTTGAGGCCTTATCAAAGGCTCAGGTCATTAAACACGTCAGAGGCGATTTCAAAGGCTCGCCTCGGAGGAAGATGAGGCCTTATTGGCTTGGCCGAGCAGAGATTCTGACAGGCCACACCTCCCCTCACCATCATAGGGTCAAACAATGCCTAACTTTAAATGTTCCCGGCCACGCCCCCACCATCCGCCGGATTGGCCGGCTGGTCGATGACGGGACCGGGATCCCCCGCCCCCAGAGGAGAGTGGGTGGTCGCGCTATCCACCACAACTCCTCCCCACAGGGTCTGGAGAAAGAGAGCTGCTTCCATTCAGAGTGGGTTGGACGGACAAATAGTCTGACCTGGAGTAATCCAGCTTCTTCTATCCCAGCTGTTGTGGAGCAAAAGCTGGAAAGGGTTGTTCCCTTTGCGCCCCGCTAGCGAAACCAGGATGTGGGATCGTTGGTCAATGGAAAATGGTCCCCAGTGAAGTTTTGCCTGTAGGATCATTCCACACATTCCACAGAGACGAAACAGGTGTGGCACTAGGTGCACTCAACAGTCAGTTGCAGCCTTCTTTGGATGCGGCTGGTGGTGTGGTCTAAACCACTGAGCCTCTTGGGCTTGCCGATCAGAAGGTTGGCAGTTTGAATCCCCACAACAGAGTGAGCTCCTGTTGCTCTGTCCCAGCTCCTGCCAACCTAGCAGTTTGAAAGCACACCAGTGCAAGTAGATAAATAGGTACCACTGCAGCAGGAAGGTAAACGGCGTTTCCGTGTGCTCTGGTTTCCGTCATGGTGTCCCATTGAGCCAGAAGCGGTTTAGTCATGCTGGCCACATGACCCGGAAAGCTGTCTGAGGACAAACGCCAGCTCCCTCGGCATGAAAGCAAGATGAGCACCACAACCCCATAGTCACCTTTGACTGGACTTAACCATCCAGGGGTCCTTTACCTTTACCTTTACCTTTACCTTTTGCAGCCTCTTTAAACGTGTATCAGCATGGGACATATCCTTGAGGGCCTTTTTATCTCATGAACACACAGAAACATGGCTTGATCGATCTCAGATTTGCTTAAACTGACTGGCAGCAACAAAAGTGGGGATCATGTTTAATTAACCATACTGAGTATTCATTTCTGCTTATCATCAACCCGCTATTGCAAAACAATCTGACGTGATAAGAAATATATATTGGTCCATCAGTGGGAAAACTGTGTCCAGTTCTGGGCACCATAATTTAAGAAGGATATTGACCAGCTGGAACGTGTGCAGAGGAGGGAGACCAAGATGATCAAGGGTCTGGAAACCAAGCCTTATGAGGAACAGTTGAGGGAGTTAAATATGTTTAGCCTGGATAAGTGGAAACTGAGAGGAGATATGATAGGTAAAGGTAAAGGGACCCCTGACCATTAGGTCCAGTCGTGACTGACTCTGGGGTTGCGGAGCTCATCTCACTTTATTGGCAGAGGGAGCTTCAGGGTCATGTGGCCAGCATGACTAAGCCGCTTCTGGAGAACCAGAGCAGCGCACGGAAATGCCGTTTACCTTCCCGCTGGAGCGGTACCTATTTATCTACTTGCACTTTGAGGTGCTTTCGAACTACTAGGTTGGCAGGAGCAGGGACCGAGCAACGGGAGCTCACCCCGTCGCGGGGATTCAAACCGCCAACCTTCTGATCGGCAAGTCCTAGGCTCTGTGGTTTAACCTACAGTGCCACCCGCGTTCCATAGGAGATATGATAGCCATCTTCCAGTATCTCGAGGGCTGTCACATGGAAGATAGAACAAGCTCGTTTTCTTCTGCTTTGGAGAGTAGGATTCAAACCAATGGATTCAAATTACAACAGAGGAGTTTCAACTCAACGTCAGGAAGAACCTTCTGACAGTGAGAGCAGTTTGTCAGTGGAATGGTCTCCCTTGGAAGGTGGTAAACTCTCCTTCCTTGGAGGTTTTTAAGCAGAGGTTGGTTGGCTATCTGTCATGAACCTTCTACTTGAGGTTCCTGCATTGCATGGGGCCAGACTAGATGGTCCTCTATCAGGATTGTCTCCACTGACTCCCTGGAGATGCCCAAGATGGACCTTCTACATGGAAGGGAAATGCTCTTCCACTGAGCCACAGTCCTCCCCATGTCTAAAGAAAACCAATTGTGTCCTTTTTAGGCATACTCTTTTAAGAAATGTAACGTGTGAAGGCTGTTTGAGTAGGAGCCCAGGCTATGTGCCAGGGGGAAAGTGGACCCCCCATATTTTTTGCAAGAGAAGCTTGACATTTATTTAAATAATAAAGGCAATGCACCATCTGCCACTGCCAGCCATCTGCTCCCTCTCCACACCCCTCATCAAGGGCTTCTGTTTGGCTTGGCACCAGAGGATGATGTCATCTAAGAGCAATCCAGGGCTGCCAGCCAAGCTAAAGTGGCGGTGGTGGGAGTTGAGATAGAACCATATAAAAACCATTTGGGGACAGGACTCACATTAGCATGTGATACCCTTGGACAGCTGTCAGGGATGTCATCCCATGCTAGTCCTACTCAGAGTTGGGCCACAGGAATGAATGAACGCAACCAACTTAGGTGCATTGATTTTAATAGGTCTACTCTGAGCAGGACTGAAAAAGCCCTCTCATGGGTCAAAGCCAACCAGACAGGCCCCAGTGGCAGCACCAACAACAAGTCCTCACCTTCCAATCGTAGGGTGCAAGGTGGTTGTTACTGCACCCTGAAAGGCTTTATATGCTAGTAGTAACACCTTGAATTTGGCCAGGTTTCTCATTGGCAGCCAGTTCCAAGGACCAGCGTCACACGGTCCCATCAAGCTGCTCCATATACCAACCTAGCAGCTGCATTCTGCTCTAGTGGCAGTCTGTGGAACATCTCCAAGGGCAGCCCCACGTAGAGTGTGTTACAGTAGTCAAAGTGGAAGATCACTGGAGTGTGAAGAACTGAGGCCAGGCTATCCTGGTCCAGGAATGGCTAAAGCTGGTGAACCAGCCTAGAATGGGCATATGCACTCCTAGCACTGCTCACACAGTATTACCTATTGATTTGAGAAAGTGAGAAACCAAGAAAAACCAAAATTGACAGATTTCTCCATCGCTGGTAACGATGACGGAGTGATATCAACATCTTTATAAGCAAACCTTTCTCCTGTGAAGTATCGTCTCCTGGCGCATCTGACAACTGTCTCTTTAAACAAAACAAGCACAACAAAAGCGGTCTCGATATATTCTGAATTGTGTGTGTGTGAGAGAGAGAGAGAGTGAGTGGGAGATAGAGAGAGAAGGTTTCCAATGTGCGTTCCGCCCTCATGACAGGCCGTAAAACAATTAGCAAGCACACACGCTAATGATAAATGTTAGCTTTTGGAAATGGGGATTTCAGGAAATTAGCATAATCTGATTATACAGATTTAAAGAGTCCTCCCAGGCTCAGTTTTCATCATCCTCTTCCCATCTGCGGCTGGGTGTAGCAAGCAGGGACACGGCGCCTGGGTTTATTACTGAGTACTGGGAGATGCAGCTAAAACAACTTTGGATTCCTCCTCCTCCTCCTCCATTTTAAAATACAGAAATGCAAAAAGGACCAGAAGAGCAGGGCATCTCTTGGGAACGAACTTTCCCTCGCTCTTTGGGGCAAAGCGATAAGATTTGTTGCGGGACCTTGCTTTGCTTTGCTGCAGTGAGAGGGCTCTGGAGCAGGTCTTTCAATTATAGATAATTTTAAAACAAAAAGCTTTTGTCAACAGGAGCCAGGAAAATGCACCCTGAAAAGATTAAGCTTGGAAAAAAATGGTTTCTTCTTCTTTTTTAAAAAATGTATTATTAAAGCTGTGTAGTAAGGCAGAGGAATTGAGGAAGCGCCCGTCTTTTAACTACAAACACAATAGCTATCCTAGTTTTGCTTCATATCACAGCAGAGGTGAACAAGCGAGGGCTACAGAAAGCAGTAATGCCTGGAGTAAGGAAACAGCACCATGTTGTGCTTAAGTAAATAGCTCTCCTGTGGTGTGTCTTCCAGGCAAGGTAGGAGCATTGACCAACCAAGCCACTCTGAGATTTCCCCCGTGTCCCAACACTAGAACTTGTGGACATCCAATGAAGCTGAATGCTGGAAGATTCAAGGCAGATTTGTTGTTGTTTAGTCGTTTAGTCATGTCCGACTCTTTGTGACCCCATGGACCAGAGCACGCCAGGCACTCCTGTCTTCCACTGCCTCCCACAGTTTGGTCAAACTCATGCTGGTAGCTTAGAGAACACTGTCCAACCATCTCGCCCTCTGTCGTCTCCTTGTGCCCTCCATCTTTCCCAGCATCAGGGTCTTTTCCAGGGAGTCTTCTCTTCTCATGAGGTGGCCAAAGTATTGAAGCCTCAGCTTCACAATCTGTCCTTCCAGTGAGCACTCAGGGCTGATTTCCTTCAGAATGGATAGGTTTGATCTTCTTGCAGTCCATGGGACTCTCAAGAGTCTCCTCCAGCACCATAATTCAAAAGCATCAATTCTTCGGCGATCAGCCTTCTTTATGGTCCAGCTCTCACTTCCATACATCACTACTGGGAAAACCATAGCTTTAACTATACGGACCTTTGTCGGCAAGGTGATGTCTCTGCTTTTTAAGATGCTGTCTAGGTTTGTCATTGTTTTTCTCCCAAGAAGCAGGCGTCTTTTAATTTCGTGGCTGCTGTCACCATCTGCAGTGATCATGGAGCCCAAGAAAGTAAAATCTCTCACTGCCTCCATTTCTTCCGCTTCTGTTTGCCAGGAGGTGATGGGACCAGTGGCCATGATCTTCGTTTTTTTTGATGACAGAAAGTAATTCCTCATATGGCATAGAGTTAAACTATGGAACCCACAGATGGCCACCAACTTGGCTTTAAAAGAAAACTGGACAAATTCACGTGGTGAAAAGGGCTATCGATGGCAACTAGCCATGATGTGCTATGTTCTGCGTCCACATCTGGAGGGAGTTGCGCTTCTGAATACCAGCTGCTGAAAACCACAGAAGGGGAGAGTGCTCTTGGGCTCAGATCCTTCGGATGATAATAATATAATAATAATTTATTATTTGTACCCCACCCATCTGGCTGGGTCTCCCCAGCCACTCTGGGTGGCTTTCAACAAAGATTAAAAATACATTAAAACGTCACACATTAAAAACTTCTCTGAACAGGGCTGCCTTCAGATGTCTTCTAAATGTCAGGTAGTTGTTTATCTCTTTGACATCTGGTGGGAGGGCGTTCCACAGGGCGGGCGCCACTACCGAGAAGGCCCTCTGCCTGGTTCCCTGTAGCTTTGCTTCTCGCAGTGAGGGAACCGCCAGAAGGCCCTCGGCGCTGGACCTCAGCGTCCGGGCAGAAAGATGGGGGTGGAGACGCTCCTTCAGGCCTACTGGGCTGAGGCCGTTTAGGGCTTTAAAGGTCAACACCAACACTTTGAATTGCGCTCGGAAACTTCCTGGGAGCCAATGTGATATGGTCTTGGCGGCCACTCCCAGTCACCAGTCTAGCTGCCACATTCTGGATTAATTGCAGTTTCTGAGTCACCTTCAAAGGTAACCCCACATAGAGCGCATTGCAGTAGTCCAAGAGGGAGATAACTAGAGCATGCACCACTCTGGTGAGACAGTCTGCAGGCAGGTAGGGTCTCAGCCTGCGTACCAGATGGAGCTGGTAGACAGCTGCCCTGGACATAGAATTGGCCTGCGCCTTCATGGACAGCTGTGAATCCAAAATGACTCCCTGGCTGTGCACCTGGGAAGGGCGGTATATAAATTTAATAAATATCCATCATCATAATCTGGTTGGCCACTGTGAGAGCAGGATGCTGAACTGGACGGGCCCTTGGTCGGATCCAGCAGGCTTTTCTTGTCTTCTTGAAAATAGCATCTCAAGGAGACATCTAGCCCGAAACTTTCTCCTTGGCATTTGAAGCTTGCGTCTGCAGGACTTTTCTCCAAGGGGGGAGTGTTTGAGCTTGCATTGCAAGGAATATTGCAGAAAACAGGTGACCCATATTTTATTGCCTCAAACGGGCATGGGGAACCCCTAGCGCTCCAGATCAGCACCAGCCATCATGGCAAATGGCCAATGGCCAATGGAATGATGAGAGATATAGTCCAAAGGCAGCTGGAAAGATATGGGCAAAAATGGAAGATCAACCTTCTTTCTTTCTCCCTAAAGTCAACTCTAAGAAAAGCATTTCCATTTAAATGTAATTTTAGAAAAAACTTCTTTTAAAAAAAACAACAACCTTCATAATAGCTCTTAATAAGCTCTTCATGTTCTTAGATGAAATAATAAACTGGCTAATTTCTTTCTCCACCCCACATCACATTCATTTTGTTGTCAAAATGGCTTTCGAGATGTTTCCATGTTTGGGAAACGGGGGCCCATTGTGCTCACATAAAGGAGGCTCCTATTCACAGTGCAGATTGCTTGTCTTTTGAAACATAGTTTGCGGTCCATTTCTGTCCATCCCCATCGCGGGAGAAGAATGACAAATGGTAATTAAATGCAAGAGCATCCACAATGCTATAATCATAATTGCTGCGATTGTATTTGCAATTTCCCGCACACATTCTGCAGATGCTGCTTCTTTTATCCGTATGCCACGGGGTTCATATTTCCATTTGCTGGATGTTGTCATCAATTTGTTGCCACATGTTTAATGGGTTCTCGTTGCTCGTCGGCGTATCCTACCGCCACCACCAGATCCCACACAGGCAGCTCCTCCCTTTGAGGAACGGAGATCCAAGTTACAGGCTGTCAAGGGAGTCCATGCACTACTGAGATAAAGGGCTCATTGATCTGACTCAGTATAAGGAAGGTTCCTATGTTCCTATCAGGGGCGAACGAAGGCAAACCAACACCCGGGGTGGGGCAAACCACCGGCTGCGCACGTGTTGCACCGCTACATACACCACATGTGTGGCGTCGCTACATAGGGTGCACGTGAGAGAGAGCCAGTGTGGTGTAGTGGTTAAGAGCAGTGGACTCGTAATCTGGTGAACCGGGTTCGCTTCCCTGCTCCTCCACATGCAGCTGCTGGGTGACCTTGGGCCAGTCACACTTCTCTGAAGTCTCTCAGCCCCACTCACCTCACAGAGTGTTTGTTGTGGGGGAGGAAGGGAAAGGAGAATGTTAGCCGCTTTGAGACTCCTTCGGGTAGTGATAAATCGGGATATCAAATCCAAACTCTTCTTCTTCTTCATGTGTGGCGTCACTACATACAGCACATCATGCAACACCACACATGCATTGTACATAGTGGTTTGCTGCCGGCGCCACCCGACCACCGTACGGATGGTGGCGGGATCCTCTGCTCGCGGCTGCAGAGGGATCCTCCACTTAAGGCTGTAGCGGAAACAGAGGGATCCCACTGCCATCCGTATGGTGCTCAAGCAGCGCCGGCGGCAAACCGCTATGTACAGTGCGTGTGCGACGTCACTGCATACAGCGCATGTGTGTGACACCACACACACTGACTGCAGAGAGAATAATTGGGTGCACTCTTCCCACCTTAGATCAAATCTATGCTTCCAGGTGTCACAAGAGCTGCAGAGATAGCGCAGGATAGTGCGCACCCCGGAAATGATCTCTTTCAGCTTCTGCCTTCTGGAAGAAGGCACAGGGTTATAAAGACTAGGACTAGCCGCCTGAGAAACTGTTTCTACCCAAATGCGATTTTGGTTTTAAACGCAGTGTAAGGAGTCTCTATAGGAGTATATTGTATTTAATTATGGGGTATCAGAGTTTTTAAGGGGCTAACCAGGTTGGGATAGCTGGGATAGCAGGCTTGCTAATTTTTGAATGTCTTATGTAGATTTTTCAATTTTGTTGTTCTGTATGGGACAATGACAATAAAGATTATCGTACTGTATCATATCGTATCATATGCATTGTATGTAGCAGTTTGCCACTGCCACTCAAACGTCATATGGACAGTGGTGGGATCCTCTGCTCACGGCTGCAGCCACAAACGGAGGATCCTCCACATGCGGCTGCGGTGGCACAATGGCTGCTCACGCCACAATGGCTGCTCGCACCTCCAGACATGGCAGCCGAGGCGCACTGCCCACGCCACCATGCCTTGCGATGCCACTGGTTGCTACATCCCTGCATAATATGCTCCTGAGAACATAGCAAGAACCTGGCTGGATCTGGCCAATGGTCCATCTAGCCCAGCATCCTATTCTTGCAGTGGCCAACCAGATGCCTATGGGAATCCAACCAGCAGAACATGAGCACAAGAGCAATTCTCCTCTCCTGCAGCCTCCACCACATGGCATTCAGAAGCATGACTGCATCCAACCATGGAAGCACAGCATAGCCACATAAACCACTCCTGACCATGATCACCTGCTTCATGTGCCTCCTCCTTGAGAGGTCCGGAGGGTGACAACACGAGAACAGGGCCTTTTCTGCAGGGGCTCCCCGTTTGTGGAATGCTCTCCCCAGGAAGCCTTGCCTGGCACCTTCATTATACACCTTTAGGCGCCAGGCAAAAACATTCCTCTTTAACCAGGCCTATGGTTGACATCCGATGCCCTTTTAAAATGTGTTGAATGGAGGTGGGTTATTGGGTTGTTTTTGTTCTGCATTTTGTGTTTTTATATTGCGATTTCATGTTGTGAACTGCCCTGAGACCTGCGGGTATAGGGCAGTAAACAAATTTTAACAACCACAACAACAGAAAGAATTTGTCCAATCCTCTTCTAAAGGCATCTCGGTTAGCCATCAGTGCCTCCTACAAACTCCATAGTTTAACTAGATGTGTTTTGATATTTTGTTGGAAACCACCCAGAGTGACTGGGGCAACCTAGTCAGTTCAGTGGCTAACAACAACAACAATAACAACAACAACAACAACGCCATATGAAGAACCACTTCCTTTTATCTATCCTGAGTCTAAACTGGACAGCTGGTCAATTCTTAATAATAATAATAAATTTATTATTTATACCCCGCCCATCTGGCCGGGTTTCCCCAGCCACTCTGGGCGGCTTCCAACAGAATATTAAAATACAATAACCTACGTAAAAGTAAAAGGACCCCTGACCATTAGGTCCAGTCGCAGATGACTCTGGGGTTGCGGCACTCATCTCGCTTTAGTGGCTGAGGAAGTCGGCGTATAGCTTCCGGGTCATGTGGCCAGCATGACTAAGCCACTTCTGGCAAACCAGAGCAGCACAGGGAAATGCTGTTTACCTTTCCACTGAAGCGGTACCTATTTATCTACTTGCACTTTGACGTGCTTTCGAACTGCTAGGTTGGTAGGAGCTGGGACAGAGCAACGGGAGCTCACCCCATCTCAGGGATTTGAACCGCCGACCTTCTGATCGGCAAGCTCTAGGCTCTGTGGTTTAATCCACAGTGCCACCTTAAAAATTAAACATTATAAACTTCCCTAAACAGGGCTGCCTTCCTTCCTTTCTAAAGGGTGTAAGCTGTGTCAGATTTGCCCACTATTTGGCTTCTCATTTGCCCTTAAAATTAAAATGCACTTGGAACAGAGATACAGGGACTGGAGGAATGCTGTCTAATGGCGAATGCTGTCTAGAGATACTTGACAGGAGTTTTCCAGGCCAAGGAAGACGTGTGGTCCATTTGCGATGTTAGGCCACAAGGTGAATCTGTCCAGATTGCAAGCGATACATTGTCAGATTCCAATAGGCTTCCATTTCTTTTCTCTCTTTCTTTTTTCCCCCAAACGAAATGAAACAAAACTCTATAGCAGATGTTGATACGGTTATGGCAATTAAACTCTCCAGATGGGTGTTTGTCTGTGCAAGAATTTCTCGTAATTCCCCCCTCCCCCCGTTAGCTTTCTTTCCCTTCGCCCAGGGTTGGGCGCCAGTTGGTGGGCAGAAGCACAACCAGGAGCAATGGCAGAATCTGCACTGGGGAGGTGATGCCCTATAAACTTAATGCTGTTACGTAAGAGCTCTGAGTTATATTTCAAGGAGATGCCCTTGGCTGGAGAGGGCAGAGTGGAATAAGCAGGCCAACTTGAGAGCAGTACATCTGTCTTTTCCCTTCCTCTTGAATTCATCTCGTCCGTTCCTGAAAACATTTTTAAAAAGCTGCTATCATGATGGCACAGTAACAGAATAATCTTCTGGTAGTGCTATAAAGATGGAAGGTTGGTTTGATGCCTGAGATGGTCAGAGACGGCAAATACTTGGCTCATCAAAAGTAGTATAATAAGAGGCAATGCCCATCAACTTTGGGGGGGGGGGCTAGGCCTGCAAATATTTTATTCAGGGGGCCAAAGGGACCTCAGCCCCTAGGAGTTGGCTCCTATGTGTCCCAGGATGAGTTGCACAATACAGTGGATGCTCAGGTCGCAAACGTGATCCGTGCGAGATGCACGTTCGCAACCTGCAGTGCTTGCAGCCCGCAGCAGTAAGTCAGCGCATGCGCGGGTTGCGATTAGGCACTGCTGCACATGCGCAAAGCGTGATTTAGCACTTCTGTGCATGCGCGACCGCCCAAACCCGGAAGTAACCCGTTCCAGTACTTCTGCGTTTCATCGCGTGCGTAACCCGAAAAAACACAACCTGAAGCGGCTGTAACCCGAGGTATGACTGTATTGAACACAAATTGTTATTCATAATTATTCATAAAAGGGGATAGCTCAGCATGAGACTCTTAATCTCAAGGTTGTGGGTCCAAGCTCCACGTTGGGAGAAAGATTCCTGCTTTGCAGAGGATTGGACTAGAATTGTGATCCTCATGGTCTCTTCCAACTCTACAATGTTAAGATTCTGTGATCCCCTGATGCACACCAGCAGGTCACAGGTCAGCTTTCCGCAATTCATTTTCACAAAGGAGCTCGAGGTGGCATACATGGTTTGCTCCTTCCTCTTTTAATCCCCACCATCAATCCTGTGAGATAGCTTAGGCTGTGAGTGGCTCAGGGTCACCCAATGGGCTTCGTGGGATCTTGGTGTCCAGGCATGTTCTTATAGGTAGGCTGGGCTCACTCTATACAGTATAGTGCTTTATAGTTCGTAACCAGCACTTTGAATCGTGCCCAGAAATGGGGTGGTAGCCATGCTCCCAGAAACTGGTCCCAGTTGGCAGTCTCAAAGTGGTGCTCAAAGTACTCATGAAACAAGGGAGACATATTGGGGGCGCATGGGACTGAGGACCCCCCAAAATTTTCAAGGAGGGGGCTGGGCTGGAGACTCCATCTCCTCAGAGTATTGCGGAAGAACGATGTCATTCAACATCTGATGATCTCCTTCTACCGGTCAACAATAGAAAGTGTCCTTTCATACTGCATCACGGTGTGGTACGCTGGTTTGGCATCATCTGATAGGAAGTGCCTACAGAGGGTGGTGAATACAGCACAAGATATTATGGGCTATCCCATGAATCCGCTGGATGAAATAGAGGAAGAACGTTGCCTCAGGAGAGTGAGGAAAATTCTCAGGGATGATTCACACCCTGGCCATCACTTTCTTGATCTCCTGCCCTCAGGCAGAAGATATAGAAGCATGATTAGTCGCACCAACAGGGTAAAGAACAGCTTCTATCCGTGGGCTGTTAGGTTGCTGAATGAAAAGATAACAACAGGGCAACTGACTTTCGGGTTTGGTGGGTGTGCGTCAGTAAACGAGGGGAATTAAGACTAAGAGATGCTGAGTGGGGGGTGCTCGTGTAATCTCACTGTATACAAGTTGTACAAGTGACAATAAAGTATTTCAATATTCAATATTCCACAGCCCGCCAGGCTCCGACGGGCGTTCCCGCAGCTAGTGGAAGGTTCCACAGGCCTGCATGGTACTGGGAGACATGTGTGAGATAACACGTTGCATTTGTGATGTCACATGTGCACGTCGTGCCCTTCCAGCCTTGGGGGCAGCCTAGTGCCTGTGTCATGAAACACATTTTACCCATTTCACCAGATCCTGACTACCAACACACCTCTGCCACGTCCTCCCTAGAGTCTGGTGTGATGGGCTTTGACTTCCTCATTGCTTACTGGTCAACACTCCAGCCTTCCCAAACTGCTTCCTGCAGGATCCGACATACCTTTTCCATCACAGCTCCAGTCCCATTCTGCATGTCCTTCTGGAACCCAGCGCCAACGCTGGAAGCTGAACGTGAACCCGCCATCCTGCACAAACCCTCTGTCAATTTAAAAACTGGATTCTGCCGCCTGCTAAACTACATAGCAATCGTTCATGCATGTGTGCCGCTCGCAAGTGAGAGAGAGAGAGAGAAACTAAAAAGGCACTTTGAGTGCAACTTGCAAAAACGCCCTGACATTTTCAGTAAACAGCTACCAGCAGTTCAGCTGATTTATTCTGCTTTCTTTGCTAGGAGCCGGGCGGCGTTTTTCATTGAAATTCAGGTCTAATTTTCTAGGTCAGGAATGTGTTGCATATCAATAGTGAAGGGGAATATCAGTTCATCCCCATACAACTCGAGTCCATTAGCTTACCATTGTGAAACACACCTGGCTCAGCAGGACGCTGAGGCCCCCGCGGCTATACAGAACTGGTCGTAAACATTAGCGGCGTCGGACGAGAGCAGCAGAGGAATTCCAGACAGATGTAGAAGCAGCAAGGATCAGGGAGCCCCTTTATTTCACAGTGTCGGCGGGGCTGTAGCTAAACGGCGGAGGGTGTGCATCGCATGCAGAAGGACCCCGTCCAAGCCCCGCTAGCTCCAGATAAGAGGATTTCTGGTAGCAACACTAGAGGGGAGAAAAACCTCCCTGGATTGCTGACAATCTTCACATTACCCGAGAGCTGTATTACCGGAAAGCTGCCCTACCAGCAAAAATTCGTTAGCCAATCCCAGGGGTCAGCAAACTTTTTCAACAGGGGGCCGGTCCACTGTTCCTGAGACCTTGGTGGGGGGCCAGACTATATTTTGGAAAAAATAATAATGAATGAATTCCTATGCCCTACAAATAACCCAGAGATGCATTTTAAATAAAAGGACACATTCTACTCATGTAAAAACACGCTGATTCCTGGACCATCCACAGGCCGTATTGAGAAAGCAATTGGGCCGCATCCGGCCCCTGGGCCTTAATTTGCCTACCCATGGCCAATCCCATGAGAACTACTAGTGAACTCTCTAGAATTCAGTTACCAACCAGTCAGATTTAAACACACAGTACAATGGTACCTCAGGTTAAGTACTTAATTTGTTCCGGAGGTCCGTACTTAACCTGAAATTGTTCTTAACCTGAAGCACCACTTTAGCTAATGGGGCCTCCCACAGCCGCCGCCTTGCCAGAGCATGATTTCTGTTCTCATCCTGAAGCAAAGTTCTTAACCCAAGGTACTATTTCTGGGTTAGCGGAGTCTGTAACCTGAAGCGTATGGAACCCGAGGTACCACTGTAATGCATACAAGCATTTACCATTTCAGTGTATTAAATTACTATACTTAACATGGATCAGGCCAGTGGCTCACCTAGTTCAGTATCCTGACTTCACAGCATCCCCAAAAGATGCCGCAATGGGGAATTCACAAGCGGGACCCGTATTCAGAAGCATTACAGCTTCCAACTGTGGAAATTTGAAAATTCGTTCGTATTTTAGTACAAATTTCTTGTGAGGTACACATTTTTGCAAGCATTATTTGTTGGAGAACTGCACCCCAAAATTCAGGGAAGTGCAAATTTTAAAGGATAGCTGAGTTTTGGTTCACGTTATTTTGGGGGGAAATTAGAAGTAAGGTAAAGGTAAAGGGACCCCTGACCATTAGGTCCAGTCGTGACCAACTCTGGGGTTGCGGCGCTCATCTCGCTTTATTGGCCGAGGGAGCCAGCGTACAGCTTCCGGGTCATGTGGCCAGCATGATTAAGCTGCTTAAGCCGAGTTTGCCTATGCCTGGTCTAAGGTAGCTTTCCATGTTCCTAGGTCCCAGCGATGGCAGGAATTCTGGGTCCAGGCAGTGTTTATGTTCCCCCTTCGCTCCAGCAACATTTAACAGAGGGGTCATGTCAGAGAGCAATTTGCTGATCTCTCCGAAGCACCTCCCACCCTCCTTTAAATGCTACTCTTCCATCAACAACTCATCTGGCCTGCCTGCTAACCATGACGCTTGCCTGACTGCTGGTCTGTTATCACGCTGCAGTTGCTGTGGCCACCTGCTGGCGGCCATTGAAACTACAGTGTGATGCCTACAACAATATTATATTACACACACACACACACACACACGTATGTATCTATGCGGAAAATTTATTTCGGTTCTTGGAATAGCTGCATTAAAAAAAATTCTTTGAAAAGATAATGTCCATAAGAGTAACTTAACTGAGCATAAAGGTAAAGGTAAAGGGATCCCTGACCATTAGGTCCAGTTGTGACCGACTCTGGGGTTGCGGCGCTCATCTCGCTTTACTGGCCAAGGAGTCGGCATACAGCTTCCGGGTCATGTGGCCAGCATGACTAAGCTGCTTCTGGCGAACCATAGCAGCGCACGGAAATGCCGTTTACCTTCCCGCCGGAGCAGTACCTATTTATCTACTTGCACTTTGACATGCTTTCGAACTGCTAGGTTGGCAGGAGCAGGGACCGAACAAGGGGAGCTCACCCCATCGTGGGGATTCAAACCGCCGACCTTCTGATCGGCAAGTCCTAGGCTTTGTGGTTTAACCCACAGCGCCACCTGTGTCCCTAGAAGTAAGGTAGGCTTATGTTAAAATTTGAAGCAAACCAAATTTCTCCCCCATCCAAAGCTAGGTAAACCTGTAATCCTTTTCTCTCCCACAACCAACTGAAGCTGTAGTGGCTTCAGATCTCTTTCAGGCTGCTTTCTCCTCCTGAAAAATATGGTGCAATCTCAGCAACAGTGGTATTTAACAAGATACGGATTAAGTAAAATTCACTGGATTGTACAAAGCAATTGTTGGAGGGACAAGGACAAAGGAAAATAAACTGCACATATTTTGGAACCTCTCCATAATTCTTTTGTGTTAAAAATCCCACATTTAATCAGAGCTCTGACTAGTTATTTACTATCTTAAGATCCAAAGGTTTTACTATTGAGATACCTGAGAGATTTAATCCCTACTGGAATGGTCATTAATCTTCTGGTTGCTGCTGTTCTATGTATTGTGGCCAACTGGAAAAGGAATACAGCTCCTTTGTTATCAGACGGGTTTAATAAAATACGGAATATAAGCTAAGTTTTCTATGCTACTATAAAAGAATGTAGGAATATTAACAGCCAAATAAATTTATAGACAGAGTCTATTCATAATGCTCTGGAATGATAAATTTCAGGGCAATACCCAACTCTACAGTTTTCCTGCCTTATTGCATTTGTTTATTTTGTTCTCCTTTTATTGCTTGTTCTTTCTTTCTTTCTTTCTTTCTTTCTTTCTTTCTTTCTTTCTTTCTGTGTTTTGCTTCTTCCTCCTAAGTCATGCCCCTTTCATACTGTCTCTGTTTTTGACTGGGAATCCGTCACATACCAGCAAATTCAAGGCTGGACAATTACAGTTGAATGCATAACAAATCCATTTCCTAAAAAGACCGGTCTTTTTGCAGTAAGCAGGGCTGTGATGCAACATTGTCTACAAACACCCCATAAACAATTAAGGATGGCTGCTCAATCAATCACTACTGCAATCTAATCACCCCGTGAACAAATCCAGAAGAATGTTCACTTAAATAGGTTTATTCTGTAGCACCCTCAGTCTGTAGTTTTGAAATAGAAATTTAGAAGCAGGGTGGAAATCATTCACAAGACCACAAGACCTCACAAAGCTTCTCAGCTGTTCCTAGTCGATTGGCTGTTGCAGAGTCAATTCTTCCACCTATGGCATCATCCCCGCTCCATCAGATCACGGTAATGTGGTAGAATCCATCTCCAATTTTCCGTACCAGTCTCACTTCTTTGACCCTCAGCCCTTTGCAAGCTTTGCTGTGCTGTTTGCAGCCAGCAGCGCCATGTTTCCTTATTCACAGGGTTTACATCCACTGTTAATCACTTTTATGATTTCACAAATTAGCCTTCCCCTTGCTCCTTGCCCTACCCTTTGCCTATATTGTGGGCAATAAATTGCTTGAGACTCCAGCCTCTCGCCCCCTGCAACTTCGCCCGGGCCATCTGGAATCTGGTTAATAAGATGAGTGGGTGAAACGTTTCTGGTGGCCAGTTTATTAGGCTGTTCTGCAAAGCCCAGCAGCCTGAGGCTACAACACCTCCAATACTGGCACTGTTCAATCCAGCCCTCCTTTTCCCTCTCTAGAGCAAGGCGAGAATCAGTGTCTGGAGGATGTGTGTGTTTGTGTGTGTGTGTGTGCATCTCAAAATGGTATTCAGAATTCCCATACCCTCTAACATTTCACCAATGAAAATAGGAAAGTCCTATTTAATAAGAATAGGAATAGGAGGAGTTTGGATTTGATATCCCGCTTTATCACTACCCGAAGGAGTCTCAAAGTGGCTAACATTCTCCTTTCCCTTCTTTCCCCACAACAAACACTCTGTGAGGTGAGTGAGGCTGAGAGACTTCTCTGAAGTGTGACTAGCCCAAGGTCACCCAGCAGCTGCATGTGGAGGAGCGGGGAAGCGAACCCGGTTCACCAGATTACAAGTCCAACGCTCTAACCACTACACCACACATTGAATAGGAATAGGAATAGGAATAGGAATAGGAATAGGAATAGGAATAGGAATAGGAATAAGAATAAGAATAATATTTATACCCCACCCATCTGAACGGGTTGCCCCAGCCACTCTGGGTGGCTTCCAATATATCTTCTTTCTTTCTTTCTTTCTTTCTTTCTTTCTTTCTTTCTTTCTTTCTTTCTTTTTCTGGATCACTTGTAGCCGAATAAGATTGTCTTCCATAAACACGGTTTTAACAATGAGTCCATAAGTGGTTGTGGAGGCCAATTCTGGATCCACACGTCCTTCCACAGTGGGGACATAGCTTTCCGGGCAGGAGTTGATCATGGTGAGGGCTTCCCAAGCGTGCCTTCTTCTTAGCACATTTCTCCCTTTCGTCCTGAGTTCGTGTGACTTCAAAGCCCATGACACCTTTGCTAAAGGCTGTTCTCCAACTGGAGTGCTCACAGGCCAGTGTTTCCCAAATGTTGGTGTTTATACTACATTTTTATAGATTTGCCTTGAGACAGTCTTTGAACCTCTTTTGTTGACCACCAGCATATATAAAAACATAATAAAACATTGAACATTAAAAAACTTCCCTATATAGGGCTGCCTTCAGATGTCTCCTAAAGGCTGTATAGCTAATTATCTCCTTGGCTCAGGGGTCATGTAAATCCATACCCTCCAACATTTCTCTGATGAAAATAGGGGTGTCCTAAGGAAAAGCAGGATATTTCGGGATCAAATCAGAAACTGGGACGACTTCTGTAAATCCAGATTTCTGTAAATAGGGACATTTGGAGGGTCTGAAACATTCCTGTACAAAGACCCTAGGCAGCAATAATGTAGTGAGTGGAACAGGGGGCAGGAAACCCAACATCTTTGCTGAAAGAGAAAAGTCATTTCAGGGTCAGATTAATTAAAAAAGAATTAGACCAATGTAGAGGGTGTGGAATGCTTGCTGCTTACCTTTGATCATATCTGCTTGCTAATCAATTCATCTTCCTCTGGGCTCAACATAACAGGCTCCTTCAGTGCAACTTAAAAATCACACACACGCAAGCACACACAAGTCCATATCGCCATCTGCAATGCCCTGCTGTAATTCTGAAATTTGGCACTGAAGGAATCCTTGCAATTCTGGATGTTTCCCCCCCTTCCTGGTAGGATTTTTTGACTGATTCCCTTGGAGGAATTAGGGTTCTTAACTAGGAGGTTGTTGTTGTTTCTTTGCAAGGACGTTGGGCAGAAATTTTACAGGTAATCATTTCCCGACATAGTAACGCTTCACTCAAGGCAGACCTGCCTACTGAGCTGCTCTTAAAAAAGATAGGAATTGAAAGTTGGGAAGTCAACATTTTCAAGTAGGAAATGTTACATGTCCAGCTTCTGGATAGGGGGTTAGGTACAGATGTTCCCATTTCATCACTGCTGAATGGTTTTATTTATTTCAGGTATTTAATTGTTTTCTTTTAGGTATTTATATTCCACTAAATTTCTAAGCTCTGAGATTTTAAGAGACATACAATTTCTTCAAAGGGTCAGAGCTAGCAGAAATATTATTATTATTATTATTATTATTATTATTGTAACTCCAGTTGCGGATGGAGTTGGAAGCTGCCCAGAGTGACTGGGGAAACTCAGCAAGATGGGCGGAGTACGTATAAATAGTTGTTGTTGTTGTTGTTGTTGTTGTTGTTGTTGTTGTTGTTGTTGTCAGCAAGATGGGCGGAGTACAAATAAATTGTTGTTGGTGGTGGTGGTGTTAAGTGGTATCAGGATACATTTTCTCTATGGACTCTGCCTGCATTATTTAAATTTTCTTTCCTAACTACGAGAAGAACCCCCTCTACCAATCTTAATACTCAAAACATCCTGCAGGGATGAGGGCAGTCTTTCAGAACCGAGCCACCGCATGGAATAATAATAATAATAATAATAATAATAATAATAATAATTTATTATTTGTACCCCGCCCATCTGGCTGGGTTTCCCCAGCCACTCTGGGTGGCTTCCATAGAAACCAAAAATACAGTAAAATATCACAGATTAAAAACTTCCCTGAACAGGGCTGCCTTAAGATTTCTTCTAAATGTCAGGTAGTTATTTATCGCTTTGACATCTGATGGGAGGGCGTTCCACAGGGCGGGCGTCACTACCGAGAAGGCCCTCTGCCTGGTTCCCTGTAGCTTTGCTTCTCGCAATGAGGGAACCGCCAGAAGGCCCTCGGCGCTGGACCTCAGCGTCCAGGCAGAACGATGGGGGTGGAGACGCTCCTTCAGGTATACTGGGCCGAATTCAATTGTATCTGGATAAGCAAGTAAACCTACCGTCAGTTAGAAGTAGATTGATAGAGTTGGGCTGTAATTGCAAACCCATTTCCCCTCCCCCCCCAGAAATAAACCTCTGTCTCCCCACACCCTGATTAATTTAATGCAATTTGCTTGTCCCCAAATAAATAGACAAAAGACTCAGTCCTCAGCAGTCCCAGAATGCACCTCTTCCCTCCCATCCTTCGCAATGCAATCACCAACATCCATTTTATTTGTTTCTGGGTAAATTATTCAGATCTTATTTACTATATTATTAAATTTTAATTGTGTGATTGCATTTTCTCAAATGTAAACAAACCCGTAGCAGAACAAAACATGGCTTAATTGTGGCAGGTTCCATTGCTCAGCAAAAGAGACATCTCAGAAAGAAAAGAATGTATACTACCTGTAACAAATCGTCATAGTAGCTACTGATTGTAACTATTAATTATCTAATAGTTACAATAACTATTAACTGTTACTATTTACTATTAAATTGCTATTAATTGCCAAATAGTTACTATTAGGTATTATTTTTTAACCATTACTGTTGAACACGGGTGGTGCTGTGGGTTAAACCACAGAGCCTAGGATTTGCTGATCAGAAGGTCGGCGGTTTGAATCCCCATGACGGGGTGAGCTCCCGTTGCTCGGTCCCTGCTCCTGCCAACCTAGCAGTTCGAAAGCACGTCAGAGTGCAAGTAGATAAATAGGTACTGCTCTGGCGGGAAGGTAAATGGCATTTCCGTGTGCTGCTCTGGTTCTCCAGAAGCGGTTTAGTCATGCTGGCCACATGACCCAGAAGCTGTACGCTGGCTCCCTCGGCCAGTAAAGCGAGATGAGCGCCGCAACCCCAGGGTCAGTCACAACTGGACCTAATGGTCAGGGGTCCCTTTACCTTTTTACTACTGCTGTAAGTAGCTGTAAATTGTTTTTAATAACTGTTTTTTTTAATGTTGTAAGCCACCCTGGGACTTCAGGTTGAAAGTGTGTGTAATAAATCACCATCAATGTCCATGGTGTTTACAGATTGCAAGAAAAGAGGTCCCTGTCACAAGGAGCTTACAAGTTAAAATTCAAAATGCAGGGAGGGGACAAGAATGGGGAGGTAACTGGAGGCAAGGGTAAAGGGTAAAGAGAGGAGCGATATGTGGCTGTTTCAGTCTCATGACCTTGGAGACTGACACAGCAATCCTGACCCAGACTCAGGGATGAGCAGATCAGCGTCTGTGGCATCTGAAGTCTGGCTATGCACTGAGTGAGGAAGTATTTTCTTTTAGCTGTTCCAAATCTTCCAACCTTCAACTTTGTTGGGTGTCCAACTCACGTTGGCCGGGACAGAAGAGAACACTATTTTTTAGCAATTTGTTTTGCCTGCTCTATGACCTACATTAAATAGGTCATCCACTTCTATTTTTTCCAAACTTAAATTCAGTCCACCATGTTTCCGCATCAGTTTGCAATTTTTTTTAAAAAACCCTCACAAAAATTTGCATTTTTGCATGCAAATTTGCCATCTAAGTAAGCAATTTCCCCTGATATAATGCATTCTTCACTACATTATTTTGTTGTTCTTGTTCTTCTTCTTCTTCCTCTTGTTAATTTGTACCCGCCCATCTGGCTGGGTCTCCCCAGCCACTCAGGGCAGCTTCCAATAAAGATTAAGAATACATTAAAATGTCACACATTAAAAACTTCCCTGATGCCTTCTAAAAGTCAGGTAGTTGTTTATTTCCTTGACATCTGATGGGATGGCGTTCCACAGGGAGGGCACCACTACCGAGAAGGCCCTCTGCCTGGTTCTCTGTAACCTCACTTCTTGCAGTGAGGGAACCACCAGAAGGCCCTCGGAGCTGGACCTCAGTGTCCGGGCTGAACAATGGGGGTGGAGACGCTTCTTCAGGTGTTTAGGGCTTTAAAGGTCAACACCAACACTTTGAATTGTGCTCGGAAATGTACTGGGAGCCAATGTAGATCTTTCAAGGCCGGTGTTCTTTTCACTAATAGGCGTGTTTTGGTGCACACCTCCTCCTGGTTTTTCACATTTCGCACACTTTTTCTTTTAATCAGAGAGCTGCGCTGCAACATTCAGAAACCATTTCAAAGGATAGCTTTTGGATTTGGCTAGCGTATTGGTTCGGCCAGTGAGAATGAACCAATTCCCCTTCCCCCTTGTTCCCAATTCTTCTGCCCCTGCGCCAGATATATAGGATTCTGGGCTTAATGGACTCTTGACTGTTTTGCTTACATCCTTATCTTGGCGGCGCTTATCTCGCCAAGCTCCCAAAGTCATTTTGCCTTCATTGTAAGACCAAATGACACCCGCCTGTGCCGCAAGAATGGGCTGAAATTGTTATTCTTATAAATAATGGAAAGTGAAACTGAGAGTCAAGAGTGAGTGACTAGTTTCAAATGATAAAAAGAATGAAATGTGACAAATCTGCAGAAGCCGGCTACGTCGAGATAAAGACGGGGAAAGAAAAAGGCATTGATCATGTATCACAGCCAATGACAACAACATAGTTACTCACCGATGAGCATTGCAAAGAGCACATCCCAAGAGGGTGTAGCTGCCACAGGGCCCTGTGGAGACAGAATAAGGCATTGTGAGGAGCGTGGAGGGGGTGCCAAAAAAAGAAGAGACAGGCATTATCCCTTCATTCTGCTGAAGGTTTTCAAAAAGGACAGCACAGCACTAGTTGTTTGAAACCATGCAAAGTTGGCCATTGGCCATTCATCATCTCTCAATAGACCCATGTCTATGCGTGCTCCAATATAAGAAGCCTCAGCATGGTCACCATTTAGACAACTTGCAAGCATTAATCTGTCCTTTTAGACAGCTTGCTTGCTCTGAACCACGATTGAGTCTAAATAAAAAGGGCTGTGTAAACGGGGACCGCGTCCAAATGAAGCAGCATAGAAAAGCACTGGGTGCACGATCCAAAGGTGCAAATCCTCTCTCTTTTAGTGACAGGGTAATAATAATTATAATATAATAATAATTTATTATTTATACCCCGCCCATCTGGCTGGGCTTCCCCAGCCACTCTGGGCGGCTTCCCCAAAAAATTAAAATACTGTTATACATCAAACATTAAAAGCTTCCCTAAGCAGGGCTGCCTTCAGATGTCTTCTAAAAGTCTGGTAGTTGTTGTTCTCTTTGACAGTTGGTGGGAGGGCATTCCACAGGGAGGAACAAATTACCGTATTTTTCGCTCTATAAGAAGCACCAGACCAAAAGACGCACCTAGTTTTTGGAGGAGGAAAACAAGAAAAAAAATATTCTGAATCTCAGAAGCCAGAACAGCAAGAGGGATCGCTGTGCAGTGAAAGCAGCAGTCCCTCTTGCTGTTCTGGCTTCTGGGATAGCTGCGCAGCCTGCATTCGCTCCATAAGACGCACACACATTTCCCCTTACTTTTTAGGAGGGAAAAAGTGAGTCTTATAGAGCAAAAAATACGGTAAGTTCGTTCCAGAACGCTCCAGAATGAATTAAGTCCTTAACCCGAGGTACCACTGTACGTGGTCTCAGGCTTGAGGGATTTGGCTGTCCACATCCCAGACTCCCCCCACCCCCCCGTAGCCATTCCTTTTCTGAACAGAACCAAGTTGGAATGGCACAAATCCACACTGGAGCAATTTTACAGCCATACCTTGGGTTGCAGATGCTTCAGGTTGCATTTTTTTGGGTTACGGACCGCCGAAACCCGGAAGTACCAGAACGGGTTACTTCTGGGTTTTGGTGGTCGTGCATGCGCAAAAGTGCTATATCGCACATCCTGCATGGATCACATTCGCAACCCGAGCGTCCACTGTATATGACTTTCTAAAATTTTCCCATCGAGCCAGTACAGGATTTGGGTAGTGTGTGTGTGTGTGTGTGTGTGTGTGTGTGTGATCCACTGGAGGGGCAACACCCCCAAGCTTTCCATAAATTCCAATAACAGCACCTAAGAAGAACCACAGTAATTGCCCTTCCACACAATGTGATTTGGAATGTTTCTTAGAGAGGGCTTGCAGAGGTTGAGGCCGAAGGGGCATGTACATACATGCACTTCGCCAAAGCTCCCAGACATGGGAAGCATGGGATGGGGTGCCAAAGATGAAGGACCAAGTGGGGAGGAGAGATCCATGAGGAGCAGTGGCCCTGCCACCAGTAGCAGCCGGTGGGATAAGGTGGAAAGCTCCTTTGTGTTGATGAGGAGATGAGACTTCGTCTCAAATTACACCTATGAGATTCTCCAGCAAAAGCAAGCTCACACCTCTCATTTAGTCTGTATACATACTTAAAGTACATATGGAAGAGGGTCGTTTATAATTATATTTTAGGAATGATCCCTGTTCTTATGCAGCTGCATCGATTTAGACTTTCTGAATGTCCCATCTTCATGTTGTTGTTGTTTAGTGGTTTAGTCATGTCTGACTCTTCGTGACCCCATGGACCAGAGCACGCCAGGCACTCCTGTCTTCCACTGCCTCCCGCAGTTTGGTCAGACTCATGCTGGTAGCTTCAAGAACACTGTCCAACCATCTCGTCCTCCATCGTCCCCTTCTCCTTGTGCCCTCCATCTTTCCCAACATCAGGGTCTTTTCCAGGGAGTCTTCTCTTCTCATGAGGTGGCCACAGTATTGGAGCTTCAGCTTCAGGATCTGTCCTTCCAGTGAGCACTCCGGGCTGATTTCCTTAAGAATGGATCGGTTTGATCTTCTTACAGTCCATGGGACTCTCAAGAGTCTCCTCCAAGCACCATAATTCAAAAGCACCAATTCTTCGGCGATCAGCCTCCAGCTCTCACTTCCATATATCCCCTCATCATATTCTAAAGTAATTGCATTTCCCCAAGCACTGCTGGGAGCTTTTTCTTCTAGTTTTCCAATGTATTTATTATCAATAAAAAATTTGTGGTGCAAGCAAATTTTTATTCTGAAAGTGTGGCCCAGAGAAATTTTTTTGAGAACCACTGTTGTATATCTATATCGGGGTGACGAACCTCAGGCCCAGGGCAAAAAACAGCCCATCACCCAGGTGTTTCTACTAGGTACTCAGGACACTGCTGAGGCTATGTCTCCTCCTTAGCCATGCCCCTTCCTCCAGGTCATGTCCCTCTCTGGTCCTGCGTTGCACCACAAGTGTTTTGGGCCTGATGGAATCCCTCCTTGATCTCCTCTTGCTTGTCTGGATGGAGGACAAAGAGCATAGGTGGCCCTATGTAGAAACCAGCCTATGGGACAAAAGCAAAATTTGCATCAGTGGCTCCTCCCACTTTTGCCTCTGGACACCCCCACCCCTGACATGTGGTCCCCAGAAGAGAATGTGGCTCTGTGGCTGAAATAGATTTCCCACCCCTGATTCACATAGTGTGTCTGTGTGCTTTTGCAAAAAGTATTTCCCCCTCTCTGTGGTCTGGAAACTTGCCAGAGCTGAAGGAGATAAAACACTTCAAAACACACCGATTGCACCAGACTCCCATAGCAGCTGGTAAGGCACAGCACCTGACGAGAGATGGAACAAAGAGATCGAGCAAAAGAAATGCCTTTTGTGTGCGACTTTTAAATTGCGGTTGCCTTCCGCATTTATAAGCGTCTCGCTTTAATCTGTGGCAATTAGCACAAAGGACAGTTCAAATTACTTTGGAGGGGAAACGAGCCTTGGTTGCTTGGAGAAGAGAGATATTGCGAGGCAGTTCAAACCAGATTCTCCTTATTGTATATCTGTCACCCAATGTATGGAGCCTCAGACAACATTATGCACCATTAGTGCAGTATGGATTTTCCAATCCTATAGAACAGTAATTACCAGACTGTTGGGCTAAGGCACACTCGTGGGGTGTGCGTGTGCCATAGGAAACAGAAAGGAGTTTTGCCTCTGAATCCCAGTTGCTGGGAGCCACAAGAGGAGTTGTGGTTGCAACTGTGTCTTGTAGGCTTCCCATGGGTGACTGGCTGGCCATTGCGATAACAGGATGCAACTGGCCTCCACAGTCACTTACGGACTCATACTTACATCATAGGAGCCTACACAACACATAACACTGTTGCTATATGTAGATTTTATTTTATTTGTTTTTTACCTTATATTTTGGAAATGTACATCCAGTGCTTTCCCCCCTTAATTATTTTGGGGGCCTCAAAGAGAGTGGGGCCCTAAGCTATAGCTTGTTTAGCTTATATGTAAAACTGCCATAGAGGAGGGGTAGGGGGAGCTCTCTAGGATGCAATGCCGGATGTCGTCCATTTCCCAGCCTCCGCTCTTACGAGAGCTGCTGTAGGCCTTGTGTTAAACAATTCTATAAAAACAGCCTCTTGTGATTTGCAATTGCTTACGTTTCCTTTGACATATGGAGTTGGCTCTCAGCCTTAGATAGTGCAGAGAATTTTTATTATTGGTATTATTCATAAAAATTATTTGCAGAATGGCGAGCTTAAACACTGCCTTTCTCCTCAAGGGAGAGCTCTGATTAGATTCACTCTTGCGCTGGCTTGTCTCTCTCTTTTTCTTAAGCTAAGTTACAGCTTGATTTAAATTGTTCTGGTCCCTTAATAAGGGATAAAACTGTATGTATCTACATGTTAGTGGTACCTGGCTGGGGACTAACAAAAACTCTCCCCGCCCACTCAAAAAGAAACTGGGTGCTTGTGCTGTGCTCAGGCAGAGTGAATAGTAGTAACAACAACAACAACAACAACAATAACAACAACAACAATTATTTGTTTATTTATATCCCACCCAACTGGCTGGGTTTTCCCAGTCACTCTGGGTGGCTCCCAGCAGGATATTAAAAACATGATAAAACATCAAACATTAAAAACTTTCCTAAACAGGGCTGCCTTCAGATGTCTTCTAAAAGTCAGGTAGTTGTTTATTTCCTTGACATCTGATGGGAGGGCGTTCCACAGGGCAGGTGCCACTACCGAGAAGGCCATCCATGACAGATGGCCATCCAACCTCTGCTTAAGAACCTCCAAGGAAGGAGAGTCCGCCACTTCCTAAGAAAGACCGTTCAACTAGATGGGACTTTGACCTGATCCAGTGAGACTCTTATGCTCTTACAGAAGCTTCCTTTGCAGGAAGAATAAAAATTTGCACCAAATCGGAGGACAGATTTTGGCCCCTTTGTCATTCCAAATGGGATGTTGCAGGGCTCGGTTGACCTCTGTCCAGGAAGATTTGAAACTGGTGCTCCTTTTGCAACTGCTGTCGCCATTTTTATAAGAAATCTTCTCTCTTTGAAAGGATCTAGCAATAGCAGGGACTTTAAAGCATCGGACCAATGGTTGTTCTCTGCAGAGATGATGTGAGGAGCAGAACAATAAGGGCAAATTAATATTTACAGTTCCTCGTGAGGGTGACCTCATCCAAGGAGCGTTTGGCTTCCTGTTGTGAAACTAACACATTTTCTTGTCCACGACCTTGCCTGGCTTGCTGGGGTTTCCTCCACTTAGCAAAAGCAATCCAATCTGTCTTATTGCAGACTTTTGCTTTGCTTTAAGATAAGCATATTCATTTTGCCATCAGAATAATAGGATATGCATCTCATTTCGAGGTACAATCGAGAAATGTCTCCTCCCTGGTCAAGACACCCGTTGCTAAGGGAAATGTAATCAAATCAGTCTGAAACTCAGGACCAGTTTTACTTGTAAACACACACACACATATGCATATCTCACAAGAATCTGCAGTGTGATCATACTGAATATACTTTCCCCCACATTAACCAAGTCTGAGGTTACTTGAGAGACTACACAGTCCCTTAAAAGGGACACTGGTGGCTCTGTGGTCTAAACCACTGGGCCTCTTTTTTTTTTTATAAGATATTTATTAAGGTTTTCAAAATATTACAAAATAAAAATAGAAAAAAGAAAAGTACAAAATAAAAATAGTTAAAAACAAGTCAATCTTTCCATTACTTATTTTTCATTAGCTTGTTTCCCGGACCTCCTCACGCCTCCCTTTTTTGTATTCCAGTTCAGTTTGTTGGTTCAGCAAATCCTTCCCCTCTTTGTTTATCCTAATCTTTAATCTTAAAGTATTGTAGAATTAAATTTTTACCTGTTAGTAATCCATTTTTCATATTCCCTTATAATATTTCAGCTAAAAACCATTTAATTTCTATCCAACATCATTCTAACATTCATTAGTTTTACAATATTTCTGTAAATAGTCTTTAAATTTCTTCCAATCTTCTTCCACCGACTCTTCTCCCTGGTCTCGGATTCTGCCAGTCATTTCCGCCAGTTCCATATAGTCAATCACCTTCATCTGCCATTCTTCCAGAGTGGGTAGATCTTGTGTCTTCCAATACTTTGCAATGAGTATTCTTGTTGCTGTTGTGGCATACATAAAAAAAGTTCTATCCTTCTTTGGCACCAGTTGGCCGACTATGCCCAGGAGAAAGGCCTCTGGTTTCTTCAAGAAGGTATATTTAAATACTTTTTTCAATTCATTGTAGATCATCTCCCAGAAAGCCTTAATCCTTGGGCATGTCCACCAAAGGTGGAAGAATGTACCTTCAGTTTCTTTACATTTCCAACATTTGTTATCGGGCAAATGGTAGATTTTTGCAAGCTTGACTGGAGTCATGTACCACCTGTATACCATTTTCATAATATTCTCTCTTAAGGCATTACATGCCGTAAACTTCATACCTGTGGTCCATAACTGTTCCCAGTCAGCCATCATTATGTTATGTCCAACATCTTGTGCCCATTTAATCATAGCAGATTTCACCGTTTCATCCTGCGTATTCCATTTCAACAGCAAGTTATACATCTTTGATAAAGTCTTAGTTTTGGGTTCTAACAGTTCTGTTTCTAATTTTGATTTTTCCACCTGGAAGCCAATTTTCTTGTCCGAATTGTATGCCTCCATTATCTGATAATAATGAAGCCAATCTCGTACTTTGTTTTTTAGTTTCTCAAAACTCTGCAATTTCAATCTGTCTCCCTCTTGTTCCAGAATTTCCCAATATTTCGGCCATTTGGCCTCCATATTGAGCTTTTTCAATGCTTTCGCTTCCATCGGTGACAACCACCTTGGGGTTTTATTTTCCAATAAATCCTTATATCTTATCCAGACATTAAACAATGCTTTCCTGACAATATGATTCTTAAATGCTTTATGTGCTTTGATCTTATCATACCACAGATATGCATGCCATCCAAATACATTATTAAAACCTTCTAAATCCAAAATGTCTGTGTTTTCAAGAAGCAGCCATTCTTTCAACCAGCAAAAAGTTGCTGATTCATAGTAAAGTTTAAGGTCTGGCAGGGCAAATCCACCTCTTTCCTTTGCATCTGTTAGTATTTTAAATTTTATTCTAGGCTTCTTGCCCTGCCAGACAAATCTAGAAATATCTCTCTGCCACTTCTTGAAACAGTCCATTTTGTCCACAATTTGCAATGTTTGAAACAAAAACAACATTCTAGGCAATACATTCATTTTTATCGCAGCAATACGACCCAGCAGTGGAAGCTTCAAATTTGACCAAATTTCTAAATCTTTTTTCACTTCGGCCCAGCATTTTTCATAGTTGTCTTTAAATAAATTCCCATTTTTTGCTGTCATGTTAATCCCCAGGTATTTCACTTTCTTAACCACCGTTAAGCCTGTCTCATTCTGAAACCTCTCTCTCTCAATCGGTGTTAAATTTTTCTCTAAAACCTTGGTTTTTAACTTATTCAGTTTAAATCCTGCAACCTGACCAAATTCTTGAATCAGTTCTAAAACCCTTTTGGTACTAGATTCTGGCTCCTGTAACGTCAATACTAAGTCATCTGCAAATGCTCTCAATTTGTACTGTTTGGCTCCGACTTGTATACCTTTAACCAACTGGTCCCTTCTAATCATATTCAGCAAAACCTCCAGGACCGATATAAAAAGCAATGGGGAGATTGGGCAACCTTGTCGTGTCCCTTTTTCTATCTTAAATTCTTCCATCACCACATTATTTACAATTAGTTTAGCCTTTTGTTCTGAATAAATTGCACTTATACCATTTTCAAAGCCTTGGCCTACCCCCATCCCCTGTAGGTTCTTCTTCATAAAGCTCCAAGAGATATTATCAAAAGCTTTCTCCGCGTCCACAAATATCAAAACTGCTTTAGTATTTATGTTCACTTCTAATTTTTCCAAAATATTAATTATATTCCTCAAATTGTCAGACAAGTGTCTTCCCGGGAGAAAGCCCGCTTGGTCTTTATGAATCTCTTCCATCAACACTTTTTTCAATCTCTTGGCCAAAATATCTGCAAAAATTTTGTAATCCACGTTAAGTAATGATATGGGGCGGTGGTTCTTAAGCTGAGTCTTTTCAGTCTCTGTTTTCGGTATAAGTGTAATATACGCTTCTTTCCACGACTCTGGTGCCCTTTTCCCTTCCAATATTTCATTGCAGACTTCCTTTAAAGGTTGTACTAACCACTCTTTCAAGGATCTATAGTATCTAGAAGTCAGCCCATCCGGTCCTGGAGATTTGCCTAGTTGCATGTTTTGAATGGCACCTTCTACTTCCTGTTCAGATATTTTATAGTTCAACATTAATTTGCTTTCTTGAGAGATTTTTTGTAGTCCATTTATCTTCAAAAATCGATCTATATCCATTTCTTTCTGTGGCCCTTGTGTATATAATTGTTTAAAGTACCTCTGGAAACAGTTTCTAATCTCAGCAGGGTTGTGTATGTTCTTTCCTTCCACTTCTAAATTTGTAATAGTATTTAATTTTTGTCTTTTTTTCATTTGCCAAGCCAGCAATTTCCCACATTTAATAGCTGATTCAAATGTTTTTTGTCTAAACCACTGAGCCTCTTGGGCTTGCTGATCAGAAGGTTGGCAGTTTGAATCCCCACAACAGAGTGAGCTCCTGTTGCTCTGTCCCAGCTCCTGCCAACCTAGCAGTTTGAAAGCACACCAGTGAAAGTAGATAAATAGGTACCACTGCGGCGGGAAGGAAACAGTGTTTCTGTGCACTCTGGTTTCCATCACGGTGTTCCGTTGCACCAGCAGCAATGAAGAAGAAGAAGAAGAAGAAGAAGAAGAAGAAGAAGAAGAGTTTGAACTTGATATCCCACCTTTCACTCCCCTTAAGGAGTCTCATAGCAACTAACAATCTCCTTTCCCTTCCTCCCCCACAACAAACACTCTGTGAGGTGAGTGCGGCTGAGAGACTTCAGAGAAGTGTGACTAGCCCAAGGTCACCCAGCAGCTGCATGTGGAGGAGCAGGGAAGCGAACCTGGTTCACCAAATTACAAGTCCACGGCTCTTAACCACTACACCACACTGGCTCCCAGTGTCATGCTGGCCACATGACCCGGAAAGCTGTCTGTGGACAAACACTGGCTCCCTCTGCCTGGAAGCAAGATGAGCGCCACAACCCCATAGTTGCCTTTGACTGGACTTAACCATCCAGGGGTCCTTTACCTTTACCTTTTTACACTGTCCCTTATATATTGAGTAGGCCACTGTCAGAGGGCTTCTCTTCCAAGTGCCCCTGTTCTGCATCCTCATTGCCATTCAACAGGTGCCCAGCACCTGCAATTTCCAGAGACAACTGAAGACATTTTTATTTAACATATATATTTTCTCGAATGAGATGAAAAGGTATTATAATAGTTGCACCATGCATTGCTCCATAGTGCTCTTCTTCCTGGTTTGCACATTCCTGGACAACCAGGGCCCACTGATCATAACCTTGGTGGCTCACCAGTCTTGTTCTATCATGGCTTCTCATAGTACTGTTGGCTAGAGGGCAGGGCTGGCTTGAAGCATTGTGCCCCCATCCCCTTCCATGTACAGTGGTACCTCAGGTTACAGACGCTTCAGGTTAAAGACTCCCCTAACCCAGAAACAGTACCACGGGTTAAGAACTTTGCTTCAGGATGAGAACAGAAATCATGCTCCGGCGGCGTGGCGGCAGCAGGAGGCCCCATTAGCTAAAGTGGTGCTTCAGGTTAAGAACAGTTTCAGGTTAAGGACAGATCTTCAGAACAAATTAAGTTCTTAACCTGAGGTACCACTGTATCTGCTTGGAACAGGCATCTGCTTAGTCCATCACACCTGAGGGCAGCAGGCTAGTTTAGTGTATGTGGGATACACAGAACCTATCCTCCAACCCTTGACAGTTGCCTCTCAACATCTGCCACCTGAGGCAGTTGCCACACAGTAGGGCCGGGCCTGCTAGGATGTCAGGGTCAAATCTAGAACATCAACCAGTTTATGTTCCTGAACCAATAGGGAAACCATCATGGAGGCTCCCAAATAATAATAATAATAATAATAATAATAATTTATTTTTTGTACCGCACCCATTTGACTGGGATACCCCAGCCACTCTCTGCAGCCTCCAACATATACAAAAACATAACAAAACATTAAACATTAAAAAGCTTCCCGATACAGGGCTGCCTTCAGGTTATATAGTTGTTCATCTCCTTGGCATCTGATGGGAGGGCATTCCACAGAGAGGGTGCCACTACCAAGAAGGCCCCCTGCCTGGTTCCCTGTAACTCCACTTCTCCCAGCGAGGGAACCACCAGAAGGCCCTCAGAGCTGGACCTCAGTGTCCGGGCAGAACGATGGGGGTGGAGACGCTCCTTCAGGTATACTGGACCGAGGCCATTTAGGGCTTTAAAAGTCAGCACCAACACTTTGAATTGTGCTCAGAAATATCCTGGGAGCCAATTTAGATCTTTAAGGATGAGTGTTATATTGTCCCAGTGGCTGCTCCCAGTCACCAGTCTAGCTGGATCACTTGTAGTTTAGTTGTGGCTGAATATCTGGATCCCAAGCTTTAGAGGGGCGCAGTACACCAGGGGGAAGATAACTTGGGACACAGCGGCTGAGGCACGGTGCCGCATTTCGAAGTTCATCTCCCCCCCTCTTCTTGTTCAAGTTCTCTGACCTTTAGAATCCCTCTCATTATTGCCTCTTGAGCCTAGAGCACCATTGTCGCTGTTCTCCTTTAATGCTCATTACTCTAAAATACTACAGCCCACCTGCTCAGCCTTCAAGATTGCCAAAATCAAATCAAAACACTTAATTAAATCAGCTTTTAAAAAGCTTGCCACCACCTGGACACATGTGCTGCCTTCCCAGGTGGCAAAGTAGAATTTGCTAGGCTTAGAATTCATTTGGTTTGCAGTCGCCGCCTCCTCCTCCTCTTTCCCCCTCTTTTATTGTGAGCTCATGATCGCATCCCTCCACCCCCTGCAAAAAAACAACAACCCTAACACCCAAAACTTCCACTACCAGGCAAGGGCTGTTGTTTAGTCATTTAGTCGTGTCCGACTCTTCGTGACCCCATGGACCAGAGCATGCCAGGCACTCCTGTCTTCCACTGCCTCCCACAGTTTGGTCAGACTCATGTTTGTAGCTTTGAGAACACTGTCCAACCATCTCATCCTCTGTTGTCCCCTTCTCCTTGTGCCCTCCATCTTTCCCAACATCAGGGTCTTTTCCAGGGAGTCTTCTCTTCTCATGAGGTGGCCAA